>NC_064630.1:60455000-61087500 GCF_023864275.1 Schistocerca cancellata
GCCATGGAATCATGGCGTCAGCGTTGTGAAAAATGTGTACGTCTGCAGGGCGATTACGTCGAGAAGTAACGCCAGTTTCATCGATTTCGGGTGAGTAGTTAATTAGAAAAAAAAATCGGAGGCCTTAGAACTGGAATGCACCTCGTATAAATACTGGATGATCAAAAAGTCAGTATAAATTTGAAAACTTAATAAACCACGGAATAATGTAGATAGAGAGGTAAAAATTGACACACATGCTTGGAATGACATGGGGTTTTATTAGAACGACCCCATATTGCTAGACGCGTGAAAGATCTCTTGCGCGCGTCGTTTGGTGATGATCGTGTGCTCAGCCGCCACTTTCGTCATGCTTGGCCTCCCGGGTCCCCAGACCTCCGTCCGTGCGATTATTGGCTTTGGGGTTACCTGAAACCGCAAGTGTATCGTGATCGACCGACATCTCTAGGGATGCTGAAATACAACATCCGACGCCAATGCCTCACCATAACTCCGGACATGCTTTACAGTGCTGTTCACAACATTATTCCTCGACTACAGCTATTGTTGAGGAATGATGGTGGAAATATTGATCATTTCCTGTAAAGAACATCATCTTTGCTTTGTCTTACTATGTTATGCTAATTATTCCTATTCTTATCAGATGAAACGCCATCTGTCCGACATTTTTTGAACTTTGTATTTTCTTTGTTCTAATAAAACCCCATGTCATTCCAAGCATGTGTGTCAATTTGTACCTCTCTATCTACATTATTCCGTGATTTATTCAGTTTTCACATTTATACTTACTTTTTCATCACCCGGTAGTATATGTATATAAATAGTTTCAGCAACACTGACCCTACGACTTCCCATAGAAAATAGGACAAAGAAAGTCAAACCTACGTTTACTGCATTTGCACACTTAGAGAAAGCTTCTGACAATGTTGACTGAAATATTCTCTTTCACTAAAATCTGCAAAGACGCACCATTTACACAGAAAAGGAATACCATAAAAAGACAACACACACAGCTAAGAAGCGACAGAAAACACACACACACACACACACACACACAAAGATAAAATGCAAACAAAATCAAATTCGGCGCCGAAGTCTCTGGTGAACAAATGAACACTGACTGGGCTGGGACACACAACAAACCACGATCACACTGTGTTTTGGTGAGGTGAAAAGTGTTTTACTACGTTATTTGTGGAAAATACTTGTTATAGTTACGTGTGCATCACAACATGTCAGCATGATGCGGAGAATAGAAGTGCTTGCCACACGAAAACTTAAGTAAAAACAAATATAGGCGCATAAACATCGCGACAAGCTAAATTACATTATAGAAGATAGGTTAACTCCCAGCAAAAAACTTTCTCATCAACATCGTTTGCTTGCACATGACAAGCTACCTGTAGAAATTAACACACAAGTGATCCAGAAAATTCATGCACACCAAATGTAAAGGTATTATTTAAAAAAAAAACGAACTGTTGTTTGAACTAAACATGCACATAATTTTATAATCATTTAACAAACATGTTCACATTGCAGAATAAATAAAAACGAAAACCCACTGTTGATGGCACAGTGGTGCGGAAACATGTTTGGGTTCTGAGAAAAAACGGTGATTTGCATAACTGTCGGACCTCACATCCAACAGTTCTCTTTCAAATTCTCAAGGTGGCAGGGGTAAAATACAGGGAGCGAAAGGCTATTTACAGTTTGTATAGAAACCAGATGGCAGTTGTAAGAGTCGTGGGACATGAAAGGGAAGCAGTGGTTCAGAAGGGAGAGAGGCAGGGTTGTAGCCCATTCCCTATTTTATTCAATCTGTACCTTGAACAAGCGATAAAGGAAACCAAATAAAAATTTGGAGTAGGAATTAAAGTCCACGGAGACAAAATAAAAACTTCGAGGTTAGCCGATGACATTCTAATTCCGTCAGAGACAACAAAGGACTTGGAAGATTTTTGTGGTAGGTTCCAGTGGGACCAAACTGCTGAGGTCATCGGTCCCTAGGCTTGCACACTAGTTAATCTAACTGAAACTAACTTACACTAAGGACAACACACACACATGCCCGAAGGAAGACTCGAACCTCCGACGGGGGGAGCCGCGCGAACCGTGGCAAGGCGCCCCAGACCACGCTGCTACCCAGAGCGGTTGGACTTGGAAGAGCAGTTGAACAGAATGGACAGTGTCTGTAAAGGAGGACATAAGATGAACATCAGCAAAAGCAATACAAAGGTAATGGAATGCAGTCGAATTAAATCAGGTGATGCTGAGGGAATTAGATTAGGAAATGAGACACTTAAACAGATGAGTTCTTTATTTGGGAAGCAAAATAACTGATGATGATCGAAGTAGAGAGGATATAAAATGTAGACTGGCAATGGCTAGATAAACATTTCTAAAGTTCAGGAAGCTTTTCTGAAAGTATTTGTGTGGAGTGTAGCCGTATACGGAAGTGAAACATGGACGATAAACAGTTTGGACAAGAAGAGAATAGAAGCTTTTGAAATGTGGTGCTACATGATAACGCTCAAGATTAGATGGGTAGATCACGTAACTAATGAGGAGGTACTGTGTAGAAGAACAGGGGAGAACAGATATTTGTGACACAACGTGACTATGTCGGTTGATGGGACACATTCTAAGACATCAAGCGATCACCAATTTAGTCCTGAAGGGAAGTATTGGGAGGGGGGGGGGGGGTTAAAAATCGTAGAGATGAATACAGTAAGTAGATTCAAAAGGATGTATTTTGCAGATAGTTACTTGGAGATGAAGAGGCCTGCACAGAATACAGTAGCATGGAGAGCTGCATCAAACGTGTCTTCGGACTGCAGACCACAACAACATAATAGTTCATCCATGCCGTGAATCGAGGATCTCTGCAATTTTTTCTATTCATCGATACTGATATTGGCGAGATATAGGTCTAGGTACTTGACGATATTGCATGTCTCCCTCTTGGATATTTACAGCGTGTTCTTTACGAGAATTGTACATGTTAGAACACCGGTGTAATTATAGTGTTTCTGGTATATTTATGTGTGAATGTCTTTCACTTTTCGAAATATAGCTAGAAAGATTTTCGTACTGATGATATACCCAAATATTCCATGTTTGGCTGCCATGAACTTCTTGTTAAATCACAATGTAGGAATACGAATACTACTATCAGCCACAAGTTTTCTTGAAATGATTTTATTATACCATTACTAGTTTCCGGCCTGAGACCATCGTCAGATTATTTCTTTTACAATCCGTACTGATCCATGTATTTGTCATCTTGTTTTCAATATAGATTGAAAAATAAACACAAACCTCTGTCTTACAACATGTAAAGGGAGGCTTTTCAAGAAGACACAAATGTAAAACTTATAAAACTCAACGCTACCATCTGACGATGGGTTCAGACCGGAAACTAGTAATGTTATAATAAAATCATTTCAAAAAACTTGTGGCTGGCTGTAGTATTTACTACGGTGTAATATAGGAAAATATTTGCGATGTTCTCCAAACAAAATGGATAAAATAACACTTCTCGTTTTATGTCATTTCACGTATGATATAATACTCCTCCAATGTACCCATGTATAGATTGTAGCATAGCCTTCAGCTACGTCATTTGCTACGACCTAGCAAGGCGCCATTACCAGTTTATATTGAGATTGTAATTATGTATCATCAAGAGCGATGTTCTCCAATTATGGATTAAAGTTAAGTATTCCAGAAGCTATGTACTATTTTTGGCTACTATAATTCCTTGTCATTTTCCAGACCTCACGCCAGCCTGCGTGAGCTTAAACGCGTGTCTTTCGGCTTCCTCCAAACTCCGTGAATTGGCTCCTGCCAATTCACAACAGATTGTATGTAGTATGTGTGTGTGTGTGTGTGTGTGTGTGTGTGTGTGTGTGTGTGTGTGTTTGTGTTTGTGTTTGTGTGTTTGTGTGTTTGTGTTTCTGTGTGTGTGGTTTTTTTGTATTTCTTATTTCTGAACAATAATTTTATTCATGTGATTTTTGAAGATTTTTTTTTTTTTTGTTTATTGATTTAAGACGTTGTACCATGCAAGAAAAACGGCTTTGGTTTCATATCGAACAGATGTACTTTGTTCTTATGTGGCATTTTGTAATCTTCAAACGTTTACTATATTTTTATGCTCAATACAAAGAGGCATTTTACATGTGTATTGGGGTAATATCTAGGCTAGAGGGTGTTTATGTTAGCCTGACAGTGTTGATGTTACTTTCATGATATGTTAAAAAGCAGATTTGAATTTGTAAATGTATTACATTATAAAAATATAGGTTGGATTTTTTTCATAATGCTCGGTTGTATGTCATATTTGTTTCCTGTCTTATAATATCTTTGACGTGTACACTCTTTGGTATTACACCATACGTTTTCTGTGGTTCTTCAACTACCCTTCATGATCAGTTTCTGTATCTCTGTTGAATGAGGCACAATATTTCACTCATAGTTGCTGATGTATATCACAATATGCCCTGTACTATGGCATTCGTCTATAGCATGTAAAAGTTTTGTTTTTTGCATAGTAAATACTTCTTTTCCAATACCTTTATATATGAAGCTCAGTACTTAACGACTTTGGAGTGTGTATTTTTCGTCAGTAGCGTGTATTGTTCATTTCTTTGGTATGGTCCTTGGTTGACGGTCAGAATAAATGTGTAAAATTTGATACATCTACGGTTGATGCTGAGGGAATTAGATTACCAAATGAGACACTTACAGTAGTAGATGAGTTTTGCTATTTGGGGAGCAAAATAACTGATGATGGTCGAAGTATAGAGGCTATAAAATGTAGACTGGGAATGGCAAAGAAAGCGTTTCTGAAGAAGAAAGTTTATTAGCATCGAGTATAGATTTAAGTGTCAGGAAGTCGTTTCTGAAAATATTTGTATGGAGTGTAGCCATGTATGGAAGTGAAACATGGACGATAAATAGTTGGGCAAGAAGAGAATAGAAGCTTTCGAAATGTGGTGCTACAGAAGAATGCTGAAGATCAGATGGGTAGATCACATAAGTAATGAGGAGGTACTAAATAGAATAGGGGCGAAGAGAAATTTGTGGCACAATTTGACTAGAAGAAGGGATCGGTTGGTAGGACATGTTCTGTGGTATCAAGGGATCACGAATTTAGTATTGGAGGGCAGTGTGGAGGGTAAAAATCGTAAAGGGAGACCAAGAGATCATTACACTAAGCACATTCATAAGGCTGTAAGTTGCAGTAGGTACTGGAAGATGAAGAAGCTTGCACATGATAGAGTAGCATGGAGAGCTGCATCAAACCAGTTTCTGGACTGAAGACCACAACAACAACAACAAAAACAACAATGTTAACATGCATTTTCTAAAATATTTTAGCACTCTTTGTGACCAGGTCTTTTCCTCTCTTCTACACGTTCGTGTGAGTACTAAGTGAACATTCGCGACTACCGTGACAACATCAGTCGTGTTTGCAGCTCTGCACGCATACGTTCCTGGTCTGGCGAACTCTCAAACACCCCATCACTTCGCGACAGCACTGTTAAATCACCGATCGTAGTCTCATAGAAAATGCCTGGGTCTGCTTGGAACAGTGGATGAGACGTAACAGTCAACGCTCGCGCAGTCCATTTTCAAACGAATGCCTTCAGCAGGTTGGGGCATAGCTGGAGGAACTTGTAGACGCCCTTCCTCGAGGAATTCAGATCATAAGATGGGTAGAGACGCCGTTACACGGTGTTGCAGTAATGTCTGTGCGCTGAGATCGTCTGGTGACAACACCGACTCAAAGGAAGGCCTCGGCGCTTGTTGGTGACGTCACCTCAGCTAGGCACGGCGAACGCCAGGTCTGTCGCAGGCAGAAACGCCTTGGCGTGCTTATCACTATAAATCTCTTATTTTTGGACAAAATGTTTGGTATTGTTTTGGATTCTGCAGTTTTATTTAGATGAAAGATTTTCTTACTACCGTAAAGCTACAAATGAAGATCATAGTTCTGTATTACTAAATCCTGTCGAAACAAACGTAGATCAATATGAGAAGATGCTTTGCCCCCCTGCTAGCTTCGGAAATTTTACATTCAAGTAACTATATTTACTTGATCCATTTTGTTATCGAAACTTACCCCAACCCCCTTACAATGAACTCGTTTCTTTTATTTATTTATTTATTTTCGTTTGACATCGTCACTGGAAATGTGAACTAATTTACATGTGTAAATGTCCAACTGTTGCCAGTCATTAGATTGCAGTCGTTTTCAACGAAAGGAATTCGAAACAGGAAACAAAATAGCTTCATATATCGAAAATACTACTGAGCTTAAACTTTTTTAAACATGCATATTAGAAAAGATAAACATTCCCCTCTTGATACTGAAACGAGAAACTTTATAAGATAAAAAAATTTTATTTGATAAAATAAGTATCTCTCTTTTGCCTCTTCTTCTGTCCCCCACGCGCTCCCCCAACGTGTACAATCGCAAGATATTTTATTAACATTCAGTGCTCCTCACCCCATAGTCAACCGAGATAGCTAAAGAAGAGCACCAATACGTTCACAGGTTCTTGTAAAAAATGGTTCAAATGGCTCTGAGCACTATGGGACTTAACATCTATGGTCATCAGTCCCCTAGAACGTAGAACTACTTAAACCTAACTGACCTAAGGACATCACACAACAACCAGTCATCACGAGGCAGAGAAAATCCCTGACCCCGCCGGGAATCGAAAGTTTATTGTAAAAGCAACCCAGTACAAATGTAACTCCCTCAGATTTACAAATAAGGTTAAAGAAGCACGATTTCTGTTGCTGCTGGACCACGAAGTTGTTTTTGTATGTCAGTCCTTAAAACAGATGGAAATTTAAGTTCAGGAGTACACTATTTGTTAAGAAGTGTAATGAATTGCACAATTAATTGATTGCAGAAATCTCTCAGAACAGTGTGTGTTGGTCAACTACCGCCAATAGTTTCACATTTTCCTGTGTCAGACAGGGAGACACCACCATTATGAGTATGCCTGCAACAGACCTGGCGTCCGCCGCGCCTAGCTGACGTGACGTCACGAACAAGCGCCGAGGCCTTCCTTTGAGTCGGTGTTGCTGGCGAACGACAGTCCCCCTAGCGAGCTCGGTCGCTCGCACGTGTTTTGTATCGTGTTCCCGGACAGCGCTCATTGTTTACCGAGTGTCGCGCTGCGCCGGGAACAGCGAGCGGACACAGCGGCGCCAGTGGCGGCGGCGCAGGGAGCGTGGGAGGCGCCGCGGCTGCGTGTGCGTGCGTACGTGCGTGTGCGAGCGAGCGAGCGTGTGCGTGGTGGCCATTGTTGCGTGGCGCCCCGCGGTGGGCGGCGGCGCCAGGCGGACGCTGCCGCGCCGTCTCCGGGACCGGCAGACGTCACTGGCCGCGCCTTGCCGGGTACACAGCGGCCGACATCGCGTTCTCCGACTGGGGCAAGTGTCGATCCCCGTACGTAATTACAGATTTCTATGTAATCGCGCGCGCGCACACACACACACACACACACACACGCACACACACATCCTGTAGCTCAACGTGCGAGGGGCGTTTGAAAAGTCCGTGCAAAAATAAAAACTACTTACATGTTTGGGGTAAATCTTTTTTATTTTTCGAAGCCCCGGGAGTAGACAACATTCCATTAGAACTACTGACAGCCTTGGGAGAGCCAGTCCTGACAAAACTCTACCATCTGGTGAGCAAGATGCGTGAGACAGGCGAAATACCCTCAGACTTCAAGAAGAATATATAGTAATTCCAATCCCAAAGAAAGCAGGTGTTGACAGATGTGAAAATTACCGAACTATCAGTTTAATAAGTCACGGCTGCAAAATACTAACGCGAATCCTTTACAGACGAATGGAAAAACTGGTAGAAGCCGACCTCGGGGAAGATCAGTTTGGATTCCGTAGAAATGTTGGAACACGTGAGGCAGTACTGACCTTACGACTTATCTCAGAAGAAAGATTAAGAAAAGGCAAACCTACGTTTCTAGCATTTGTAGACTTAGAGAAAGCTTTTGACAATGTTAACTGGAATACTCTCTTTCAAATTCTGAAGGTGGCAGGGGTAAAATACAGGGAGCGAAAGGCTATTTACAGTTTGTACAGAAACCAGATGGCAGTTATAAGAGTCGAGGGGCATGAAAGGGAAGCAGTGGTTGGGAAAGGAGTAAGACAGGGTTGTAGCCTCTCCCCGATGTTATTCAATCTGTATATTGAGCAAGCAGTAAAGGAAACAAAAGAAAAATTCGGAGTAGGTATTAAAATCCATGGAGAATAAATAAAAACTTTGAGGTTCGCCGATGACATTGTAATTCTGTCAGAGACAGCAAAGGACTTGGAACAGCAGTTGAACGGAATGGACAGTGTCTTGAAAGGAGGATATAAGATGAACATCAACAAAAGCAAAACGAGGATAATGGAATGTAGTCTAATTAAGTTGGGTGATGCTGAGGGAATTAGATTAGGAAATGAGACACTTAAAGTAGTAAAGGAGTTTTGCTATTTGGGGAGCAAAATAACTGATGATGGTCGAAGTCGAGAGGATATAAAATGTAGACTGGCAATGGCAAGGAAAGCGTTTCTCAAGAAGAGGAATTTGTTAACATCGAGTATAGATTTAAGTGTCAGGAAGTCGTTTCTGAAAGTATTTGTATGGAGTGTAGCCATGTATGGAAGTGAAACATGGACGATAACTAGTTTGGACAAGAAGAGAATAGAAGCTTTCGAAATGTGGTGCTACAGAAGAATGCTAAAGATAAGGTGGGTAGATCACGTAACTAATGAGGAGGTATTGAATAGGATTGGGGAGAAGAGAAGTTTGTGGCACAACTTGAGTAGAAGAAGGGATCGGTTGGTAGGACATGTTTTGAGGCATCAAGGGATCACAAATTTAGCATTGGAGGGCAGTGCGGAGGGTAAAAATCGTAGGGGGAGACCAAGAGATGAATACACTAAGCAGTTTCAGAAGGATGTATGTTGCAGTAGGTACTGGGACATGAAGAAGCTTGCAGAGGATAGAGTAGCATGGAGAGCTGCATCAAACCAGTCTCAGGACTGAAGACCACAACAACAACAACAACAGTCTCCTTTTAAACTTATACAATTTGTCCAACGTTGTTCTAATTTCTTGATCCCTTCCGAATAATAGGAATTGTCCAAGTCTGCAAAATAGCTATTAGTTGCTGCAATCACATCCTCGTTTGAATAAAGTCTTTGTCCCACCAGCCATTTCTTCAAATTGGGGAACAAATAGTAGTCCGAGGGAGCCAAGTCTGGAGAACACGGGGGATGTGGAACGAGTTGGAATGCTATTTCCATTAATTTTGCGACCACAGCTGCTGAGGTGTGTGCTGATGCATGATCGTGGTGGAAAAAGACTTTTTTGCGGGCCAATCGCCCGAGTTTTTCTTGCAGCTTGGTTTTCAAACGGTCCAATAACGATGAATAATATGCACCTGTAATAGTTTTACCCTCTTCCAGATAGTCGATGAGGATTATCCCTTGCGAATCCCAAAGGCAGTCCCCATAACCTTTCCGGCCTAAGGAATGGTCTTCGCTTTTTTTTTGTGCAGATTCTCCCTTGGTAACCCATTGTTTAGATTGTTGTTTGGTCTCAGGAGTATAGCAATGTATCCGTGTTTCATCCACAGTGTGGAAACGACGCTTAAAGCCCAGCGGATCCTTCCTGAACAGCTGCAAACCATCCTTGCAACACTTCACACGATTCCGTTTTTGGTCAAGCGTGAGCAATCGCGGAACCCATCTTGCGGATAGCTTTCTCATGTCCAAATGTTCTTGCAAAATGTTATGTACCCGTTCATTCGAGATGCCCACAGCACTAGCAATCTCGCACACCTTAACTCTTCTATCATCCATCACCATATAATGGATTTTATCAATGGTTGCTGGAGTCGTAACCTCCACAGGGCGTCCAGAACGTTCAGCATCACTTGTGCCCATATGGCCACTCCGAAAATTTTGAAACCACTTATAAACTGTCCTAATCGAAGGTGCAAGGTGTCCGTACTGTTTATCAAGCTTTTCTTTAGCCTCCAGAGGCGTTTTACCTTTCATTAAGTAATGTTTAATCACCACACGAAATTCTTTTTCGTCCATTTTTTACAATCACACGACTTCCTTGATTCATACGAATGTCAAACACAAAGAAATAGATCAATATGGCTGAAACGTGGTGTGTGTTCTTTCCAAAGACTAAAAATGACCTTGATACGCGCCGGTGATGCCATCTCTCGGAATTTTCACGGTCTTTTCAAACGCCCCTTGTAGTCACCGTGGGGACGAACACATTTCTCCCAACAAGAGACCAGTTCGTTAATACCGTCACTGCACAATGTTTAGCACTGTTGACGGAGCCACAGCTTCACCGCTGCTAGCGTCGCTATATGGCTATCAAAATGAAGTCCTCGAAGGCGATCTTTAAGTTTTGAAAATATTTGAAAATCAGATGCGGCCAAGTATGGACTGGATGGAGGACGATAGCTGGCAGTGAACGCAAAGGGTCGGATTGATGCACTCGTCGCAGCGCTCGTTTGTGGTCTGGCATTGTCATCCCGAAGAAGAGGGGCCCCATGTGAATTCTAAACTCGATTACAGCACGCAGTTTCTAACGCACTGGTGTAGTTAAGTTACACACCGCGGTGTTGCGCACTACAACTCGGAACCCTGTAGCGGTAGAGGGCTGCAAATATGTAGACGTGAAGCATAAACATGCAGCCTGTTAATAATGTTTGTTTCATTTAAAAAGTTTTAAGCGTTTTCACGTAAAAAGTTCGGAGTCACTCTTTTTCAGCACGTCGTAGTATCTCTCTTCTTCAGGTGTGACGTTGTTAGCTGAAGACAAAGTAAAACACAACATCTTTTAATGTTCATTTTTCGGTTTGTGACAGGTGGTGCATATTGCATTTCCAGGGACTGGGTCACTGAGCAATGGCGGTTTGTTTCCAAGAACTTAGCGATGATCGCAGAGGATAGTTCAAATGGCTCTGAGCACTATGGGACTCAACTGCTGTGGTCATCAGTCCCCTAGAACTTAGAACTACTTAAACCTAACTAACCTAAGGACATCACACACACCCATGCCCGAGGCAGGATTCGAACCTGCGACCGCAGCAGCAGCGCGGCTCTGGACTGGAACGCCTAGAACCGCACGGCCACCGCGGCCGGCGATCGCAGAGGACCGCGAGATTGGGATCAGTTGCTGACTATTACTCCACTGGGTGGCCGCGTCATAAGCATCATATACAAACACCCAAGTGGGTAATTTAGGATACTGTGTTGCTGTTTAGCTGAAATACCTGCCGTGTTGTTGCTATAGAAATATTTCTGAGAACCGTATTATCGTTACAAACATATGCCTATTACCTGGAGATTAAAATACGATAAAATAAATTGCTATTACTAAGTTACAATTAAGTTGACTTTTTAGTAGAAATGACTAGAAATGACAGCTAATCTCTCGTCGTGCGCGTGTTTAGATGTAACTGTGCTTTGGTCATGCCTCAGTACGTATACCTAGATTGAGAAAGGAATCTATTTGAGAACCTCCAATTGTAAACAGAATGGGCGAAATGATAAACTATCGTCTGGTTCTTGTGTTACTGATGAACTGCGTCAGACTATAGCCAACGCAGGTGTGTTTTCTGCTGGGAAGACAAGGATCAGTTGGAAGTTCATAATGTTCAAAGCGTTAGTGTTTTCTTTTCAGAGAGAAAAAGAACAGACAGAGAGAGGTCACAGTTTTTTCAAGCATACTCGGTACCTGAATACATGTGACGTAACTATGGGAATCACGAGTCCGCAGCCTGCTGCCTTAATTGCTTTTTTTACATCTGGGTAGCCCTTCTTGTTTACGTACAAAACCGCCTTAAGATGTAATGGACAGTGCTTCTTCTTCATTATACTCCGTATTCAGCCGGCTAAAGTGGCCGTGCGGTTAAAGGCGCTGCAGTCTGGAACCGCAAGACCGCTACGGTCGCAGGTTCGAATCCTGCCTCGGGCATGGATGTTTGTGATGTCCTTAGGTTAGTTAGGTTTAACTAGTTCTAAGTTCTAGGGGACTAATGACCTCAGCAGTTGAGTCCCATAGTGCTCAGAGCCATTTGAACCATTTTGAACTCCGTATTCAATTCTTATTACAGTTATGGAACACTTTTTGTGAGGATAATATACGCCAAATGAATTTCTCTATTACACTCTACGTCTCGTCAGTTATCTGCTTTATATAAAGAAAAACGACATCTACTGTTGAGCTTTCTTACCGTAATTGCGTTACCTATTACAAAAAGGTCTCCTTTATCACTTTTAATCTGTCGTTCAAAATGTACTTCATAAATAGCACCCAGCAAGAGGGTAACACTTCTTGAACCACTTCAAGTTGTATAACAAATGGCACAACGTACTTGTCAAGAATCTGCCATTAAAATGTCTACCTCCAAAAAGCATTTTCCAGGGAATCACTGCACACATTGATGTCTAGACATCACAGATAATCTCCGTCGCATTTGAAAGCAATAGGGTACGAAACTCCAAAGAGATAACATCGTTAAGAAGCATCTCACTTTAACAACTCATTTTGTTTTTTGCTACGTTCAGTATTACCTTTTCTTCATAAAGATATGGATAAATTCCCACTTTCTGTAACGAACGGCAGTTGCCTTCAAATTTGAGTAAAGGAAAGATGAGATAACAAAGACAAAGAAGCGCTCAGTATCTGTTTGTAACGTTAGTGGGGAACACCTTGAGCGAGTGACGTGGAACTTACGTACGAGGACTATTCGGAAAGTACGGTGCGGTCGGTCGCGGATTGAAAGCCACTGTGAAAATGAGAAATGTCTTATTTGCAACAGTCAGCTACTCCTTTCAGCTACTTCTCTATATAGTCGCCGCTCCAACTTAGACTTTTCTCGTCGTACTGTACCAACTTTCCAATACCGTCGGCTAGGCGGCAGCCGCCTGTGCTTTCCGCCAGTTCCCTAAGTTGATCCACAGCTCGTTGCCTGTTCCAAAATGTTATCTTCACAACCAGCGGTTCATCTGAATGCGGTTGAAACTCACAGGGGGCCAGTTACGGGCTGTATTGTGGGTGATCAAACACTTCCCATCGAAAACGTTGGAGGAGCACATTCACTGCCCCTACAGAGTGCGGCCGAAAATTGTCATGAAGGAGGAAACACATGACAGCTATGTTATGTGGGCTGCATGATATCGGGCGAAATCTCACACCAGGCCCTCATACTTGCTGGGAGTCAACATTTTCTACGTGTATTTACGTGCTTACTGTGTGCTGTGAATTGAAAACAGCGACGTGACGCGATCGTCGGGTATTTAGGAATGCTGCCCAATACATCTGTCCAAAGCTTCATCGGATTTTCACTGTGGTTACCATTTCGCGCCCGATTGGACCTTACTTTCCGTACAGTCCTCGACTGGAGTCTTTAGATTTGTTGGTAGGGCACTGGGAATGCGCTATTCATTTGTAAAGGAAAGCGCATGCAAGACACTACAGTGACCATTCTATAATATTGTTCCAGTATTTGGAATACTTATCAAGTAGACGTGACAACAGACATCGGATGAATGCAGATACGCACAGGTAAGATAGCAATAGGTCTCTATAGTCCATACGAAAGTGTAACAGAAATTAATGGGAAAAGCCGACTTGGTAGACTTCGGGAAGGTGACTGTGCAACATTTACGGTGCAACAAAGACAAGACAGATTAGCGAGCGTGCGCAGTCATGTAGAGAGTCATTATTACTTCCTTCAGCACATGGGAGGGACAGAAATCAAAATGGGTAGTATTTGTAGGATGTTGCCTCACCCATACACATACAGTGTCTTGCTGAGTATTTGTGTAGATAAACTTGCACAAGGAAATCAATGAGATTCAGTGAAGTTTTACTGCTGCATTTAGAGGCAGCATTTTAGGTTTCTTGTCATAAAACTGGGAGGTTAAAAAATTCCGAAGCATATGGAGCTTTCAAAGATAAATCAGCCTTCGATCTCATGTTTCGTAAAATGCACAGAAGCACTCAATTACCGTTCAGGAAATGTATGCTTCAGAGAAATATGTTGTGCCCCGATTTCTTTATTTATTGATGATATCAGGCATTCGGCCTCGGTATTCTCGGGAGAACGATTCCCCGAAGGAAGTTTTGCCCCTTGTCTGCTGCCGACGTCAGATAAGACGCGCACGTAGCCGCAGTTTCGGTGCTCGGACCGAACGCAGATAGAGCAGATCGTTGTGGGACGAGCCACGCGCTGTGGCACTCACATGATACACGACGGTGTACTGTCTGTATTGAACTAGAGACCTATAAATGACGGAGAGGCTTCGACCCGCCGTACCCCTCAGTGGTTCGCAACCCCACAACAGGTCACAGCAGTCCACCCACCCCACCGCCGCCCTACAGTGAACCCAGGGTATTGTGCGGTTCGGCCCTCAGTGGACCCCACCTGTAACGTCTCATACGAGACGAGTGTAGCCCCAAATGTTTACGCGGTAGAGTAATTGTGGTGCACGCGTACGTGGAGACAGTGTTTGCGCAACAATCGCCGACATAGTGTAACTCAGGCGGAATAAGGGAACCAGCCAGCATTCGCCGAGTCAGATGGAAAACCGCCTTAAAAACCATCCACAGGCTGGACGGCACACCGGATCTCGCCGCTAATCCGCCGGGCGGATTCGTGCCGGGGACCGGCACGCCTTTCCGCTCGGAAAGCACCGCGTTAGACCGCGCGGCTAGCCGGGCGGGCTGCATGGCGGTTATCCTGCAAGGTTCGCAGAACCTGGAGAGCCTGGTTCAAATGGCTCTGAGCACTATGGGACTTAACATCTGAGGTCATCAGGTTTAACCGCAGGTTAAATATTGTTACTAATAAACTCCTGTACTGTGTTTAACCAATAAAGATACTTCCCATTGCAACCATACTTCATCTACATCCGATATACACTCATGGTGGAAATCTTGTGACAGATCGTACCTTGTAACGCCGGAAATGCATATCCTCCTATTTCCATCTATTGTACTATAAATTTGTTTTCCTTATTTTTGTTACCTGAATATATGACATTTCTGTGTCTTTACATATTGTAATTGTTTTACTATTTGTATATATATATTTATGCATTTATGTCGATGTATAATTGGTTTGTTTCGTAAATATTATTTGTATTTTTACGCTGGGTCTTGCCTAGGGAAAACTGCTATCGAACGATTACATCGATAGGTCGTGTGAAGAATAAAAGTGTGCAGGATCTTTGGTAGTGTGAACTCTGTCGCGTGGAGCGCGGGCAGAGCAGAGGGGGAGTCTGGCTGGAGTAGCGAGTGGAGCAGGTGTGTTGTGTGACGCTCCCGCGAGTTGCCGCGCTTTCGGGGTTTTGGCAGAATGTAATTGCGCTCGACTTGCGATGGTAGTTTCTGACATGGTGTCGCGGATGGGAAGCATTAGCTGGCGCACATCGAGAGCCCGTTTGGCCTGGTGACCGTGTCGAGAAGAAGGCGCGCCAGCATCCAGATTCGGCAACAGCGACGGCCGACAATGAGTGACTGTCGCCACCTCCTCGATCGACGGCTTCAAACCTTCAATCAACCAACAAGGAAGACTGGAAGCACGTAAAGTTTTAGAACTGTATGGCAGACCTCAGCTTTTCAAACTGTACCATTTTCGTAACTATAATTACAGCAACTTATCATGAACCTTTGTTGCTCATTGTCCCAATTGCGTTACCAAGCAGGGTCCCTTCCTTTTTCGGAATGAACCCGAGTGTCGTTGAAATTCAAACGCCAGCATTAAAGTAACATTATCCTATTTCACTGCTTTAATTTCAAAGTTCAGTTAAGGTATTCATAGCTGGCTACAATATTCAGATTACACAAGCACAAATTAAGAGTGCGAGTTTTGTTACCGTATTTTAGCTTACCTGTGACTGCAGCTCAGCTTGGTACGTACTAAATTTTACTATTGTTAATTGTTCAGAATCATTTAATTCAAGTTCAAAGTTAAATCCCTTATTGCTAAATTGCGTAGATTCAAGTAGCTTTTGAAATGATTGTTGAGGTAGTCCAAGACTAACTGTGTTTTACTGAATTTCGATGTGCTTCAGAAAGAAAGCCCACTATTAACTTCAATCACTAAATTAACTTTCGATTTTCCTGTTTTATTAATTCTTTTGCTAAATTAAGTCAGGGTGTAGCGAAATTTATTACTTCTGACAAACTTTCAGTTTTCACACTACACGTGTCAACCTTCAGTTGCCACGCTTTTAGTGCTAATTATATGTGTAATAACCTTTCATTTTCAGTTACAATAGTAATTGTCCTTAGGACTGGCCACCGTAATTTCCCCCAAATCTCAAATATCTAATTACCGCTAGTTAACTGTTAACGTAACGGCCGCACATTTACTTTCTTTATTAACTTTACCCCTTTTCAAAATTAATTTCCACCAGTTTCATTTGCCTTTTTCCTTTCATTTAGATGTAACCCTTTCCTCCATCTTTACCGACAGATTAACTTCGGTGACGATTCCTTTTCCCAAATTTCCATTAGGTACACGCGGTTTAATTTTTCACTGTCATTAAGGTCGATAAGTGAGGGGGAGGTTACAACCTGCATCATATAAGCACAAAAACACCAGAGAACAGACACATTTGGTTCGAAATGCCACTTTCAGTGATTTGAAACTGCGAGTGGATTTCACATTTTCTATCGAATTAGCACCGTCTACGCACTTTTTAGAAACAATGGAAAAATTAAAGTGTAACTTGTAACCTGCTCCATAGTAACATTTTAAAAACTCGCAGGAAATTGCATTGTAGCATCAGTTTCCACTGTTTTGGAGGTGGTCTAATGTCTCCTCCTCAGCGTTGTGTCCGTCCTTCCGGAAAACTGCACACAATCCAAATGGCTCTGAGCACTATGGGACTCAACTGCTGAGGTCATTAGTCCCCTACAACTCAGAACTAGTTAAACCTAACTAACCTAAGGACATCACAAACATCCATGCCCGAGGCAGGATTCGAACCTGCGACCGTAGCGGTCTTGCGGTTCTAGACTGCAGCGCCTTTAACCGCACTGCCACTTCGGCCGGCCACACAATCCAGTTACGATAGTTAACTTCAACTTCTTGGACGCACACGCTGTTGAATTCTCCGCTAGCACTAGCTCTTCTGTCTCCTCTAACCGTCAGAAAATCTTATGACTTTCATAGCAAGCCTTTCCGTTACTTTATTGGGACCTTTCCATCGATAGCTTTTCCATATAAGCCCTTAAATACTAGAACGCAACGGTGCACATTGCACAGTCACGTGACCATTGCTTTGTCGAGTGATAGTCATCGTACGACATAGATTCATATCTGACTCGGCATTCAGTTATGATCCAGCGGTCAGATTCAGACTAATGATTTGGCATAGGCGCAGTTTGCAGCCAGCATCAAATTGTACCAACTGCTCAGGTCAGATATCAATTCACTCGCTTCATTATGAAGTTGGCGAGATACATCGGCAAGAAACCAATTTTCTTCGTATCATAATTAATGCATCCCTTGAAGTATTAATAGCCGCACAGTTTCTCTATTTGTCTCGCAAGTATTTAAAAAAATCTTACGTTTTCATTGCTTTCACATCCGTGTTACGGCAGGTAGCTGAATTGTTGCGTCCCACTGTTCTGGTTGTCTCTTTACACATTCACGTGCTGCAAGAACAGACGGTCTACGTACCGAGACCTTGAAAGGTTGCACGTCACCTAATGCTAATTAACAGTGAAAAACGACGTGTGGCGGCGCCTTTGTCTCCTGCAGATTGCTTATTAATGACGTGCTAATGCAGTTGCCAGCTGCCATGGATTGTTCTCTTTGTACACTTCGGTACACAGAGATGATTTGGATGTTCTACGAAATAACTTAAGCGAAACTACAGAACGTCGTGTTTAACGATGGTTTACAATCTGACATTGTCCGCAAGAATCGTAGTGGCCTTCATTTTCTGTCTCATAATATACTCAACACGTTTAATCTCCGACTGTACAGTGAGGCAGGTACTCGCGTATTTCTCAAATGTCAGAGTAAGGAGTCGGCCTCTAAGGTACACGTGTGTAGTGCCAACAGTACAATTCGGAGGCGGTGGTGTTACGGTGTGGTTGTGTTCTTCATGGAGGGGGCTTGCACCCCTTGTTGTTTTGAGTGACACTATCACAGCACAGGCCTGCATTGATGTTTTAAGCACCTTCTTGCTTCCCACTGTTGAAGAGCAATTCGTAGATGGCGACTGCACCTTTCAACACCGTCGACCACCTGTTCATAATGCACGGGCTGCGGCGGAGTGGTTACACGATAATAAAATCCCTGTAATAGACTGGCCTGCACAGAGTCCTGACCTGAACCCCGTAATGGGCTGGCCTGCAGAGAGTCCTGACCTGAATCCTATAGAACACCTTTGGGATGTGTTGGAACGCCGACTTCTTGCCAGGTCGCACCGCCTGTCATCAATACCCCTGCTCAGTGCAGCACTCCGTGAAGAATGGGCTGCCACTCCTCAAGAAACCTTCCAGCACCTAACTGAACGTATGCCTGCGAGAGTGGAAGCTGTCATCAAGGCTAAGGGGGGGGGGGGCACTATACTGAATTCCAGGATTACCAATGGAGGGCGCCACGAACTTGAAAGTCCTTTTCAACCAGGTGTCCGGATCCTTTTGATCACATAGAGGATAAATGGATTGATTTTAGCTCTTCTGCATGTTTAGAATATCAATCTGAGAAATAACAAGATAACTCCAGGCTGCACCGGACTGCTCTTCCACATGAAGTGTTTTCCCTCTTGAGTATGAAGTCAGTTTATTACGTTTCGCCCGTTAAAAAGACCGCAGAACAATTAATTATCTTTACTCTTCTTGTTCTCTTCCAAAACGTCTTGACCCTTTCACTATGCGCTGTAGTCTTTCGTTTCAGACTCCTTTCCTTTCTGTCTGTTGTTTGGTTGTGAACGTATCAGAGTCCGCCTTTGTCTCCAAACGGGCCATATAGTTTACAGTGCGTGAGGATGACTTCCATGAGATTCTTTTCAGTGTAGCTTATCAATTCTACTTTGATTTTCAGGTGCTGTTTATGAACCTCAGAATTTTCGTGTTTAATTGGTGCTATACGTCCATGAAGTTTCAGTTGTCTCCTTCGTACAATGAAACAAAATGGTTGCGTTAGAAACCTTTTTATACGTGTCATTCATACTGTTCCCGATAATTTCACCTACGTACGTGAAGTGTTTAACCTGAGTGATATTGTTGTACTCTGAAGTGACAAAAACTCAAAAAATAGCTCTGAGCTCAAAATGGTTCAAATGGTTCTGAGCACTAGAGCCTAGAACCACTCGGCCACTGCGGCCAGCGACAAAAAGTCGTGGCACAGCGATATGCACATATACAGATGGCAGTAACATCGCGTACACAAAGTATAAAAGGGCATTCCGTTGGTGGAGCTGTCATTTGTACTCAGGTTGTTCATGTGACAAGGTTTCTGACGTGGTTATGGCCGCACAACGGGAATTAACGGTGTTTGAACGCGGAAAGATAGTTGGTACTACGAGGTGCATTCAAGTTCTAAGGCCTCCGATTTTTTTTCTCCGGACTGGAAAGAGATAGAAACATGCGCATTGTTTTAAAATGAGGCCGCGTTCATTCTCAATACGTCCCAGAGATGGCAGCACCCTACAGCAGATGGAATTTTACCGCCAGCGGCGAGAATGAGAACTGTTTTAAATACTTAAAATTGCGACGTTTTCCTTACTTGAACAGCGTGCAATCATTCGTTTTCTGAATTTGCGTGGTGTGAAACCAATTGAAATTCATCGACAGTTGAAGGAGACATGTGGTGATGGAGTTATGGATGTGTCGAAAGTGCGTTCGTGGGTGCGACAGTTTAATGAAGGCAGAACATCGTGTGACAACAAACCGGAACAACCCGGCTCGCACAAGCCGGTCTGACGACATGATCGAGAAAGTGGAGAGAATTGTTTTGGGGGATCGCCGAATGACTGTTGAACAGATCGCCTACAGAGTTGGCATTTCTGTGGGTTTTGTGCACACAATCCTGCATGACGACCTGAAAATGCGAAAAGTGTCATCCAGGTGGGTGCCACGAATGCTGACGGACGACCACATGGCTGCCCGTGTGGCATGTTGCCAAGCAATGTTGACGCGCAACGACAGCATCAATAGGACATTCTTTTCGTCGGTTGTGACAATGGATGAGACGTGGATGCCATTTTTCAATCCAGAAACAAAGCGCCAGTCAGCTCAATGGAAGCACACAGATTCACCGCCACCAAAAAAATTTCGGGTAACCGCCAGTGCTGAAAAAATGATGGTGTCCATGTTCTGGGACAGCGAGGGCGTAATCCTTACCCATTACGTTCCAAAGGGCACTACGGTAACAGGTGCATCCTACGAAAATGTTTTGAAGAACAAATTCCTTCCTGCACTGCAACAAAAACGTCCGGGAAGGGCTGCGCGTGTGCTGTTTCACCAAGACAACGCACCCGCACATCGAGCTAACGTTACGCAACAGTTTCTTCGTGATAACAACTTTGAAGTGATTCCTCATGCTCCCTACTCACCTGACCTGGCTCCTAGTGACTTTCGGCTTTTTCCAACAATGAAAGACACTCTTCGTGACCGCACATCCACCAGCCGTGCTGCTATTGCCTCAGCGAATTTCCAGTGGTCAAAACAGACTCGTAAAGAAGCCTTCGCCGCTGCCATGGAATCATGGCGTCAGCGTTGTGAAAATTGTGTACGTCTGCAGGGCGATTACGTCGAGAAGTAACGCCAGTTTCATCGATTTCGGGTGAGTAGTTAATCAGAAAAGAAATCGGAGTCGTTATAACGTGAATGTACCTCGTACACGCATGCAGCACACCATTCCCGAAATCGCTAGGGAATTCAATTTTACGAGAGTGTCAAGAGCGTGGCGTCAATACCAAATTTCAGGCATTATCTCTCACCACGGACAACGCAGACCCGACAGCCTTCACCTAACAACCAAGAGCAGCGTAGACTTGAGTTGTCAGTGTTAAAAGACGAGCAATAACGCGTGAAATAACTGCAGGAATCAGTGTGGGACGTACGACAGGACAGTACGGCGAAATTTGTCAACACACTATGGCAGCAGACGACCGACGCGAGTGCCTTTGCTCACAGCTCGACAACGCCTGCAGTGTCTCTCCTGCGTTCGTGACCACGTCTTTTATACCCTAGAAGACTGGAAAACCGTGGCCTGGCCAGATGAGTCCTGATTTCAGTTGAAAACAGCTGATATGGAAATGCCGTGTGTCTAGGGCCTCCCGTCGGATAGACCGTTCGCCTGCTACAAGTCTTTCGAGTTGACGCTACTTCGGCGACTTGCGTGTCGATGGCGATGAAATGATGATGATGAGGACAACACAATACCCAGTCCCTGAGCGGAGAAAATCTCCGACCCAACCGGGAATCGAACCCGGGCCCGCTTGCATGGGAGACGAAGAACGGACTAGAATTGGGGAGACAAGAGAGTTGTGGCGCGACTTGACATTCCGTCGCGCTGACCACTCAGCTACCAGGGGAGGACAAAACAGCTGATGGTAGGGTTCAAGTGTGGCATAGACCCCCTGTAGCCATTGATCCAAGTTGTCAAAAAGGCACTGTGCAAGCTGGTGGTGGCTCCGTAATGGTATGGGCTGTGTTTACATGAAATGGACTGGGTCCTCTGCTGCGAGTGAACCGATCATTGACTGGAAATGGCCATGGTCGGCTACTTAACACCAGTTGCAGCCATTAATGGAAATCGGTATTTAGATCATTTGCAGATTATTAGTTGTAGGTATTACAAGACATATGTTTTTAGGTTGGGTAATGTACATGTTGTCGTTTCGATAGCTACGATGCCACGGCGTAGGTACAAGTTCTTAGGTTGGGACTACGACACCGACACCGACGACAGCACCCTATAGCCGGCTCTATGAGCGCCGCTCCAGATTCTACCCATTTGATTCCGAGCCGACGACTAAGCAACTTAGCTTGTACTTCATACGGGGCTAGCCATTACAGACTTTGTTACTTCAATGATAGTTTGTTCACCTACTAGTAGGTGTTAGCATTGATACCTGTACAGCAGCCGGCCGCGGTGGCCGAGCGTTTCTAGGCGCTTCAGTCCGGAACGCGCTGGTGCTACGGTCGCAGGTTCGAATCCTGCCTCGGGCATGGATGTGTGTGATGTCCTTAGGTTAGTTAGGTTTAAGTAGTTCTAAGTTCTAGGGGACTGATGACCTGAGATGTTAAGTCCCATAGTGCTCAGAGCCATTTGAACCATTTTTTTTGAACCTGTACAGCTTCGCACCTACGTGCTCATCATTACCAAAAGTTACGTATATGTCATTGACTAATATTCTCTATTAAATGTGCATTTACGTAAAAAGTTGTACCGGGAGTTTTACCTCACCTGCTCGTACTCGCTTCCTACATTCGGCGTACCGTTCAGTTTACAGGAGCAGACCCACCCGCCGCATTCCAGGCGGTATACAAAACATGTGCCAAGAGCGAGCTATTAATTCTTACTTTCATCTGGGCAGCAGGTCAGGTGTTGACGCGAGGACGCAAAACGGTTAGTCTATACCGACAGTGATAGTTCGCTTAGTGGTGCAGTTACGACTGTGCAAGAACCATCAGGCGCTGTTGCGTGGACGCAAAACGGTTAGTCTATACTGACAGGGTACTTCGCTTAGTGGTGCAGTTACGACTGTGCAGGTGTTGAATTATTTGTCATGTCTGCAGGAAGACTGTTCGACGAAGAAAAAAAAACCATCACACTGATGTGTGTACATATCAAGGTACCACTAATAAAAAAAATCTGCACTTACGCCCGTTACACATTATATATTATCGTATCTGAGGTAATGCTGGTCTGAAGTCTGGGGCTAAAAGTAGGTTGGTAAGTATGCACTTTATTTTACTATCTCTAGTCCCACGAAGTGTGTCCGTTCGCTGACACATTATTTCCGTGTAGAGCGGAGCTCCCTCGCGCACACGGTTTTTACGTACCACAGGTGGCCACACCGTGCCGCAGACGCCGGACCCAAAGGATTAAAGGAATCTCGAGGCGCTACGCCTTACTGAAGAAAGTCACTTCCTGGTGCTAGGCGGCAGGTTACGTCTGGCTGCGAGATTACAGTGGCTAGTGAATTTGTCGGGACTGGAGCGGAGCCGTCAGGTAGCGTACAAAAAGGCCGGAACCCGGCAAGTACGGGTGGCAGAGGTGACTGCGTGAGGTGGGGGCGACCCGTAGCCGGCTAGGGCAGGGCAGGGCAAGGATGGGCTGTGCCGGGCCCGGTGGCCCTGGATGGCGGCGTAATTGGGCGGTAATGGCGGCGGGACCGCCGTTCCACCTGCCGGCCGCTGCATGCCGCTTCGTTACGACGCCTATTTGTCGCGGCCGGGCCCGCGCGCTGGCTCCCCGCCCTAACGGCTCTGTCGGTGCTCTCGACGCTCTCGTAACGGGCCTGCCACCACCACCGCCGCGCACAGGAAAGCTGATTACTACTGCCGCAATTACACATCCGGCCGTGTCCCGTCTGCTTTTACACGGCAAGAAACGTACGGCGGGACATCGCATCCACTCTGTTTACGATGCGACCATCCCCGAGTCACACGCTACGAGTGTTACTACTCTGTCAGAATTAATAGGAGCACTAAGCCAGTCCGTGACAGCGAGTGGCCATTCAGTTTATCTTTATTTTTTATTTATTTTTAAAAAGCTTCAGCGTTGAGAACGCGGGTAAATAGTGGCTGACACCAAACCGTAGACCGTTACCCTAGACCACTGGTGCCCAGCGACTCATAAACGTTTCTACACCGAGTAGGAGCGACGCACTGACACAGATTCAGTTAGTGCCATCGGCTGATAGAATCACAGAGTTCCGCATAGTCGGGCTGCAGAAATGAGGTGAAGTGTTGCGTAAACTACACTCATGTTCGGAGAAACAGAACAGCTTGAACGTCTACAGATAGGACGTTCATATTCACAGGGCATGTGCATTAGTATGCTCTGCTGAAATGATTAGCATTTCAGGTCACGTCGGTTCAGCACGTGCTCTGATTCCTAGTAGGCACAGGATCCATGGTGGTCTCTGCTAACTTGTTCCATGAGAGATTGCATCGACGCGTATATGGTGCGAATGGCGTCGTATAGTATAGCCATCCATGCTGAATTCACCTGGTTCCAAAATTCATCTGTGATGGTTGGCATTGGGTCACAGAGCTGCACCCGTCGTTTCACTGGTGATCTTGGGTTCAAATGACTCTGAGCACTATGGGACTTCTGAGGTCATCAGTCCCCTAGAACTTAGAACTACTTAAACCTAACTAACCTAAGGACATCACACACATCCATGCCCGAGACAGGATTCGAACCTGCGACTGTAGCGGTCGCGCGGTTCCAGACTGTAGCGCCTACAACCGTTCGGCCATTCCGGCTGGCGGTGATCTTGGGGGCCAGGGCAAAACGCTGACATGGTGTGACACCTAGAAGGTACGTTTTCGTGCAGCAACATGTGGTCTTGCATTGTCTTACTGAAAAGTGGTGTCTGGGGTGTTGAGCAGAATGAGTATAGCTATGGGTCGCAGAGTGCCATACACGTTGGTCTCATTGGTCACAGTGCTCTGGACACGCACCAACTGTGACTTGTGGTTGTACCCAACAGCACCCCACACCATAAGGCCTTGAGTTGGCGCTGGGTGTCTTGTGCCCAGTCACTGTGAGGCCGCTCCCCCTGTCTTCAGCGAACCAAAATGCGGCCATCATTTTCAAAGAAACAGAACTTGGATTCGTCCGAAAACACTATGTTATGCCATTCCTGTCCACAGTGATGTAGATCTTACGCCATTGAGGTGTTGCATGCTTCTACACATTCGTCAAAGGTAGGCGGAGAAGTCGAAAAAAAATGTGTGTAAAATCTTATGGGACTTAACTGCTAAGGTCATCAGTCCCTAAGCTTAACTCTACTTAACCTTAATTATCCTAAGGACAAACACACACACGCATGCCCGAGGGAGGACTCGAACCTCCGCCGGGAACAGCCACACAGTCCATGACTGCAGCGCCATAGACCGCACGGGTAATCCCGCGCGGCAGAGAAGTCCACGACGAGCACGTAACTTATCCCGTAATAAACGGCGACGGACTGTCACCCCTGATAGTGTACGATGTGTTACACTGTTCCACTGCTGCGCCAGAGCAAGGAGGATGCAGATCTATCGCGAAACGCCATAAGCACGAGGTGTCGATCTTTTCACAGGTTGGCCAGGGTGGTGTGACGTGACGCATCTCGTCGTGTTCTACAGCCTTCCGTGAACCATTCTGCACACATCCGCTGCACTGTCGAAACACTTCGACCCAAACGAGCAGCAATTTCCCGGATGGTTGCATGACATTCTCTCATGCGAATGATGCGCCCTCTTTCACACTCGCTGATTTGACAGTACGGTTCGGGCATACGTCTGCGACGCATTCTACGCGTCTTCTCAAGCCACACTCATCCATTACATTCGGTTTATAGTGATAACAAGAGCCGCGAAGCACATTTTACCCATGTCTTTTGCACCCTAGACAACTGTAAAACCGTAGTCTTGTCAGATGAGTCCAGATTTTGGTTGGCAAGAGCTGATGGTAGGGTTCGAGTGTGTCACAGACCCCAAGAACCCATGGACCGTAGTCGTGAACAGTGTCGTGCACAAGCTCGTGGTGGTTCCATTATGGTGTAGGCTGTATTTACATGGAGTGGACTGGGTCCTCTGGTCCAACTGAACCGATCGTTGACTGGAAATGGTTACGTCCGGCTACGTGGAGAACATCTGCAGCTATTCACGGATCTCATGTTCTATTCATGGATGGCAATGAGTCGTGTCACCGGGTCACGATTTTTCGCGTTTGGCTGGAAGGACATTCTGGACAATTAGAGATTACACTATCAAAGTAAGAGCGTACGGAATATCAGACCAGCTGTGTGGCAGGATTGAAGAGTTTTTAGCAGACAGAACACAGCATGTTGTTATCAACGGAGAGACGTCTACAGACATTAAAGTAACCTCTGGCGTGCCACAGGGGAGTGTTATGGGACCATTGCTTTTCACAATATATATAAATGACCTAGTAGATAGTGTCGGAAGTTCCATGCGGCTTTTCGCGGATGATGCTGTAGTATACAGAGAAGTTGCAGCATTAGAAAATTGTAGCGAAATGCAGGAAGATCTGCAGCGGATAGGCACTTGGTGCAGGGAGTGGCAACTGACCCTTAATATAGACAAATGTAATGTATTGCGAATACATAGAAAGAAGGATCCTTTATTGTGTGATTATATGATAGCGGAACAAACACTGGTAGCAGTTACTTCTGTAAAATATCTGGGAGTATGCGTGCGGAACGATTTGAAGTGGAATGATCATATAAAATTAATTGTTGGTAAGGCGGGTACCAGGTTGAGATTCATTGGGAGAGTCCTTAGAAAATGTAGTCCATCAACAAAGGAGGTGGCTTACAAAACACTCGTTCGACCTATACTTGAGTATTGCTCATCAGTGTGGGATCCGTACCAGATCGGGTTGACGGAGGAGATAGAGAAGATACAAAGAAGAGCGGCGCGTTTCGTCACAGGGTTATTTGGTAACCGTGATAGCGTTACGGAGATGTTTAACAAACTCAAGTGGCAGACTCTGCAAGAGAGGCGCTCTGCATCGCGGTGTAGCTTGCTCGCCAGGTTTCGAGAGGGTGCGTTTCTGGATGAGGTATCGAATATATTGCTTCCCCCTACTTATACCTCCCGAGGAGATCACGAATGTAAAATTAGAGAGATTAGAGCGCGCACGGAGGCTTTCAGACAGTCGTTCTTCCCGCGAACCATACGCGACTGGAACAGGAAAGGGAGATAATGACAGTGGCACGTAAAGTGCCCTCCGCCACACACCGTTGGGTGGCTTGCGGAGTATAAATGTAGATGTAAATGTCGATGTAGAGAGAATGGGATGGCCACCAGTATTTATGGGGCGTAGTAGAGGGGTCAGTTCGTGTACAGTATCCTGGCCCGGCAACGCTTTCGCAATTATGACCGCCTACATAGGCAGCATGGCTCAAGTGTTTCTGCAGGCTACTTCCGATGACTCGTTGAGTCCACGCCACGTCGAGTTACTGCACTTTTTTTTTTTTTTTTGGTCATCAGTCTACTGACTGGTTTGATGCGGCCCGCCACGAATTCCTTTCCTGTGCTAACCTCTTCATCTCAGAGTAGCACTTGCAACCTACGTCCTCAATTATTTGCTTGACGTATTCCAATCTCTGTCTTCCTCTACAGTTTTTCCCCTCTACAACTCCCTCTAGTACCATGGAAGTCATTCCCGCATGTCTTAGAAGATGTCCTATCATCCTGTCCCTTCTCCTTATCAGTGTTTTCCACATATTCCTTTCCTCTCCGATTCTGCGTAGAACCTCCTCATTCCTCACCTTATCAGTCCACCTAATTTTCAACATTCGTCTATAGCACCACATCTCAAATGCTTCGATTCTCTTCTGTTCCGGTTTTCCCACAGTCCATGTTTCATTACCATACAATGCTGTACTCCAGACGTACATCCTCCGAAATTTCTTCCTCAAATTAAGGCCGGTATTTGATATTAGTAGACGTCTCTTGACCAGAAATGCCTTTTTTGCCATAGCGAGTCTGCTTTTGATGTCCTCCTTGCTCCGTCCGTCATTGGTTATTTTACTGCCTAGGTAGCAGAATTCCTTAACTTCATTGACTTCGTGACCATCAATTCGGATGTTAAGTTTCTCGCTGTTCTCATTTCTACTACTTCTCATTACCTTCGTCTTTCTCCGATTTACTCTCAAACCATACTGTGTACTCATTAGACCATTCCGTTCAGCAGATCATTTAATTCTTCTTCACTTTCACTCAGGATAGCAATGTCATCAGCGAATCGTATCATTGATATCCTTTCACCTTGTATTTTAATTCCACTCCTGAACCTTTCTTTTATTTCCATTATTGCTTCCTCGATGTACAGATTGAAGAGTAGGGGCGAAAGGCTACAGCCTTGTCTTACACCCTTCTTAATACGAGCACTTCGTTCTTGATCGTCCACTCTTATTATTCCCTCTTGGTTGTTGTACATATTGTATATGACCCGTCTCTCCCTATAGCTTACCCCTACTTTTTTCAGAATCTCGAACAGCTTGCACCATTTTATATTGTCGAACGCTTTTTCCAGGTCGACAAATCCTATGAAAGTGTCTTGATTTTTCTTTAGCCTTGCTTCCATTATTAGCCGTAACGTCAGAATTGCCTCTCTCGTCCCTTTACTTTTCCTAAAGCCAAACTAATCGTCACCTAGCGCATTCTCAATTTTCTTTTCCATTCTTCTGTATATTATTCTTGTAAGCAGCTTCGATGCATGAGCTGTTAAGCTGATTGTGCGGTAATTCTCGCACTTGTCAGCTCTTGCCGTCTTCGGAATTGTGTGGATGATGCTTTTCCGAAAGTCAGATGGTATATCGCCAGACTCATATATTCTACACACCAACGTGAATAGTCGTTTTGTTGCCACTTCCCCCAATGATTTTAGAAATTCTGATGGAATGTTATCTATCCCTTCTACCTTATTTGACCGTAAGTCCTGCAAAGCTCTTTTAAATTCCGATTCTAATACTGGATCCCCTATCTCTTCTAAATCGACTCCTGTTTCTTCTTCTATCACATCAGACAAATCTTCACCCTCATAGAGGCTTTCAACGTATTCTTTCCACCTATCTGCTCTCTCCTCTGCATTTAACAGGGGAATTCCCGTTGCACTCTTAATGTTACCACCGTTGCTTTTAATGTCACCAAAGGTTGTTTTGACTTTCCTGTATGCTGAGTCTGTCCTTCCGACAATCATATCTTTTTCGATGTCTTCAGATTTTTCCTGCAGCCATTTCGTCTTAGCTTCCCTGCACTTCCTATTTATTTCATTCCTCAGCGACTTGTATTTCTGTATTCCTGATTTTCCCGGAACATGTTTGTACTTCCTCCTTTCATCAATGAACTGCACTACGCCGGGCATAAGGGGTTCCGACACGATACTAGGAGGTACCGCATGAATGTTGTCACCTGCGTTTATAATGACCGACGCCCTCCTAGCAAAGCAGGCCCTCCTGGGAACGGTGGGCAGTGGGCGTGTCGCCGCCAGCCGCCTCGTCTGATGAGTCGCCATCAGTCTGTGGCGGCGGCGCCGGCCGCGGCCATACGTCATCCGGGCGGCGCGGGGCGTCGTAATTAGAACGGGACTCCAGCATCGTCGGTGCGTCCCGCCGCTCCGCGCAGAGGTAAATCACCGCCCGTGCACAATCCGGGTCGTGGACAGCCGCCCAGCTTCTCCGGCGCCCATTTCTTTCCAAACGGTTCAAGGTTCCGCAGCGATCGAGGACAGAGATCTTGAGAGGTTGGAGTACCAGCTCACATCCAGCATGTGGAAAAATAATAAGGTCAGAGCAGGCTACGGCACCTCGAAGCGAGAAAAATTTTCCAAACTTGCACATGTTCGAAATGCACCGTCGTGGGAACTGCCGTCATAAAGAAACAAGCGCGTGGAAGTTTACCGGTACCTAGAAGTGCCGTTTTGTCCAACTAACCTGTTGTTGCGTTATGCTGTGTTATTGGACTTTAAGCGCATTTGATTTAATAGTCAAGCTTTACGCAGGAAGTTGGTTTAATAGTCGAGCTTTACCCAGGAAGCATCACAATTGGTAAGGGAAATGGCTATTAACCCCCAACGTCAGTAAATGTAACCCTTTGCGAAGAAATAGGTGAAGGGATTCACTACTGTTCCATTTAACTATGGGCGACAAATATCTGGAAACAGTAACCACTGTATAGTACCTAGAAGTAACCATCCGGAGCGACCTAAGGATCAATGATCACATAGAACAAATAGCAGGAAAAGCCGATGCCGGACCGACATCCAGAGGAAGAATGTTAAGTTAATGTAACGCGTCTGCGAAAGAAGTGGCCTAGAAAATACTTGTTCGACAGATTCTTCAGTATTGGCCAACAATGTGGGATCCTTTCCACGTAGGATTAACGAGAGAGACAGACAAGATCCAATGAAGGGTCGTACATATCACATGATCGTTTACTCGCCAGGAGAGAGTTACGTAGACGCTCAACTAACTCGAATGCCAGGCGATATGCACGACAGCGAAGTTTACAGTTCAAATTTGCACTACGTTGCAAGAAGAGTCGTGGGACATATTACTTCCCCCCACATGCGACTGTCTTTCGCGAAATACGACCAGAAAATTGGAGAAATGAACGTCGTAAGGAGCTGTACAGGCAGTCGTCTTCCTTAGTGCCATTAATGAAGGGAAGAGGAAAGGAGGGAGAATATCGTAGTACGAGAAGTGCCCTCCGCCACACATTGCAAGTTACCTCGCGGAGCACAGGTGCAGATGTAGGGGCGGAAAATTCACGTCTAACTTACGCATCCAGGGACAGGAATTTAACAACATTCGCCTATTCAGCTAAAACCGTTCTCTTCAGCCAATTTAACTAGTTTCACTGTAAGAAATACCACAACCAGCCATCTCTTTTGTGGACATTTTATTTAAATCAACGCATCTCGTGGTCGTGCGGTAGCGTTCTCGCTTCCCACGCCCGGGTCCCGGGTTCGATTCCCGGCGGGGTCAGGGATTTCCTCTGCCTCGTGATGGCTGGGTGTTGCGTGATGTCCTTAGGTTAGTTAGGTTTAAGTAGTTCTATGTTCTAGGGGACTGATGACCATAGATGTTAAGTCCCATAGTGCTCAGAGCCATTTGAACCATTTTTTGAGCCATTTAAATCAATACGCATTTCCGGCTTTCGTTCGTCTTCAAGTCGCGTGATGCATATTTACATCTTCAAATAGCACTGCCTTAAAAGCATCCCCTTCAATTTGGATGCTGCAACTGTCCTGCGCAAAACAATATTTTTATGTACTTCATTTCAAGAATTGTATTTTTACACTACATTACTCGTTAGATGAAATCACTTCATTGTATGCTTGTCGTTGCTGATATTTTCCGCATTTATAATCGTAGGATAAACATTTTTCCTTTGTGTGACGTACAAAAACAGTGCAGTATCCGCCACGTTGCCCACTGACTTGTACCCTTAGATAAGAAAATTATGTTCAAAGTTGGAGTTACACTTTGCTTACAGGTTGTGAAGGTACTGGTGAAATGAGCTGAGTGTAGACACTAGATATTTGTAAATTTGTTATTACGTACTTTACACATAGTTGCATGCCCTCGGGAAAAATTACGGCTGTACTTTCCCCTTTCTTTCAGCCGTTCGCAGTACCAGCACAGCAAGGCCGTTTGGTTAGTGTTACAAGGCCAGATCAGTCAATCATCCAGACTGTTGCCCCTGCAACTACTGAAAAGGCTATTCAATACCTCCTTATTAGTTATGTGATCTATCCATCTAATCTTCTGCATTCTTCTGTAGCACCACATTTCGAAAGCTTCTATTCTCTTTTTGTCTTGGACAAGAAGAGAATAGAAGCTTTCGAAACGTGGTGCTACAGAAAAATGCTGAAGATTAGATGGGTACATCACATAACTAATGAGAAGGTATTGAACAGAATTGGGGAGAAGAGGAGTTTGTGGCACAACTTGACAAGAAGAAGGGATCGGTTGGTAGGACATTTTCTGAGGCATCAAGGGATCACCAATTTAGTATTGGAGGGCAGCGTGGAGGATAAAAATCGTAGAGGGAGACCAAGAGATGAGTACACTAAGCAGATTCAGAAGGATGTAGGTTGCAGTAAGTACGGGGAGATGAAGAAGCTTGCACGGGATAGAGTAGCATGGAGAGATGCATCAAACCAGTCTCAGTGTAGGTAGGCTGTTTAGGTTTTTATGTTGGTAACGTCATGTAGCGCTCTGTGTGAAAATCACTGACTGTGCTGTGTGCAGTCTGTGGCTGGTTTGCATTGTTGGAATATTTGGCATTGTAGTGTTGGGCAGTTGGATGTGAACAGCGCGTAGCGCTGCGCAGTTGGAGGTGAGCCGCCAGCAGTGGTGGTTGTGGGGAGAAAGATGGCAGAATTTTAAGAGCGGACGATCCGGACGTGTGTCCGATAGAAAGAGTAAATTTGTATTACGGGATATCATGAACTGATATATATATATTATGACTTTTGAACACTATTAAGGTACATACATTGTTTGTTCTCTATCAAAATCTTTCATTTGCTTAGTATGCGTATCAGTAGTTAGTGCCATCAGTAGTTAAAATCTTTTATTTAGCTGCCAGTATTGGCGCTCGCTGTATTGCAGTAGTTCGAGAAACGAAGATTTTTGTGGGGTAAGTGATTCATGAAAGGTATAGGTATTGTTAGTCAGGGCTATTCTTTCGTAGGGATTATTGAAAGTCAGATTGCGTTGCGCTAAAAATATTGTGTGTCAGTTTATGGATGATCAGAATAAGTAAAGAGAGAAATGCCTGAGCACGTTCAGTTTTGCTCAGCTGTTTGAAAATCATATAACGTAAGGGGTTTATCAGCACAGTCATTCATAAACTTTTCTAAGGGGATGTTTCATCAGGACTGAAGACCACAACAAGAACAACAACACACACGCAGTTAAGAAATATTGACATACTGGAGTGACATTTACAATGGAAAAAGAAGGACGAGCTGACTTACGTGATTCAGAGCTACTATTTACATTGGATGGATTCTCCTTCAACATGACAACAGAAATATATTGTCTTTCAGTTAATGAATTGCTAAATAAAAGATAACCCTGTATAAAACGACGCACACTTCTGCTTAGTTATTAATACTATTTCACGACAAAATGAAAAACTTTAATATCTTTCATCCGCAAATGCCATCATGTCACTTAATTTCTGCTATTTGTAACGGCTCCATAGTGAGCGGAATGACACAATGTTTTCTTCAAAAAAATGTTCAAATCTGTGTGAAATCTTATGGGACTTAACTGCTAAGGTCATCAGTCCCTAAGCTTACACACTACTTAACCTAAATTATCCTAATGGCAAACACACACACACACCCATGCCCGAGGGAGGACTCGAACCTCCGCCGGGAGCAGCCGCACAGTCCATGACTGCAGCGCCTTAGAGCCGCTCGGCTAATCACGTGTGGCAATGTTGTCTCCAGTATCACTAGTCCATACTCTGCCAACTTGTGATACACAGTGTGTCCCAAACCGTTGCTAACGAGACATCTGTTTGCGATCTGCCATCTTGCAGGGGGAAAGTGAAGCAGCAGCGATCTGCAGACGTTGCTACCGTCGCGGCGGCCAGTTGGCTGGAGGGACGCGTGCAGCCCGGGGCGCGACGGCTGGACCCCCGGGGTGCCGCGAGGCGGGCCCTGGGTGACGGAGACGCCCGGCTGCGTGGCGTGCTTAATCACGGCGCGTGAAAGGACCGCCCCTGAAATTGAATCATCATCGTGACGCCCGGCGCCCCCATCTAGATAAACCGCGGCCTCTCTTTTCGGTCTCACTTTTCCCCCCCCTGTCCCGGCCGCGCCACATAACTGCCCGTCCCTCCTCTCACGTTCTCCTTCCCTGAGCGCCGCGCTAATCAGGCCTCTTTTGTCCAGCACCCAGTGGAATTTTCGGGCAGTCTCTTGACTCTAAAGAATGTCGTATTTGCCCTCGAAACGTCAGACTCACAAGGTACGAGGGTCACTCCAAAAGAAATGCATACTATTTTTTTTAATCCATCTTTTATTCTACATGTTTGAAAGTTTTACAGTGTGTAGATACATCCTTTAGGAACAATATTTTCATTTCGCCACATAATTTCCATCCCTCTCAACTCCTTACGCCATCTTGGAACCAGCGCCTGTATACCAGCACGGTAAAATTCTGGACCAACCTGTTGTAGCCACTGATTGGCAGCGTGCACAAGGGAGTCATCATCTTCAGACCTTGTTCCACGAAGAGAGTCTTTCAGTTTCCCAAACAGATGATATTCACATGGAGCCAGGTCAGGACTGTAAGTCGGGTTTTTTAGTGTTGTCCATCCGAGTTTTGTGATCGCTTCCATGGTTTTTTGACTGACATTTGGCCGTGCATTGTCGTGCAACAGCAAAACATCCTGCTTTTGCCGATGTCGTCGAACACGACTCAGGTGAGCTTGAAGTTTCTTCAGTGTCGTCACATATGCATCAGAATTTATGGTGGTTCCACTTGGCATGATGTCCACAAGCAAGAGTCCTTCGGAATCGAAAAACACCGTAGCCATAACTTTTCCAGCAGAAGGAGTGGTTTTGAATTTTTTTTCTTGGGTGAATTTGCATGATTCCACTCCATTGATTGCCTTGTCGTCTCTGGTGAAAAATGATGGAGCCATGTTTCATAACCTGTCACAATTACTCCAAGAAATTCATCTCCACCATTCTCGTACTGTTCCAAAAGTTCGCTGCATACCGTTTTTCTTGTTTCTTTGTGAGCCACTGTCAACATCCTGGGAACCCACCTGGCACAAACCTTTTTCAACGCCAACACTTTCAGTATTCTGCAAACATTTCCTTCCCCTATCCCAACGTAGCGTGACAATTCGTTCACTGTGATGCGTCTGTCAGCAGTCACCAATTCGTTAACTCTCTGCACATTGTCTGGAGTGTGTGCAGTACGAGGCCAGCCGCTGCGAGGACAATCCTCAGTATTGCCGTGCCCGCTATCGTCACGTAACCTGCTTGCCCACCGACTGACTGTTCTGCGATCGACAGCAGCATCTCCGTACACCTTTTTCAACCTCTTGTGGATGTTTCCACTGTCTCCTTTTCACAGTACAGGAATTCTATGACAGCACGTTGCTTCTGACGGACGTCAAGTGTAGCAGCCATCTTGAAGACATGCTGTGACGGCGCCACTCACGGGAACAGGTTGAACTAAGTTTGAAAACAAGAGGAAAGGATGTATCTACACACGGTAAAACTTTCACACATGCAGAATGAAAACTATATTTTTACAAAAATAGTGTGCATTTCTTTTGGAGTGACCCTCGTACATTATGGACCCTGACAACCTCATGCTCCAGTGGATCAGCGCCGTCCCGTTCAAATGTAGACTTAAATTTTTAATCCTGATGATCTGCGAAATAGTTCCAGTCTAACAGGATCGAAGCGTATCTCACCGCCTCCGGTGTCTAAGAGGCAATTAACGTTGTGTTATTCTTCTGTCAAGTTATGCTCTGCCACTCTTTCTAGCAAAGGTTTAATTTCTGCAGACAAGCTCTAAATTTTCTACGGGATACCGTAACACCAGAAAAAATACGAACAGCGTGGCAGTTCTTTCTTAGGCGTTCTCTTAGAGATAGAGAGAAAAGTCGACTCCAAACGGCTGTAATGAACCTCTACACGGTCCTTAATTAAAAAACTTGGAGTCAGATATCTGATAACTAAAGAAGACGCAAGCAGCAAAGGACGAGCAGCTAACGTTGAAGGCTATTGTATACAACCGTGACGTGGAACGGAAGAAAAAAAGCGCAGCAAAAAAAGTACTCCTTCAGTGAAGTGCAAGGAAAAGGATCAAGTAGAGGTCAAGGAAACGACGAACAGAAACTGTTATGTGAGGAGTAGAGAAAAAGAACTGAGACGTTGAGTGTTTCTCTTTTACCTCCGCGAAGCTTTATCGATAAATACGGTATTCAGTTTTGCTGTGTGTTAGTTTTAATGTAATTGCAATCGAAATACTATCTGGAGCTGTGGCTTTATCCACCAAATTCGTGTACAACTGCCTGTCGTTGCTTCAAGTTTTACACTTCACGGACAACTGCAACAACTTAATTAGTATTTCCCTGCGACGAGTAATGCAGACTTTCTGTTGATGCCCATTAACTGACAATATCTGTCATGTGTGCCCAGATCATAACTTTTCTTTGTAGAAACTTCGAACAATAACCGTTCCCGATCACTTCTCGTCCTTAAAAGATGGCAACCACAGCAACAGTAACGCCCACTAGCCTTTTCATTCTGTGGTATTTCTATCTATTCATTTGAAAGTACATTAAATTTCAAATACTGGGCAAATGCTCAACGAAAGTAGCATAAATTAACAGACTACGGTGTGATTTCTAAGCCAAAACAAGTACTCTTACAATTGGAACGCGTATGAAGACTATGGCTAGCGGGGAAAGATTCTTGTTGGTTGTAGCAGGGAACCATCAAAATTCTGGGATTTTTATTATCAGTTTTCTTCACCGATGTCCGCCCCGATAGCTGAGTGGTCAGCGCTGCGGTCTGACACGACGAGGGGACCGGGTTCGATTCCCGGCTGGGTCGGAGATTTTCTCCGCTCAGGGACTGGGTGTTGTGTTGTCCTCATTAGCTAGGTACCTCTCTTCAAGGGACTTACGCCTTCCGTTAAGAGGCAGCGCACAGTCTGGATGGAAGGATCTTAATTGTGGTCCCTCTCTTTTGAGCCCAACCCGACGGATACCTATGGTAGATCGGGGAAAACCACCGTTCAGGTCGTGTTGTCGGCGGGGCCGGGAGGTGCTTGCGCCTGATGTAGTCTACTAGGAGCCCTGTAGGCTCAACACAAACCGTTAGCGACATTACCTTATTACTTTTACCACAAGTACCCTTTCATTAGCAACTTTGAGCCAAGCACAAAATCAGTTACCTCTCTATTGTATATCGTAAATAGTTTAGCACGCTGGACATGGTGGTTTTAGTCTTAGTTTCTAGCTTTAACGTACCCTAATCTATTCTAGTTAAGTTAGTTTTTAGGATAGTAGATGTTAAAGGCATGGTGAGCGACGGCCAGCGTCTTGAGGGTCATTCCAAGACCCGGGCCGCCGCCCACAACCAGGTGACGGGCAATATTATACCTATCACTTCTCTATTCAATCCTCTTCCTTCCTTCTTTCTAAATATTTAATTTCGTTTTGTTTATCAATATCTCACTTGATCTGTATTAGTTATAAGTTTTTCTAATGCTGCACAAAGAAAAAAGATATCAACTGGATGTAAACAAATAGAGCCCGCCTCCACGTGGCGGGACACGGGCAACGGAGTGAGTGGGGACGGGAGCCGGTGTGGTGTTACTCTGTCACTCCGGACCCCGGACCCAGTCACGGCGGCAAAGTGGCAACATACGACCCACCATAAGAAATTAGACGGTGGGTCATAAAATATAAGCAGCTAGTGAAAAAAAGTGTCCTCATTATCATTTCATCATTATCAGTGGAAGGCAACGGGAAACCACCACAGGAATCACTTCCTTAGACGCTCATGCGGTGGACCTCTCTGACGGGGCTTCCCCCCACGACAAGACCTGCCGTAAGGCAGAACGCAAAATTAGTTAAGTCTTCACCAATAATGTGAACTTTACTAGTGATGACATCGACATCATCAACCGACATAGCCCACACCAGTGAATACTCTAAGTTCGCAAGCAATGAATGAATCCATACGTTACCAAAGGTTCTCTATTAACGTTTTGGTGAGTATTAATGACACAAAACAACTTGGATTAGTTCTTCTTCTGCAAGGCTTTAGACGACATCAGTATCTACAATTCCAGCGAAACACGCAGCCTTTTGCGCTCGGAATCTGCCAATGGCAGGACGAATACGGAAGGTAATATGCCTGATGTAAAATGGACCGCCAACCACCAGTCCAAATCATCGATTCGTGTAAAGCTGTAGAACACTCTACATGGAAGATGGATAAGAATAAGTTCCCTTGCGAGATTGATGGATCACCAAAATTAAATCGTTTCGATTTATATTTATTGAGGGTACCGGAAGACACATCTTCTTGTCAATAAAGACGTAGAGACATAAAAGTTAGCAACTGGATCTTTCTACAGAATTTTGCCCATCTCCTTTTCACCTTGGAAATGGAAGTAAATAAACGCTACTCGTACTGACAACAGAGAATTTCAGACGCTAACCAAACATTAAATACCAGACCAAAATATAACAGCTTGTTATTCATGTAATGCATTTGTCACAACTTAATACAATAGCTGAATTTTACTTACTTTTTTACAAAATTTGAAAAAAAAACATCTATTTCCATAATACTTTATGATAAAAAATCAAATGGCTCTGAGCACTATGGGACTTAACATCTATGCTCATCAGTCTCCTAGAACTTAGAACTACTTAAACCTAACTAACCTAAGGACATCACACACATCCATGCCCGAGGCAGGATTCTAACCTGCGACCGTAACGGTCACGGGGTTCCAGACTGAAGCGCCTAGAACCGCACGGCCACACCGGCCGGCTTTTTGATAAAATTTTCTCTTTAATTGTATACGTTAGTTACAATATTAAGGGCAGTTCAACGTATACTGTATGTGTTACAACACTCATGTTGTGAAAATTTCCTGTTGTACCAATTATGTACTTGTTGTAACTTCTCCGACAGAAAAGAGTCTTTAGCACTGTTTTCTCTTTGTAGAGTACCATCTTTCTAAGTGAACATGCTTATAGCCGAATTATTGTGTGCGGAGCTCTACACTGCCCGTATCTACGAAGTACAGAAATGTGTTGAATCTTTCTCAATTGTTCAACGAAATATGAACATCTTCAATAGCAGCCAGGAGTCCTATAAAAAGATGCAGGATTTTTATCTAAGTAACGCAAAACTAACTGAGTTGTTATGTTAGAAAGCTAAAAGTTGCTTTCCTAATATAAAGCTAGGTCAAATTACAGTAAAGGAGTGTTGTTTCACATCTTTTTTTTTTTTTTTTTGCCACAACGAAAAAAAAAAAATGCCGGTGTAACATGTACAGCATAAGCTAAACGTAATTTTAATCCTGAACAGTAGTATATCACGGTGCTAGGTGGACTTTATAAACACTATTATTAAAAATGATTGGTAGCTGTTACTATTTCATTGTAAGAATCAACTTGTATTTGAAATGTCAGTTGTATGCTGAGCAAATTTCTGATGCACATACAACTGAACATCGTTTCAGACAGTCTCTGACGAGGTTCTACATTATAAGGGAGGATGGAATATTGCGACTAGTTGGGCCGTCGATGATGGACGTGTGCATGTTTGCAAGGAAGGTTATGTCGAACACCTATTGAGATGACACAACATATGCTGCAGAATCAGTAACTGCGATGTTATGTTATAATGTAACATCTTATTTCCTGGCTGCCAGTGCACCCAGCGTCCCTTTGGCCATTGTGTTCGACACGATCGGGGTTTTGGGGAAGGAGGCTTGCTTCTGCCTGGAACTGATGATGATGATGTTTTGGTTTATGGGGCGCGCAACTGCGCGGTCATCAGCGCCCGTCCAAGGTCCCAATTTTTTCGCAGTCCAATTTTTTTCACAGTACAGTCCAACCACTGCCAAGAATGATGATAATGATGTCGATGAAATGACGAGGACAACACAAAGACCGAGTCCCTGGACAAAGAAAGTCCCCAACCCGGCCGGGAATCGAACGCGGGACCCCATTATCAAGACGTAGCAGTGCTAGGCACGCCTGGAGCTGATGGGGCAGGTTTCCTACTAATCCTCCAGAATGGATTATGACTGGAGCCTGGAAGGTGGGTTTTAAGGGTGACTCCCGAGTCACAGTCGACGTTTCCAACATCCGCTACAGAAAAAGTTGTTAACGTTCTGCTACAGACGGCGTCTTACAAAAGCTCTGTAAGCAGAAGTAGGGAATGGCTATTAGAACGTCTACATGCTAGTCCTAATGTTTACTGGCTGAAAGGCCTATTCGTTGAAACAACCTTCGTCGGTGCTGGCGAAACGAGCGTTTGACTGGGAGCCGTCGTGGAGCTGATGTGGCAAGCCGTGAACCATCTGAGGCCAAGTTTGAGTTTTTAAGTGTTTATCATTTCGGACGTCTGGAGTTAGTAATCCTTCACCATCAACGGAATTACTTTTTCGGTACGGAAAGCGTTCAAAGTATTCGAAACTGCGCGATCTCCTGTGCTTAATCCGCAACACTCGCCGAAGAGGAGTGTCGTCTTGTTCAGTACGATAAGGGCTCAGAGCAGAGAATGGAGACTGTGCCCAGCCGGATGTGGTGTTTTATAAAAGCGAAGGACTTGGGTAGGGTTAATTGCTACAAATAAACTTTAGTTGTTTCCGTCCTAATTTGAGAGTGATGTTCCTTGAGTGATTTTCTCGCTATTGATTTTGAACTGTGTTTTTTGTTTACTGTTACGGTGATTCTCCACGGTAATTACGGACAGTTGGAGGCAGTGTACTGAACCAATAGCTGTGAATCCTTCCTGTGTAGTGAAACGAGCTCGGATTCTTTCATGAAAGTATTACTGACTTTTGGGACGTGAAGTTTAGCACAAAAAATGAGTCAAATGGCTCTGAGCACTATGGGACTTAACGTCTGAGGTCATCAGTCACCTAGAACTTAGAACTACTTAAAACTAACTAAGCTAAGGACATCACACACATCCATGCCCGAGGCTGGATTCGAACCTGCGACCGTTGCAGTCGCGCGGTTCCAGACTGAAGCGCCTGGAACCGCTCGGCCACCGCGGCCGGCGAAGTTTAGCACAATCTCGCGTGTCAAAGTGCGGCTGGCGTCCCTTATGCCATCTGCATTCAGTGTAGGAAATTAGTCGGTTTTCGCCTATAGACGTGTCCTGTAACATCTATGGAGCAGCGAGTGACGAGATTTGTCTCGCGAGCGTCCAACGTCGAGGCGGCATGGATGCTCACCGCGACCGCGTGTGTGATTTCGCTCGGAACCACGGTAGCTTCGAGGACGGGCAACAAGAAACGCTGCAATAAATGTAGAAGTACGAGGGCAGTTCAATAAGTAATGCAACACATTTTTTTTCCTGAAACAGGGGTTGTTTTATTCAGCATTGAAATACACCAGGTTATTCCCCAATCTTTTAGCTACACAACACTATTTTTCAACGTAATCTCCATTCAATGCTACGGCCTTACGCCACCTTGAAATGAGGGCCTGTATGCCTGCACGGTACCATTCCACTGGTCGATGTCGGAGCCAATATCGTACTGCATCAATAACTTCTTCATCATCCGCGTAGTGCCTCCCACGGATTGCGTCCTTCTTTGGGCCAAACATATGTAAATCCTACGGTGCGAGATCGGGGCTGTAGGGTGCATGAGGAAGAACAGTCCACTGAAGTTTTGAGAGCTCCTCTCGGGTGCGAAGACTTGTGTGAGTTCTTGCGTTGTCATGAAGAAGAAGTTCGTTCAGATTTTTGTGCCTACGAACACGCTGAAGTCGTTTCTTCAATTTCTGAAGAGTAGCACAATACACTTCAGAGTTGATCGTTTGACCATGGCGAAGGACATCGAACAGAATAACCCCTTCACCGTCCCAGAAGACTGTAACCATGACTTTACCGGCTGAGGGTATGGCTTTAAACTTTTTCTTGGTAGGGGAGTGGGTGTGGCGCCACTCCATTGATTGCCGTTTTGTTTCAGGTTCGAAGTGATGAACCCATGTTTCATCGCCTGTAACAATCTTTGATAAGAAATTGTCACCCTCAGCCACATGACGAGCAAGCAATTCCGCACAGATGGTTCTCCTTTGCTCTTCATGGTGTTCGGTTAGACAACGAGGGACCCAGCGGGAACAAACCTTCGAATATCCCAACTGGTGAATAATTGTGACAGCACTACCAACAGAGATGTCAAGTTGAGCACTGAGTTGTTTGATGGTGATCCGTCGATCATCTCGAACGAGTGTGTTCGCACGCTCCGCCATTGCAGGAGTCACAGCTGTGCACGGCCGGCCCGCACGCGGGAGATCAGACAGTCTTGCTTGACCTTGCGGCGATTATGACACACGCTTTGCCCAACGACTCACCGTGCTTTTGTCCACTGCCAGATCACCGTAGACATTCTGCAAGCGCCTATGAATATCTGAGATGCCCTGGTCTTCCGCCAAAAGAAACTCGATCACTGCCCATTGTTTGCAACGCACATCCGTTACAGACGCCATTTTAACAGCTCCGTACAGCGCTGCCACCCGTCGGAAGTCAATGAAACTATACGAGACGAAGCGGGAGTGTTTGAAAATATTCCACAAGAAATTTCCGCTTTTTTCAACCAAAATTGGCCGAGAAAAAAAATGTGTTGCATTACTTATTGAACTGCCCTCGTATATCTCGCTTCCATTTCTGGACACAATTTCATATCTCGACAAACACTTCACGTTCGCCCTAAACGGAAGTAACTAGAAGCCCAGAAATCTGCTCCTGCTGCTGTCACGGCGGTGCAGATTTTGCGACCCGAGGTCTGGCATCAGGAGAGCTCGAGTCGCCTTAGACGGCAGACTGGAAGGCGGGCTGGAAGACGCGTCCCCCGTCGGCAGCCGCCGCGGAAATCAATCGCCGCGGAACGCACCCGACTGGACCTCCCCGGCTTCTCGGCCGCCCGCCTCCCCCGCACCCCGCGGTCGGCAAGTGTTTTATAACCCGTAATCTCACACGCCGAGCCCCGGCCGGCCGCGGCCGCTCTGGGGGCCTTCCCGGTATTAGGCGTGCTTCTCCCGCTGCACCACTTTCCCGCCCGTACTCTCGAGGTCACGATTCCCGAACGACGCCCGCGGGGCACTAATAGTACGACGAGCGCGACTATATATCAGATTACTCCGACTGTTTAGATGGTCCCTTCACCTTAAAGAGACTTCCGCGTTTAAAGACGCCGATTACTTAGCAGTTACATTGCTTTACGGGCAGCACTTTTCCAGCAGTTACAGAAATTGATTCTGTATTTATTAGGCAATACGTTCATAACGTGACACCGCGCCTGATACGCCTTTCCGCTGTGGACAGTAACGCGTAGACATCTGTATGAGATACCACGACAACACCGTTATAAGACAGAATCTTACCACTGCAAGGTCCACCTTTCTTCTGCGCAGACAACTTTCTGTTGCTGTGACTGCTACCGTACGATGCACTATCGCTGCTAAAGAGGAACGTGGCGAAGAGATATAACACCACAGTTCTGACTTCAAGGAGTCGGTTTCATTCTGACAATACCAATTTCTGTTAACAATTATTTCATACGAAAGCTAGGATGATCCCAGACACAACTGGCAAAGAGCAAAAATGAAGCAAAAAATAACAAGTTACATTTTTGTTACAGTAGTTATTGCAGCTGAACGCTTCATACACGCGCGTGTACGCGCTACAGCCACTAACACACACACATACACACACACACACACACACACACACACACACACATACACACACACACACACACACACACACACACTTCAGTTTTTAGAAGTGCCACATATGTTTAAATCGGGAAATCGAGTCATTATGAACAGGATAGCGTTGAGAATGCCACTACAAACAACTGAAAAGCAGAGTTGCTGTTTGGCTCTGTTCGCGCTATAGTTACTCTAATCTTGCTTTGCAGCGATACGTATTGGGCCGTACTATATTCAATAGATTCCTCACTTAATACCACGTCTTGAAACTATGTAACCAGACTTTCGTGGCGAGGTTGTCGTATATTTTCAAGTCTCTGCCAGCTTAATGTTTCAGCGTCTTCACGAATCTCTGCAATGGATGAAACCAACCTCACAGCTTTCATGCTGTGACTGTTTCTATAGTTTCAATATTTGTCGTTAGTCGTAGTAGGTTTGTGTCCCACGTTCTTGATGAATATTCTAAGATCGGTCGCACGTGTTTTTCTAAGCATTTCTCCTTGTACAGTGATTGCATTTTGCAGAATCCTGCCAACGAAACGACATTTACCACCTGATTTCCGTATGACAGAACTTATATAATCATTTCATTTTATATCGTTACAAATTGCTGCACACAGATATTTGTATGAGTGAGCGATTTCAAAAGTGACTCACCGATATTTTAGTTGTACAAGACTACATTTTTTCGTTTTGTGAAGCGTATAATTTTACTTTAAGAGCAGTTACAGTAAGCTGAAAACATTAACACCACTTTGACATGTCATCAAGATCTAACTGAATATACGTGCAGCTCGTCTCACACAGTATATAAATGGCCGCGACATCTGCGAAAAGTCTGAGTCGGCTACTACTAGTGTCTGCCAAGTCGTTAATATACATCATGATAATTTCCAGGAAAGTCAATTGCTTTTTATTTGCGAACGCAGATGATTGAAATGGCTCTAAGCATTATGGGACTTAACATCTGAGGTCATCAGTCCCCTAGACTTAGAACTACTTAAACGTAACTAACCTAAGGACACCAGACACAGCCATGTCCGAGGCAGGATTCGAAGCTGCGACTGTAGCAGCAGCGCGGGTCCGCACTGAAGCGCCTAGAACCGCTCGGCGACAGAGGCCGGCTTTTGCGAACGCATGCAACTGTAATGTAGGAACGGTAGTCATAAAGTTTTCACTACTTCTTAGCTAAAATTGAGTAATCACTTTTTTTGTTTATCTGCAGTTTCACGCATGCAGTCCGGCTACTTACTGAATTCCTCGCGCTTCAGCACCGGGGCGTACATTGCAGTAATTTATTTCCTGCATCTGAGGAGGAAGAACGCTGCACCAATTCATGTCGAGTAGGCCGAAGTGAATGGCAACAACAGGTCTTCATACGACACAGTAGTTAGATGGCGCACAGGCTGCCAATGTGGGGAAACAAATCTTAATGACGAAGAACGAACTGGTAGACCATCTGTCGGTGGAGAAACGGGAACCGCAACGTAAGTGGAGGCCCCGGTGCTCCAGAGTGGCGTATGGCAATTGAGGCGACACTAGGTGAAGTTAAATACATTCATGGATCAGATTTAATACCTTGAAAAACTTTTGAAAAGAACAAAGGTTGCCGGCCACTGACTACTGCGAATGCTCTCACTGCCCGTTGAAGCGAGGCAGAAGAGGAAATTTTGCCGCTGTGTGAGGCCAAAACCATACGACTTCAGCCACCTGATCACCATGGAGGAGAGTTGGACGTGTCACTGTGACCCCGAGACAAAGGAGGAAAAATAGTGCTGAAAACATGCAAATCCACCACCGCTGAGAAAGACAAAGACGCATTTACAATCGGGCGAGGTGATATCGAGTTCCTTTGGGGCCGCCACGGGGTGACGCTATCGGGCTGCGGTAGTAAAGGGCAAACCGTCACACGAGCATAGTAACTGAATTTCCTGACGTGATTACAAAACGAGGCCTGGCAGAAAGCTGCCAAAGTGAATAATTTTACTTCTCGACTACGTACAAGGTCGTTCTTCTCAGCACACAGAATTGCTACTGCTTGGGGATGTCCGCAGCTCGTGGTCTAGCGGCCCCTGCAGCTAGGGTGTCCCAGGTATGAGAAGGCGATTTCAGTGAGGTTGTGTAATACCAGGACTCGGTCCAATATATCGGAAAATGCAATATTCTTCGTGAAGACCTGCGTGGAACATGCCTGACTGCCTTGGGGTACAGTGTGTGTCCACCCACAAGTTTGCGGGACGCGGATGCCATTTCGTCTGTTCTGCCACGAGGGCGTTTTCTTTAAATTTTATAATTCCCTTTTTATTTTGTTGGTTATTGATGGTAAAAACGCATAATTGTTTTTCGCCTGGAGGGCGTCCTACTTGATCTCAACAAATATACAGGGTGTTAGAAAAGGTACGGCCAAACTTTCAGGAAACATTCCTCACACACAAAGAAAGAAAATATGTTATGTGGGCATGTGTCCGGAAACGCTTACTTTCCATGTTAGAGCTCATTTTATTACTTTTCTTCAAATCACATTAATCATGGAATGGAAACACACAGCAACAGAACGTACCAGCGTGACTTCAAACACTTTGTTACAGGAAATGTTCAAAATGTCCTCCGTTAGCGAGGATACATGCATCCACCCTCCGCCGCATGGAATCTCTGATGCGCTGATGCAGCCCTGGAGAATGGCGTATTGTATCACAGCCGTTCACAATACGAGCACGAAGAGTCTCTACATTTGGTACCGGGGTTGCGTAGACAAGAGCTTTCAAATGCCCCCAAGCACCGAACTCAACATTACCTTCCTTCAATTGGGCCAACTGGCGGTGAATCGAAGAAGTACAGTACATACTCACGAAGGTAAAATGAGCTCTAACATGGAAATTAAGCGTTTCCGGACACGTCAACATAACATCTTTTCTTTATTTGTGTGTGAGGAATGATTCCTGAAAGTTTGGCCGTACCTTTTTGTAACACCCTGTATATATAAAAAAATATCAGTATGATCAAAAAAAGCGGCTAGCGTTGCTACCTCTGGATCACGGGATCCTGGGTTCGATTCCCGGCAGGTTTTGGGATTTTCTTTACCCGGGTATTGGGTGTTTGTGCTGTCCTCATCATTTTATCATCATTCGTGACAGTGGCTCGATGGGACTGTGTAAAAATTGGAGTGTGAAGAAATTGAGACTTTGGTCGGGTGCTGATGACCGCGCACTTGAGCGCCCCCACAAACCAAACGTCATCATCCTTGGGGATATGAAATATTGCCATACCCGGTCTGTTCTCCTGACATAGCGCCCACTGACTTGTTGCTTTTTGCTTGGATGAAAGCACCATTGTTAGCCAGGCATTTCCAGAATGAAGGAAAGGTGATTTTCGACTTGGGACGTTTCCTGAATAGCCGAAATGTAAATAATGTACAACCACGATCTCTAGCACACCATCCATCATTGTGAAAAAATGTCTCGGATTGGAGGGTGAATACGTAAAGGACTAGCACGACCACCAAGTAGCGTGGTGATAGCTTGATTTTTTCGAGGTGATAATAATCAAAGCTTTAGTCTTTGCCTGTAGCTCTATACCAGTCCACCTGATGGGCAGCCAGCAGCCAGTACATCGGCTCAGCAACGCCTCGTCGCCCCCCCTCCCTCCCTCCTCCTTCCTGGGGTCCCCCCAGACAGGGCACAGTGCTAGCCGCGCGGTGCGGTTTGGGAGGCGGGCGAAACGTCTCCAGCGCGTCGTAAATCATCGTCGGCGGGAAACCGCGGCCTCTGGACCCTCGTAAAGAGAGACCGGCCGCGGCAACCGCTGCCGGCGCTCTCATCCTGCCAGAGCGCACGCAGCGTCGCCGTCAAGGACCGCGCACACGTGGCGTGCCGCTAACACGCGCGCCCACGCATTAATAGACGCGGCTCTGTGGTCGCCGTGAGACATTATACAACTCGCCGCCATATATTACTACGTCTCTCTCGGCCTATCTTACACACACACACACACACACACACAGGAACAAAAGTAATGACTGACCTAATGAGCCTGAACCGCAAATGACCGTGAACTACATATTAGATACCGACTGTATCATCGTATATTCATGGCGTCTTCATTACCTGTTAGGTTGGGTTTTATTTGATTTTTTATACTTTGGTTGCTAGATTACCTTTGTTGTTGGCTTTATTTAGGGTTTATGATTTTTCTAACACTCTATATTTTCCTTTATTGGTTGATTTTGGTTCTTATTATTTTATGTTTTATGTATTTATAATTTTGGCTTTTTTAGTTAAGATGCCAATATTTTTGGTTCATTTATGACTTCCTAAGGCTACTTACAGTTCCGTACTGCGCTCAATCCAACCGACACTGAAACACGAGGAGACACCCAATACATGCGGAAATGTATTAATTAAAGTTTGTACGTCTTACCTCGACCTTGTTCTGCAATACTGCCCTTAGTATTCCCCTTTCCCCAACGTTTCCGCCATTTTTTCAATGCGTCCTGGAAGCGTTTCTTTCTTAGAGGGTTTAGTGTGCAATAAAATAATAATAAATGGCTCAAATGGCTCTGAGCACTATGGGACTTAATTGCTGTGGTCATGAGTCCCCTAGAACTTAGAACTACTTAAACCTAACTAACCTAAGGACATCACAAACATCCATGCCCGAGGCAGGATTCGAACCTGCGACCGTAGCGGTCGTGCGGTTCCAGACTGCAGCGCCTTTAACCGCACGGCCACTTCGGCCGGCCTAGTGTGCAATACCGCTACAGTCTCCTCTGCTTTATCAAATCTTAAGTCCTTTACTTGATCTTCAGTTCTGGGAAGAATAAGAAGTCACTCTGAGCTGTTTGGTGAATATGGCGGGTAGGTAACAACTGCCATCTTGTTCCTAGCAAAAAAAAAAAAAAAAAAAAAAAAAAAAAAAAAAAAAAAAAAAAAAAAAAAAAAAAAAAAAAAAATAATTGCTGTATAATGCAGGCTGCAATACGTCGTGTATCACCAAGGTGGAGTACCCAGCTGTTCGCGCGCCACTTCTGTGGATACTTTCTCCTTGCAGCCTCCCTCAAACGTCTTCGAAGATCAGTTTAACGGAATCGATACGGTTTTGAAAAGAGATTATGAGTAACTTACCGTTGACAGTTTGACCACAAGGAACTAGCTCTTTATGATCAATATTTGGTGACTTCCACGCGATTTGCTTCTGACCGTCTTCAAGTCCTCATTCCACAAACTACAAACCACGCCACAACCTTCCGCCTTTTAAATTCTCTCACAGAATACGTTCACTTTTACTAAAACTTTTTCCCAAAGTGTTACAGGATCTCAACGATCTTGGAGAATCAGATACCTCACTCCACAATGAAATCTTCACTCTGCAGTGGAGTGTGCGATGATACGAAACTTCCTGGCAGAATAAAACTGAGCCGGCCACTGTGGCCGGGCGGTTTCAAGGCGCTACAGTCTGGAACGGCGCGACGGCTACGGTCGCAGGTTCGAATCCTGCCTCGGGCATGCATGTGCGTGATGTCCTTAGGTTAGTTAGGTTTAAGTAGTTCTAAGTTCTAGGGGACTGATGATCTCAGATGTTAAATCTCATAGTGCTTAGAGCCATTTGAACCAAGATTAAAACTGGCTGCCGGACCGAAACTCGAACTCAGGACATGGGCTTCCGCGATAAAGTGCTCTACCGACTGTTCAGTCGGTAGCTCTACCGACTGTTCAATCGGTCGAGCACTTTATCGCGGAAGGCAAACGTCCCGAGTTCGAGTCTCGGTCCGGCACACAGTTTTAGTCTGCCAGTAAGTTCCAGATACGTCACTCTTTGAATATTTCCTGGGGTATTACCAGTTGACGGTGTAGTGATAATCAGTCGGTGTTCGGCCGTTCCTGAAACGCTTATGCTAATCGTAGGTCTGTGTCTGACTGAAAGCGTTGCCTTCAGAATCTTGCTTCAACATTCGGTGTGTTTCTTAAACGCTTTTCCCAATTTTGAAACAGAACTTATGAACGACGGAAATGAAAATACACCCACCGACAGCTAACCAGGCCATTTCGCTCGTACACATTTGTCACTCTGATTCAAAGACGATGAATCGGGTAACACCCATCGACAGTTCAGTACACTCGTATTCATTTCCGCGTAAAAATTCAAATTTCTGAAACTTTCAAATACCACCTCTTATCTTCAGACACAATTTCGAACGCATTGGGCACTCCCACTCTGTGCCCATTCGTGCTGTGTGTGTTTGAGTTCCTAAGGGACCAAACTGCTAAGGTCGTCGGTTCCTAGACTTACACACTACTTAAACTATCTTATTCTAAGAATAACACACACACCCATGCGCGAGGGAGGACTCGAACTTCCGGCGGGAGGGAAATAATAGCAGACTGAAGAAAGGAAATAATTTGCCAATACAGTATCGCCACGTAAGCATTGTCCTTCTGCTCAGCACGAACGTACTGCTGCTCAATAGTATTATTATCTACCTTAGGATGAGCTTTGAATAGCTTTGTAATTTAAATAATTACTTTCGCAAGTCCCTCCAGCCTTTATTGCCAGTAGATGAATCCTGATGATGCCACTGATTCTATTCAAGCAATTCCACATTCGTCCTCACAAGGGCTGAGTGGACCTTATACCAGGCCTACCTCACAAATTATCTGAGGAGACAGAGGGAAACGAACCCGGGTCCTTTCACAACGAAGGCAGGAGGCGGTCTAAAGTATTACATACGGACATTACATACAGGCCCTACATCGGTGACTTGGAGCTGGTTTTAGGAGTAACTTTTAGTAGCCTATATACCTTAATTGTATTAATAAGCAAGTTATTCAGTTAGGTCCACACCACAGATTTAATTTCACAACGGTGACTGAACGCGCGAAGTTGTTCGAATTCACAAGAGTGTTCCTGACAATGCAAATGAAAACTTGTATTTACACTACAGCACGACTGTATTTTTGGCATTAGAGTAACTACTGTGACTATTATTTTACTCGAGTAACTTAATTAGCACCGTAGCAAAAATGACTTGAGCAAAAAAAACTTAATCCGAACAACGAGGAGTTGATGTTAGGTAGTTAACAATCGGACATGAAGACGTTACAGTACGACAGAAGTAGTAAAATATGACGAAGCTACACTGGCCAGAAGTACCCAAATCCGTTTCCTTATATTCTGCTACAAATTTCAATTCTTACAATGAATCTTACAGTACTTATAATACCGTGAGTTCTGCCATACGTTAAATAAATATACTGTAATAATTAAATGTTGCAATAAGCAACTAATTTACTTTTTTTTATATGTTCTTCGTGCCGTATTTGCTTTTGGAAACCGTTGTCTAAGGGACAGAAATAGATTACCTGTTGCTAGACAAATTATCAGAGCCGAAACTGTAGTTACTCAAAACTTATCATTGTAAGTTATGGAAGAGTAGCCTGTAAACACATATACTTTACAAAAGCTATTTAGGACGCTAAAATTAAATGTCATACGTCGTCCTGCATAAACAGCATGAATCGATTATAAATAGTTTTCAGCTTCTGAACTGAATGTCGTAACTTTAGATGCAGTATGCTCTGCAGAGTCAGTTCATAACGCAGTGACTCAACCGCGCAGCCGTATCATATGAATAACTGGGATGAGTGCTTGTGCAGTGTAGTGTAGGATCTGTGATCTTGTGCATCTAAGGAGAAGAGATGTTAAAATTAAGTGCTGAAATACCACGCCTCTCGTGTAGCACCCAAGGTGCCTCCGACGCCCAGACGGTTGTCAACATCGACAAGTTAATGCATTCCTTGTCACACTGCGAAAAACTTGGCGGTTTAACTTAGGGAATTATCGTACAGTATAGCGATTAGTAGCTGTGAACTAACACATCTCGTCCTCATGCTCCTTGGTATTATACACGCGAAGTGAACTTCAAGACAATATTGCGAAAAGGACAGAGAAAGATGAGACAAAAGATATGACTCCGCTGAGAGAATTTGACAGAGCTCCAGAAGGCCTAAGTCGACACAAGGCACCTGGAGTAGATGCCATTCAGTTAGAGTTACTGAGATCCATGGGAAAGCCAGGCACAACGAAACTATATCTCTTAATGTGCAACATAAGTCAGGCAGGAGAAATAACCTCGGACTTAAAGAAGAACGTAATAATTCCAGTTGCAAAGAAAGCAGGTGTGAATATTACTGAGCTATTCGTTTAGTAAGTGCGGAATTTTTGCGACATTGTGAAATGAATTTTTTGCAGAAGAATGGAAAAACTGGTAGACGCCGACCGACTTCGGAGAAGATCAGTCTGTGTTCCAGAGAAATGGAGGAACAAGCGATGCCTTTCTGACCCTATGGCCTATCCTAGAAGGTAGGTTAAGTAAAAGCAAACCTTTGTAGTAATGTAGGTATCCGCAATAATATTCAAGCTGAACATTGAGTAAGCAGCAAATCGAACTAAGGAGAAACTGATAAAGGGAATTAAAGTTTAGGCTGAGGAAATGGAAGAGAATGAGGTTGCCGATAACAATGTAATTCTGCTAGAAACAACAAATAATTGGGAAGATCAGCTTAACGGAATGGGTAGGGTCTTTAAAAGAGATAATAAGATGAATATTAACAAAAGTGAAGCAAGGGGAATGGAATGTAGACAAATCAAATCAGGTTATGCTAGTAAAATTACACTAGGTAATGACACTCTAAAGACAGCAGAAGAGTTTTGCTATTTGGGCGGCGAAGCAACTGGTAAAGACCAAAACAGACAGAATACAAAAATCAATCTCGCAAGAAAAAATTCTGGAGAAATGAGATCTATTAGCTTAGAATATAAATTGAAATGTTACGAAATACTTTATGAAGGTACTTTTGTGGATTGTAGCCTCACAAGAAAGTCAAGCGTGGGCTATAAGCAATTCTAACAAGAAGAGAGAATAAGCTTTTGAAATACTGTGCTACAGAAGAATGGTGAAGATCAGATGGGTAGATCGAAAACTAATGAAGGGGTGCGCTGAATTAAATTGGGCAAAACGATATTTACGCCACAATGTGACTAAAAGAAGGGATCGGTTGATAGGTTACATATACAGGCATCAAGGAATTGTGGGTGGGGCAAAAATTCTAGAGGAAGACCACGGTCCGGACTGCAGTAAACATCTCTAAATGAATTTAGCTTCATTAGTTAGGCAAATACGAACAGTCTTGTACAGGACAGAAGACTGAATAAAATAAACAACAATATATGTACAGGGTGTTATGGGTGTAAGTGCAGATATTTCTAGTACCTCCAAGTACACTACATGTGGCAAGAGCAAGCCATTAACCTTTATTTTCCCCTGAGCAGGAGGACAGGTTTTGAAGTGTGAACACGTTGATGCAAAATGATTAGTCTATACTGACAGGCGTACTGCACTTGGCGGTGCAGTTACGACTCTGCAGAAAACTCAGGCAGAAAAGTTTGTGACGTGTTTGTGGGAAGACTGTTCGGAGAGACTAAAAGCAACCAAAACACTGATGTGTGTACATAATAAGGTTGTTGTTGTTGCTGTTGTGGTCTTCAGTCTGAAGAACGGTTTATTACAGCTCTCCATGCTACTCTTTCGTGTGCAAGCCTCTTCATCTGCGAATAACTACTGCATCCTACATCTTTCTGAATCTACTTAATGTATTCATCTTTTGATTTCCCTCTGCGATTTTTACCTCTTACACTTTCCTAAAACACTAAATTGGTGCCGGCCGGGGTGGTCGAGCGGTTCTAGGCGCTACAGTGTGGAACCGCGCGACCGCTACGGTCGCAGTTCGAATCCTGCCTCGGGCAAGGATGTTTGTGGTGCCCTTAGGTTAGTTAGGTTTAAGTAGACATCAGAAGTTAAGTCCCATAGAGCTCAGAGCCATTTTTTGAACTAAACTGGTGATTCCCTGATGTCTGAGCACGTGTCCTATGAATCGATCCCTTCTTTTGGTCAAGTTGTGTCACAACTCTGTTGTCTCTCCAATTCTAGTTCGTTCTTCGCCTCCCATGCAAGCGGGCCCGGGTTCGATTCCCGGCCGGGTTGGAGATTTTCTCTGCTCGGGAACTGGGTGTTGTGTTGTCCTCGTCATCATTTCATCCTCATCACCGGCGCGCAAGTCGCCCAATGTCGCGTCGCGTCGAATGAAATAAGACTTGCACTTGGCGGCCGAGCTTCCCCGTGTGGGGCCTCCCAGCCAACGATGCCATACGCTCATTTCATTTTGTCCGTTCTTCCTCATTAGTTACCTGATCGACCCATCTAATAATTAACATTCTTCTGTAGTACCACATTTCGAAATCTTCTAATCTCTTTTTCTCTACTGTTTATCGTCCACGTTTCACCTCCACACATGGCTACACTCCAAACAAATACCTTCAGAAGAGACTTCTTAAGGGGCTCCGGAAAGGCTCAAAATCATGAAAAGTTCAATTTTTACTTTTTTGCGTTTTCTGAATCTGCAGACTATTACCTTTTAATAGATATATAATTTATTCAATTCCGAAGACTACAACTATTTTTAAATTGTTTTTGAAATGTGTTCTACATGGGCGTGACCCACTGTGGCGCTGTTAAACTGCTGTCAAATGGTGTTATTATTAACGTCCGTGTTCATCAGGTACATTTTAGTGATGTGAGATAAAGTATGTGTTGTGGCTAACCTGTGATGGTTCAATATATATCGCTGGTGTGATTGTCGATTGTTTCATGTTTATTTACTCTGTCATTATCTCGAAAATATTCGTAATTAATTCTGTTTCTTGAGTCTCTGTTTTGTTGAAGTATAATAATGAGTAAAAGTAAAGTTGCTGTTGCGACTTTCAATGATGGCAACATTGTAAGGTGCAAGGTATTTAGAAATATGGGAATGAAGATAGGTTCCAACATGATACGAGCGATGCTTGCTTTAGACAAGGAACGCCTTCGGGCTGCAGACAGGGCTGTAAAGAGTCTAGAAATACAAGCAAGAGTAAACAGGAGGAGGAACAAGAGGAAGCTGGAGGAGGAGTTTGCAGAGGATGAAGATAATCCATCCTATGGACCTGGAATGCACTAAAAAGTTAATCCAATCTTTGTCGCTCGATTCCCAAAACTTTTATTTTCTCATACTAATTACATGTTTTCTAAGGGTATTCCAAACATATTTGTTTCAAACTTTCAGTAAATGTTACACAGTATCTTCTGCATAATTCAACACAGCCTTTTTCGAAAAAGCTGTATATTTTTGAATATATAAATAAAAAATTGCAAAAAAATGTTGTGAATTTTCATTACAATTGAAAAAAAATCATATTTAATAACTGAACTAAAATTTTGTAAAATCCCTGTGTTAAGTTGTAGCCCATATTCCAATAAATAATCTGTAAAAAGTTCAACTTCCTACCTCAAACACTTTGTGAGGAAAGATGTAATTTATAAGCGTTATTTTAACATTGCAAGTATAGGGAGTTCCGGAGCCCCTTAACACTTAAATTTATATTCGATTTTAGTAGATTGCTCTTCTTCAAAATGCTTTTCTTGCCATTGACAGATTACATTTTATACATTCTCTACTTCGGTCATTATCACTTATTTTGCTTCTCAAATAGTAGAACTCATCTACCACTGTAAGTGTCTCGTCTTCTAGTCTGATACCCTTAGCATCATCTGATGTAATTGGACTACATTCCATTATCCTCGTTTTGATTTTGTTGATGAACATCTTATATTCTCTTTTCAAAACACTATCCATGACGTTCAAGTGCTCTTCCAGGTCCTTTGCTCTCTGTGACAGAATTAAAATGTCATCGGCAAAACTCGAATTTTTTATTTCTTCTCGCTGAATTTTAATTCCTACTCCAAATTTTTATTTGGTTTCCTTTACTGCTTGTTCAATGTACAGATTGAATAACATCGGGGATAGGCTAGAACGCTGTCTCACTCCTTTCTCAACTAGTGCTTCCCTTTCATGCCCCTCGATCTTATTATTGCCGTCCGGTTTCTGTACAAGTTGAAAATAGCCGTTCGCTCCCTGTATTTTACCCCTGCTACTTTCAGAATTTCAAAGAGAGTACTCCCGTCAACACTGTCAAATGCTTTCTCTAAGTCTACAAATCCTGTAAATACAGGTTTACCTTTCCTTAACCTATCTTATAAGTTAAGTTGTAGTGTCATTATTGCCTCGCATGTTGCTACATTTCTCCGGAATCGAAACTTATCTTCCACTAGGTCTCCTTCTACCAGTTTGTCCACTTTTCTGTAATGAATTCGTGTTGGTATCCCGCAACTATGACTTATTAATCTGATAGTTTGATAATTTTCACACCTGTCAGCAACTGCTTTGTTTGTAACTGGAAGCACCACATTCTTCTTGAAGTCTGTGAGCATTTCGCCTGTCTCATACAACCCGCTCACCAGATGGAAGAGCTGTGTCATGGCTGGCATTCGCCAGGTCATCAATAGTTCTGACGGAATAGGCCTGCACTTTTACCCGTTACAACCTGTATACATATGCATACGAGTACAAACTAGACACATGGCTTTGCACTACCTGGAAACTGTGCAGCAATTAGGTAAAAGATTTCTACATTTTAGCTGTGTATCTACTGCTTTTGTTCGTTGATGTGTCGCAACTCGGTCATAGCCTGTACTAGTTTTAAGTCAGCATTTGGTTATTGTCTGAAGTTATTGCGTAACAGACAACAACCCTCCGTTATTCGCCAGTAGATGTGTTTTAAGTCTAAGGAGACAGTGCAAACTAATCGGTTGCGGTAAGAGGAGAGCCAAGTCGGTGGCTGTCCACATGGTGCGGCAGTCCCGCCTTCGCCACCAGTGGCGGGCGGGTCGCACGGTGCGAGCTGCCCGTAGTAGCGCCTTGGCTAAGCGCACGCGGCCTTCACGGTATTTTCTCCGGAGCCCATACCGGTTGCCTTCCGTCCCATCCGTCACGGGCCAACGCTTTCGCATCCGGCCACCGGCGAAATCGGTCGTTCTGCGGTGCCACCGAGCAGCAGTTCATTGTCAGTAGAGAGCCGCACCAAGAAAGTCAGGAAGTACGCATAATAAATTAGCATCTGAAGAGTGGCGAAAATCACTGTTGGTGTTCCACAGGGCCCCACTTTCCTTTTTGTCATGTGTGATACCCCGTCCTGTTCTCATAAAACAGAAATAGCTACTTTCTTCTTTTTATTCTCAATTCTTATTTTTTCTTCTTTACATTTTTTGTCTTACAATGATAGCATGCAAATCAATTTTTGGCTAGACCCTTCTGTACGCCGGCAGCTATGGCCGAGCGGTTCTAGGCCCTTCCAGTCGGAACCGCGCTGCTGCTACGGTCGCAGGTTTGAATCCTGCCTCGGGCATGGATGTGTGTGATGTCCTTAGGTTAGTTAGGTTCAAGTAGTTCTAAGTCTAGGGGTCTGATGACCTCAGATGTTAAGTCCCATAATGCTTGGAGCCATTTGAAATGTAGGAGAGACAGTCTTAAAAATGAATACTGGCATCTCTGCTAAAGCGTAAGTTGAATAAAACAGTAGCGTCAAGTCTGTACTCCACAATGTACACTCCTGGAAATTGAAATAAGAACACCGTGAATTCATTGTTCCAGGAAGGGGAAACTTTATTGACACATTCCTGGGGTAAGATACATCACATGATCACACTGACAGAACCACAGGCACATAGACACAGGCAACAGAGCATGCACAATGTCGGCACTAGTACAGTGTATATCCACCTTTCGCAGCAATGCAGGCTGCTATTCTCCCATGGAGACGATCGTAGAGATGCTGGATGTAGTCCTGTGGAACGGCTTGCCATGCCATTTCCACCTGGCGCCTCAGTTGGACCAGCGTTCGTGTTGGACGTGCAGACCGCGTGAGACGACGCTTCATCCAGTCCCAAACATGCTCAATGGGGGACAGATCCGGATATCTTGCTGGCCAGGGTAGTTGACTTACACCTTCTAGAGCACGTTGGGTGGCACGGGATACATGCGGACGTGCATTGTCCTGTTGGAACAGCAAGTTCCCTTGCCGGTCTAGGAATGGTAGAACGATGGGTTCGATGACGGTTTGGATGTACCGTGCACTATTCAGTGTCCCCTCGACGATCACCAGTGGTGTACGGCCAGTGTAGGAGATCGCTCCCCACACCATGATGCCGGGTGTTGGCCCTGTGTGCCTCAGTCGTATGCAGTCCTGATTGTGGCGCTCACGCGCACGGCGCCAAACACGCATACGACCATCATTGGCACCAAGGCAGAAGGGACTCTCATCGCTGAAGACGACACGTCTCCATTCGTCCCTCCATTCACGCCTGTCGCGACACCACTGGAGGCGGGCTGCACGATGTTGGGGCGTGAGCGGAAGACGGCCTAACGGCGTGCGGGACCGTAGCCCAGCTTCATGGAGACGGTTGCGAATGGTCCTCGCCGATACCCCAGGAGCAACAGTGTCCCTAATTTGCTGGGAAGTGGCGGTGCGGTCCCCTACGGCACTGCGTAGGATCCTACGGTCTTGGCGTGCATCCGTGCGTCGCTGCGGTCCGGTCCCAGGTCGACGGGCACGTGCACCTTCCGCCGACCACTGGCGACAACATCGATGTACTGTGGAGACCTCACGCCCCACGTGTTGAGCAATTCGGCGGTACGTCCACCCGGCCTCCCGCATGCCCACTATACGCCCTCGCTCAAAGTCCGTCAACTGCACATACGGTTCACGTCCACGCTGTCGCGGCATGCTACCAGTGTTAAAGACTGCGATGGAGCTCCGTATGCCACGGCAAACTGGCTGACACTGACGGCGGCGGTGCACAAATGCTGCGCAGCTAGCGCCATTCGACGGCCAACACCGCGGCTCCTGGTGTGTCCGCTGTGCTGTGCGTGTGATCATTGCTTGTACAGCCCTCTCGCAGTGTCCGGAGCAAGTATGGTGGGTCTGACACACCGGTGTCAATGTGTTCTTTTTTCCATTTCCAGGAGTGTATTACCTTTCCCTAAACAATCGGGCATCGAGGAAAGAAGGATTTAATAAAATTTCTCTCTTGTTCAACAATAAAAACTGGAAGTAAAATATTATAGATCTCCTCGGTGTTTAGAGGCAAGCTATATTTGTGGCGGGCAACAAAAACAGTAAAGAATAAAACAATTTAAGTTAATTTCGTCTACGATCTATGTTTTTTCATGCTTAAAACGCCGCTTTTCCAGCACTGACACCATTTCACATTCAGAGTGTGAATGATGTGTTGCGAATATGTGGGTTCTGCGTGAAGGAGGAAGCGCACTGCCTCAACACCATGAAAAGACGACTGCAGGGCAACAGAAGGAGAACAACACACGCGCAAACACGATAAGCAGCACTAATATAAACCTTCCACGGCATTTGAAAATGGGAGTAAAAATCTGAAATGCCTCGTGGTACACAGGAAAAAACGCAACTGGGAAATAAAATATCTCGAAATTACCTTATTTCCATTTTTTCCTTAATTAGTAATTTACAGTTTCAGTTTAATTTTGTAGAAGTGCAAAATATTTCATCACTCGAAAACGAGCACTAACTGGAGTCCCATTGACCCTCTATACGTATATACGGTGTTTCAAAGTCTTTGTATCAAATGTCTAAGGTTAATAGCTCACGTCACGGGGAGCTGCTTCTGTTAGAGAGAAAACCTGCGCTGACGCTTCCCGGCGTCCTAGGCGTCCTTTTGTACTGTTTATACCGCTGAGAGGTGGCAGTGCATATGCTGTCTGCATCGAGCAAATACCTTGTGTGTTGCTTATAATCCAGTCATATGCTCCGTAAGTTCCTGATTCGCTACTAAAATACATTTTCCCACTGAAACACGCTCATCCTTAAGGTTTCCTTGTTGAAAATCACTCTGTCATTTTACTGGGGTTGGTAGTATTCAGTAGTTCGGTGAAATCTCGTCCTCCCAAGGCTGGCTGATACTGAAGAACGAATAGCATCGTCGCGAAGCGTCAGCGCATACTCTCTCTCAAACAAAAATTATTAGCCATGACATGATCTGTCACTTCTAGACGTTCCATGCGAAAACTTTGAAACAACCTATAGACCACATTTAAAAAATGGTCTGCTAGGTCACTCACACTGTTACTAACAGAATGCCCATCTAGTAATGAAGAATGAATAAAAATATTACCTATGGCTGTGCTACTGTTCCCCTGCACCCTAGTTGGAAAAATCACAGTCTGCAACAGGTCATATGAATTTAGGGGCTCTACCAACATGCTTTTTCTTGCACCATGATATAAAAAATTTATACTGAAGTCACCAGATATAACTAATTGCTGGTACTTCCTACAAAGTGATTCAGGAACCCTTCTAGCTTGAACAGAAATGCTCTGAAATCACAGTTAGGGGACCTATAAACAACAACAATTAGAAGTTTAGTTTCATTAAATTCAACTGCCCCTGAACTACATTCAAATATCTGTTCAGTGCAGCGCCGTGATACCTCTATGGACTCAAATGGAATACTGCTCTTTACGTACATAGCCACTTCCCCACCCCGGAAGGAACTCCTTGAGAAACAGCCAGCTAATCTGTACCCTGGTAAAGGAACCTCTGAATTGTCCAATTATTTAAGTGGTGTTCTGATATATCAATAATTTCAGAGTCAACATCTACAAGCAGTTCACTAACTTTATCTCTAATACCTCTTATATTTTGATGAAATATGCTAATTCCTTTTCTACTTGGAAACATGACGTCCTCTGACGGTGAGCCCTTAGTTAGAGGAACTTCCTTTAAGCAGGTATACCTATCAGCTGACTTCAATCTAAAAAAGGTGCAGCGGTAACACCAACTACAATAGAAATTTTTCCATGAGTGATCCCACCACCGCCGGACGGGGTGGCCGAGCGGTTCTAGGCGCTACAGTCTGTAACCGCGCGACCGCTATGGTCGCAGGTTCGAATCCTGCCTCGGGCATGGATGTGTGTAATGTCCTTAGGTTAGTTAGGTTTAAGTAGTTCAAAGTTCTAGGGGACTGATGACCTCAGAAGTTAAGTCCCATAGTGCTCAGAGCCATCTGAACCATTTGATCGCAACACCACCCACTACACTGTCACCTATAAGCTTTGCCAGCCTCCCCTCCACTTCCACAAATGGTATACTTTACGGCATTTATTCACAGAATAATATGGCTGAATTCACTGAGCACTAAAATTCTTATTCCTCATATTTTCGTAAAACTAATGTAGTTTGCCTTTTTTTGAAACTATCTCATCTCATTCGCACATGACGACTGGGCCACATTTAGAAATAAATTTCATGGAGGGAACAATTTTTCTCACAACTGAATGACCCGTTTGGCATCAGAGAACGAACTGAATGGCAACGTACATTAGCTTACCATCTATCTCACAGTGAAGCCGTTCACACTGATGGTAGGAGCTTCTGGCTTCCAGTTACCGCAGCGACCACGATGAGAAGATCGAGTGTTTACAGCGTGAGATTGACGCGTTGTAGAGCATAGGTTACATGCTAGTTGTGTGATTTTTTTTTAATTTGTCTTGGTGCTGATGTATGTTCGTCTGTATGACGAAAATAGGGGCGAAGACTGCACAGTTTAAGCTATGGTCTGGTTTTGCAGCTGCCAAATTAATGCATGAAAAAGTAATGGTGCAGAATGTTAACGACATACGTTTCCCCCTAAATTTATCGAAAATTAAATGCCCCTATGGTGAACTTTAAGTCAATGATGCAGGAACAATTTATGTTAGTGATGTTGCTATGACGACTGTTCAAATGTTCAAATGTGTGTGAAATCTTATGGGACTTAACTGCTAAGGTCATCAGTTCCTAAGCTTACGTACCACTTAGCCTAAAGTATCGTAAGGATAAACACACACACCCATGCCCGGAGAAGGACTCGAACCTATGCCGGGATCAGCCGCACAGTTCATGACTGCAGCGCCCTAGACCGCTCGGCTAATCCCGCGCAGCTTGACGACTGTCAGTCTAAAAACTATAAATCGTAATATAATAAACAAATTTATAAGCAAGCGCAATGAAATCTGTTATCAGCTGTCATCGAAAGTGCAAGTAAAGCACGAATAAAGGAAAAGAGAGGAAAAATAATTTTGTAGACTGTTCGACCGCACGAACCTCAGCGTACGAACCTGTGAATCTATGGTTATTTCAATAGACGATAACTAAATAGTGTGGTCAACATATCTTGAACGAAACTCCACTAGATTGAGTAGTAGTAAGTACATCACATGAACACGCAGTCTGCAATCCCATCCTCATCCCCGACCCCACATCCTACCCTTGGTGTACTTCTATACCATACAATCTGCGAAGTTGGAACAAAGTTGGTATTTCCTTATGTTGTTCATAACAACGCAGAAATTGCTGCCGAATAACACACTTATCTACATCGTCAACGCAAATGTATTGCGTGTACTGCACTGCTTTTTTTAAATTTCGTATAAATAAACATAAAGGGAAGTAGGAGTAATCGGCTGAATTACAGGTCTATATCACTAACGTCGATTTGCAGTAGGGTTTTGGAACATATACTGTATTCGAACATTATGAAGTACCTTGAAGAAAACGATTTATTGACACATAGCACGGTTTAGAAAAATATCGTTCTTGTGAAACACAACTAGCTCTTTATACTCATGAAGTAATAAGTACTATCGACAGGGGATGTCAAATTGATTGCATAGTTTTAGATGTCCAGAAGGATTTCGACACCGTTCCTCACAAATGTCTTCTAGTCAAACTGCGTGCCTACGGAGTATCGCCTCAGTTGTGCGACTGGATTCGTGATTTCCTGTCAGAAAGGTCACACAGTTCGCAGTAATAGACGGAAAGTCATCGAGTAAAACAGAAGTAATATCCGGCGTTCCCCAAGGAAGTGTTATAGGCCCTCTATTGTTCCTTATCTATATTAACGACATGGGAGACAATCTGAGTAGCCGTCTTAGATTGTTTGCAGATGATGCTGTCATTTACCGTCTTGTAAAGTCATCAGATGGTCAAAACGACTTGCAAAATGATTTAGATAAGATATCTGTATGGTGCGAAAAGTGGCAATTGACCGTGAATAAGGAAAAGTGTGAAGTTATTCACATGAGTACTAAAAGAAATCAGCTAAATTTCGATTACGCGATAAGTCACACAAATCTGAAGGCTGTAAATTAAACTAAATACTTAGGGATTACAATTACAAATAACCTAAATTGGAACGATCACATAGATAATATTGAGGGTAGAGCAAACCAAAGACTGCGATTCATTGGCAGAACACTTAGAACGTGCAATACGTCTCCTAAAGAGACTGTTTACACCACGTTTGTCCGCCATATTCTGGAGTATTGCTGTGCGGTGTGGGATCCGCAGCAGGAGGGACTGAAAGATGACATCGAAAAAGTACAAAGAAGGGCAGCTGGTTTTGTATTATCATGAAATAGGGGAGATAGTGTCACAGACATGATACGTGAATTGGAGTGGCAATCATTAAAACAAAGGCGTTTTTCGTTGCGACTGGATCTTCTCATGAAATTTCAGTCACCAGTTTTCTCCTCCGATAGTAAAAACATTCTGCTGGCACCCACCTATGTAGGGAGAAATGATCATCACGATAAAATAAGAGAAATCAGGGCTTGCACAGAAAAATTTAAGTGCTCCTTTTACTCGCGCGCCGTTCGAGAGTGGAACGGTAGAGAGACAGCTTGAAGGTGGTTCATTGAACCCTCTGCCAGGCACTTTATTGTGAATAGTGGAGTAATCACGAAGATGTAGATGTGGACTTCAATTCCATTCATTTCAGTATGATATCCCTGTTACCAGAATTTACACACCTTCCACTGACTCTGCCCTAACATACTGCTTGCACATTCCATCTTTCCCGTCTGCATTGTCATTGCTTTCTCCTTCTCATCGGCAGTAAATTTAACTTTGTTAACAACGTGCTTCCACTGTCCGGTAGCAACGCGCACTACTTTAGCTGGAGCGGGTCACGTGACGAAGTTAGTTGCCACTGCTCCCGGGTACAGGGTTCGCTTTGCCGGGCGATATCTAACATCCTGAGTGGGAGAGTAAGGCCCGGCGGGAACACAGTCCGCCTCTGGTTCTTCTACACAAGTAACAGGGGACGTTTCTACGGCTGGTGCCGGCAGCTGGAACAGGCTCCCCGGGTATTAATGTGCGCCATGACAGAAACTAATTCAGGCGGTTGAAGAAAGTCCCAGCCAGGATAAATAAGCTTTGTTTATCGCCGTATCTCCGGAAAGAGCACCGCACGGCCGAGCACTGGTAGGGCGTGGTGTGGCGTCCGCTCTGGCTGCCGCCGAAATATGGCGCCTACAGTAAATCCGGTTACACCTGAATCCGGCTTCGTCGCGACGCGTCCCGTTAAAGCGAGGGACTCGACTCGCTCCTTGCTCATTTGTAGCTCCCGTCTTTTCTCTAGACTGTTTGCACAAAATCTGACCCCAAAAAAGTGTCGCGACAGAGTTACTTAAATTGTCCCACCTGAGTTCAGTTTTACGCATTTCCCCCTATCTTAACTTGTGTTCACATCGTTCAGATTTTAAAATAACCTGGCTGGCTGTAGGCGCCTCGAGGATTTAGAGCGCAAAGTAGAGAGAACTATAACTATTCTGACTGCATGGTGCTGCAAGGCAAAAAAGACAATTGCGCCAAGTAAGTCTACATATCTGTTACTCAAAGGTCAACTTGCTAGAAATCCAACCGTAAGAATTAACGGCACACGAGTTCTTCAGCGCCGTGAGGCCAGATATTTAGGTGTAGTCATCGAGAAGAGGTGAGACCTTACATCACACATTGATACCGTATCACAAAGATCCCTGGTATTGCTAAACAGCCTGATCAGAATAGGTCACAAACGTTTCCTTCTCCCACCAGACCTAATCAAACTTTACCACAACAGCATCCTAACATCGATAATAAGATACGGACCAAGGGTCTGGGCACACAGCCTCACGGGGGTCATGCCTGCCATGGCCGTAAGAAGGGTGCAACGAAATATGCTTGGTTCAAATGGCTCTGAGCACTATCTGAGGTCATCAGTCCCGTAGAACTTAAAACTACTTAAACCTAACTAACCTAAGGACATCACACACATCCATGCCCGAGGCAGAATTCGAACCTGCGACCGTAGCGGTCGCGCGGTTCCGGACTGAAGTGGGTAGAACTGCTCGGCCACACCGGCCGGCAATCAAAATTAGGGAGCAGGCTGCCTGGTACTGCGTGAAGAAGGAGAGGAGGGGAAAAATAATGGAAATAATGGGAGTTTATGTTGGGGACAAGCTTGCAAAAAAAAAAGAAATTGGGTTAGAACTATGGCAGGATCAATGGAATAATGAGGAAACGGGGCGCAGAACCTATGAGCTGCTGAGAGACATAGAGGAACGCTTAAAGCCCACATACCTCAAACCTACGAGAGGACTGCTGCTCTTCCTTACTGGACATGGGCCCTACCCAACATACCTGTGTCGGTTTGGGAAGCGGGCTGCACCAACGTGTGACTGTGGCGCTGTGCAGGGCACTCCAGAACGTGTGGTATATGAGTGCCCCCTCTTCGATGACGTTGCAAATCAACTACGACAATAACTTCCAAACAACGACACGCACCACCAGCTTAGGCAAGAGGAAACATTCAATGTCCTAAATAAGCTTTCAGATGAGATCTCTAAAAATGTCCTTAACAATTTCTGAGGAACAACCAGTAAATAATCACACCGACTTAGATTCTGTGCACCTTCCCTGTTCCGCCGGGGCCTGGACTTGGCCAGCCGCTTCACGGCTGGGATGTGCCTTGCCTTGGATTAGGGGGAGAGGGTGGGCATTACCTACAGATCAAGACACGCACCAATTGAGACGTTAGATATAAGAATTAGGTTAGTCTGTAGAAAGACAGGATAACGCTTCTTAGTATAGACTGCAGCGATACGAAGTCATCGGCCAGCCCAGTGCCAGGGGCACGCCCCCTGGGGTTAGCTCGGTGGGCAAGACCAACAACAACTAGGTTTATAGATCACTGGCACACCTGTAACGCTGCAGGTAGTATAGGCTAGCAGGAGAAGTTACATGTACCTTAACAACAGAGTTCAGAGAAAGGTATAAAATAACTAATACTTAGACATAGGTAGAAATTGAGCAATAGAAGACTAGAGTTCCCTGTAGTGGTAGAGTAATTATAAGTATTTATCTGGATTGTAGAGACATTAGCTGCAGAAATGAAATTAGGACCCACTAATGTATACAGGTAGTGGGTTAACACGTATAATTACAATAACTGGATAAAGATTTAAAAAGAAAAATAACCTTACACATCTATGCAAATACTTGACTGACTTACGTTACTGTGACATACAAAGTACGTCGTAAAACTTCTGATTTAATTCCTGGCGTATATGTGACGTCGGTGCTATACTTACGTGACAATTTCAACTAACAACTGTAAACAGTAGATATGCATTCGACTAGTCAGTTGTGAGTGTTGTGTCAGCTACTGTGCGAGACAGCACCGACACAAACAAGGAAGCACAGAAGATTCGATGGCCTATGCCAGGAATCCAAAATGATCTGTATATTGAACTTTCAAATTAATACAAAGTTTTATTTCTAAAAAGGGAAGAAACATAACTTCTACTTATGAGGAGGCTTTCTATGCCTTCTACATGCAGTTATTTATATACATTGTAACTACTCGCAGACGCAGGCTAAGGCGATAGTCTTCCTACTAGCCAGTACTGTTGCTCTCGAAGTCTAAAAAATGGTTCAAATGGCTCTGAGCACTATGGGACTTAACATCTGAGGTCATAAGTCCCCTAGAACTTAGAACTACTTAAACCTAACTAACCTAAGGACACCACACACATCCATGCCCGAGGCAGGATTCGAACCTGCGACCGTAGCAGTCGCGCGGTTCCGGACTGAAGCGCCTAGAACCGCTCGGCCACCGTGGCCGGCTCTCGAAGTCTGCAACCGAACTGGTGGCGGGGAGGGGGGGGGTCAGCGTTGACAGGGGGCGCTGAGCCCTGTCTAGCTGGAGGTGTGGCGCCGCCCGCTCTTTCCATAGGCTCGCGCGTCGCCGCCTTCTTGATGCTGTTTCTCGGCGCTGCGCTGGTTGGTGTGCAGTCGAGATTTTAGGATTGCACAATGAGCTGGCAAGTATGGTGTAGTGGTGTGAACGTAGTGTGTGAACGTTGCCACAAACCGCAATGGAGATTTATCTCTAAATCAACTGTCCGAGACGTTCTCCATAACATTTTTCACAAGTGTGTGGAAACCTTGTTCCACAGTTTGACTTCCGAACAACAGTGTCGCATGGACGCCTGCAGCGAATAGATTGAAATGCCAAACGCGGACAGTTATCTTCTGCAAATATCGTCACGGATAAAGGTAATTGGTGTTATCAATACGAACCTACCACAAAAGACAAAGTGCATAAATTCACATAAAGGGTCAACGTTTTCACGATAGTACCGACATTCGAGCCAATGCGACGAGGGAGTCGAACAACATCCCAAAGAAGGACTTTTCTGATAGTTTCACATGGTTGTATGAACACTTAGTGGGGGGGGGGGGGGGGAGGCTATGTAGCCACCATCTTCTTAACCTTTCTCTGTTTTTTGTTAATTCAGCCCCGAAACTTCTTGGTCTGATGGGCCTATACCTGAAATGGAAGCAATTAAGAAACATGAAACAAGGCCAATAATACACAGTTCCTCGAGAGAGGCGAATAAGGGTGTTAAACCACTGACAAAACGAGTCATTACCGCAACAGACAAAGAGACGTTATATGAATTACGCTGCAGCGAAATCTCACACGAAAATTATGTGCAAAATGATTGCAGAGAAATTTCGCAAGAAATTCCGTATCAGTTGCCTTCCAGACTGACACGATTTCTAGTTTATGCAGTTGCAGCTTTGCGGGTGATAAAAATGAAGAAGCCGAAGATTGGTTTCAGCACATCAGTGTTTTACTGGGCAGGGTCACTTCCTCGAGACCGTGAAACGGCCCAGCCATCTAGTTATACGAAACCTCGTCGCTTAAGCAGAAATCCGAACCACGGTGCGTCTTAGTTTCATTATTTACACAAAACGTCGCAAAAATTAAAAGTCCCTTTCTGCGCATATAACTGAGCTTCATAACAATCAGGCCTAACATAAGCCATTATATCAGTAAAACTTGACATCAACTGATCTAGAGACATCTCTGTAATAATGTTTGCCATTACTTGTAGTCGTGCTGAGCAAAAGACAGCGCGAGGCGTATTAGGGGCAAAGCACATCTTTGGATAAGACAAGGATACCAAGGAGATCGAGCGCGTCCATTTCAAATTATTCAACTCGGACATTGTGCCTAACCCATTTAGCAAAAACACTGAGACATGTGAGTGGTTGGAATAGTATCTGAACCCAGCTCCTCCCGACTGAGAGACAAGTGCCTCAACCACTGCACTGCCTCGACCCTTTCTGCCATGATGAATGCGACAAACAGCCTTGGAATGGAATCGATACGACACTGGATACATTATGGGGGCTTGCCGAGCCTTGACTGCTCAACAATCACCTAGAACTGGTCAGATCAAAATGCTAGGTACACACATCCTTCTCCACAGCATCTGAAACGCACTCTAAGGATTTGAATGAAGTAATGACTGGGCCCATGCACATACTGCGTTGTGTCTGAAACAAAGTGAGTGGCGCAGTGGTTAAGGCACTTGACTGGCAGTCGAGAGGCGTTGGGTTCAAATCCCAGTACCGACCGAGCGAGCGAGCAGTTGTAAGACACTGGGCTCGTATTCGAGACGGGCGGGGGGGGGGGGGGGGGGGGGAGTTTTGATGTATTGATGGGGCGGTTCAAATTCTTGTTCGGCCATTCAGATTTAGGATTTCCCTGAATTCCCTAAATCGCTTACAGCGAGTGCTGGGATGGCTCCTATGAAAGGGCAAGGTCGATTTATCTTCTCCATCCTCCCCCAATCCAAGTTTGTACCCCATTTCTAACGCACCTTAATTTTCCTTCCTCTTTCAAATATTTTTTACTGTGTTTTCCAAAATCGATTATGCTGGGTTGAGTCCTTTGGAAATGACACGGCCCATTACCTTCCCCACCCTTGTCCTCTTCGTAATTGTGCCCTGTCTTTAAAGACCTCGCTGTCAATCGAACGTTAAATTCTGAACACTGTTAATGATTACACTGCAATACAACTCAAGTCCTCTACACCGTTTAGATAAAAATAGACTGTGCGAGAAGTAGCCTAGACTCCGCAATTAGAAAGTTATGTCTCATCAGGCCAGTGAACATATCCTCTCTGAGAATTCCACAACCGTACAGGCCGTCAAGAACTCTTTAGCACACGCAGAATGAACAACTAGCTAGAGGGACAAAGCTAGACAGCACCAATAATACGAGAGCTTGCTGAAAAGGAATGCCTCCGAAGTTTTTATTCCCTTCTCAGTATTATATGTCACGCATATTACACGGTCGACCTTCCCGCTTCGATGAAGCAAGTTGCAACAATCTGCCGCTAGAGAGCTCCGAATTGTAGGGTGTAACATGGCGGTGTGTAGCATCACTATGTCGGTGCGTAAGAAACAGAGTGCTGTAATCGAGTTTCTAGCCACCGCGGCCCGAACCGCACAATAACCCTGGGTTCGGTGTGGGACGGCGGAGGGGTGAAATGGACTGCAGTAGTCGTCGTGGGGTTCTGGACCACTGCGGCTGCGGCGCGGACGGAGCCTCTCCGTCGTTTCTAGGTCCTTGGTTAACATTACAGTACAATACAATCAGTAGGCCACGTAAAGAGAATGTGTAATAAAACCTTAGGTCACTGCAAAAAATATTTTATTTTCAGTGTAGCTTGAACCTCACGGGTAGCATTTCACGACAGAAGACGCAGAAGTCGTACATATTCACTGTTAATGAAATATTTAAAAACAGAAAAGTGTGTCATTATCCCAAGGAAGCCGACTGGATTCCTTCATTGGACCGGGCAGTTTTTGCGAATGGTCAAGAGTGTAACAGCTGTTTAATAGTAAGCACATCTAAATGAGTGTCAATACATTTCATACTTTTTGTTTATGCAGTTTTTTTCGCATCTGAAAGTGAATAACGTGTTTTCGAAATAAAGGTGGCTAAAAGTAGAAATGTCGCCTTCGAAGGTAAACAAAATCACATTTGATTGATGATCAAAATATTTACAAACGATTAGAAAACGTACAATGAACCATTACTTGAATTTTGTTCATGTTGGCCTACGTAGGCCTAAGATCAACAAAATTCGAGACGGCTCGTTGAAGGCAACTCGAACTGTACTGCTCAGCGATGGCCAGTCTCCGTCCACAAAACGTAATTTTGTATTGCGAACACGATTTGCAATGAGGCTACCAGACCAGTACGACGTTACAATCAGTAATATTACTCAGTTAGGAGAACACAGGGCAAATCCTATCTTTTTTCACCGTTCCTCTGTGTTTTCGTGGAACAATTTACGATTAAGTTAGCGAATCTTTGGCACCACTGGGTGCCGGCTAAGGACCGGTAGTGTGCGCTATTGTTAACATTCACAGATGCGAGCGCGGTCAGTGGCCGGCACACTGGACTCGTATTTGGGAAGACGACGGTTCAAACGCGCGTCCAGCCATCCTATGTCGGGATGTTTCCTTTGAAAGGGCACGGCCGACTTCCATATCCATCCTTCCCTAATCCGATGGGACAGATGACCTCGCTGTTTGGCCCCCTCCCCCGAATCACCCAGCCGTGCGGGATTAGCCGAGCGGTCTCAGGCGCTGCAGTCATGGACTGTGCGGCTGGTCCCGGCGGAGGTTCGAGTCCTCCCTCGGGCATGGCTGTGCGTTTTTGTCCTTAAGATAATTTAGGTTAAGTAGTATGTAAGCTTAGGAACTGGTGACCTTAGCAGTTAAGTCCCATAAGATTTCACACACGTTTCCCGAATCAACCAACAAAAATTCACAGAGGAATCGAGGCAGCCCTACGAAGAGGCCTGTCTTTCGATAGGAACCGTACCTTACCGTTGGTTGCTTATTGTTTTGTTATATATGACTACACACGCCAAGGGGCCCGAATTGGATTCCCGGGTGGGTCGGAGATTTTCTCCGCTCAGGGACTGGGTGTTGTGTTGTCCTCATTATCATTTCATCATCAGTGGAAGGCAACGGGAAACCACCACTGGAATCACTTCCGCAGACGCTCATGCGGTGAACCTCTCTGACGAGGCTTCCCCCATAACAAGACCAGCCGTACGGCAGAACACAAAGTAAGTTATGAGTACAGTTGCTGAGGATGGATAAAATCCTAAGTCTGCACAATTCTGATGCTCTACTCTATCGATGAGTGACTTCAGTTGGATCTTAAGAACTGTCTTTCTCGCCGAGCTGGGGATATTATCAGAGCTAGGGGCGGTGTTATTCAGTGCTAGCTGGACGTCCTTAGTTGGTTGTTTTGGGGGAAGGGGACTAAACAGCGATGTCATGAGTGCTATCAGCTTAGGGAAGGATGTAGAAGGAAGACGACCGTGCTCCTTTAAAAAAAAAGAAAAAACAGCATTCGCCTGAAGCGATTTAGGGAAATCATGGAAAACCTAAATGATGGTGGCCGGACACGGGTTTGAACCGTGATCCTCCCGAATGCGAGTTGATTGTGCTAACTACCGCGCCACCTGGTTCGGTCTGACGTCCTCTGGGATGACTAATGTTTTGACTGGTGTGCTCATCATGTACTGTAGCTGGATATTTTACAGAATTTGCAGGTTAGCAGTTCAGTGATGCGACGTACTCACTGCAAAAATGTATAACAAAGTAAATACACCGGAAAGAGGATGGCGTCGTCGAGAAGCGAGGTTCTTTTTCTCAGCAACGCAAAGTCTTTTATTCAAAAATGGTTCAAATGGCGCTGAGCACTATGGGACTAAACATCTATGGTCATCAGTCCCCTAGAACTTAGAACTACTTAAACCTAACTAACCTAAGGACAGCACACAACACCCAGCCATCACGAGGCAGAGAAAATCCCTGACCCCGCCGGGAATCGAACCCGGGAACCCGGGCGTGGGAAGCGAGAACGCTACCGCACGACCACGAGATGCGGGCAAAGTCTTTTATTGGCTGTCAATTTTTTAGAGGTGTAACCTGTGAGGTGTGTGCCTAGGAAGAGGACGCAGAGCAGGCAGTGCGGCGCGGCGCGGCGCGGCCGGCCAGGGAGGGAATGTGGGCCACGGCGGTCGATGCGGCGCCTGGCACGCGCCGCCACCGGCGCCGCCCACCCGCCCCCGGCCGCTGCAGCAGGGAGGCGCCGCCCCGTCGCTCATTCCGCCGCAAACCGCGCCGCCACTGCCGCACCCGCCAAACGGACGTCGGGCCACCCACGTGGCCGCCCAGCTGACGGCCGACCGTCCGTGACGGATGGCTGTTAGCGGCGGCGAGGAGGAGACACAGCTGCCCGCCGCCACGCGCTTCGCAATTACTCGTCAACTTCGATAAAGCAGTAATCAACTAGGAAATTGGTCTGCTCACCTAATAACTCTGCTTCTGCTCGACGTGGTACCTACCCTCGCCTTCCTCCTAGCTCATAGCCGTCACACCCACGTAAGAAAGATGGAAAGTTGGACTTCAGATAGTTCAACGTCGACGTCATTAAAGGTACGAGGTGCATTCAAGTTCTAAGGCTTCCGATTTTTTTTCTAATTAACTACTCACCCGAAATCGATGAAACTGGCGTTACTTCTCGACGTACACATTTTTCACAACGCTGGCGCCATGATTCCATGGCAGCGGCGAAGGCTCCTTTAGGAGTCTGTTTTGACCACTGGAAAATCGCTGAGGCAATAGCAGCTCGGCTGGTGAATGTGCAGCCACGGAGAGTGTCTTTCATTGTTGGAAAAAGCCAAAAGTCACTAGGAGCCAGGTCAGGTGAGTAGGGAGCATGAGGAATCACTTCAAAGATGTTATCACGAAGAAACTGTTGCGTAACGTTAGCTCGATGGGCGGGTGCGTTGTCTTGGTGAAACAGCACACGCGCAGCCCTTCCCGGACGTTTTTGTTGCAGTGCAGGAAGGAAATTGTTCTTCAAAACATTTTCGTAGGATGCACCTGTTACCTAGTGCCCTTTGGAACGCTATGGGTAAGGATTACGCGCTCGCTGTCCCAGAACATGGACACCATCATTTTTTCAGCACTGGCGGTTACCCGAAATTTTTTTTGGTGGCGGTGAATCTGTGTGCTTCCATTGAGCTGACTGGCGCTTTCTTTCTGGATTGAAAAATGGTATCCACGTCTCATCCATTGTCACAACCGACGAAAAGAAAGTCCCATTCGTGCTGTCGTTGCGCGTCAACATTGCTTGGCAACATGCCACACGGGCAGCCGTGTGGTCGTCCGTCAGCATTCGTGGCACCCACCTAGATGACACTTTTCGCATTTTCAGGTCGTCATGCAGGATTTTGTGCACAGAACCCACAGAAATGCCAACTCTGGAGGCGATCTGTTCAACAGTCATTCGGCGATCTCCCAAAACAATTCTCTCCACTTTCTCGATCATGTCGTCAGACCGGCTTGTGCGAGCTCGAGGTTGTTTCGGTTTGTTGTCACACGATGTTCTGCCTTCATTAAACTGTCGCACCTACGAACGCACTTTCGACACATCCATGACTCCATCACCACATGTCTCCTTCAACTCTCGATGAATTTCAATTGGTTTCACACCACGCAAATTCAGAAAACGAATGATTGCACGCTGTTCAAGTAAGGAAAACGTCGCCATTTTAAGTATTTAAAACAGTTCTCATTTTCGCCGCTGGCGGTAAAATTCCATCTGCCGTACGGTGCTGCCACCTCTGGGACGTATTGACAATGAACGTGGCCTCATTTTAAAACATTGCGCATGTTTCTATCTCTTTCCAGTCCAGAGAAAAAAAATCGGAGGCCTTAGAACTTGAATGCACCTCGTACAATACCATTACTGTACAGTACATGACGAACACACCAGACAAAACATTAGTCATCCCATCATCCCAGAGGGCGTCAGACCGAACCAGGTGGCGCAGTAGAGAGCACGGTGAACTCGCATTCGGGAGGATGACGGTTCAAACCCGTGTCCGGCCACCCTGATTTAGCTTTTACATGATTTCCATAAATCGCTTCAGGAGATTTTTTTTTTAAGGAGCACGGTCGTCTTCCTTCCCCATCCTTCCATAATCTGATGGCACTGATGACCTCGCTGTTTAGTCCCCTTCCCCCAAACCAACCAACTAACCTAAGGACGTCGAGTTAATACACAGTAACACCGCCCCCAGCTCTGAAAATATCCCCAGCTCGGCGAGAAAGACAGTCTTTAAGATCCAACTGATGTCACTCATCGACTGATTACGTCACGTAAAGCATCGGAATTGTGCATACTTAGTATTTTATCCATCCTCAGCAACTGCAGTAATATATAACAAAATAATAAGCAACCAGCTGTATAAAAGAAATCTAATTTCTTTACCGGTTTCTAGGAAGATTATAAGCATGAGAATTATTTAACTATATGAAATGAAATCGTCATAACTGCTGAAGGGTTTGCGTTAGCACGCTCAAACTTCACGGTGGAAACGGAGCATAATGGGAATTAGTATGCGCTTGCATGGTTTGGTTCAGCGACGAAGCCCATCCGGCCGCTGTCGCCGAGCGGTTCTAGGCGCTACAGTCTGGAACCGCGCAAATGCTACGGTCGCAGCTTCGAATCCTGCCTCGGGCATGTATGTTTGTGATGTCCTTACGTTAGTTAGGTTTAAGTAGTTCTAAGGTCTAGGGGACTGATGACCTTAGATGTTAAGTCCCATAGTGCCCAGAACCATTTCGACTTCGAAGTTTTATGAGCATTTTTATTTCTGCAAAATGTACATCGGTTTTGGGATTGGCCACTATTCCTCTCTTGTACAATGCTCGCCTGCTATACCAGTGGTCCAGATTCGATCTCTGCCCGATAGAAATTTTTAAAGACAGGTGCATATTCTACTAGCGTTTCCGTGAATTGTAAATACATAAAGATAAAAACCTAGTGATTTTTAATTTGAACAGTCTTTTATAAAATATCGGTAATTAACAATTAATATTTTAATGAAAAGTAAAATTTTGTGTGTGACACGTAATTAGAGATGAAAAGTCGTGCATTTTTCATAAAAAATGACAATTAGATATGTGTTGATTAGTATTTATTTGATAATTTTTTTTAATGACGTAGGTACTAGAACTGAACAGAAAAGGTAATGTCCGAAACAAGACTCAAACAACCGATCTAGTGATCACGAGTCTCGATCGCTATCGATCTGTTTCTATCTTTACGTACACTTCAACAAAGTCGTAAAATATGCATCTGTGTATAAAAACTTGCATCAGTCGGTAATCGAACCCAGGCCGCTCACATGTCAGGCGAGTATTCTACTTAGTATTTTATCCATCCTCAGCAACTGTCGTCATAACTTACTTTGTGTTCTGCCTTACGGCAGGTCTTGTCATGGGGGATGCCTCGTCAGAGAGGTCCACCGCATGAGCGTCTGGGGAAGTGGTTCCAGTGGTGGTTTCCCGTTGCCTTCCACTGGTGATGAAGTGATGATGAGGACACCACAACACCCAGTCCCTGACCGGAGAAACTCTCTGACCCAGCCGGCAATCGAACCCGGGCCCCTTGGCGTGTGTAGTCATATATAACAAAATAATAAGCAACCAACTGCATAAAAGAAAATTAATTTCTTTACCGGTTTGTCAGAAGGTTATACAGCGTGACAATTATTGAACTATATGAAATGAAATCGTCATAACTGCTCAACGGTTTGCGTTAGCACGCTCAAACTGCACGGTTGGCCGCGGGGCATGATGGGAATTAGTATGCGCTTGCATGGTTTCGTTTAGCGGCGTGGCCAACTTTCATTTGGATGGGTTCGTCAACAAGCTAAACTGCTGCATTTGGTGGACTGAGAATGCGCATTTCGCGATCGAGAAGTCTCTACACCCTCAATGTCCAGTCACGCAACAATCGGTGCGATATCCCTTGATGGCACAGTGACTACCGAACGGTACGTGAAGGTTTTGGAAGATGATTTCATCCCCATTATCCAAAGTGATCCTGATTTCGGAGAGATGTGGTCCATGCAAGACGAAGCTCGACCCCATCGAAGCGGGAGTGTGTTTTAAGTCCTGGAGGAGCACTGTGGGGACCGCATTCTAACTCTGGCGTACCCAGAGGCCACTGGCATGGGTCTCGATTAACAGCCATACTCTCCGGATGTGAACACATGCGACTCCCTTTTGTGGGGCTATGTTAAAGACAAGGCGTACAGCAATAATCCCAAAACTATTGCTGAGCTGAAAACAACCATTCAGGCGGTCATCGACAACACTTCTGCGAATCATGCAGAATTTCGCTATTCGTCTGCGCCACATCGTCGCCAATGATGTCAGGCATATCGAACAGCTCGTAACCTAAATCTGAATGCCTGTAGTGACGTTTACATGTTAAATAAAGTGTGTGTACACTGTAGTTTGTATCTAATTGTCACCCTTTACGTATCGCACTATTTGCGAGTGAGATAGGTATAACCATCTGGAGAAGAGCACTAATTGCCCGAAACCGGTAAAAATATTAAAATACTTTTATGCTATTGGTTACTTATTATTTCGTTATAATTATGCAGACGTTCATTGTTAAGGTTCACCAGCCCTCAGAACCAAAGTTTTCCACGGGGTTAAGGCAGTATGATTTAGGTTTCTCTAAATCTCCAGCGTTGATTTAGGAGGTAGTATTGAGCCTAATAATTAGAGAAAAATTCGGGCACAAAAACGAAGTTACCGTAAAGAAGTAGAGGAGACTTCACAGGTAGATCTGTTATGAACTAATGAAGAAGCTACCACAGGAGAAAACATTAACTATGAAAAAAATAATACACTAAGTGCAACAATGCGCGTATCTGCCAACATTTACAGACTGCGGGAAAAGAAAAGCAATTAGTCAAAAGAATAAACATTTACAGGATCGTCTCTCCCCCAGTGTAATGCTTAGTCAAATAAAATAAGACATTTTCAAGAAGTGGTTGATTGTTTTCTGACTGTCAGCAACAAGAGGTTAGGTAAGAACGAACTAGTAACTGGTCATCTGAAGATGAACAAAGGGCTGCGACTTCACATCCTATATAATGTTTTTAAATAAAGGCAAATAAAGTTGTTTATTTAGCTAATAAATAAGTTAATAATAACAAAGCACTATTATATGAAAGCTCCCGATTGTATCCACAACTGTGTAAGACTGAAAAATGTGCGGGTGGTGTGTCTGTAAGCTTCTATTCGGTGCGGTGAGTCCAGAGGGTCAACAATGACGTCACCGTTCAGGCCGCATTTGTGTATGACACCTGCTGTGTATTTTAGTGACTGTGATTATCACATTTCCCGAGTTGCACCCATCACTGGTGGTTACGCTTCTCCAGAACGGGGTCCATCCCGCGAATGTGTTTCTACTCTTTCCTGAACAGCCTTTTCAGGAAAGTGGTCCCGTACATGACTACAGCGTCTTAACCCGTACGCTACTCCGATTTTTATGACCACCAGACTAGAACTCCACGCCAGTGTTTGGAAATGGAAGTACCAGAAAAGAGGCCGATTGGGAGGCCCAGGAAGAGATGGGCAGACAAGGTTAATGAAGATCTGAAGAGGACAGGAATAGGGTGAAATGCAGTGGAGAGAGAAAAGCTGTACCAGATACCAGGACAAAAAGCGATGGAGGTGTATCGTTCACAAAGTTCCAACCTGCCTCGCTTGAAGGAAATCCTGATGGTGGTCGTGACAATGAGCGGAATTGAGTGAGTAGAAGTGAGACGTGAAACCATGTGACAAATATTATTGGAGTTAGGCCACATTCTACTAACCACACGTTACACTTGTTCTCTTGTTATTGTTCTTTTTCGTCATATGTATAAACATTAAGTCCTATTTGAATTCCAATTAAAATTACTCTTGGCTGCAACTTATTCCTTTAGTAACAACGCACTTCGTCTTCGTGGAACATCGTCAGATTATCTACGGGAATAAAAAAATAAGCAAAACCTATATACTAGTATTATTGTGTAATAACAAATAAGAACAGCAACCATCGGCAAATTTAAAAAGCATACCAACACACGAAGTTGGATTGGAACCAGGAAACTCTGCTTTACGGGGCAGCGAATATGGAGATTGGTCGCAATACTACACAGGCGGGGCAATTTCGTGGGTGATTAAGCTGCACACTGCATTTTATAGCACCTTGACCTACACAAACCAGAATGCTTAGAAAGCAAGAGAAAATCACTTTCCAAGAGTATTAAGAAATGAAAAACTATCTCTTTGGATTCAGTTTTTTCGTCTCCTAAATAGTTCAAGAGCTTCTCCTAACAACAGATAGCATGTACTGTCTTATAAATGTAGTGTCTTACAAAAGGATGAGTATTTTTTAATTAATCCAATACAAGTGACTCGTTGCACTGTTGGTATCAGGTTGGAGCTTCAACAGTCCAATCTCCAATCGCTCCTAAGGTATTTTTTCGTTGCTGATTACCTTTACTTACACCTATGCCAATCTTTTGCGTACGAATGTGGAAAACACCACACAGATTTCTGCCTCAGTGAAAGATGAATAGCCCTTTCATGTAGCAACAGATCGGTGTAAAAGTAAGGAAGTAAAAATATAAAATTTTGTTATTTGCAAAAAGATAAAAATGTCCGAATAAATATTCATGCTAATGAAAACTCAGGAGGAAGAAGGGGGTATAATGGTGAAGTACGGTATTTTAATATTAAACAGAACAAGTAAAGCAATACGTAGCACTGAAGTGGTCAATAGAACCTACGACTGAGAATCTGAGTCCAGATTTTTAGAAGATGGACTGCATACTACAGATACTGCTGAGGTGCTCGATATCCACTTCGCTATCGAATTGTTGACCAGATTGTGTCTCGGGGCAAGGGAGGGAGTTGTATCCCCCAGTGGCCACTATTTCTATCTCAGAGCTCCTTCTTTCTTTCTGCCTGTCAAGCCCTCTAGCAAAACAATTATCTCTGTTCAGTTGTGGGCTCAGATCGGATAGAGCGTACAATACAGAAAATGTTCTTTCCGCAGCAGCTTTCCAATTATAAAGAATTTCTCCCGCCGTAACTTCGGGACGCCCACCTGTGCATTTATTTTGTCTGTCGGTGCGGTGAGTTAAAAGCTACCGTGACCAGCCTGCACCAATCGCGCTGATCTTGCGGGGAATAGCGCGTTATTAACCGCTTCAGTTGTTGCCGCTTTCCAGACGGCCAATTACGAACGTCGGCCAAAGTTACGGCTTAATCCTGCGATTGATTTTCATTTCCGCTTCACAGATTTCACAGGAATTCATGTCCGTTTCTTTCAAAGATGTTTCAGAGCCATGCAGTGATCGTGCCATATGCCCTTTCATTTAATTTTCTGTGGATAAATCTTGTCTAATATGGTGTTAGAGGGGTTTTCCCCATTCATTAAGGCGTGCCACGAATCCATAGATAAAACGTTGTGAATAACGACGTGTAAATTCACGAAGTAGTTACGATGATTAGTGTTCTCGGCTGCTGGAGAAGTTTATTAGAGAAACCTTTGGAATTCTAGTTATTATGTTAAATTATTATAACAATCAGGCAGCTTTCTTCGAAGTATATCATTTAAGTTTACTCACACATGAAGCAATTACGAAGGTTAATTTGTAGCGAGCCGTGTTGTCCGGATAAGCAGGCAGGTGAGAGGCTGTTTACACCTCAAGTGAAGCCGTATTTTAACACCTACAGTACAACAAAGAACTCGAGGAAGGAAGAAGAAACAGAGCCGTTTTGCAGCGTTCACTTCAGACATTGTGCTTTTGGGTACTGGATGCTATTAAACATATATCTGGTCACAGCTATTCATTTATTTGGGAGAGTGCCAAATGTTGCAACCAATTGGTCTAGAACTCTGGCCAAATTTGGACATCTAATATAGAGAGACTTAGCACCGCACTTCTGCTTTGACGTTTACACTCTGACTCTTACTCATATGGCAGAGTTCATATAGTTCATATAGAACTGTGGCAAACGAACGGAATGTCATACTCACACGGTTCTACATCCAGCAATAGAAGTAGATATCCTCGGTGTAACAAAGCAGCTTAATAAAGGCAAGGCCTCCGGTCCAGATTGTATACCAGTCAGGTTCCTCTCAGAGTATGCTGATAAAATAGCTCCATATTTAGCAATTATATACAACCACCTCACAGAAAGATCCGTACCTAATTACTGGAAAATTCTTCAAGTCACACCAATACCCAAAAAGGTAAGTAGGAGTAATCCGCTGAATTACAGGCCTATATCACTACCGTCGATTTGCAGTAGGGTTATAGAACATATACTGTATTCGTACATTACGAAGTACCTCAAAGAAAACGATCTATTGACGTATAGTCAGCACGGATTCAGAAACTACCGTTCTTGTGAAACACAACAAGCTCTTTATACTCATAAAGTAATAAATGCTATCGACAGGAGATGTCAAATTGATTCCATATTTTTAGATTTACAGAAGGCTTTCGACACCGTTCCTCACAAGCGTCTTCTAATCAAACTGCGTGCCTAGGGAGTATCGCTTCAGTTGTGCAACTGGACTCGAGATTTCCTATCAGAAAGGTCACAGTTCGTAGTAATATACGGAAAGCCATCGAGTAAAACAGAAGTAATATCCGGCGTTCCCCAAGGAAGTGTTATAGGCCCACTATTGTTCCTGATCTACATTAACGACATAGGAGACAATCCCAGTCGCCGCCTTAGATTGTTTGCATATGATGCTGTCATTTACCGTCTTGTAAAGTCATCAGATGATCAAAACGACTTGCAAAATTATTTAGATAAGATATCTGTATGGTGCAAAAAGTGGCAATTGACCTTAAATACAGAAAAGTGTGAAGTTATTCACATGAGTACTACAAGAAATCCGCTAAATTTCGATTACGCGGTAAGTCACACAAATCTGAAGGCTGTAAATTCAACTAAATATTTAGGGATTACAATTACAAATAACCTAAATTGGAAAACATGTCTACCAAAGAGACTGCTTACACTACGCTTGTCCGCCCTATTCTGGAGTATTGCTGTGCAGTGTGGCATCCGCATCGGGTGGGACTGACGGATGACATTGAAAAAGTACAAAGAAGAGCAGCTCGTTTTGTATTATAGCGAATCAGAGGAGACAGTGTCACAGACATGATACGTGAATTGGAGTGGCAATCATTAAAACAAAGGCGATTTTCGTTGCGACGGGATCTTCTCATGAAATTTCAATCACCAGTTTTCTCCTCCGATTGCGAAAACATTTTGTTGGCACCCACCTACATAGGAAGAAATGATCATCACGATAAAATAAGAGAAATCAGGGATCGCACAGAAAAATTTAAGTGCTCGTTTTTCCCCCGTGCCGTTCGAGAGAGGAACGGTAGACAGACAGCATGAAGGTGGTTCATTGAACCCTCTACCAGGCATTTTATAGTGAATAGCAGAGTAATCACGTAGATGTAGATGTAGAAATGAATACGCTAGATTACTGCTCTAAGCGGATTCTGGTAGTGTCCTTACTTAAGTGGAATTACTGATTGCAGCTCGGACTACCAGTAATATGAATACTTCATTTTTTCTCGTTGCTGTCGACAAGATCCTAACCAGATGAGACGTCCGGTGTTACACGTTCTGTCATGACAGTCAATGAATACAAAAATACCGACTAAGGAAATGTAAATATTCGTTACGTTTATACGAACGCGTTGTGTCCGTTTTTCCGGACAAAGTAGCGAGCATGGAGGACACGGAAGGGGACTGCGGTTAGTTGGTGGTAGGTGGGCCGAGAGGCCTACCGAGATATTCATAGGAAACACTGTGTCTGGGTGGCGAAGTGGTTATCGCAACTGCCCAGTAGGCAGGAGATCCTGGGTTACAGTCCCCAGTCTGCCTCTGGCAGCGGAGCAGGTCAGACCTATTTATGTCCTGCCTGCGAAGTGCTCGAGGAAGAGGCAGTGTTTACACACTGGTGCTCGCGTGTGCTACTTGTTGAAGCCGATAGCAATGGCACATACGTTTCGAAAAACCACGTTACAGTACACGTTCTCAAATGAGTACGCAAGACCGAAAGCATTCGAAATCGATCGTTTCTTGAGGGCTGAGATGCATATTAATTACACGAAGCTCATTAGAATTCGTTTATCAATAGTAAGTAGCACTGCTTATGTCAAGATGGTCGACGGCACAGCTTGTGATACGATTAAAGAAGCAGCCAAACGAAGATTCCAGTTTCGACACACTGATGGTCATACTAGCGGCGTGTTAGTGGCTCATGTGGGTCTCGGCGTGCGTACGAATCGAGTCTTCGAGCTGTCCTTCCGTTCCCGAGCCACTGATAATTGAATCGCTCCAGCCATACGGCAGCGTAATTACACTCCTGGAAATGGAAAAAAGAACACATTGACACCGGTGTGTCAGACCCACCATACTTGCTCCGGACACTGCGAGAGGGCTGTACAAGCAATGATCACACGCACGGCACAGCGGACACACCAGGAACCGCGGTGTTGGCCGTCGAATGGCGCTAGCTGCGCAGCATTTGTGCACCGCCGCCGTCAGTGTCAGCCAGTTTGCCGTGGCATACGGAGCTCCATCGCAGTCTTTAACACTGGTAGCATGCCGCGACAGCGTGGACGTGAACCGTATGTGCAGTTGACGGACTTTGAGCGAGGGCGTATAGTGGGCATGCGGGAGGCCGGGTGGACGTACCGCCGAATTGCTCAACACGTGGGGCGTGAGGTCTCCACAGTACATCGATGTTGTCGCCAGTGGTCGGCGGAAGGTGCACGTGCCCGTCGACCTGGGACCGGACCGCAGCGACGCACGGATGCACGCCAAGACCGTAGGATCCTACGCAGTGCCGTAGGGGACCGCACCGCCACTTCCCAGCAAATTAGGGACACTGTTGCTCCTGGGGTATCGGCGAGGACCATTCGCAACCGTCTCCATGAAGCTGGGCTACGGTCCCGCACACCGTTAGGCCGTCTTCCGCTCACGCCCCAACATCGTGCAGCCCGCCTCCAGCGGTGTCGCGACAGGCGTGAATGGAGGGACGAATGGAGACGTGTCGTCTTCAGCGATGAGAGTCGCTTCTGCCTTGGTGCCAATGATGGTCGTATGCGTGTTTGGCGCCGTGCAGGTGAGCGCCACAATCAGGACTGCATACGACCGAGGCACACAGGGCCAACACCCGGCATCATGGTGTGGGGAGCGATCTCCTACACTGGCCGTACACCACTGGTGATCGTCGAGGGGACACTGAATAGTGCACGGTACATCCAAACCGTCATCGAACCCATCGTTCTACCATTCCTAGACCGGCAAGGGAACTTGCTGTTCCAACAGGACAATGCACGTCCGCATGTATCCCGTGCCACCCAACGTGCTCTAGAAGGTGTAAGTCAACTACCCTGGCCAGCAAGATCTCCGGATCTGTCCCCCATTGAGCATGTTTGGGACTGGATGAAGCGTCGTCTCACGCGGTCTGCACGTCCAGCACGAACGCTGGTCCAACTGAGGCGCCAGGTGGAAATGGCATGGCAAGCCGTTCCACAGGACTACATCCAGCATCTCTACGATCGTCTCCATGGGAGAATAGCAGCCTGCATTGCTGCGAAAGGTGGATATACACTGTACTAGTGCCGACATTGTGCATGCTCTGTTGCCTGTGTCTATGTGCCTGTGGTTCTGTCAGTGTGATCATGTGATGTATCTGACCCCAGGAATGTGTCAATAAAGTTTCCCCTTCCTGGGGCAATGAATTCACGGTGTTCTTATTTCAATTTCCAGGAGTGTAGATCAGTATATGACGTGACGGATAAGGGACACTCCTGATTACTATTAGACGATGCTTCGTGAGTTGTCAGTTCGGGGTGCGTCTCCAGAAGGTCATGCAGAAGTTCACCCCGTCAAGGCACGCATCCTGCCGATCACGCGACGACAAGGAGGCATCTCGATCCGGGCGAGGTGTGCAGACAACACCGCTGGCGAAGACAGCTCGATGCATCGTGTGTCGCGGGAACCGCCTATCACTAGTCAGGGCTCTGCATGACTCAGAGGGTCATCAACTGATGATATAAAAAGACGCTGCAGCTCGATTTTTGGAGCATTTTCAGCACCTCTTTGCCAGAGCAACGACGGACAACATGATGGTGGAGGACATATTGTAACAGTTGCCAAAGAGGCAGACTGGAACGGATAAGGCTGCTCTAATGTGGCCACTCACAGAAGCTGAAAGAATGGCGCCACCTGTAAGGGATCCGTGGTCCCACGAACATAGATATTACTTTGTATTAAAAATGAAGAAATTCCTCCAGCTGTATTTAAGGTGTCGATTTTATTTTGGCAACTAGTTTCAACGTTGCAACAATGTTATCTTCAGGCCCATACACCTTAAATGCAGCTGGAGGAATTTCTTCATTTTTAATATAAATTTATACCAGCTGACGTCCCACTGTCCTCCATTTCAACTATGGATGTATGAAGACAGATATTAGTATCCGACACCCAGGTCGATAGCAGACAGGAGTTGATTGTCGAGCGCTGCAGGAGGCAGTGAGATTAGTGTTGAGTGAATGCAGTACTGGGAAGGCCCGAAAAAAAAAAAAAAAAAAAAAACGGCGGTCGAGCTGAGTACGGTGTCAATGGCGGATGTCCCGAGTCCCGAGTAAATTGTGAATTCACCGGAATGTGACAAATGAGCGCGTCCCCTTATTGTCGTGGGGTTGGCCCTCATCGATACCGATTCCCGAGTGATATAAAACCAAAAGTGACAAGTGCCGAATTACGTGTTTCGCGTCAACCGCGTCGGACAGCAAAAACCATGGATTGCAGTGAGGATTGTTGTGAATGTTAACCATCATCACTGCGTGTGAGCCGGCCGGTGTGGCCGTGCGGTTCTAGGCGCTTCAGTCTGGAACCGCGTGACCGCTACGGTCGCAGGTTCGAATCCTGCCTCGGGCATGGATGTGTGTGATGTCCTTAGGTTAGTTAGGTTTAAGTAGTTCTAAGTTCTAGGGGACTGATGACCACGGATGTTAAGTCCCATAGTGCTCAGAGCCATTTGAACCATTTTGAACTGCGTGTGACGAAGTACTTAAAATCAGCAGCCAAAAAAAGAGTTAACCGCAATTAAACGTGTAAGGTAAAGGTAGCAACTGCCTCAGAATTTGTGTGTCAATAGAAAATACATATCAGTTTGTATATCGCAACCTTTGTGGTCTTTAATAATAGAAAAACTTCCAATCATTAACTATTCTGTCTGAGAACAGCCGCACTCTGTTGAAATACCCCCGAAACCACAGCAGAAAACCGATGGCCTTTCGTCCATTAAGCACACGGTCATATATTCATAATAATTAACTGTTCGGCGGCTTCGGTAAATCACACAAAACCCAATAAAGGATATAACGGGAGTGTTTCACACTCAAGAAAGAAGGGGTACTTAAATCCCCAGCGACGGATGGGATAACTTTAAAAATGTATCCGGAATCCGCGGAAATGATGATGCCATAATGGATGTCGATGTACAACGAGCTAACGCGCCTTGACATGTACGTGGTGCCGGATTTCGCGCCGGATTTTATTCTTCCCATTTCAGAGTCGGACGGAAATCGCAGTGCGAATCAATATCGACCGCTCGCCACGCTAAACAAAGACTACAAAACCTTCGCACGACTGCTGTCTTCTCGTCTTAAATCAGCGATATCGAGGTCTATCTCCCCTGATCAGGCATGCCTATGGGTGCGAAGTAACATCGCTCAGCTTTAAGTCAGTACCGTGACGTCATAGCCCTTATGGAAATGTGTCGAACGAGACAAGTTCTAATGTCGGTGGACTTTCATACGACAGGTTAAACCAAGATTATTTTATCGTCAGTTATGAGCCGGGTGCGGTTCCACCGGTCTTCATCTTCAATATTACGAGGGGTACATAAAAAAAAATAGTGGTAAGCGGGCTCCATTCACATTAACACCTCTGTCCGATACGGGTGTCCGCTTTCAGAGGTGCTTTTTGCGATAGCACTCAACTGCTGATGCAAGTTATGCGACGCTCTCTCACTGGAAAACGCTACGTGAGTCCTCATTGATTTGTCGTGCCTACGCGGACGATCTGATACTCGTCTGCTCAGGTCATGAAGTGCGTCAGACCGTCGGGCATCTCAACACTTACGAGATGGCGACAGGTAGTGTCGTTAACGTGACGAAGTCCAGAATATTCAACATTGGACGAGCTCTGTAAGCCATCCCAGGACCGTTTCAGGCGGTGGAAACGCTGCGACGCCTAGGTATCACATTTACCCGTTCTTTGCGGCGGTCAGCGGCGGCGAGCTATCGGCGGTCAGCTGCGGCGAGCTATCGGCGGCTGCTTCAGAATGCTCGATTGTTCATACTCAACAATTCATTGAGAGCCGTCGATATGGTCCAGCGTGTAGCGTACACCAGCGTTCACCTTACTTCACGACTGCCACATTTATCGGAGACCCCACCTATACTGAAGGGTATCGCGGATCGCCTCATGGCTTCCTTTGGGTGCTATGTAAGTACTGGGACGTTATTTAAGATCACTTATGACACATTAACACTACCGTTCTGGAACGGCGGCATCAAGCTTACGAACGTGCGCATCAAAGCTTTGACGTTGTATCTGCGAGACATAGTTCGGAATTGGAAACAGCGAAAACTCACCGTAACATCAGCTCTGATAGATGAACTTCTTCCGCCGTCGTTCGAACCATCGACATCGGTGAGCAACATCTTGCCTTCACTTGTACACGTAGCGTCATCTTTTGTGAATTATAGTCATATTGGTCCGGAAGTATCTTCCATGAGAACACTCACAACCCAGCAGATGTAGCGCTGCCTGATGACTCACCATGGCCGCAGCCTCATGGACATCAAACACCCAACGAGAGCCTGCCAGCTTATCTGGCGAACAGTGCACACGCGATCGATGTTGTATATCCTCATCAACCGCAAAATTGTCACCCAGAACCGGTTGTACGCCCTTCATATCGTTGATTCCCCCCTTTGCATGTCCTGTGAATTGCTGGAGACGGAACGACATGGCTTAGTGCGCGGCGAGGTGAGAGACTTTGAACGATGATGCATTGTATATAGGCTATCCTTCGACATACCACAGGTACAGAAAGCACATCAGATAGACTTTCTTTACCGGACACTATGTTCCTTCCCAAAGATAAGACGAATGCAGTCAACTGGATCGCTGGACACGCGACACATGTTTTTGCGAGATGTATTGTCTGTGCTGGATTATTCTATATGTTGTTGTTGTTGTGGTCTTCAGTCCTGAGACTGGTTTGATGCAGCTCTCCATGCTACTCTATCCTGTGCAAGCTTCTTCATCTCCCAGTACCTACTGCAACCTACATCCTTCTGAATCTGCTTAGTGTATTCATCTCTTGGTCTCCCCCTACGATTTTTACCCTCCACGCTGCCCTCCAATACTAAATTGGTGATCCCTTGATGCCGCAGAACATGTCCTACCAACCGATCCCTTCTTCTGGTCAAGTTGTGCCACAAACTTCTCTTCTCCCCAATCCTATTCAATACTTCCTCATTAGTTACGTGATCTACCCATCTAATCTTCAGCATTCTTCTGTAGCACCACATTTCGAAAGCTTCTATTCTCTTCTTGTCCAAACTATTTACCGTCCATGTTTCGCTTCCATACATGGCTACACTCCATACAAATACTTTCAGAAATGACTTCCTGACACTTAAATCTATACTCGATGTTAACAAATTTCTCTTCTTCAGAAACGCTTTCCTTGCCATTGCCAGTCTACATTTTGTATCCTCTCTACTTCGACCATCATCAGTTATTTTGCTCCCCAAATAGCAAAACTCCTTTACTACTTTAAGTGTCTCATTTCCTAATCTAATACCCTCAACATCACCCGACTTAATTCGACTACATTCCATTATCCTCGTTTTGCTTTTGTTGATGTTCATCTTATATCCTCCTTTCAAGACACTGTCCATTCCGTTCAACTGCTCTTCCAAGTCCTTTGCTGTCTCTGACAGAATTACAATGTCATCGGCGGACCTCAAAGTTTTTATTTCTTCTCCATGGATTTTAATACCTACTCCGAATTTTTCTTTTGTTTCCTTTACTGCTTGCTCAATATACAGATTGAATAACATCGGGGAGAGGCTACAACCCTGTCTTACTCCCTTCCCAACCACTGCTTCCCTTTCATGTCCCTCGACTCTTATAAATGCCATCTGGTTTCTGTACAAATTGTAAATAGCCTTTCGCTCCCTGTATTTTACCCCTGCCACCTTTAGAGTTGGAAAGAGAGTATTCCAGTCAACATTGTCAAAAGCTTTCTCTAAGTCTACAAATGCTAGAAACGTAGGTTTGCCTTTCCTTAATCTTTCTTCTAAGATAAGTCGTAAGGTCAGTATTGCCTCACGTGTTCCAGTATTTCTACGGAATCCAAACTGATCTTCCCCGAGGTCGGCTTCTACTAGTTTTTCCATTCGTCTGTGAAGAATTCGTGTTAGTATTTTGCAGCTGTGGCTTATTAAACTGATTGTTCGGTAATTTTCACATCTGTCAACACCTGCTTTCTTTGGGATTGGAATTATTATATTCTTCTTGAAGTCTGAGGGTATTTCGCCTGTTTCATACATCTTGCTCACCAGATGGTAGAGTTTTGACAGGACTGGCTCTCCCAAGGCCGTCAGTAGTTCCAATGGAATGTTGTCTACTCCGGGGGCCTTGTTTCGACTCAGGTCTTTCAGTGCTCTGTCAAACTCTTCACGCAGTATCGTATCTCCCATTTCATCTTCATGTACATCCTCTTCCATTTCCATATTATTGTCCTCGAGTACATCGCCCTTGTATAGACCCTCTATATACTCCTTCCACCTTTCTGCTTTCCCTTCTTTGCTTAGAACTGGGTTTCCATCTGAGCTCTTGATGTTCATACAAGTGGTTCTCTTATCTCCAAAGGTCTCTTTAATTTTCCTGTAGGCAGTATCTATCTTACCCCTAGTGAGATAAGCCTCTACATCCTTACATTTGTCCTCTAGCCATCCCTGCTTAGCCATTTTGCACTTCCTGTCGATCTCATTTTTGAGACGTTTGTATTCCTTTTTGCCTGCTTCATTTACTGCATTTTTATATTTTCTCCTTTCATCGATTAAATTCAATATTTCTTCTGTTACCCAAGGATTTCTACTAGCCCTCGTCTTTTTACCTACTTGAGCCTCTGCTGCCTTCACTACTTCATCCCTCAAAGCTACCCATTCTTCTTCTACTGTATTTCTTTCCCTCATTCCTGTCAATTGTTCCCTTATGCTCTTCCTGAAACTCTGTACAACCTCTGGTTCTTTCAGTTTATCCAGATCCCATCTCCTCAAATTCCCACCTTTTTGCAGTTTCTTCATTTTTAATCTACAAGTCATAACCAATAGATTGTGGTCAGAGTCCACATCTGCCCCTGGAAATGTCTTATAATTTAAAACCTGGTTCCTAAATCTCTGTCTTACCATTATATAATCTATCTGATACCTTTTAGTATATCCAGGGTTCTTCCATGTATACAACCTTCTATCATGATTCTATATTCTATATACCCACAAAAAAAAAAACATGAGCTCATACGTTGTCATACGGAATTCACAACTTACTTTGCCAACTATTTAGGAAGTCTATTTCACAATCCGCCGGACAGCTGGGGTGTCCCAGACATCAGACTACTAGTAGAACCGAACGTTCAAAGACGATAATGTACACGGTTTATGCCTATTGGCATACTGCACATTGAGAAGTCGACTGGCCCCTTGCTGCTGGTACCGGATGTGATCGGATAAAACGGTTACGACGGCTCACATAACGTCCCGATAACTGGTTGTCACCTAAAGTAGGGTTGCCGCCGAAATGGCGGGGATGATTAAGTTTGTCTGCTATATGCAAGATTTATCACGCGTCACCGCGTGCTACTGGTATTGTGATGCAGGCGATCGCTTTCTTTTAATTCCCGCCCGTGGCGAGGATTGTCACCCGTCTTTCCCTTTCCTTGTATTAAAAAAAAAAAAGATTGATTATGCCTTTCAGCGTTCAGTCTGGAGCACAGTTCCCCTTATAAAATTCCTCCATGATCCCCATGGTTCATGGTGTGGGTTCCTGTTGTCATGTCCTAGTTCATGAACCACGGGCAACGTATGAGTGGCCAAGTAAGTGGTCCCGACAGTCGGGATACCAGTTACTTTGGAATAAGGCTGGGCATCTCGGACATATTCTGAGTCGTGGTCACCTTTGTGCTCAAACGGCAAAGACTACCAAATCCACCGGTTAGTCCCTCAACCGTTCGGGGTAAAACTCAATGGGACCCGGGGCAAGTAAGGCTAGCAACCTGCTTCCCTGGTACTTTAAACATGATGCTGGCAACAACCAGAGCAAAATGCCTCGGACCTTTGGAGGTGACGGAGTCCCACATCTAATTGACACACACACACGCAATCAATGACGGTACATTCGTTTTCTTCAGTTTCCTAATTATCAACGAATTTTTGAAATAACGATCTCTTCCAAAACGCATGTATGTGCAGCAAATCGACTTCGAACTCTCACCACAGTACGCCTCAGGACGCCATCCTCTGTCAAAATTATGGACTTCCCTTATTCTTTATCAATATTTCAGACTCCTAACCCAGTTTGGCAGACATGATAGAATATTCGTAATTCTTTTTCGCTCGTGCTGTACATCACCAAACTATAAAATTCATGTAAACCATACTAATTCCAAATTTGAGTTTAAAAAACAAATGTATTACTGATAGAAGATGTAAATAAGCTCGGAAAATCATCGCTGTATTTCACCCTCAGAACATGTCCCTGCTCCAGATAGGTAGAGCTAAGGAACATGGGAGCTATTTTACTGACTTAGATGTTAGAAATCCAATGTAAACCTTTATACCTATGCTTTCCTCCATCTGCAAAATCCAAGTAAAGGCATCGAAATTCCAGTATCTGCTCGCAACCACATGTAATGTGCAATGGTCTGGAACGCTGTCGTACCTGTGTAAAGCAGTACAGTCGACGCTACTAAGACAATTTTCACTTTGCTTGTATGTAATTTTTTTAAATATTGTGGCATACATAAAAAGACAATTTGTAGTTAGTACGACGTTTCCAAATCATTTTTATCTGATGTTTTCAGTATGTGATACCGTGCTATCATAGGCTCACACCTGTAGCACAACACACGAATAAAAACCACATTTGAGATTTTAGTTGTAAAGTATCTCGAAATAAGATAACGACTAAAACCTGAAATTTGCTATAAAAATATGTCACCTAAAGCACGGATCTCGATCACATCTTGAACGTGAGACTCTAAATTGCGGCCGGTGAAGGTAAAAGGTTGGATTTAGTGATTTGGCGCAACAGATCGCAGCAACGAATCTCTAGTCTCTCCTGTGGAGTGATATTAAATAAGAGTGAAACTCATTGAAACAGTTTTCCTCCAAATATTTTTCATCTTTCCGATGGTCAGTGAAAGTCCCGTGCACGGGAAAAAGGCCGCTTTCCGTCGATTCTCTTGGCGTTAACGTACACTGCAGAATTTCTCCCGAAATGGGCCAAGAGTGAAAGTCGCATTATAAGCTAAAACCACATCCTGAGGAATCACTATCCTCGAAACAAACTTGGGAGCAGAATAACCGCTGCTTTAGTAATAACAAGCGCGGCTGTTACCTTCCATGCTCTTCGTGAAGCATCTTGTAGCTCGTCTCTCCTCTTTTCATAAACACACAGTACTGATATACACTGGCGAGCCAAAGAAACTGCTACACCCGCCTAATATCGTGTAACCGATAGGAAGAAGATGCTGTGATATGCAAATGATTAGCTTTTCAGATAATTCACACAAGGTCGGCGCCAGTGGCGACACCTACAACGTGCTGACATAAGGGAAGTTTCCAACCGATTTCTCACACACAAACAGCAGTTGCCTGGTGAAACGTTGTTGTGATGCCTCGTGTAAGGAGGAGAAATGCGTATCATCACGTTTCCGACTTTGATAAAGGTCGGATTGTAGCCTATCGCGATTGCGGTTTACCGTATCGCGACATTGCTGCTCGCGTTGGTCGAGATCCAATGAGTGTTAGCCGAATATTGAATCGGTGGGTTCAGGAGGGTAATACGGAACGCCGTGCTGGATCCTTGAATCACAAGCAGTCGAAATGACAGGCATCTAATCCGCATGCCTGTAACGCATCGTGCAGCCACGTGTCGATCCCTGAGTCAGCAGATGGGGACGTTTGCAGGACAACAACCATCTGCACGAACAGTTCGACGACGTTTGCAGCAGCATGGACTATCAGCTCGGAGACCGTGGCTGCGGTTACCCCTGACGCTGCATCACAGACATGCGCGCCTGCGATGATGTACTCAACGACGAACCTGGGTGCACGAATGGCAAAACGTTATTTTTTCGGATAAATCCAGGTTCTGTTAACAGCATGATGATGGTCGCATCCGTGTTTGGCGACAACGCGATGAACGCACATTGGAAGCTTGTATTCGTCATCGCCACACTGGCATATCACTCGGCGTGATGGTATGGGGTGCCACTAGTTACACGTCTCGGTCACCTCTTGGTCGCACTGACGGCACTTTGAACAGTGGACGTTACATTTCAGATGTGTTACGACCCGTGGCTCTACCCTTCATTCGATCCCTGCGAAACCCTACATTTCAGCAAGATAATGCACGACCGCATGTTGCAGGTCCTGTACGGGCCTTTCTGGATACTGAAAATGTTCCACTGCTGCCCTGGCCGGCACATTCTCCAGATCTCTCACCAATTGAAAACGTCTGGTCAATGGTGGCCGAGCATCTGGCTCGTCACAATTTGCCAGTCACTACTCTTGATGAGCTGTGGTATCAAAAACGGTTCAAATGGCTCTGAGCACTATGGGACTTCCGTGGTCATCAGTCCCCTAGAACTTAGAACTACTTAAACTTATCTAACCTAAGGACGTCACACACATCCATGCCCGAGGCAGGATTCGAACCTGCGACCGTAGCGGTCGCGCGTTCGTGACTGTAGCGCCTAGAACCGCTCGGCTACTTCGGCCGGAGAACTGTGGTATCGTGTTGAAGCTGCATGGGCAGCTGTACCTGTACACGCCATCCAAGCTCTGTTTGACTCAATGCCCAGGCGTATCAAGGCCGTTATTACGACCAGAGGTGGTTGTTCTGGGTACTGATTTCTCAGGATCTATGCACCCATATTGCGTGAAAATGTAATCACATGTCAGCTCTAGTGTAGTATATTTGTCCAATGAATACCCGTTTATCAAAAATGGTGCAAATGGCTCTGAGCACTATGGGACTCAACTGCTGTGGTCATAAGTCCCCTAGAACGTAGAACTACTTAAACCTAACTAACCTAAGGACATCACACACATCCATGCCCGAGGCAGGATTCGAACCTGCGACCGTAGCGGTCGTGCGGTTCCAGACTGTAGCGCCTTTAACCGCTCGGCCACTCCGGCCGGCATACCCGTTTATCATCTGCAATTCTTCTTGGTGTAGCAATTTTAATGGCCACTAGTGTATTTTTGAACTGAGTATTTGTTCAAGGATTCTGCAGCAAACAGAATTCAGGTTAACACGTCCACTCTGTGAACATACGGGAAAAGACTACTGGGTCATTTTGTTTTGGGTCCTCTAGTGGCGTGCTACGGTACTGAGGCGCATAGATGTTGACATATGGCAGGACGGTGAAAATGAACCAGCCAACAAACAAAAAGTTAACGAAGCATCCTAATTTTTCCGAGGTGGTGCACACTGAGGCCTGCCGTGAGGAGAGGCGATACGGCGGCAGTGGAAGTAGAGACCGCGACGGGACGGGCAGGCACCTGGGCGACTGTCGGCTGTCGCTAGTTGGCCGTGTGACGCGGCAGTCCAGGTGGCCGCTGGAGACGCGGTCCGCCTGCGACGGCGACAAAGCGCCGGCTGGGACGCGACAGCAGAGGAGAGGAGAGGAGAGAAGGCGCCGGGCCGTAATTCACGCCGAGCTGCAGCGCTTTGTGCCCGGCTGTCGGCCGCCCCCGCAGGTGTCTCTGGGATTATCCGGACACCTCGCTCCGAGAGGGAAATGAAGAAGCTTCTAGGGTCACCGAGGGCTCTCGAAAGTTTATACCAGTCACTGCGGACAACACTGTCTCCCCGGTACTTACTGAGGACACACGCAGCCCGCACCCAGCGTCCCCTTACTTTCTTCCGTGACAATGCATTTTTAAACACAATGCACGTGCCACCGTGTGTCCACGCGCAGCGGGTACCGTATAAGAGACCTATTTCAGTGAAAGCACAGGCAGCACATACCTGTCAGAAGTGGAGCACATCGCTCCACAGGATACTGCCGCCGAATTGCGAACGTAGACTTCATGGTCGTGAGTTGCAACTTTAAGCTGACAATAATTAGCTGGTTTATTCGAAGATCATTAAGAGATGGAAGAACATCTCATCATACAAAGGAAATTATTTACAATACTCGAAAATTACACTGATAGCCACACATTGCGGAAGTAAGATCAAATGTCTCCTATTCGACGTCATCATGCAACAAGTCTGTGTCTGCCATTCGCGGTACACGATTCCATCGTTATGGGCCAAACATCTAAAAAAATCTAATTGCTCTTACGCTTGACAGTACGTGGAATTTGTAACAACTGTGCTCCCTCTCATAGTTTGTTAGTCCCTTCACATGAAGAGTTCATTGTAAGAACACGTGGCTACGCAAGGTTTGCGAGAAATCACTCTTTTATATTTTCGATTTCTTCTCATGCAACGATAAAAAGTGCTACAAAAACCCCCTCATACAACATACAGTAACTTATTTTTGCTTTTCTTTCGCAAGTTTCAGTTCTTTTTATACTATAATAAGTTGGTAAATATACTCTCTCTCACACATAAAAGTAGGTAGGGATTGCTGGTCTTGACAGTGGTTGAGAAAATATCTCATTTTTATGGTTTAAAATGTCTTTTTTTCATCTACGTGTATCATATAGTAAATTAAATTGATCGTGACACTCTAGTATACAAAATAAGTAAAAACGCGATGTACCGCACCATGAAATAAAACCGCATGTGAAACCTCCTGGCAGATTAAAACTGTGTGCCGGACCGAGACTCGAACTCGGCACCTTCATATCAGCGCACACTCCGCTGCAGAGTGAAAATCTCATTCTGGAAACATCCTCTAGGCTCTGGCTAAGCCATGACTCCGTAATATCCTTTCTTTCAGGAGTGCTAGTTCTGCAAGGTTCGCAGGAGAGAGCTTCTGTAAAGTTTGGAAGGTAGGAGACGAGATACTGGCAGAAGTAATGCTGTGAGGACGGGGCGTGAGTCGTGCTTGCGTAGCTCAGTTGGTAGAGCACTTGCCCGCGAAAGGCAAAGGTCCCGTGTTCGAGTCTCGGTCCGGCACACAGTTTTAATCTGCCATGAAGTTTCATATTAGCGCACACTCCGCTGCAAAGTGAAAATCTCATTCTGAAAACCGCATGTGTTGAATCGTAATCTTATCACAGTCTATCCAGGTGGGAATCGCAGAGAAAGCATTCTGTATTCTTTGAGATACTTCCAACACACGACAGTACCTCAAGTATTAAATAGTAACCCGCAGAGTATAATACAAACATGCTGCAACGCGTTTAAGTAAAAATAAACACGCATGCCTTGACGAAAACAGAACTTCTAAATCAAAGGATGTTTATTTTTCGACAGCAGAACATCGACATCTGATACAGGCTCATCCATTTGAGCAAAATCTTGCTCATAAACAGGTGGAACTACTCAGTTTTGTTCGATTACATAAATGCTGAGCAATAACCGTAAAACATTTGGTAGTATGTCTCCGAAACGATAAGAAATTGAATGACTACATAGAACCAGTAGCAGGAAAGACATTAACTAGAAGAGTGCTACAAAAATGCAGCACATAGCAGCATGTGAAACCAACTGTAAGAAGATTCAATCTGGGTCTGGCTCCCTTCCCCAATACACAAGCTTGAGCACAACACATTATAATAGCAAGTCTTAATCTTCCAGATTTTGCATGTCGAATGCACACAATGCCCAAGAAATGTCGGGACAAACTTCGCAGGGCTGTAGAGTGTGTCTTGAGGAACAAAACAAAGATAGGAACCCGTGTCCAGTTACATCATCCAACGACGCTACAGAGCGTCGAAGGTATAGGTGCCAGCTCCTACCACTAGGCCACCCCTTCAGCACCAAATGTGACTCTGTACGCTGACGGCTGTTGGTGGAACGCATGGCAATGCTGTTTTTAACTCAGCGGTCGCCATTGATTGCCCCGAGCGCCAGTGTAGAAGATGGAGCTATCTGCTTTGTAAACAGGTCTTGTCTCCTATGAATGCGATGCTCTGTTGCATTGGTGGATGACTATTTCCGGCATGGGTGTCCATCTGCAGTTTATTTTGCCCTGCATACAGAAAAACTTTGGAGATTTTAGAGGGTTCTAGCAGAAAAATAAAGTGCATGCGCTGGCGGCTCTAATTTCGACACTCTGTAGCGTCGTAGGATGACGTTTCTGGACACAGGTTCCTATCCTCAATTTGTTCCTCAAGACACACTCTACAATACCTCGAAGTCCGTCGCAACATTTCTGGAATAGCCTTCATAAGGGGAGATCAAAAACTTTCCTTTCGAAGCCAGCCGTTGTGGCCGAGTGGTTCTAGGCGCTTCAGTCCGGAACCGCGCTGCTGCTACGGTCGCAGGTTCGAATCCTGCCTCGGGCATGGATGTGTGTGATGTCCTTAGGTTTAAGTAGTTCTAAGGGACTGATGACCTAAGATGTTAAGTCCCATAGTGGTCAGAGCCATTTTTTTTCCTTTCGAAGGCCCCTGCCTACATGTCGGTGTTTATAAACCCGCATCGGAGTATCGCTAAGTTGCATATATGCTTCAGCAACGCCGTCAAACGTAAATTTTTTGATCGCTCCTGATAGAATGCATTTACGTTTCAAGCATGAAAACTACATTTGGTATTTTATTCACTTTCTAAATACAGTAGTTTCCCTTCTTTTATAGCATTCCTCGGCACGACTCGCTTTTGACATGTCGCTGGCACGTGCTTTATTGTACTTTTTTCAGTACCAAACCGATGGTCGGTACTTTTGCCTGCCTTGTAGCACAGTCGTCGACGTATGTCACAGACTGCTGGCCTTGGCTTACGGTATCGTACTGGGAGAGCGGGAAACCTGAACAGACCGCTGCTACGCAAATAAACGGAGACTGAAGCGCCACCCGCCGGGGCACGGCAGCAGGCGAGAGTAGACACGCGTCGCTCTCCTTCTGGAACAATGGACCGCGGAAGACGGGACATGATTTAGCCCGCCACTGCTACCGTACAGCGCTGAGCGGGCAACACAGTGGAACAAGGCTGCGCGAAAGGCTTGTCTAGATTGAGAAAGAACTCACTTGCGTGTCCTAGAGCTATTATACCAGTAATGTAGTAATGGCGTGTATGTGATTAGAGTATTATTTCCGTGCCGGTTTAACAGCTTTAAAGGAAATACTTGGTTTTTACGTTCAGATGAATATCACAAGCGACTTATCATGGATTGTCAGCCATAGTGGCCCTATTTTTCGAGAAGTATTAAGTATAATTTTTACGCGATGTTTTCATTGTACAGAATCGGAAATTTTGCCTGAGGTATACACTAAGTATGAGACAACCACATATCTTGTAGAGGAGGCGTAGAGCAGTGAATGTCAATGTACACAACAAGTTGCAAATTGCAGCCTTAGAGGTTGCATTTTCCTTAATGGCAGGACACACAGACACATACTAAATTCTACTGCATTTAAAATACATCTGGCAAAGGAAATTCTGACACAGTTTTTACTTCTTGCTGTCATCTAGCATTACGTTCGCTCCAATATTCCATTAAGTATCAATCTGAGTTCTGTGAAGACTGTCACGTATTTGACCACTTACAACGAACATGTTCCACGCATGTGACCATCTGCTAAGAACACGTTGAACACATCTGCATCTCCCCTGTTTATTATCTTTGTTCACATAAGCAAACATCTCTAAAGAGGGAATTAAAACTTACATAAGAGAAGAGAAATGATTATGCATTGAAGAAATTCCATTCCATAACAGAAGCGCGCGTAATAAACTAGTAAAAACGTATAGGACTGTGGCAACAGACATCGCACTAATTCGGGGACGTGCTGGTAGGAGTGTAATAGGTTGGTATGGTTTGTGCGAGAAAGTAACAGGCCGGCCACTGTGGCGGAGCGGTTCTAGGGGCTTCAGTCTGGAACCACGCGACCGCTACGGTCGCAGGTTCGAAACTTGCCTCGGGCATGCATGCGTGTGACGTCCTTAGGTTAGTTAGGTTTATGTAGTTCCATGTTCTAGAGGACTGATGACCTCAGATGTTAAGTCCCATAGTGCTCAGAGCCATTTGAACCAGAAAGTAACAGAAATGCTAGGCCAAATGAAATGCAAATCCTTGCGAGAAAGACGACGTAGTCCTCGTTGAACCCAAGAAGATGACTGGGCGACCGCTATTCTGCCAACAACATAAGAACCGTTAGAATTAGATAAAAGCGATAACGAGATGTTCCGAGGCATGTATACAGTTAAGGTCTTCTGTCTACCAACACGCGAATGGGATAGCAAAGAAAACCGACAATACTGTTATTGTGTACGGCCCTCCATGCACTTCACAGCGGCATGTGGACAATTTATGTAAAGGAACAAAAATAAATGGAAGTTAGAAAATGCACTCTGTAATTCCATGCAACTTTTTGTCGATCAACAGCGATAAATGTCATGGACACATCAACAAGAGTTTTGCACAATCCCTTTATTTCAAAATTCACGGCACACAAAACACCAGTAAAAATTTTAAAAAATTGTGTAACGACAAAATCGTCTGTTTCCCACGGGGGCGGAGGGTCTCGCAGCACTCCTGAGCAGCGTCAATACATGGTGGATGCACACTTAACTGTGTCGGGACGTATGATCGACCAGATCACCAAGCCCGGTCCAAACTGCCCAGCGCAGCAATGGCGATTTTGCGCGAGTTGCACAGAGCACGTGATCACTGTCGACGCCCAAAAACAGCTCGTTTTAGTGGATCCCATTTATTTTCAATTGGATTCATGTCCGGGGAACAGGCATACCACCCCATTCTGGTGATACTGAAGGAACGCGTTGTCGAGAACAGCACGAGGAGCAAGCGAGTTACACGGTCCCTGTACCGTAGAGCAGTGATACATGCATCAACAACCACGAGAGGTATAGATGGCCCCATGTAATGACACCTCAGAACATTACTGCATCACCTTGCTGCCAATACGGGACACATTGCTGATGACATTAGATATTACCGGGTTGTCTCCAGACTTGTTACGTACGATTATCAAGTTGCAAACAGATACGAGTTTCGTTTATAAACAATACCCGACGCCAGTCCTGGGACGTCCATTCTACATGATTCCTTGACCATCTGTTACGGAATCCATGGCGTTACGGTGTACGACGTGGTGTTCGCCAAGGTCGTCAGGAATGGACACTAGCATCATGCAATCGTCTCCTAACGATTGGATGCGATACATGGCTCATGTAGCCTTTTAAACGCCGAATTCAGTTCTGGACCACACCTGTACACCTGTCCAACGTGGACAGCCTGTGCGGTGTTACACCTCAACAGTATCTACGAACTGGAACTGATTCCACCTCCGCATCACACCACTTTGACTCCGGTTCACAATTCGAGCAACTGCCCTGGTTGACAAGACATCCGCACGTTAAGTGATTACGTGGAGCCCATCAGTTGTCGCGGTTATTCTTAGTGGCATGAAGGATCTCCACTCTTCTGTTCGACAGATGTCTCTAATGCGTCCAGACTGATGCTTTACTTTGTACTGAAATGCTGCAATTGTTTCGAGTGCGGTGCTCTGCCCGCAGGAAGCGTTCGTGGCTAATGTGTTTATGTGTACAAACAACGTCAGGGATGATCTTTCGATGGGTATGGAAACAGTCACAGTAACAACACACATGCACGACATATCTGGGTGACGCAACACTTTTGTTGATGTGTGTATATTTACGGAACAATTATGTTCTGATAAATGTTGATGGTGTTGAGACAGCAACCAGCCACAAATTTAGTTTCAGTTCCTTAATTCAAAGGGTACCGTTACCGGTTTCGAATCGTTATGACTCATCTTCAGACGATTCATGCTTTCATTACAACGTTTTTCTCGCTGAACACTTTGGATTTGTCACAGAAAAAATTTCTAACACACACCACATGTTCTGATACAATACAAAGTACTTACAAACATATGTGTGACAAAGATACTATCATCATGAAGACGTTCGGAACTATATCATAAATTCACTTATGCAAATGAAACGCTTTTTACACTAGTACAGAGAGACATTGATTTTGTGAGCTTTACAGCGAATACTGTTACATTAATTACAAAGTTGACCCATTTTTTTAAGTACTGTATAGGTAAGATAGTACATTATTTATTTACATTTAGCATCATAAGAATTAGAGTAACATATAAATCAGCTACAATTCTTATGATGCTAAATGCAAATAAATAATGTATTATCTTATCTATACAGTACTTAAAAAATGGATCAACTTTGTAATTAATGTAATAGTATTCGCTCTAAAGCTGCCAAAATCAATGTCTCTGTGTAAAAAGCGTTTCTTTTGCATAAGTGAATTTATGATCTTTTTGCAAACATCTTCATGATGATAGCATCTTGTTGTTGTTGTGGTCTTCAGTCCTGAGACTGGTTTGATGCAGCTCTCCATGCTACTCTATCTTGTGTAAGCTTCTTCATCTCCCAGTACCTACTGCAACCTACATCCTTCTGAATCTGCTTAGTGTATTCATCTCTTGGTCTCCCTCTACGATTTTTACCCTCTACGCTGCCCTCCAATGTTAAATTTGTGATCCCTTGATGCCTCAGAACATGTCCTACCAACCGATCCCTTCTTCAGGTCAAGTTGTGCCACAAACTTCTCTTCTCCCCAATCCAATTCAATACTTCCTCATTAGTTATGTGATCTACCCATCTAATCTTCAGCATTCTTCTGTAGCACCACATTTCGAAAGCTTCTATTCTCTTCTCGTCCAAACTATTTACCGTCCATGTTTCACTTCCATACATGGCTACACTCCATACAAATACTTTCAGAAATGACTTCCTGACACTTAAATCTATACTCGATGTTAACAAATTTCACTTCTTCAGAAACGCTTTCCTTGCCATTGCCAGTCTACATCTTATATCCTCTCTACTTCGACCATCATCAGTTATTTTGCTCCCCAAATAGCAAATCTCCTTTACTACTTTAAGTGTCTCATTTCCTAATCTAATACCCTCAACATCACCTGACTTAATTCGACTACATTCCATAGCATCTTAGTTACACATATGTTTGTAAGCACTTTGTATTGTATCAAAACATGTGGTGTGTGTTAGAAATCTTTTCTCTGACAAATCTTAAGTGTTCAGCGAGAAAAATTTACGTGTGCACCAACAAAAAGAATGCAGTGGAAACGTATTCACATCTGTTGGACGAATGTAATGAAAACAAACACTCCAAAACGACATTTCACGTAAGTCACATCCAACGAAAATCTATAATGCAACCATCTGTGTGGTGTGCTCATAATTATGTATTATTTATATTTTAGGACAATTAATCTGAAGAAAACGTTGTAATGAAAGCATGAACCGTCTGAAGATAAAACATAACGATTCGAAACCGGTAACGGTACCCTTTGAATAAAGGAACTGAAAATAAATTTGTGGCTGGTTGCTGTCTCAACACCGTCAACATTTGTCTTCAAATAAGAGCAACGGTCTCCAACCATGTCATCATATGACAAAATTGCAACAAATATGTTGTGATTTCTATAGAAAGCACGTAATGTCAGATATGCTAATGAGACATGTTTATCTGAGCACGGGATAGTGAGTGGACACGTTAATTACAATTTTATCATTTAAAATCTGATTGAAGTATGTAGATTCCGACATTAGGTGAAGGCAAAGGACGGAAATGAAATGAAATAACGGCTTTTCCTTCTGGAGAGAGAAAACGTATTCGCCGAAATGAAGGTTCAAATCGTTCAAATGGCTCTGAGCACTAAGGGACTTAACTGCTCAGGTCATCAGTCCCCTAGAACTTAGAACTACTTCAAACTAATTAACATCGCGCACATCCATGCCCGAGGCAGGATTCGAACCTGCGACCGTAGCAGTCGCGCGGTTCCGGACTGAAGCGCCTAGAACCGCTCGGCCACCGCGGCCGGCGGAAATGAAAGACGACAGACGAAAATTAGTAGCAAACAGCGCAACGTATGAGAATATTTCTCAATAACAGCGCCGAGCGAGCTGCTCTCTGTCGATGGGCTCAACAAACACTTTCGAAGCAGTTCGGATAATGGCTTTTGGCGAGCATCGGCGAACACAGGAGAACCCCATTGGGTCTCCGGCTCTCGGCGTACCAGGAACACGTCTGGGTTCCAGGGCCGCCGTCTTTACAAGCAATTAAAAATAATCACAATAAATCAGAGGCGCTCACCCCCGGCAATAAGTCAAACGTAGCTCAGATCGCTGCCGGCAATTAGGGCCGGCCGTAAAGCGCCGCGGCGCGGCTGAGATGCTATCTGGGCGGGCGTCCGCAGTGCGCGGTACGGCGCTGCGCCGCTGCCGCCTGCCCGCCCCTTACCGGCACTCCAGCCGTCCGCTGAGGGGTCCGCAGGCGCCACACTTGCGTCTGGTGCGGTGGCGTCGCCACCCAGCCACTGCTGCCGTCCCGATTTCAAATAAGTCTGTCATGTTACCATGTCCGCGGCTCGTGGTGGTCTAGTGCCTAGCCGTGCTACCTCTGGATCACGGGGACCCGGGTTCGGTTCCCGGCCGGGTTGGGGATTTTCTCCACCCGGGGACTGGCCGTTTGTCTTGTCCTCTTCATTTCATCGTCATCCTCATCAGAATTAGATTTTCACTCTACAGTGGAGTGTGCGCCGATATGAAACTTCGTGGCAGTTTAAAACTGTGTGCCGGACCGAGACTCGAACTCGGGACGTTTGCCTTTCGCGGGCAAGTGCTCTGCCAACTGAGCTACCCAAGCACGACTCACGCCCCGTCCTCACAGCTTTCGCAGGAGAGATTCTGTAAAGTTTGGAAGGTAGGAGACGAGGTACTGGTGGAAGTAAAGCTGTGAGGACGGGGTGTGAGTCGTGCTTGGGTACCTCAGTTGTCAGAGCACATGCCTCTGACAGGCAAAAGTCCCGAGTTCGAGTCTCGGTGCGGCACACAATTTTAATCTGCCAGGAAGTTTCATCGTCCTCATCATTCGGGACAGTGGCTGGATTGGACTGTGAAAAAAATTGGACTGTGAATAAATTGGGACTTTGTACGGGCGCTGATCACTGTGCAGTTGAGCGCCCCACAAATCACACATCATCATCATCATGTTACCATGTGTATTTAGTCACTGTGTATCGCCACTAGGACTGTTGATATTTTTAAAAACATCGGGAATACGATATATTGATATCTAAAAAAAACATATTACTATCGACTCTATAAATCGTAGAAGGTATAGATACATCGAAGGAAAAAGTATCGCCGGCCGATGTGGCCGAGCGTTCTAGGCGCTTCAGTCTGGAACCGCGCGACTGCTACAGTCGCAGGTTCGAACCCTGCCTCGGGCATGGATATGTGTGATGTCCTTAGGTTAGTTAGCTTTAAGTAGTTCTAAGTTCTAAGGGGCTGACAACCTCAAATGTTAAGTCCCATAGTGCTCAGAGCCATTCGAACCATTTGAAAAAGTATCGACATACTTGCTTATAAAAATGTCGGCTGCACATTGTACGCATACTTCCAGCGTAGAGCTGAATACGAAGGTTGTCCAGAAAGTAAGTTCAGATCGGTCGCGAAATGGACACCACAGTGAAAACCTGATGAAGCTTTGCACAGATGTGTTGGGCAGTGCCTCTAGTGTGACCGTCGATCGCATCGAGACGATCTTTTCAGTTGTGAGCGCACTGTGAGCGAGTGAACGTGCCTAGAACAACGATGCCTCCCGCCAAGTAGGAGGCCCGCTGAGAGGCTTCGCCTTAATGAACGCAGCCCACCTGACACAACTGCCACGCACTTCCTCCTCCTTGGCAATTCTCAGCCGCACTCTGCAGGGGCAGTGAAGACGCTCCTGCAGCCTTTCCGATGGGAAGTGTTCGGTCACCCAAAACACAGCCCTAACTGGATCGTCCTCAGTATCGTCTCTGTTCGCATGAAACGCTGGATACAAAGACAACACTTGGGCGCAGGCTACGCACTACAGACCAGCGTAGAGAATTATCAGAAAGCACAGGCGGCTGCCTTGTATGACGATGGTGTTGGAAATTTGGTACAACGCTCCGACAAATGTCTAAGTCGGACCGGCGACTACGTAGAGAAGTATCTGGAAAGTGTAGCTAACACTTGCAAATAAAACGTTTCTGATTTTCACTGTGGCTTCCATTTAGCGACCGATCGGAAATTACTTTCTGGACAATTCTCGTACTTAAGTAATGGTTTATTATTAGATATTCTGTACATGAACAAGCTAGCAGCCTGCCTGTTAAATGAAAGGAAAACGGTGCATGTTCACGCTGGGTCAGAAACACTTCGCTAACAACGGTAACTGCACGTAAGTGGCACAATAAAAGGTGTCCTATGGGTCCTTCGTTCCGTTTCATCACATATCGGATTTTTTCGAAACGCTTCGTGTCTGTTTTTTTCGTTCCTGCCGACGTCACCGACATAGCGGTTGTAGTGTCAAAATCGTGTGGTGAAGCTAAACGTCGCAGTTTCTGCTGGTAGCGGCGATTGCATCAGCATTTCCCCTCACACGTCCCCGCCCACTAGGAAGACCAGTCTTGTCATTTAGATTTTTGTTCATAATTTTCAGCAACTGTTTGTGAAGAACGTCAGTGTGAAGAAATAGCACACTAGCTCCGTTAATATTTTTTTTTTTTTTAACACAACTGGTGCGGTATTTTTTCTGCTCGGAAATCTTGTTATTCCATTCACGCTGCTAGATATACTTCTTTCACATAGTCAAAGACAAAGATTAGAGGTGACGAAAGCTCAAAAGTTACAATTGCAAAAGAACAACTTCAAACATTTGCCGAAAATTGTGAAAAAATATTATATAAAATAGAAATATCGGCACTCGTTATTGCATTTTTATATCGTTTTATCGACGTCGGGGGAGTTAATATCGCCGATATATATCGATAATTCCCGGAAAAATATCGTTATCTTGTCAAGAACCCTAGTGACAATGGCTTTCGCCTATGCGCAGTAAAAAGTCAAAGAGATGACGCTTCGGAGTACTAAGCTAGACGCACATCCGCTGTAATAACTTTATCTCCAAGCTTCGATTGTACCTGAGTTCCCACCAACAATCTGTAATTTCCGAGATCAAAAAGTCGCAATGGCGACAGGCAGTACCACGCGTCCACCCAAGTTCAGTATTAGGTCCTGTACTATTTTCGTTGGAAGGCAGTCACCGCGTGTCATCATTTATTTTGCACTTTAAACAGCGCATGTATGCTTTTGTCCTCCGCCTATGCCTAGCGCCAAACCAAACAACTTGAAGACACCCGTGACAGACTGTCATTGTTGATCTGCCTGCATCATCTAAATGGGCACTCGATATAGTGTTAAAACTGAATCCATCCAAACCCCACGCCATCCTGGTTGGTTATTCTAGGTTCATTAGCGCGAAACTTCGGGAACCGTAATATCTTTAATCCTAAATGAGATAAATAGAAACTTATCTCCCTCAGCAAACAGCCTACGAATAACAACAGATCAAAACCTAAACTGCATTCAACATAGAGCTACAGTGCGCACGAAGCATCAAAATCTCTGCAAATCCTATAAAAAGTTCTTTTGTCTTCTTCTAAAAAAGAAAATCGTACAAACGTCTATGCTAATAGTCCGCACATATTACAAATATGAATGTACACGTATGTTTGTGTGTATGAGTATGTATGTTCAACACCCCCTCCTAAACCAGTCGACCGATTTCAACCAAATTTGGTACACATATCCCTTACAGTCAGGCAACAGTTGCTGTGGGGCTAAGAACCATCTATCTATCAAACGTATGTGGGGTGAAAAAGAAGCCTCTCCTGCGAAGCGTGAATTCCCAGACTTTATCTACACAGGATTTGAGAAGGAGAGCACTAAGCGACTTGCAACAAACTTCGCACATAATTTAAAATCTCTACGAAATTTTTTCCCGCTGACAACTCATACAAAATGATCAAGTTTCATCAAGTGGTTCAAATGGCTCTGAGCACTATGGGACTTAACATCTGAGGTCATCAGTCCCCTAGAACTTAGAACTACTTAAACCTAACTAACCTAAGGACGTCACACACATACATGCACGAGGCAGGATTCGAACCTGCGACCGTAGCGGTCGCGGAAGTTTAATCGCTTAGTACTTTTCTGCTGTTCGTGCAGTGAAAACACCACAGGAGGCGTGACGTTGTAATTTAGTACTTCTTTACTAGTAACTGCATTAGCGACTAATTTTGCAGACATTATGCAGATATAGCACTGAGTGTAACTGCAAAATTATATCATTGTACGACACGTAGTTCAGGACTTATGACGTCATAAACAATGAGATGCGCGAAAAACTACTGCATCACGCAATACTTTTAAGTTTATTACCTCTTTGCTACTAACTCCTTTCGCAACACATAGTGCAGATAGTATTCACATACATCGCTGAATGTAACAACAACATTATATAATCGTACGACACACATGGTTCAGGAGATATGACGTCATAAACATTAAGCACAAGGCTAGAACCTGTGCGTACGGGCGTGGACGCACAGCTATAAATAAATACGTACGCAATGCCGTGTTTTCCTGCTAGTTTTTGAATATAGCGATGTTATCCAGTAACGACTTCCTCAGGAAAGGTCCCCGCACAGCTGGCAATAAGTGTCTGTGTACGACATATTTTTGTCGTTCGACTTTTTGATCATATTTCACTACATCACACACAGCACTGCGTGTAGAGAAACAAAGAGATTTCCACAAAGTCTATCTGATTTACCGTATTATCAACATATGCAGCCCCTTCTATCTTTGTTCAACCTAAATGTTCTTTACTGATGCCGAGCGAGATGGCGCAGTAGTTAGCACACTGGACTCGCATTCGGGACCGACAATCCTGATTTAGGTTTCCCGTGACTTCCCTAAATCGCTCCATCAAAATGACGGCATGGTTCCTCGAAACAATCCAAACTTGTGTTCCATCTCTAATGACCTCGACGTCGGCAAAGCATTAAACTCTAATCTTCTTTCCTTACTTCCTTCCTTTTCTGGACAACACAGCAGACACACTAGTTCCCATGAGGGTAAAATCCTTTCTGACCCGCTCCACAACTTAGCTGCCTTCTCTAAGTCTTTTTCCGTCTCAGTAATTCGACTATGGAATGATATCCCTTACCATATCAATGAACTGAATAACATCTACTGCTATTTAATATTTTTGTTATTATTACTATCGGTAATTCCCCTTTAAAGAGAGCGCTAAAAGACAATTTTCGTAGTCTTTTCTTTCTGAATCTTTGTTCTTTCTTCCCAAAAACTTCTCACATATTCACTGTGTTTCATCTTCCTCTCTTCTGTTAATTTCTTTTTCTTTTGCGTCTGCTCAAATTCCTGTTTTCTGATATTGTCTTTGTACTTTTTTCCTATCTGTCACGTCTTCTGTGGAGATGATCACTTTCATTAGGTATTCCATGGTTTTCACTGTATTAGTCGTCACTATGTTAAAAATTTTCTTGGTCAGTCTGTTTTCTTTCAGCCTACGTGTGTGTCATGAAACTTTGTCTCCATTTCCTGGTGTAGTTTGTAATCGTCTCTATCTGTTCGCGCAGTTCTTTTATCGGTCTCTTTATCCCCTCCACCTTTCTCAGTATTTTCTTCTCTCGTTTTCCCATTTCCTTGATTTTCGTTCTTCCCTTGATTACTGTTATTTCTGAGGCGTCCGAAGCCTCTGGTAAGAGTAATGTAGTTTGGTTTCCTAATTTGGCAATGACGGAGATACGTCTTTTGTTACTGTGGTTCAGTGTAAGTCAGTATGCTTTCTGGAGTTTTGTGACCTTTCTTCACTGGATGTCGTGTTCAGTTCTGCTTCCTGTGTAATCTTCTCCAGGTATCTGAACTTTTCTAATTGTGTTATCTTACAGTACTTAGCTTCGGCTTCTTTTCTGTTATTTGTTGCGATGGTTATACATATCATGAGCAAAGGCTAGATTTTAATGTTGACGGTTCTTTCTTTGTGTTCCGTCATCTTTTGCCCACTGAGTGTGTTCTCTCCTATCCTGCTTATTATGTCTACTACTGAGTTACATAGAGTTGGTGACAACCCATTCCCCTGTCCCACTCATGTCTTAATTTCGAATGGTTCTGAGATCTCGCCGATGAATTATTGGATGTTGTATGTGTTAATGTTTCCTGGATTAGCTTTTTGGTCTTGTTGTCCACCTTCATTTCTTACAGTGTGTTGATGTCTTTCCTTGTCTATGGAATCGCAGGTCTTATTGATATCGACGAATGTTATTGTGGTGTTACTGGACTTTCTCGGTGTTAATACTGTTCTCAGGCAACTGAGCTGTTCAGTGCATAGGTATATGATCTTCCCTGTCCGAATCTCCCTTGGTATTTCCGGCTCGTTACTACTACTACTACTACTACTACTACTACTAGTAGTAGTAGTAGTAATACTAACAGTAGCAGCAATAGTAGCACAGCTAGTATTAATACATTAGTTGTTAGTCACTACTGTTATTTATATTGTCATTAGGTTCATTCAGATCTTCCATTTCAAATTACTTTTAAATTTAATAACTACCATTTAATTACTATTTGATATACTAAAATAGTTCTCTTTCTGAAATAACAATGATGTAATAAGTGCTCTGCGTCTAAAACCCTGGCCTGATGTAAAAGACGACCTGAAGGCCCTAACCTGATCAGACGACATAAATATCTGGGACAAGTGTTTGCCAAAATAAGTTTTTTCCGATTCACTTTTCTGTAGCAAGGAAATCTGCCTGGAGAACAAAAGTCCCCTATCAATAATCTAATTACTTATTTGTTTCAGCGCTCCTACGAAGTATATGTTCACCAGGGGTGGAGGTAAACTGCTTCAACACGTGTTCATTTTTCTTCGTATTCAGCTTTTATCGTCTCCCTCCCCCCCTTACAGTAGATTTTGTAGATCGTCTTTTCTCTTTACTTTACCTTCATTGTACTCTGTATTTGCTGGAGATTTGCTGTAGATCTACCTATATCACGGGGTCTAGGATAAATACATAAAAAAGTACAAATGGTGGGAAAAAGTCCTGCTGAATATAGTAATTTGAATACAATGTCTGGAATTACCAGACTGTGTGACAGGGCTCGGTTAGAGGCACACGGGGAGCAACGACCCTGGTACTGCACGCAGGAAATACCTTTCACTCGGTGACCCGACTCACATTCACTTGTTGCTGCACGAAACTATCTTTCTCCTTCCCTAAACCCTCTATCTTTCATAAGATACGCGTTTTCTCTCCTCTTGGCATTACCCTTAGTTGAACACACGTAATTTATGAATACTAACAAATGCCAAGCAAGCAAGTCGATGCAGAATCGAATAACAAGAGACAGAATACATAACAGATTGCGTACTGTCATGACTACATAAACACTACCATCTATGTATAGTGTATGAGAAGGTTACTCCGCACCGTCACTCCCATTATCCTCAAGGAGGGTACAGTTTTACACTGCGTCATCGTGGGCGTGGTTTGCAGACGGTGCCTTTCCTCAGCTGTATTTTTTATTTATGTTTACTAGCTTTCGGGACGCACCCATACGGCAATCTCAATAGTGGAGTGTAAGGTATAACGGTGCGAACGGAAGGACAGAACAACATAAATTGCTCGAACGGAGAAAATCTCCGATCCGGCTGGGAATCGAACCCGTGCCCCTTCCGTTAGCAATCCGCGCAGCACATGAGCTTGCGTCGCATTCGCATAGTCTCATAATTTGTTCGTGATATGTTGTTTTGGTTTGTAGTGTTCAATACAGAGATGTTGTTGTGGTCCTGAGTCCTGAGACTGGTTTGATGAAGCTCTCCACGCCACTCTATCCTGTGCAAGCTTCTTCATCTCCCAGTACTTACTGCTGCCTACATCCTTCTGAATCTGCTTAGTGTACTCATCTCTTGGTCACCCTCTACGATTTTTACCCTCCACGCTGCCCTCCAATGATAAATTTGTGATCCCTTGATGCCTCAGAACATGTCCTACCAACCGATCCCTTCTTCTAGTCAATTTGTGCCACAAACTCCTCTTCTGCCCAATTCTATTCAATACCTCCTCATTAGTTATGTGATCTACGCATCTAATCTTCAGCATTCTTCTGTAGCACCACATTTCGAAAGCTTCTATTCTCTTCTTGTCCAAACTCTTTATCGTCCATGTTTCACTTCCATACATGGCTACACTCCATACAAATACCTTCAGAAACGACTTCCTGACACTTAAATCAATACGCGATGTTAACACATTTCTCTTCTACAGAAACGCTTTCCTTGCCATTGCCAGTCTACATTTTATATCCTCTCCACTTCGACCATCATCAGTTATTTTGCTCCCCAAATAGCAAAACTCCTTTACTACTTTAAGTTTCTCATTTCCTAATCTAATACCCTCAACGTCACCCGACTTAATTCGACTACATTCCATTATCCTCGTTTTGCTTTTGTTGATGTTCATCTTATATCCTCCTTTCAAGACACTGTCCATTCCGTTCAACTGCTGTTCCAAGTCCTTTGCTGTCTCTGACAGAATTACAATGTCATCGGCGAACTTCAAAGTTTTTATTTATTCTCCATGGATTTTAATACCTACTTCGAATTTTTCTTTTGTTTCCTTTACTGCTTGCTCAATATACAGATTGAATAGCATCGGGGAGAGGCTACAACCCTGTCTTACTCCCTTCCCAACAACTGCTTCCCTTTCATGTCCCTCGACTCTTATAACTGCCATCTGCTTTCTGTACAAACTGTAAATAGCCTTTCGCTCCCTGTATTTTACTCCTGCTACCTTCAGTCAACATTGTCAAAAGCTTTCTCTAAGTCTACAAATGCTAGAAACGTAGGTTTGCCTTTTCTTAATCTAGCTTCTAAGATAAGCCGTAGGGTCAGTATGCATCACGTGTTCCAATATTTCTACGGAATCCAAACTGATCTTCCCCGAGGTCGGCTTCTACCAGTTTTTCCATTCGTCTGTAAATAATTCGTGTTAGTATTTTGCAGCTGTGACTTATTAAACTGATAGTTCGGTAATTTTCACATCTGTCAACATCTGCTTTCTTTGGGACTGGAATTATTATATTCTCCTTGAAGTCTGAGGGTATTTAGCCTGTCTCGTACATCTTGCTCACCAGATGGTATAGTTTTGTTAGGACTGGCTGTCCCAAGGCTGTCAGTAGTTCTAATGGAATGTTGTCTACTCCCGGTGCCTTGTTTCGATTCAGGTTTTTCAGTGCTCTGTCACAAACTCTTCACGCAGTATCATATCTCCCATTTCATCTCCATCTACATCCTCCTCCATTTCCATAATATTGTCCTCAAGAGATACAATACAGAGATAGATGGAAATAATATGTGAATAGAGAGAGAGATCAAAGACTGTCCAAGAAAATCGTGCACTGCAACGCAAAAGTAAGGAGAGCCACTGGCCGCCGAAGGAAACGATGGACGTAAACTTGGAGCAGGCGGAGCAGCCAGATGTGTAATCCGCGTGTGTAACGTATGGACGGCCGTGCGCTGCAGAGGGGCCGGCCGAGTTCACATGTGGCCGCGCCCCGGCCAGCACGTGAGGTCGCTTCCGCGGCCTGTAATCAGACACTGCGCCGCGCATTAGGCTGCTGCCTCTATCTGCAGCCGCGCGCTCCCACGCTAATGGCCCGAGCCGAGCCGCAGGTCCCAGACCACAGTCTCTCTCCGGCGCGACGGCGGCCTGGGATCCGGACCAGACCACGCTACCTGAGGCAGGGGGACTGCCACGTTACCACTCTTGACACTTAACATACCTGTCACAAATGCGACGCGCTCAGTATCGTAAAAGAACAAAGGACTAATACACTTCAACGTTCCGTCATCATACAAGTCATTAAACACGGACAAGTACGGTAAACGAGGCCATCCGTTCTCCACTGATGAAACGATCGAAGGAAACTTTGTGAGGTAACGGGCGAGTTGTGGCGCCCTGAAGATATTCAAAGTTCGCAGCAATGGGCCGCTCGGCAAGCGCGGCCCGGCAGCAAACACGTGGTGCCGAACGTTTGGTTAGCTGAGCAAGAGTCCCAGCGCATGGTCCAGGCCTATCACGTGGCTGGGAATTCCATGTTGACGCGGTGTCGAGGTCGGTACTTTGTGTCGACGAATGAGATTTCTGTGACACAGATGGCGGACTCTGTGCAACCTTTATGGTTCACAGTTCATATAGAAATCAGTAGTAGCCAGAAGAACCTTGATACCTCAAAAAGAAACAGGTATATTGCCATTATTTGCACGACGATTCTGATGGTGTAATCAGATTTTCAATATCTTAATTATTTTATGGGGGGTAGGACGTCAAACGGGCCGACTTGGAGCAGGAGAGGCACCACAGAACATTTTATTTTCTGGCTATACGTTTACAAGTAAATTCATAAAACTTTGTCAGCATGACCAGGAAGGATTCAGGATTCACACTCATAGCAATGAAAGCGCAAAAACATAACAAAATAAATATTTTTTTAGATATGAAATTTCATCATTTTTTCACTTACTGTTGGCTGCATTTGTTGCTATAGGTACATTTTTCTTCACAAGTAAGAGAGATTCTTTGATGAATTTTGCACAGCATACAAACCATACTTACAGGTGTATTAAACTCTAGAACTTTCCAAATATATTAAAAACTGTGGTAAAAATTGAGATAATTAACTACAAAATTTGATTTTTTTTTCTAAACATAAAGTTTAAAACGTAACAGCTCTTTCATTTTTTTCATAAATTAAATACATTCTAGAGTTTGAGACACCTCTAAGTACGGTTTGTATGCAGTGCAAAATTCATCGAACAGTCTCTCTAACTTATGATGAAAAGTGTACCTATAGCAACAAATGCAGCCAATAGTAAGCGAAAAAATAATGAAATTCCACATGAAAAAAAATTATTTTTTTATGTTTTTGAACTTCCGCTGCTACGAGTGTGAATCCTGAATCCTTCCTGGTCATGCTGACAAAGTTTTATGAAATTCAGAATGAGATTTTCACTCTACAGCGGAGTGTGCGCTGATATGAAACTTCCTGGCAGTTTAAAACTGTGTGCCCGACCGAGACTCGAACTCGGGACCTTTGCCTTTCGCTGCAGAGTGAAAATCTCATTCTGGAAACATCCCCCAGGCTGTGGCTAAGCCATGTCTCCGCAGTATCCTTTCTTTCAGGAGTGCTAGTTCTGCAAGGTACGCAGGAGAGCTTCTGTAAAGTTTGGAAGGTAGGAGACGAGATACTGGCAGAAGTAAAGCTGTGAGGACCGGGCGTGAGTCGTGCTTCGGTAGCTCAGATGGTAGAGCACTTGCCCGCGAAAGGCAAAGGTCCCGAGTTCGAGTCTCGGTCGGGCACACAGTTTTAATCTGCCAGGAAGTTTTATGAAATTACTTGAAAAAGTGTAGACAGTGGAAATTAAAATGTCCTGTGGTGCCTCTCCTGCTCCAAGTCGGCCCGTTTGACGTCCTACCCCCCTTAAAGTTTAGTATCTGACTGTAAATTACGCAAGTATCACCCAGCAACGAATTTCCAGAATGTAAACGGTTCATCCGATTTTCTCGATCGCAGTGTCTTTCGAAAGCTATTAGTGTAAACCTAAATTGATATAAATTACAGGCATTTAACTTGAAAAGTACAAGAGTTATTGGAGGTCAAAGTGGCCGATTACTATCGATCGCGTCAGGCCATAAGTGCTCCATAGTTACACGAAAAAACGGGAGCAGCATGCTTATAAATATATTTATTCACCTATGTCTTTGTTTATATCCGATATATACTATGCATGAAGAAATTGGTCAGATATTTACAGTGTTTTAGAAAGAACAGAGACATTAGGCTACTGACCTACTTTTGTTTGCTATTCCTTTGACATATGTTATTTTAATTTGTTTATGTATTTAATAATGTATGTTAGAGCGTGTTTGTGGTCCAGCCGTAGGAATATTTATTTAATTTCAAGTTATTCAAATGTAAATCCAGTGTTTCATTATGTTTGTGTGGGTGCGTCGGCTTGAACACATGGCGCGAGCACTCTAGCCAATCACAGCGTTCGTGAATAGGGAGTTCTGAGACAGTGCGGCAGGGGGGAGGGCCGCACAGGAAGCGTGGAGTGCTAGAGAGTACGGCGCGAGGGACGCACGGTCGCGAGAGAGACCTGGAGTGTGGAGCGGTTTGCGCGTGGTCGCGAGAGATGGAAATACTTGAGTGCGGACTTGTGAACTTGTGTGAGACTTCTGAGGTTTCTACAGTCAATACGTAGTATGCCTTCAGAAGTAAAAATCTCGCGAGCTATGTTGTCGTTCATAACTAATTACGCGCAGTAGGAACATGTTGTTTCCCTGTTATTCAACTTATGTTTTATGTCCCCAGAATGAGATTTTCACTCTGCAGCGGAGTGTGCGCTGATATGAAACTTCCTGGCAGATTAAAACTGTGTGCCCGACCGAGACTCTAACTCGGGACCTTTGCCTTTCGCGGGCAAGTGATCTACCAACTGTGCTGCAACGTTCGCAGGAGAGCTTCTGTAAAGTTTGGAAGGTAGGAGACGAGATACTGGCAGAAGTAAAGCTGTGAGTACCGGGCGTGAGTCGTCCTTCGGTAGCTCAGATGGTAGAGCACTTGCACGCGAAAGGCAAAGGTCCCGAGTTAGAGTCTCGGTCGGGCACACAGTTTTAATCTGCCAGGATGTTTCATATGTTTTATGTAATTGCTGGACAATCGACTCGAGTAAGTGTTGTGCAGAAATATACCACATTCATAAAAGTACTTCTACTATCATACTCATCATTTAAAGTCGTTATGACAGTACCTGCAGATTTTATTTATTGCAATCTTTTGTTTATAAATTTCTACATTACATTCGCGATTGCCGTGTGATAGGAACCTTCGACCATTCCATTCATGTGTATATTCATATTGTATAGTGTAGACTCGGCAGTATTTGGCTTGTAATGAGGCATCTACGTATCCCAGACCCTAGACAACGAAACCAGCCAAAACTTTCAATATTTCAACTCTGAGTCGGAGGGTACGTAGCTGAGGGCCACCGCGTCATCATTCATCATTGGTATATTTGAAAGTCCGCAACTTCCTATCAAATTAACAGCTGCTGACCGAATTACATAAGGGACAGTCAATTTAAAATGTGACACATGGGGAAAAATTAAGTAAACTGTTCATTCTTTCAAAACTTATCGCCATAACTATTAACAGATTTAACCCACTGCGAGACAAGACGGGCAGTGTGTCAGTGGAAAAATGTTCGTCAAAAGCCAATCGACAGCCACGGATGTCTTTCTTCAGGGCTCCAGCAACATGGAATTGCACAAGGAGAGATCGGAACTGTACGGAGGATGTGTAAGGGCTTCCCAGAGGCACTTTTGCAGCGTCGAAATAAAAGTCACGCCAGCTCCGGGAACGTCATGTTGATCTTATCCTTTGATTGCAAGCGCCCCCACTCCTCACTTAATTTCTGGAACATGGCGCCACAATTAAGGCACAGCGGTATGTGGACACACTGTAAAAACTGAAAGACATTTGTGGCTTAGGAAGAAGAAGTGCACGCAACCGAAATATTTTTGCCGGCCGTGGTGGCCGAGCGGTTCTAGGCGCTTCAGTCTGGAACTGCGCGACCGCTACGGTCACAGGTTCGAATCCTGCCTCGGGCATGGATGTGTGAGATGTCCTTAGGTTAGTTAGGTTTACGTAGTTCTAAGTTCTAGGCGACTGATGACCTCAGCTGTTAAGTCCCATTGTGCTCAGAGCCATTTGAACCAGTTGAAATATTTTTCCGTGTAGACACTGATTGTCTCGTCTCTGAGTGGATAAATGTGTCAACAGTTATGGCGATTACTTTTGAAATAATAAACAATTTGCTTACTTTTTTTCCATCACCTCATTTTGATTTGACTGCCCCTTGTAGTTTACCAGCCGAAAAAACAAACAGCGAATTGCTAATGATCAGTTGACCAGACGAACCAGCACTCCGAAATTGCTTCTTCTCGTGCGCTCACTTCGTCCAGCTGTATCCGAAAGTTGAAAAAGGTAACATTAACAACGGATCCACGAAAACAGTGCAAATGCAGCGGCTACATCGATTAAAATATTCACTATCTAGTCGACAACAGCCAATCAGCCATTAAGCGGCTAGCGCATTCTTTTGCACCCGTGACACACTCTCTCCCTCAGAATACATTAGCGTTTATCGCAGAGGCAGTGGCCATAATGCAAACTCTACACTTCGTCACGCCGCTTGAACTGACAAGATCTTGATCATGTCTGACGCGTTACGTGTAAGCACGCCGGACAAAAAATTAGCCACCCACGGGAGACGTCAAACTAGTACAGTCTGACATCACGTCTAGCCTGCACGACGGCTTCATTTCTGCAAGGAAGAGAGCGCAGAGGCTCATTCAGGTATGCAGGTCCCGCAAAGCCACTAAACTGCGGGGTTGTTCACTGCTACACTTCAGCCGGCCCCTGTGGCCGAGCGGTTCTAGGCGTTTCAGTCCGGAACCGCGCTGCGGCTAGGTCGCAGGTTCGAATCCTGCATCGGGCATGGATGTGTGTGATGTCCTTGGGTTAGTTAGGTTTAAGTAGTTCTAAGTCTAGGGGGCTGATGACCTCAGATGTTAAGTCCTACAGTGCTCACAGCCATTTGAGCTACATTTCAACCGCTTTTCGTAGTATTATATTCCAGTGCCTGTGTTCTGGTGACAATAAACTGCGGCGACCACAGCCATTACGAAACACTTCAGATGAGTTCGCAACTGCGAATAATGACTACCATCAGCTGTGCAATGACTCGAACCCAGATTCCCCACTTATGGCGAGCGGTCGCCTTACCATTTGGCTATCCATGCACGACTCACGACCAGACGTATGCTTGACGACGCATGGAAGTTTGGGTTCGAGACTCGGTCCGGCACAAATTTTCACTGTCGTTAGTCCATTGCACATCCGACGGTAGTCATTATTCGCAATTGCGAATTCATCTGAAGTGCTTTTCGTAATAGTCCAAGACATTTTCTATGGGATTAAAACCGTTCGATTAAGTGCGCCAGTAGAGGTCCGGTTCGGTGGCGGAGTGTTCATCAAACCAGGAAGGCGCGCGTGCAACCCTCCTGTTGTCAGCTTGATAGATGTGAGCGTCCTAACCATACTAATTATAAAGATGTAGTGAGGAGGACGTCAGGTTATCGAAAATCTTGAGTTAAACATTCAGCCTCAAGTTCACGGTAACCTGAATAAATGGCCCTAAGTCATGCTACGAAAAACACCGCGAAAAATCACAGAACTAGCCCGGGTGAACTACAACCTCGGCACACTGCGGTATAAAGGCGTAATTGGACCGTCTTGTATTCGGCGCATAGTATCATGTGCGAGTAAGTAAATAGCGAGTCGTCGGATCACAATAGAAGCCTCCCGTAAGCTACTGAGCAGTTTGTATGTTATTCCGATCACAAAAGTGTTGAAGCCTTACGCACCGCTGAGAGCAATGACCTTTTTTGAGGTATGTGACTTGAAATGTCCAGTGAACACAGATACCTCCGAAGTGTTCGCTGGGAAACTGGTTGAGCTGCACCTGCATTCGATGACAGAAGCAACTGCTACTGGGACTGTCGCTGACAAGGCGCCACATTCGTCGCTGTGCGCGTTGAACCAGGAGCAGTTGCTTTATTCTCTTGTCAGGTACGAAAGAAATAAACAGAATTCACAGACGCTCGTAGCCAGCGTGTTGACGTCCACATCAACTTGGATATTTACTTGCTCATCTGTACTTGGCGCGCCGTTTTACGGTATGTGGCGGCAGATATTTTATGCGCCACTGCCACTTCCCCCTTTCGCTGTTCTCTGCTGGAGGGTAGATTGTTGGTAAGCGTCCGTCAGAGGTCGACTTTCTAATTTTATCTTCTCGATCTACTCGCGAGATCTACGTCGGACGACGTAATATCGCATTCCGGCAAGAAAAATAACACAAGAAAAAAACGGTAATTTTTAGTTTGTATCACAGACAAACACGTTCCCCAACGTACACGAAAAATGTCACATGCCTACCTCGCAGTTTATCTACTTCTGGGCCGCTGTGTCGGTTTTGTTGTAGGCCACTTCACGATTCGCCACGGCATTGGTCACTGAAGAAGAGCGGCACGTTGTGACAATTGTGACACTTTACCGACATAAGTTGTAATTTTTAATATAATTTGTTATTACAGTCTCTGTGTTTAGACAGTGTCTATATCTTATAATGCAATGTCTTGCAGACACTCATGCATGCTTGAACGAACGAAACACTGTTTTGACTATTACAGCTGCTGCAAATGTTACGAAATTTCTGCTACATACAAAGTTCATAATGGATCCCTTTCTTCGATGAAAAGTATTTCTATATTAGCCCATTTATAATTCTATGTATTGTAAATAGTGTTCCTTATATTCTACCCAACTGAGGTTTCTTAATAAACTGTGTTAATTTTCGTAAATTACAGTTTTGTATTTCGTATTTTTCCAGTAAATCTATTTCAACTTCTTCTTCGTATCTTATTTTAACTTAGTACTGTTTTTGCCTGATGGAGGTTCGAATGTCGCATACCGTTACTGTAGGTAAAGGTATACATTATTGTAGGACGTAAAACTGGCAAAAGTATTACGTGAGCAGTCATAGCAAAAACAAAAAAAGTTTTTAGAAAAGCAAGAAAAGTGACACACCTCAAGGAACTAATTAATAATTACCTGATAACACCTCACATTCGTCGAGAAAAGAACTGTATTTCCATATTACTACTGTACAGAATACAATGGAATTTACTGCCAAAAAACATATGGTTCAAATGGCTCTGAGCACTATGGGACTTAACTTCTGAGGTCATCAGTCCCCTAGAACTTAGAACTACTTAAACCTAACTAACCTAAGGACATCACACACATCCATGCCCGAGGCAGGATTCGAACCTACGACCGCAGCGGACGAGCGGTTCCAGACTGTAGTGCCTAGAACCGCTCGGCCGACTGATATTCCGTACGCTCGTATTTCATTCATTAGGTGATAAGTGCGGAATTATATCAAAAACCTTCTGCAAAGTCAAGGAACCCGGCATCAACTTGAGAGCCAGTGTCTACTACGTTCTGGATCCTGCTTACATCACAGTGAATATCCTAGGAAAACAACAGAAAGGTCTGGCAATGAAGGTGTGACTTCGAGATGTAGAATGGCACAGTAAAATGCTGTAAAGGCAGTTGGTCATTATTGTTCTCTTGCTCGCAACGCTACAGAATGTGTTCGTTTCCAGCGCACAGAAACTGGAATCCAGGGGACAGCTTCGAAGAAACAGAACCGCGCTACTTACCTCGCTGCCTCCTGGATTGGGTGAGACGCACCGACCTCGGATCGAATCCACTCGTGGGGATTAACGATAGGGCCGGTGTGATGGGCAACCGTGATGTGGGTTTTAGGCGGTTTCCCACATCCTACCAGTAGAATACTGGGTTGACATCACTGTCCCGCGTCAGTCACACAACTGGAGAACGATTGATAAACGTTCATACAATTTCAAGTGGAAAATAAACTGAGCCCCACAAAGGAATTTCCCGAATGGGATAGAAATCAGTGGATGTGATGTACACGCACAGAGAAATAAAGGATTACAATTTCAGAAAAATTGGATGGTTTCTTCAAGAGAAAGATCTTCATAAACTGAGCAAGTCGGTAACGTGTTCGTCCACCTCTGGCATTTAAGCAAGTAGTTATTCGGTTTGGTGTGGATTGATAGAGTTGTTGAATATCCTCCTAAGATAAACGTGCGAAATTCTGACCAACTGGCGCCTTAGATCGTCAAAATCCCGAGCTGGTTGCAGGGCCCTGCGCATAATGTTGCAGACGTTCTGAATTTGGGAGAGATCTGGCGACTTTGTAGGCCAAGGTAGGGTCTGGCGAGCACTAAGAGGAGGAGCAGAAACCCCGCCGTGTGCCGGCAGGCATTTTCTTGCTCCAATGTACGGCCAGGATGGCTTGACATGAAGGGCGACAAATCGGGGCGTAGAAAATCGCCGACGTATCGCTGAACTGTAAAGGCGCCAAAGATGACAACCAAACGAGTTCTGCTACGAAGAGTAACGGCATCCCAGACCATCACTCCTGGTTGTCGTGCCGCGTGTCGGGCGCCACTCAGGCTGGCATCGTAATGCCGTCCGAGGCATCTCCAAACACGTCTTTGCTGGTCATCGGGGCCCACTCCGAAGCGGGACTACTCATTGAAGGCAATTGTATTCCAGTCAATAAGATTACAGGCCGAAGACACCCTGGACATCTGTGGGATACCAACACGATTGTCGCCCGCCATAGATTCCGACAAACCAGGAATGGTGATTTTCATAGTAGGACCCCTTTGATTGTCATCCGCGACACCGTTCGGCATAGCGTTTTGTCGATGATGTCCTACGCCCCATTTTGTTGACCTGTCCGCAGCTCGTGGTCTCGCGGTCGCGTTCTCGCTTCCCGAGAACGGGGTCCCGGGTTCGATTCGCGGCGGAGTCAGGGATTTTCACCTGCCTCGGGATGACTGGGTGTTTGTGTTGTCCTCATCATTTCATCATCGTTCCTGAAAAGTGGCGAGACTGGACTGAGCAAAGGTTGGGAATTTGTATGGGCGCCGATAACCGCGCAGCTGAGCGCCCCACAAACCAAACGTCGTCATCATTTTGTTGACCTTCGTGCCGAGCTATCCTGGGCTTGCATTTCAGCCAGATAATACCCGCCCGGACACACCGAGATTTTCTGTAGCTTGTCTCAGAGCCTGCCAGCCCCATGTTTGTCAGGAACGTCGCCGGTCCTCTCCCCATTTGAGAAAGTTTGGAGGATTATGGGCATGGCCCTGCAACCAGCTCGGAATTTTGACGTTGTAACGCGCCTACTGGACAGATTTTGGCACTATGGCAACGAGGAGGATATCCAACAATTCTGTCAATGAGTTCCAAGCCGAATAACAGCTTGCATGAGGATCGGAGGTGAACCAAGGCCTTAACGACTTGCTCAATTTGTGAAGCTCGTGCTCTTGAATAAATTATCCAATTTTGTCTCAAATCGTAGTCATTTTTTTGTCTGTGCACGCACCTCTAACGATTTCCGTCCCATTCGCGTAATTTCTGTGTGGTGCGTCTGATCCAAGTTTCGCCCAGGTGGGGAAAGGGTGGCAACTGGAAGGGCATGCGGCCAGCCTCTACCACTGACACTGCCAAGTCCGGTAGTTAACATCACACCAACCCCGTGAGATTTCGGGGCGTGGGCGTGACTTTTATTTCGACACTGCAAAAGTGCCTCTGGGAAGCCCTTACACATCCTCCGTACAGTTCCGATCTCTCCTTGTGCAATTCCATGTTGCTGGAGCCCTGAAGAAAGACATCCGTGGCTGTCGATTGGCTTTTGACGAACATTATTCCACTGACACACTGCCCGTCTTGTCTCGCAGTGGGTTAAATCTGTTAATAGTTATGGCGATAAGTTTTGAAAGAATAAACAGTTTACTTAATTTTTCCCCATGTGTCACATTTTAAATTGACTGTCCCTTATGTAATTCGGTCAGCAGCTGTTAATTTGATAGGAAGTTGCGGGTTTTCAAATATACCAATGATGAATGATGATGTGGCGGCCCTCAACTACGTACCTTCCGACTCAGAGTTGAAATATTGAAAGTTTTGGCTGGTTTCGTTGTCTAGGGTCTGGGATACGTAGATGCCTCATTACAAGCCAAATACTGCTGAGTCTACACTATACAATATGAATATACACATGAATGAAATGGTCGAAGGTTCCTATCATTCGGCAATCGCGAATGTAACGTAGAAATTTATAAACAAAAGATTGCAATAAATAAAATCTGCAGGTACTGTCTTAACGACTTTAAATGATGAGTATGATAGTAGAAGTACTTTTACGAATGTGGTATATTTCTGCAAAACACTTATTGGAGTCGATTGTCCAGCAATTACATAAAACGTAAGTTGAATAACAGGGAAACAACATGTTACTACTGCGCGTAATTAGTTATGAACGACAATATAGCTCGCGAGATTTTCACTTCTAAACGCATACTACGTATTGACTGTAGAAACCTCAGAAATCTCATGGGGTAAAGGCCGGGAGAAAGAGTGAGCTTCGAAGAAACTGTGAGGAACCTGAACGTGCGCAGTAGAGGTGTGGTGGAGTGGGGAGCACGCAGGTGACGTGACGGAGACGGCGGGTGAACGGGCGGCGGTCCGGGTGAAGGTACGAGGAAGCTGGCGGGCGCGCCTCGGAGAGGGCGAGGGGATGGAGCCGTGGGAGCGGCCGCCTCTGGCAGCCGGCACCGGCACCGGCAGCTTCCGGCTGCGGCGCGAGGCCCGCACACGATCCAATTACCCCGGCGCGCACGACGCCCTCATGTGCGGCCGTCACGACCTGCCCGCACACATTTCTCCCGCAAAGAAAGGCATCGGTCGCTTTTCAGAAACTCGTACGACTCTACTTTCTCTGCGGGAAGGGTGGCCGCGCTCGCGATGCTGAGTGATAGGGCGCGCTCGGCTATGCAAATGGTTTATTACGCGGCGGCCCGCTCCACGGGGGCGAGCGCCGAGCATCGGCTTCACTGGCAGCCGCGCCGTCCTGTAGAAAGGTGGCCGCCGGCCGTTCTTTCCACATTCATGTCCGCCACCTGCAACCAACTCGAAGAGGGGGCCGACAGTTCAACAGCGGCCAGCACAAGTCACACAACGCCATACTCGTAATAACTAGATAATTTTACTTATTTACACATCCAGGGGCTGGCCAAAAGTATGGAAGGTCCCTGACAAAAGCATGCTTGAATATACAGTGAAGCGCCAAAGAAACTGGCATGTGTATTCAAATACAGTGACATGAAAACAGGCAGATTAAAAAAAAATGGTTGAAATGGCGCTGAGCAGTATTGGACTTAATATCTGAGGTCATCAGTCCCCTAGAACTTAGAACTACTTAAACCTAACCAACCTAAGGACATCACACACATCCATGCCCGAGGCAGGAGTCGAACCTGAGACCGTAGCAGTCGCGCGGTTCCGGACTGAAGCGCCTAGAACCGCTCGGCTACCGTGGCCGGCGGAAACAGGCAGATGTCTGGCGCAGCTTTTAGATCGGTTGCTGCTGCTAAAATAGCAGGTCATCAAGATTTAAGTGAGTCTGAACATGGTGTTATAGTCGGCTCGACACAGCATCTCCGACGCAGCGATAAAATGGGGATTTTCCTGTATGACCATTTCACGAGTGTACCGTGAATATCAGCATTCAGGTAAAACATCGAAACTCCGACATCGCTGCGGTCGGGAAAAGATCGTGCAAGAGCGGGACAAACGGTGACTGAAGAGAATCGTTCAGCGTGACAGAAGTCCAGCCCTTCCGCAAACTGCTGCGGATTTCAATGCTGGGCCATCAACAAGTGTCATCGTGCAAACCATTCAACGGAGCACAATCGGTACGGGCTTTCAGAGCCGAAGGCCCACTCGGGGTACGAGACAAAGCTTTACGCTTCGCCTGGGCCAGTCAACAGCGACACTGGATGGTTGGTGACTGGAAACCTGTTCCCTGGTCGGACGAGTCACGTTTCAAATTGTATCGAGCGGATGGCCGTTTACGGGTATGGAAAAAACCTCATGAATCCATGAACACTTCATGTCAGCTCGAAATGGTTCAAATGGCTCTAAGCACTATAGGACTTAACATCTGAGGTCATCAGTCACCTAGACTTAGAACTACTTAAACCTAACTAACCTAAGGACATCACACACATCCATGCCCGAGACAGGATTCGAACCTACGACCGTAGCAGCCGCGTGGTTCCGGACTGAAGCCCCTACAACCGCTCGGCCACCGTGGCCGGCTTCATGTCAGCAAGGGATTGTTCAAGCTCTTGGAGGCTCTGTAATGGTATGAGGCGTGTGCAGTTGGGACACCTGATACCACTCTGACAGGTGACACGTACTTAAGTATCCTGTCTGATCACCTGCATCCAGTCATGTCCATCCTGCATTCCGACTGACTTGGACATTTGCAGCAGGACGACACCTCACACGTCCAGAACTGCTACAGAATGGCTCCAGGAACAGTATTCCAAGTTTAAACACTTCCGCTGGCCACCAAACTCCCCAGACATGAATATTATTGAGCATATATGCCTTGCAACATGCTCATCAGAAGAGATCTCCTCCTCCTCGTACTCTTACGGATTTATGGGCAGTCCGGCAGAATTCATGATTTAAGCACTACTTCAGACATTAGTCGAGTCCATGCCACGTCGTGTTGCGGTACTTTTCCGTGCTCGCGAGGGCCCTACACGATATTACGTAGGTGTACCAGTTTCTTTGGCTCTTCACAGGGAGGTCGTTTTCCTTATTTACACACACACAGGTGTTGGCCAAAAGTATGAAAACTCCGTGATAAATGCATGCTTGAATATAAATACAGATGATAGCGATGCCTACACAGGGCTCTGTTCTGTCTGACCAGAACTGGACCTGTACAGTCACCTCAGTACGTTGCAACTGTCAGTTGCGGACCAGAACTGGACCTGTACAGTCACCTCAGTACGTTGCAACTGTCAGTTGCGGACCAGAACTGGACCTGTACAGTCACCTCAGTATGTTGCAACTGTCAGTTGCGGACCAGAACTGGACCTGTACAGTCACCTCAGTACGTTGCAATTGTCAGTTGCGGACCAGAACTGGACCTGTACAATCACCTCAGTACGTTGCAATTGTCAGTTGCGGTCAGAACAGTGTTCTGTGCCGTTGTGAGTGTATCGTGACGTAACTAAATGAGTTCTAACTCAGGCACATTCTTGGCGCCCACATGACGGGTACTTCCGTAAACGAGGGAGCCGAAGTGTTCGTTGTTTCAACACGGCCTGTCTCGAAGATTTATACCGCATACAGGAGAAGCGCAATAACATCATCCGCCAGTCACAACGCAGACGAAAGTGCGCTGAGTTGAGTGATCGTGACGGACGGTCACTGAAGAGGACTTTCAAAAAAGGTAAGACGACGACAGCCGCAAAAGTCACTGGACGACTAAGTGGCGCACTCGTGAACCTCCTCATCACTGAAACAACTCGAAAACAGCTCCATCAGCAGGAGTTGTAGGCGCAGCTGGAATTCGAAAACCACTCATCACTGATACAAATGATCGCAACAGCAAAATGTGGCTCAGAAGCTATAAAACCTGGAATATGGAACAATGGGAGAAAGTCATTTGGTCGTATGAGTCTTCTTTCATGCACTTTCTAGATTCTAGCCGAGTTTACCTCACAAGAGTGAAACATGACGGAGGTTCGCGTATTATTTAGTGGCCATTCCGTGGTATTCCTTAAGTCCCGTGGTTGCCCTGCAAAGTCACGTTCCTGCCAGGGATTGTGAGACCATTTTGGCCCGTCAGGTCTATCCCATGCTACAGTCTTTGTTCGCCATTCGTGAAGCTGTGTTCTAAGACGACAGGGCCTCTGTTCAGGAAGCTAGTCTCATCCACAACTCGTTTTGTAAACAGGAGGACGAATTGTCGCATCTCCCCTGGGCATCACAGTCACCAGAACTCGATATTATTGAGCCTTTCTGGTCTACTTTGAAGAGACGGATGAACGGTCGCTATCCATCTCCATCATATTTACCTGAACTTGCCACTATTTTGCCAGAGGAAGGGTATAAGATTCGCTTGAAAACCATATGGGAGCAGTATTTATCCATTCCGAGGCGACTCGAAGCTGTTTTCACTGGCAGCGGGTTTTCTACACCGTATTAGGCATCGTAATGTGTTGCGATTTTGACGTTTCCATAGTTTTGTTCATCAGGACACGAAGCCAAATTAATACCGCAAACTGTTTCTATCAATCTTTAATTTAATGGTTTAAATAGTAATACACTGGATCAGTTACTTTTCTTTTTTTAAGCATAGCACGACGCGTTTCGGGAATGAATTCCCATCTTCATCTTTTGTAGTCCTGTCTTTCTCAGTTGCGTGTAATATTACGGTATAATGATAATTTTTGCTTTATCGACCGTCTGACAGCAACTGAATGAAACACAATTTCATGCCATACGGTTTCGCCTTTATTTTCTGCAAAGCGTCTTCAGTGGCCTGGAATATGTACATATGTTTGTTATTTAGTTTACATTTTGGACACTGTACCTACCACTAGAACTCTTTATAACCTATAGGTACAGTGACCAAAACATAAACTAAATAGCAAGCATATGTATATATTCCAGGCCACTGAAGATGTCCTGCAGAAAATAAAGGCGAAACCGTATGGCATGAAATTGTGTTTCATTCAGTTGCTGTCAGACGGTCCATGAAGTAAAAATTATCTATATACTGAAATGTATTCCAGTTTTCAAGTGCTACTGTTTCCATTTTCGTGGCCGTGGTGATCTGGCGGGTAGAGCAGTAAACATCAACCCTGGAGATCTCGGGTTAAATACCGGGTAGTGGCGGGGTTGTTCTCCTCACCCCAGTCCCTCCAGGACGGTCCCTCGTCCACTAAGCCTGATATCATATGAGCACTGGGATCATTCCCAGGGGAAACGGCAGCCGGGGAAATGGGCCCGCCACCCTCCCCCTCCTACTGCCGCGGCAAAGAAAGGGTGTACTCGACATTCAGTCATACGAACAGCAAAGTCTAGTGCTTCCTCTGCAAACTTTACTTTATTTGCTATCTCCATTAGTATCTTGTGCCTGACCTCCACGCGGCGATTTATTGTTTTAAGGTATTTATCTCCTTCATCGGGCAGACGTTCCTACTGTACATTGTAGCACTTAAAAATGGAATAAATTCCCGAAACGTACCGTGCTATGAATGAAAAAACGAAAATCGTGCAGTATTTTATTATTAAAACTATTAGTGACATAGTTGCAAGATCAGAAAAGCATCGGTCACAATGAATTAAATTAAACTTTCAATTTGTTAATAGACTTCAGTAGGGGTGACACACAGCAATATAAAATTAATATACCTATTACAAATAGTTGATGCTATTTAATGCATAGTGATATGTCGATAAGGATTACAGAGAGCGTAAAACAGAGTTCAAAATTTCGATCGTTGCACAAGAGCGGTGAATTGGAAGCCGGCGCATGCGCGGTGATGTTTCAATGAAATGTTCCGTATCGTAAGTGTAAATGGCAGATCCCAAACAGAAGGCATTCTGTGTGCTAAAATTTAACAATTATAGTTCTCTCGTCCTAGTCAAGAGAAAATTTCGTCAGTGATACAACCAGGCATCTCCAAATCCGAACAATATTTGCCGATGCTATCGGGAGCCTGAAGACACAATATGTCAGTTCAAAGAAAGAACTAGCGACTCGTCACGAGCATCAGCACGAAACATTGAAAGAATCTTTCTTTCGTTTGAACGGAATCGACAGAAATCGACGGACGAAGCATCTTCCCAAAACGAAACTGAGAATAAAACCATGCTTCATTCAAATTTTGCAGAAATTGAAGCAGAAAGACTACGTCAAACGTACGAATTATGCTACGGCAATGCTGGAAGTAACGGAGGAAAAATCTTTAGCGATGACGCAACCTTTCACACAAGTGGGAAAGTTAACCAGCTAAACACAGAAATATGAGCTACAGAAAAGCCTTCGTGTGTAATTTAATATCAGCACGACTCACTGAAAGTCAATGTCATCTGTGCGATGTCAGCTCCTCTTTGAGCTCAATGTTTCAACAGACTTTTACGCGGACTACCTCGGCTTGATACGCATTCCACGGATTAAGTCTTCCAACAAGTTTTTTTGGGGTATACAGGCTCACACATTTTCAAATCAACGTGTTTCAAACTGGACATGACGACGCAGTATGCTCTGCCTGCTGTTGGCCACCTAGACCTCTTCAGCACACACCCGAGGAGTTATGGAGTTACGAGGCCAGTGCCTCATTTGCCGGAAACAATACCACAACTCAAAAATCGCTTTTTGAATACACTGCTTCAGAAACGGATAAACGGACCAATGGCAGCAATCTAATACACCAAGAAGAGGTGTAAAAAACAATTTGAATCTTTTTTTTATACTCTCCGTAATTTTTTGGTATGTACTAATATACAGTGAATAGTCACAGCCATTTATAATCGGTATAATCATTTTATAACTGCCGTATAATTACGAATAATGTTTTTCCGGTGCTCGCACTTTCTTCCGAGTCATGTATCACGTATGATACGGAAGGCTGTTAACCAGATAAAATGAAACAAGGGGAAAAATAAATGTTACTGCGTATTGTTTACTTATGTGATACAAACTGGGTTTCACTCTGTGTAAGTTGTTGTAAAAGTGTCATTGCTGTTATTTCTTCAGCTAAAAAAAGTAACATTCTGAAGCGAAAAAGTTATAAAAAATTGTCATTTCAAATGTAAAAGAAATAATACTATGTTACGAGGTGTGGGAGTTCTTGAAACAATTTATTTCTGATGTAAGGCAAGAATGTCTTGTATTTACATAGCCTCACATTCGTCATGCGCCGGCCGGAGTGGCCGAGTGGTTCTAGGCGCTACAGTCTGTAACCGCGCGACCGCTACGGTCGCAGGTTCGAAACCTGCCTCGAGCATGGATGTGTGTGATGTCCTTAGGTTAGTTAGGTTTAAGTGGTTCTAAGTTCTAGGGGACTGATGATCTCAGAAGTTAAGTCCCATAGTACTCGGAGCCATTTGAACCATTTGTCATGCTTGCATAACAGTAGCCATTTCTCCATCTATGTAGTCCTTCGGCTCCCCTAGAATGCAATTGAGAGAGCAGTGCAGCACTTCAGTACTATTCATGGCCAACCTGTTACGCTTGCAACAATTCTGGAACGACATCACGTGGACGTGTAATTGCAAACCAGTAGCGTCTCCTAGCGTAAAACTTTACCTTGCACGTGTATCGCTGCGAGAATCAAAGCGTTCTACCTCCTGCAAAGGTTTGGTTATAACGGAAATTGCCATCTCGTTGATAATTAATACGTTTTTAATACGACTAGTTATCGAGTCGCAAAAATCAAGGAAAATACTGCACAGTACCCATGTATCATCATTATCTCATTATCAGCTCTCAGCCATCTCGCATCACACGCAAAATTGATATACAAAATTGCTCGCTCATTAATTAATGAAGTCTCTAAATTAATTTTTAGCCCCGAGCGGTTCATTTTCTGTAGTGTAATTAATTCTAAAGTTTTATCGCCACCGTCTGAGGGAGCGGCGCCACACCCCGTGCTGCAGTGCGGTCCGTTCTCCGGCATCTAGCCGGGCCTGGCAGCGTGACGGAATACGCGATGAGTGAGTGATTGAGAGAGCGAGTGATCGTCTGTACGTGCATGTGTGTGTGTGTGTGTGTGTGTGTGTGTTTGTCTGTTTGCCCGGTGATAACCGCGGCGGACAGGTGCAGAACGCGGGTAATGAGCGGGTCGCCAGCGCACGCTCGCAGTCGCTCGTTATTTGCTTCGCAGATGTATGGCTCGGCGCTGCTTGAGGAACCTGTTTGTCCGAGATAATTGAAAAGTAACTATCTTGCGGTTAGAGAGAGAGAGCTGAAAGCCAAGCGGATGGCAGCGGTGCTGTTCCGCCGTTCCTCTTCCTCCTCCAGTCCCACGACGTGGACCTGATTCACCGCGTTCCGCGCCTCACGGTGACGCTTTCATCTCAATTCGCGTAGCTGAAAATCAGTTTGATACGCTCGTTACACGTCTTCTATCGCACGCCAAAAATTTCGATGCCACTTTTTTTATTTTTACATTTTGTTATACGTTAATGCGTCACAGTCTCGTCTATCAGACTACTAAATCTGTCGGTTATTTCCTTTCCACACAGCTTGATGTTCAAAATAGCAACATCTGTTGTACGACAAACCGTTTTTCAGCTTCAAAGACCGCAATCACTGGTTAGAAAACTGATTTTTAGGCAGTGCATAGCGTTCCTTAGTTTATAACAGTTCCTTTTCTTTACGTTTCAGCAGGTTGCACCACTGGCACCGAACATGAACGGTTCGGCTAGTTAATTACTACAATATCAAAATGGTTCAAATGGCTCTCAGCACTATGGGACTTAACATCTGAGGTCATCAGTCCCCTAGAACTTAGAACAGCTTAAACCTTACTAACCTAAGGACATCACACACATCCATGCCCGAGGCGGGATTCGAACCTGCGACTGTAGCGGTCGCGCGATTCCTGACTGTAGCGCCTAGAACCGCTCAGCCACACCAGCCGGCATTACAGTATCGTCTGAGAAACAATACATCAGCTGACAATTCACAAACAATGCCTTTCTCCTCATTGTCCACCAATCGACATATTGCGGGTTTTTTTTAAACACAAACAACTATTATTTTTTTGTGTAAGTGTATTTTGAAAAGAAACGCACTTGATTAGCCAGAATTTCACGTTTATTTAAAATGAAATGGGTATAATTGATTCGAAACTGCCCAGGACAGCCTTGAAAATAAATTAGACCCGAGAACCCGTGCAAAACTTTCAAACTTATATAGTTTTAAATAATGACAGTATTTGATGTAAGTGTACTCGTTGGGATAACGGTAGTTATGAGAATGAAGAAAAAACTTCTTTAAAAATGAACCAAGCGACGTGAAATAATAATCATGAATTTGTGGTTCAAAATGGCTCTGAGCACTATAGGACTTAACTTCTGAGGTCATCAGTCCCCTATAACTTAGAACTACTTAAACCTAACTAACCTAAGGACATCACAGACATCCATTCCCGAGGCAGGATTCGAACCTGCGACCGAAGCGGTCACGCGGTTCCAGACTGTAGCGCCTAGAACCGCTCGGCCTCTCCGGCCGGCATGAATTTATGATACATCCTTCTATATTCGTTTCCATTCAGATAATTTATAAAAAAAAATCTTTGCAGAACATTACAATACCTCGGTGTAAATGATATTTGACGTAAGAATGCAATCTTCGCATGCTTTTTGTTTTTCATTTTCTTCGAGGGACACAAAAATGTTAGCTGATATAGTTACCCTTGAAAACGCTACATACAGTTGTATGTAAGTGAAGACGGGATTTGGTAAATACAACCCTTCTTTTTGAAGCGTTTACCCCTGCGACTTTTTTGTAGCGATCGCAAATGCAATTTTAATAGGCAGTTGTCTTCTTGTCAATTGAAAAGGCGTACTTGGATCAGACAGCGTTAATTTACCGGTGGTATAACAATAGTTTACCCGGAGTCAGTCAGCTGAATATTAATAGTAAACAGGGGACCCGTGCGAAATTTTCGGACTTTTATAGTTGTGAATAATGACAGTATTTTGAGTTAAGTGTAGTCGTTGGGATAAGGGTAGTGGGCGACAATGACAAACGTTTGTCGTTTCTGAAAGTATATTCGTTTAGAGAAGTCAACTTGTACGCCGGGCACAGGCAATGGACTACCGCGGGGGTCACGTTTATTATCTATGACAATGTTGTACACAAATTATCCTGTTGATAAGTATTTTAAAACATATAAAATGGTATTTTTAATAAGATAATATGAAAAGGGAGTCTCTTATTCATGACTGCTATGTTAGACTTGTAAAATATAGGCATAAAGCTGGGCAGCCGTGATACCTTTTGCGTATGATAGTTAAAACTCTCTTTTATGTTAAAATTTTCCACAATTAGTGAGTTATAGCGCAAAATCGGTATGTAAAGTTAGAAGCCGATTAAAGCAGCTTTCTAACGATACCACATTCATCCCTATACGATTAACATGTGTTGAAAAAAAGGGATTTTGGTTCCAATGGGTCAAATGGCTCTGAGCACTATGGGACTTAACATCTTAGGTCATCAGTCCCCTAGAACTTAGAACTACTTAAACCTAACTAACCCAAGGACATCACACACATCCATGCCCGAGGCACGATTCGAACCTGCGACCGTAGCAGTCCCGCGGTTCTGGTCTGCAGCGCCTAGAACCGCACAGCCACCGCGGCCGGCAAGGGATTTTGACCTGAGAAATAAAATATATGATTTTAGGCAGTCATGGATACGCATTTCAGTTCCCATATTTGAAGAATAAAAAGACTAAGATGATTCCTCTGCTTGCTAGAACACTATTTATATTTATAAATATAAATACAAAAATACCTGTGACCAGTTTTGAAATATTTATTCCCCATTTTGAGCCTTTTGAGGCTCATCTTCAGAGGGGACACACACACGTAACGTGACGTCAGGTACCAGCTCTGTTGCAAGAAGATAGTGAACACTTTGATGTATCGCCATGACTGATAGTTGTATGGCGAGTTGGTGTCGCAAAACGAGTTCCTTCACTTCCCGTGGCAGTATGGGTGGCACTGCGGTTAGGATCCACTAGGCAGATTCCACTTTACGTGCCTACTGGCCAAAGATTAATCTCTTTTCATTATAAATACTGAATGTTGTAAGGTGGCAGAATAAATGAAGGCCAGATTCGCACCTTACATGAGAGCTTCATACATCGCAACAGGAAGGTGAATATGACACCTAACTTAATTTGGCGATAATGAGCAAATTTGCCTATCAGTATGTAATGCAAAAAGGGATGACACTCAATCGACGGTAATTAACTCGCCGTTCCTATAATGCATGTTTCAGCGGAAGGTGAAACATGGAGCGAGAGGCGTTTTAGTTTGGAATGCAGAGGGACGAGTGCAGAGGCAAGGCCGCACTACAGGGGGTACCGTGGAAACCACTTAAAGGGGTGTCCCAGGCAGAAAGTCAACGACCGACCTGGTGATTCAGATGGGAAGAGCGAGTATAACAGCCCATCTGAGGGAGGACACGAAAGAAAGCTTTTAGAAAACTGCGTTTCAGAATTCCAAATGGATACGAAACAAGACCAGTGACGCATTTTCGATCACGTGTCCAGTGAGTCATACACACGTGAGAGAGTCAGCGTATGCATTTAGGCGTTTGGAATGGGCGCAAAACGTCCGATTGGCGGAAACGCGCTAGGAAGGAGAAAAGAGCAAAAGTTTCGGCGCAGTTTAATGGTAGGGACCTTGCGATTGGTAGGGAGAGTTTTCACAAAATAAGAGGAACGCTCCTATTGGTCGAAGAAAGCCGTGACGTGAAGAACGAAAGAACCCAGATGGGGAGACAGTACGGCTATGAGTAAGACAAGACGGAAATTTTCGCGGACTCTTCTCTGAACTGGCTTCAAGTGCAGAGCAGAGTGCATAACGCTCTGTACGATGCAGAGGAGTAATTTGTGTGAACACTGCGTTCACAGCGGCTGATATCCAGCTAGAAATTAGCTGTAGCATCGTTTAGCTCCAACTGTGAAGAAACGAACCAGCCAATTAGTTAATTTTCCTTGCGAGAACTGAGAGGGCATTATAATATGCACGCTGCTCCAACCATGCGTGTGTATATCGCCACATTCTAAGACTAGGGATGAGTACATGTTCTCTCACATAACGAGAAACATAGGAAAAGTTTCTGCTGGAAATTTCAGCAAAGGTGTAATTAGTTTTATAGCAATTTCAGCGGAAGAGACCGGTCTAGCAGATGACAGCTCATCGCAGCTTAAGGTAAATACCACGTGCAGAGGCGTAAACTTGTTGGTTCACCAGCTTGCGTCCACTGTAAACTCGAGCGACCTTGGGTAATCTTTTGCTCAATTTGTCACATAACTAACCATCCACCACAGACTTGATTGTCATCCTAAAAACAGTACCGATTTTTGAACTGGAATCGGACGATTTTCGTAGTACTGACCAACATTATAAAGTAAATGTAGGAACAATTTTGTACAGAAACATCTAGTTGAACTTTAATATTGTCATGTTTAGGATAATTTAACCTCCTGAGAGTTAATATTTAATATTGTTGTGTTTAGGATTATTTCACTTTTCGATGTTGACGAGATGCGTTATCCTGACAACTGCTTTTTGTTGCCACACTAAAAACTCTGTAAAAGCGGTGTATTTTTGTGCTAATATTGCGACATTGAACATGTCATTTCAACTTACACTTATCTTCAATCCCAGAATAAGTAAACCACAAATATTGTACCTTACACTGTCACCATAAATCCACCAGCATCTAGCATTTGTTGTAGAACACGTACATTGCAAAGATCTTCACCCAAACAGATGAAATACTTGAGTTGCAGATACTTCTTTGGCTTTTAAGCACATAATACGACCTATGTGTGGGAATACACGATGATCTAGACTGGTGTTAACATGAATATCGGAAAATAATGTTACAGTAATTACAGGTTTTTGAAAATTGCAGGCGTTTTTATTAAACATATTGGAAAAACTGCATTATTAAGTGCTTATGAATACAATTAACTATGGTGATTTAAAGTTTCTAATAAAAAGCAAAATCATAATTTTCAAATTGTCAAAACGCCGACAACTACCAACATTGCCTCTATACTATTCTCGATGGACAACAACGTATATCGCTCGTGGGATGACAATTAGTGTGCTATAAAGGATACGTAGTTCTCGTAAGTATGCAAGGACTCCCATTCACGTCCCGCTTACAAAATACTTTCACGTCACGCAGAGGCCAGGCAGTAGTGCACACGACGCTAGATATTTCTCCCAAAGGACGCATTAGCCGTCGCTGCGTGGTGAATATATTTAGAAAACGGCGGATTTTTCACAGCGAAGAGACGAGGGTGAACCAGGAGGGGAGCGCTGGGAACGAGGCAATTAGGTAAAAGCACACCCACAAACACGGAACACAATAGTTCCGTTGCGAATTAGGCAGGAGAGCAGCAGATTGCGGGTTGAACAGTAAAGGAAAACACGGATGCAGCGCATGCAAGCAATCGTGTTTGGTCCTTACTGTCGAGATTTCAGTATTCGTTACTGAACTTTAGTAGTGAGTGACATGTCATTTCCTGTCCTTGCCTATACACCCGTACTGGTCATTACAGTGGATGCTAGAGACTTTCACCGGTGTCTTGAGGACGGAGGACTTTGTCCAGTCTGTGGACAATGGCCAAGACTTCCATAAACGTAAGTCTAAAAGCCGTATCGGGAAGCAGCTCTCTGAGGGAGGATATTAAACGGAGTTCGTCTTTTAAAGTGGTTGTCATTTCGGAGGTCGGGAGTTTGTGATCCATCGTGTCAACGATGTTGTTCCGCCAGTACGGAAATTCCTATAAGATTTTGCGAGACAGTTCCCGTGCACGGGCGCAGAATTCTGAATTACTCCCTTCTGGTCATGTAGGCGAGTGTTGTGGTTTTGAGAACTTTTGCGCTCACGGCAGGAAGGGGCCTTACATCAGAGCAAGCAACCAGTCGACAGCTGGAGATGATATTAAATGAACTACGCGAGCTTGACGAGGTTTAACTGAAACCAGTAGATACCATCAGTTTTAGTGCAATATGAGTGTGGCGGGTTCAGTGAGACTTTTTCTTTTTTGATTTTAAACTGTGAACCTGATTTATTTTCAAGGAGATTATCGATGGACGTTATTAGGACCCAGCTGGAAGTACACTCCTGGAAATGGAAAAAAGAACACAATTGACACCGGTGTGTCAGACCCACCATACTTGCTCCGGACACTGCGAGAGGGCTGTACAAGCAATGATCACACGCACGGCACAGCGGACACACCAGGAACCGCGGTGTTGGCCGTCGAATGGCGCTAGCTGCGCAGCATTTGTGCACCGCCGCCGTCAGTGTCAGCCAGTTTGCCGTGGCATACGGAGCTCCATCGCAGTCTTTAACACTGGTAGCATGCCGCGACAGCGTGGACGTGAACCGTATGTGCAGTTGACGGACTTTGAGCGACGGCGTATAGTGGGCATGCGGGAGGCCGGGTGGACGTACCGCCGAATTGCTCAACACGTGGGGCGTGAGGTCTCCACAGTACATCGATGTTGTCGCCAGTGGTCGGCGGAAGGTGCACGTGCCCGTCGACCTGGGACCGGACCGCAGCGACGCATGGGTGCACGCCAAGACCGTAGGATCCTACGCAGTGCCGTAGGGGACCGCACCGCCACTTCCCAGCAAATTAGGGACACTGTTGCTCCTGGGGTATCGGCGAGGACCATTCGCAACCGTCTCCATGAAGCTGGGCTACGGTCCTGCACACCGTTAGGCCGTCTTCCGCTCACGCCCCAACATCGTGCAGCCCGCCTCCAGTGGTGTCGCGACAGGCGTGAATGGAGGGACGAATGGAGACGTGTCGTCTTCAGCGATGAGAGTCGCTTCTGCCTTGGTGCCAATGATGGTCGTATGCGTGTTTGGCGCCGTGCAGGTGAGCGCCACAATCAGGACTGCATACGACCGAGGCACACAGGGCCAACACCCGGCATCATGGTGTGGGGAGCGATCTCCTACACTGGCCGTACACCACTGGTGATCATCGAGGGGACACTGAATAGTGCACGGTACATCCAAACCGTCATCGAACCCATCGTTCTACCATTCCTAGACCGGCAAGGGAACTTGCTGTTCCAACAGGACAATGCACGTCCGCATGTATCCCGTGCCACCCAACGTGCTCTAGAAGGTGTAAGTCAACTACCCTGGCCAGCAAGATCTCCGGATCTGTCCCCCATTGAGCATGTTTGGGACTGGATGAAGCGTCGTCTCACGCGGTCTGCACGTCCAGCACGAACGCTGGTCCAACTGAGGCGCCAGGTGGAAATGGCATGGCAAGCCGTTCCACAGGACTACATCCAGCATCTCTACGATCGTCTCCATGGGAGAATAGCAGCCTGCATTGCTGCGAAAGGTGGATATACACTGTACTAGTGCCGACATTGTGCATGCTCTGTTGCCTGTGTCTATGTGCCTGTGGTTCTGTCAGTGTGATCATGTGATGTATCTGACCCCAGGAATGTGTCAATAAAGTTTCCCCTTCCTGGGACAATGAATTCACGGTGTTCTTATTTCAATTTCCAGGAGTGTAGTATATGACCTGTAACGGCGTCCATATTCCAGACCAGTGGTCGCTCCTCGAAGTCTCCCTGACGGTAGTTAGACAGCTACAGAACTTTTAATTACTGCCTTTGGATCTCTAAGAAGTTTCGGCGTGTCTCGCGGGTGAAAGAATGGCTGGCGGCTATTATTCAGACATATCTGGCAGTGCAGAGGTGTAATGTGGATCCGCCATCAAACGTTACCGAGTAAATCTGCGGAGCAATACCTTATACGATCACAAGTATCCGGACACCTATTAGTGAACATTAATAGAGGGAGCGTCCACCCTTCGCCATCATGGCGGCTTGATGTCCGATGGGGACACTTTCAATGAGATGGGTCAATGTCCGAGGAGAAATGGCAGCCCATTTTTCCTCAAGACCCGAAAACAGGGAATGTAGTCACGTTGGGCACTGGGCTCTGGATCGAATTCGTCACGCTGATAGCAATTATGATCGTCACCCAAGTGCTCCTCTACTGCAAGCAGCACACAAGTCAGTAAATTATTTCATATCTCTCCGAATTTTGAGTTTCCTCAAATGCAAATAAGGGGAAGACACCTCAATCACGAAAATCATCTCCATACCGTGACACCACCTCCTCCGTTCTTCATTGCTGGAACTTCACATGATGGCTGGGAATGTTCTCCAACTCTTCGCAAAACCTGAAACTTTCCACAGAATTTCTACAGGGTAGAGCGTGATTCCTCACACCAAACTACTTGTTTCCAGTCATCCGCTGTCCAATGTCGTCGCCCTTTACACCAGCTCTACCGTGTCTTAGCACTGACTTCAGACATGTGTGCCATATGAGGAACTCCGCGACCATTGTAACCTCTTGTTTTTAACTCCTTACGCACCGTCATTTCCTAGCTGTTAATAGGACTCTACAATTAATGAGTGACTCCTTCCGCTGATCTCCTGCGACTTTTTTTACACGCACTCTCTGAAGTGTTCAACGGCGCCTCTGTCAGTACATGAAGTCTGGTCTTGGTTTAGTTCTGTTCCTTCGCGTTTTGCCGGCCGGAGTGGCCGAGCGGTTCTAGGCGCTTCAGTCCGGAACCGCGCGACCGCTACGGTAGCAGGTTTGAATCCTGCCTCGGGCATGGATGTGTGTGATGTCCTTAGGTTAGTTAGGTTTAAGTAGTTCTAAGTTCTAGGGGACTGATGACCTGAGATGTTGAGTCCCCTAGTGCTCAGAGCCATTTGAAGCATTTTTGAACCTTCGCGTTTCCACCTCACACCGCCAACAGTCGACTTGTATAGTTTTAGAAATGTCGAAATCTCGATGATGGATCTGTAACTCTGGTAAGATCCAATAACCAAGAGATGTTGGAAGTCAGTGAGGTTTCCTGACCAACCAATTTTGCTATTACTGCTTCTTTACTGACAACACAATGCCTCCCCGCCTCCTTACATACTGGCAAGTCCGCTTACGGTGACATGTAGTGGTCGACACCGCATTACACAGCGGTGACGGGATACTTTTTGTGGAACAGTGTATGTCTCGCAAGTCCTAAATCGCTAAAGGTGCGATTCTAATGCAGCGACAGGTCTCACGGCGGTATCCGTGCGCCTCTGCAATGGCTCTCCTTAGCTTTAACTGAATGCAACCCTTTCCAAAGGCGCGTCTGTAATCACTCGACAATAGATACTCCAAACTGTGCATATCTTGCCTGCTCCACCAGAGTGGCACTAGACGTCTATGCTGTCGAACCACTAAGGACGCACCAACGGAAAGGCCTGAATTGAGTTATATTAAAAAGTGCCGTTAGACAGACACACGGATGTGAATTCTAGCGGTGGCCGTGAACGTTTCTTTGTGCGACGCCACGTAATTTCCGAGCACGGTCGATACGAACGTTTAAAGTGGACTTTCGGCAGGACAAGTGATTGCAGAAGTACAAATTTCAAATCCCATGTAAGTAAGTTCCGAGTCGTATAACAGAACAGCGTACTCTTATAGAAAACGGCGTATGATGTGTAACAAAACAGAGTCGCAGCGTACTGAAACGATTTCGCCCGCTAGCGGAGGAGCACTTAGCCGCCTGAACGGCCCACTGTTGGGACCTCAAGCGCCGTGCCGTGATCGCCGCTGTCCCGCGGCAGCTGCGAGAAGTGATTAATAAACAAGGGGCTGGGGGAGCGCCGGGCGCCGAGCGGCGATTTAGGTGTCTGGTCCGGCGACTGCGACGCGCCCACGCCGTGCAGGGGGGAGGGAGCGACACGCAAGCGTGGCAGCGCGCAGTCCCCAGGGCTCGCTTCCCGCCGGCCATTGTCTCAGCAGCGGCCATCCTGCACGCATCTCAGTGTCCCACCTTCCGTACTCAGCCACACACCGCTTCCCATTCCTTGCACAGCACTGTGAACTACACTACTGGCTGTTAAAACTGCTACACCACGAAGATGACGTGCTACAGACGCGAAATTTAACTGACAGGACGAAGATGCTGTGATATGCAAATGATTACCTTTTTAGAGCATTCACATAAGTCTGGCGCCGGTGGCGACACCTACAACGTGCTGACATGAGGAAAGTTTACAACCGATTTATCATACACAAACAGCAGTTGACCGGCGTTGCCTGCTGAAACGTTGTTGTGATGCCTCGTGTAAGGAGGAGAAATGCGTACCATCACGTTCCCGACTTTAGTAAAGGTCGGATTGTAGCCTATCGCGATTGCGGTTTATCGTATCGCGACATTGCTGCTCACGTTGGTCGAGATCCAATGACTGTTAGCAGAATACGGAATCGGTGGGTTCAGGAGGGTAATACGGAACGCCGTGCTGGATCCTCGTATCACTAGCAGTCGAGATGACAGGCATCTTATCCACATGGCTGTAACGGATCGTGCAGCCACGTCTCGATCCCTGAGTCAACATCTGCACGAACAGTTCGATGGCATTTGCAGTAGCATGGACTATCGGCTCGGAGACTATGGCTGCGGTTACCCTTGACGCTGCATCACAGACAGGAGCGCCTGCGATGGTGTACTCAACGACGAACCTGGGTGCACGAATGGTAAAACGTCATTTTTTTGGATGAATCCAGGTTGTGTTTACAGCATCATGATGGTCGCATCCGTGTTTGGCGACATCGCGGTGAACGCACATTGGAAGCGTGTATTCGTCATCGCCATACTGGCGTATCACCCGGCGTGATGGTATGGAGTGCCATTGGTTACACGTCTCGGTCACCTCTTGTTCGCATTGACGGCACTTTCAACAGTGGACGTTACGTTTCGGATGTGTTACGACCCGTGGCTCTATCCTCCATTCGATCCCTGCGAAACCCTACATTTCAGCAGGATAATGCACAACCGCATGTTGCAGGTCCTGTACGGGCATTTCTGGATACAGAAAAAGTTCGACTGCTGCCCTGGCCAGCACGTTCTCCAGATCTCTCACCAACTTAAAACGTCTGGTCAATTGCGGCCGAGCAACTGGCTCGTCACAATACGCTCTCGATGAACTGAGGTATCGTGTTGAAACTGCATTCGCAGCTGTACTACACGCCATCCAAGCCCTGTTTGACTCAATGCCCGGGCGTATCTAGGCCGTTATTACGGTCAGAGGTGGTTGTTCTATGTACTGATTTCTCAGGATCTATGCACCCAAATTGCGTGAAAATGTAATCACATGTCAGTTCTAGTATAATATATTTGTCCAGTGAATACCCGTTTATTATCTGCATTTCTTCTTTAATGGCCAGTAGTGTATAATAACGCTCATATATACAACTTTGCTTTCGCCGTTCTGCAATAGACGGCAGTAGCGGCAAGTGGGGTTCAGGTGGTTGGTCATAGGTGTAATACAATAAGCTTAGGCATCTGTAAACATAATGCCATAAAAATACAAGTCAATTTGTGATTGCATCATAAGGTTATTCTCGATTAAGTACGTCAACTTACGTACCCATTTTTCGCCATTTGTGGGAAATTTTAATTTTCTGCTTGAACATGAAGAAATCTGCGGCTGTGGCTCTTAAAATGCGGGGTAATACCTATGGTGAGGGAACTCTTAGTGGAAGTACGTGGAGAGAATGTTTTCAACGCCTTAAGAACAGTGATTTTGATGTCGAAGATCGGCATGGCGGTGGTAGACAGAACGTTTTCGTGGCTACTGAAACAGACGAAGACAGTCACAGGGCATCATTATCGAAAGCAATTGATGCGTTCAAACCCAGCATTGAATCACAAACGGCCACAATACAGCGATAGACACGTAAAGATAATTTTTCATAGGTCAGTGCTCAACCCCATGTCGCAAAACCCGTCAAAATATACATGGAAACGTTGAAATGAAAAGTTTTATCCCTCCAGCCGTATTCTCCATACGTTGCTTTCTCTGGCATACAGTCTGGCTGATCAGCACTCCCGATCATATGAACAATTGCAAAACTGAATCGATTCATGGATTCCACAAAAGACGCCCAGTTCTTCCCCCACGGGATTCGTATGCTATCCGAAAGATGGGAGAATGTAGTGGCCAGCGATGGACAGTACTATGAATCATAATTTTTTTGTAAGTTTTTCACAATAAAGCCCCGAACTTCGAGAAAAAACGGCGGAAGCAAAGTCCTGAACCTAGTAAAAAGAGTGAATCAACCGCTTTTCCAAGATATCGCGTAATCGAGAGGCGCAGCATCTGAAACTGGAAGCTGCTCACTTAACATACTAACTGCTCCATCGAAGCGAAAATATGTTTTAGAGATCTTGCCGGCCATAAGAGATGTACAGACCTTGGGCATAGTGGTCCACTTACTTTGGATTACAGGACATCATGACATTCTCCATAATGATGAAATTGTTGACCGCCTTGCCAACAGGAGTATCACAGAACCTAAGTTGCGCCCAAGGCCAATCCCTTATACGAATCTCACATCGATGATCGGAAGGTTGCGTATGAAGCCTGGAAATGTGAGTGGCATGTCGCTCAGAAGGGTGGCCACTTGGCGGCCATACAATCGGACGTCATTTTTCGACCATGGTTCGCCTCGGTGCGGTTGAAGATTATCGCTTCTGGAGACTGTGATAAGGACTGAAAGGCAGTAGTGGATCTAACTACATCATACTGGGATTTTCGAAGCGGACGACTGCACAATCGGTCTTGTGGAAAAAATTGGTTGCGAGAGGTTACTCCCTACCCACCAGTGTTGCCGTTTTACTCCACCGTTTTGATAAATACAACTTCCCCACACACTATTTGAATGCCACCTGTATCCAAATTTAATTTATGAATTTGTACATCAAATTTTCATTATTGCCCCATTGTGCATTTTATGTCACTATTCTACTGGCACTATTGTACATACCGTTGGCCGTAATCTGTTTGTTTCTTTAAGTACGTCTGTATGCTATATTAATCACGTTGTTTTACGATATCATTTGCAATTTTGCTCTTCAGTTATTGTTTCACTTATTATATGATGTATGGTGTTCGCCTTTTCATGCTTTTTTCTTTTACTTTAGCAGCATATGGATGTTTGCAATAATGTTGTTGCACAGTGCTGTTTGTAATTCTGCTCCAATGTGATTGTCATCACCGCCGCCGGACCAGACAGAACAACTGATAATCACGTTGCGTTGCAGATGTACGCCACGCCTTTATTAAACAAGGAGGCATAACTTAGGAAATAATTATTTTTCGCAAAATTTCTTACACTGCAATGTGTGTTGACTTCCAGTCCCTTTACAGTAGTGCTGTTGTTAGAGGTTGCGGTACTATGTGCGCCAACGGACAGGATAATCTGAACTGCAACTGAGGTCAACCCGTGCGTTACATTAGCCTATCGAGGCCACAGCTGGCTAGCGACTACTAATCTGAAGAAAGTGCCAGCTGTCTGTTGTAGCTCAGTGCCACCTTAAGCCAAAGCACGATAAATTCGCTAAACGGCTTTTACCACCTGGGCAAAACAATCGCAGGGCAGCGCGTGGCTGTCACCACCGAGGGCGCTAGGAGGCCGCCGACAGCTTACAAAGGCCTGCTACAAGCCCCCCCGTAAACGATCTCGTTAACTTTGAACAATGGCGACACCTCGGCAGCGGCTTGCGAAACCGTTCGCGCAAATATGGGCTTCCTCTCTGCAGCACACCCTTTCCGTTCTGCGTCGGCTGCCGCGGGCGAACACTTAAAATGCACGGAGGTGAAACCCGCCAGTGTGTGCACGGAGCTCTTTGTCGGAATTCTCGCGTCCGGCTCTCGGACGTCCACGTAGCGCGCAGTCGCGCATAATACACTCCTGGAAATTGAAATAAGAACACCGTGAATTCATTGTCCCAGGAAGGGGAAACTTTATTGACACATTCCTGGGGTCAGATACATCACATGATCACACTGACAGAACCACAGGCACATAGACACAGGCAACAGAGCATGCACAATGTCGGCACTAGTACAGTGTATATCCACCTTTCGCAGCAATGCAGGCTGCTATTCTCCCATGGAGACGATCGTAGAGATGCTCGATGTAGTCCTGTGGAACGGCTTGCCATGCCATTTCCACCTGGCGCCTCAGTTGGACCAGCGTTCGTGCTGGACGTGCAGACCGCGTGAGACGACGCTTCATCCAGTCCCAAACATGCTCAATGGGGGACAGATCCGGAGATCTTGCTGGCCAGGGTAGTTGACTTACACCTTCTAGAGCACGTTGGGTGGCACGGGATACATGCGGACGTGCATTGTCCTGTTGGAACAGCAAGTTCCCTTGCCGGTCTAGGAATGGTAGAACGATGGGTTCGATGACGGTTTGGATGTACCGTGCACTATTCAGTGTCCCCTCGACGATCACCAGTGGTGTACGGCCAGTGTGGGAGATCGCTCCCCACACCATGATGCCGGGTGTTGGCCCTGTGTGCCACGGTCGTATGCAGTCCTGATTGTGGCGCTCACCTGCACGGCGCCAAACACGCATACGACCATCATTGGCACCAAGGCAGAAGCGACTCTCATCGCTGAAGACGACACGTCTCCATTCGTCCCTCCATTCACGCCTGTCGCGACACCACTGGAGGCGGGCTGCACGATGTTGGGGCGTGAGCGGAAGACGGCCTAACGGTGTGCGGGACCGTAGCCCAGCTTCATGGAGACGGTTGCGAATGGTCCTCGCCGATACCCCAGGAGCAACAGTGTCCCTAATTTGCTGGGAAGTGGCGGTGCGGTCCCCTACGGCACTGCGTAGGATCCTACGGTCTTGGCGTGCATCCGTGCGTCGCTGCGGTCCGGTCCCAGGTCGACGGGCACGTGCACCTTCCGCCGACCACTGGCGACAACATCGATGTACTGTGGAGAGCTCACGCCCCACGTGTTGAGCAATTCGGCGGTACGTCCACCCGGCCTCCCGCATGCCCACTATACGCCCTCGCTCAAAGTCCGTCAACTGCACATACGGTTCACTTCCACGCTGTCGCGGCATGCTACCAGTGTTAAAGACTGCGATGGAGCTCCGTATGCCACGGCAAACTGGCTGACACTGACGGCGGCGGTGCACAAATGCTGCGCAGCTACCGCCATTCGACGGCCAACACCGCGGTTCCTGGTGTGTCCGCTGTGCCGTGCGTGTGATCATTGCTTGTACAGCCCTCTCGCAGTGTCCGGAGCAAGTATGGTGTGTCTGACACACCGGTGTCAATGTGTTCTTTTTTCCATTTCCAGGAGTGTAAGTAATGCGGCGGCAGAAGCTGGTGGCCGCAGCTCGGCGTCCCCTGCGCCCTTCCGTCAGAGACGCAGGTGTCCGGAAACGGAGCGTGGGTGGTCCGCCACGAGCGAGGACGCCGTGCCCGCTGCTAATGTGACGCTAGCCGGTCGGCTGCTGGACACAGGTTTCTCAAGTTGTAGGTCCAGAGTCTGGGCCCATCTTTATGCTGACGCCACAAAGCTCTTAGTTCACAAATAAGAACATACTTCGCCTGAGTGTTATTAAATGTAAATTATCTGATCAAGAGTATCCGCACAGCTATCAATGGGGTGTGTGTCCACCATTCGCCTTCGTGACGGACCAGCTCTGTTGTTGCTGCCCCTCTGCTGACAACAGAACATTCCCCGCCTCTTTTCTTTTCGTACTGTTGCCTTCGCCTCTCGTCACATCTCGTGGCCAATTCTGCATCACACAGAGGTGCACAGAGGTGTCAGCTTACTTTTAATCACACGGTGTGTTTATTTATTTGCTGTCTCGATTTCGGTTATTCTACCATTCTCATGTAACAGCTGTAACAATATAAATTTATGAAAACCAATTAGACTTGAGCAAAGCACCGTGTTCTAAAAAAATCTGTGAATTGCAAATTATTTTTAAAAGTTATTCTATCTCCTGCCCCACTACCCTTAAGAAGACATCGTCCTCGCGTCAGTCAAGTTTACATATTTCTTGTGCATAACACAATTGTTTGGTTACTATTTAAAAGTTTTCTGGCAGGGGCCATGTTGCCTGTCTCCAGTCACTGATTTTCATAAAGCAGTTCAGATCAAAATAAAATATTTGATGAACAAAATACAGATGATGCTCCTGATGAAAAGTATTATGGTGATGTGATGAATAGGCTAAAACGTAATGCGAGTAATGTGATGGGAGGTCCTGGTAACTGTGAGTGCAGACTGAGATGTGGGAGGTACTGACAAAGACGCTGGACGGACAAGGATGGCGGATGTGTCTGTGAGAAACTGACAGTTCGGATGCAGATGTGGGGACGTGAGTGATATAGCAGCTGGCCTGGAAAAGGGTGGATTGAATGGATGGACAGGTTAGATCATGGCTGGAAGGAATGGTAGATCTCAGGGATGGGTTCACGGTCTGAGAGGCAAAGGCAGCTGATATTGCGTCGGAATACATGAGTATTGCTCATCAGTGTGGGATCCGTACCAGATAGGGTTGACAGAGGAGATAGAGAAGATCCAAACAAGAGCGGCGCGTTTCGTCACAGGGTTATTTGGTAAGCGTGATAGCGTTACGGAGATGTTAAGCAAACTCAAGTGGCAGACTCTGCAAGAGAGGCGCTCTGCTTCGCGGTGTAGCTTGCTGTCCGGGTTTCGAGAGGGTGCGTTTCTGGATGAGGTATCGAATATATTGCTTCCCCCTTCTTATACCTCCCGAGGAGATCACGAGCGTAAAATTAGAGAGATTCGAGCGCGCACGGAGGCTTTCCGGCAGTCGTTCTTCCCGCGAACCATACGCGACTGGAACAGAAAAGGGAGGTAATGACAGTGGCACGTAAAGTGCCCTCCGCCACACACCGTTGGGTGGCTTGCGGAGTATAAATGTAGATGTAGATGTAGATGGAAAAGGAGAGGGAGTGCATGGGAATGTGCAACTCGTTGACAAAGGCACTACAGGTCGCCAGGTTTCGCAAGGGCAGGGAAACAGAACAGGTATCCTCGTCATCTTAATAAAAGGACGTAACACTTCATTCAAAACAAGGACATTATGCCAAAACAGTTGTTTAAGCATTAATTCACTTAGTGTCTTGTGAACACACTATTTACTACGATAATTCCTACCGCATTCATCTCACCACTGTGCGTATACCGGGTTGTGATATTTGACAACTACAGCTGTATGAACCTGCAGGATGCTAACTAACCAAATATTGTATCTGTAGCGTCAGAGAGACATTTTACCTTAGCCACACCGTCTTGTGCTATATTATCTAATTATAAACTTAAGATTTCTTTAAAATGTCTTATTTATATGAGAAAGAAGGACGACAGATCCTTACCTATTCTGTACAACTAATACCACTTCTGACTTATTCGGTACTGCAGAACTGTGGACGCAAATAAACAAAAAATAACACATCTCAAGCCATTAAAATAAAAATTAAAAATAATAGCTAGACATACCTAACATAGACAAAAGAGCATGGAATCTGAAATTGTGTGTTTTCATTGAATCTAAAACGAAGTCAGGAGTAAAGTTAGTGTGCAGACTTTCAAAACTATTTGGAATTGGAATAACTGTTACACACGGAGATTGGATATCGTCAGTGTTGTTTAACATTGTCCTTGGAAAAATTGTGAGGCAATGGAAAAAGAAGACGTAAAAAGTACAAATTTGGAAGAAAACTAGGAGGGCAAAAAAGCATGCCTTGGTAGGTAAGTGCCAGAATACAAACCCAAATATCTGGCATTCAGACTCCAGTCAGTATGAGGAGTTTTTGTCGCTTAATGGTTGTTTCACCACTGGCAACCACTTTTTAATTTGAAAAATGCCTAAATGATCGTAGTTCGGAGTCCACGTTAAAGTAGCGGTCTCCATAATTCAGTGAGTAAGTCGGTTCAAAGGCTGGATGAAGACAAAGGTGCCTCTTCTCCAATAGGGCCACGCCCGGTAAACACTGTGATGGTCAAATTAGCCTTCACGTCCATGATGGCTTTACTTTTCCTTGGCAGTAGTGGAAGATTACAAAGAAACTGAAATGCTTCGATACATCGCTGGAGACATTGCAAATGAAGGGATCGCCGAAGACGCTGGCAACATACAGATATTCCTTCCGTACTGCTAGAAATGATGGTCTACTAAATAAATAGTTTTGTATCGCTGTATTTAAGTTCACGTCTTTCCCTTTAAACAAAATACAACATGCCGTGAATTGCCGAAACTCAAATAAACAGTTGCTAAACATGAAAGGTTGTTAATGTCTTTGGAGGAGATGTGTTCTCTAGTTCACTAAATAATATGGATCAAGAATGAAATAATTTGAAGAGTGCATAAATGTAAGTACCTTGGAGATTGGATAAAATCAACAGGGCTACCAACTATTGAATTACAGAAAGATTAAAAAGTTGGAAACAGGATACTAAATAACCCAAACGTCTACAACAAAAATCGAAGTCAATCAATAAAAAACACATTCGACGTCATTCAGTGTTGAAATCAGGAAGGCTGCATGTTTCTGAATATATCCCATGAAACCAAAATAATCTGTTGGAGTACTTACGTATAAAAGAGAAAGGTAGGATGGTATTGAGGATTAAGAAAGACTGGTGAAGAATACCACTAATAGGGAACTATATGATAAATGTGAAAAATTCACAAATTAAGTGAAGTCGATAAGAATCAACTGCTATGAGCACGTCAGAATACCTTAGAATACATGGAAAGCAGGAAGATTTTTATTAAGTGGCTAACAGAAATAAAGGAGGACATGGCAGTAATGAACATCATACCACAGAAAGTAAAGAACAGAAAATAATATAGCAGCACCACCAATAAAATAAAGACTGGACTCACGAACGCAGTTCCAACCAGAAAAAATTAATGAAATACAGGACGGAACGTACAAAACGCAAGAGAAATAATTGAAGGTAAACGTAAGCCATAATTACTTTCATGAAATAAAAACTAATGAGTCATTTGTGAGATTTAAGACGAAGTATACAGCCCGTTAACCCTTTGACTACCAATTTTATTTCAAAAACATAAATGTAAGATTATTTTAATGAGTTTCTTAAAAGTAACAGCACTAAAATAATATTTCCCACCATTTCGTTTGTAAAAAAAATTTGGAAATTTGTGGTAAGGTCTTATGGGACCAAACTGCTGAGGTCATCGGTCCCTATGCTTACGCAATACTTAATCTAACTTAAACTATGGACAACACACACACACACACACACACACACACACACCCATGCCCGAGGGAGGACTCGAACGTCCGACAGGGAGAGCCTCCCGCACCGTCCGCGCGGTATTTCGTTTCCCAAGAGGTTTGGGGGATGGGAGGCAGGACATACAGGATTATTCATAGGTACTTGCACGGATTCAGAAGAAGACTGTGCAAGAAGTAGAAGACCTCCTGAAAACAGACGCACACCAGTGAACAGGGCATCTCTTACATCACAGGCGCTCAATATGGGCTTCCTTTATGATGTCGCAAGCGTCATTTCGTGGGTGCACGTCGTTTACACGATGTGTCTGGCAAGCGTCGAAGGCACCCCGCTTTGCGAATCTGGTAATTCGGCTGTCTGCAGGCGCGAATTAATTCGATGTGACAATACGGAGACGAGGATTAACAATGAAATTTGAGGACAGCACAATCTACAGCTGCAGCCTGTAATTATAATAATTGTATTAACCATTAGTAGGCACTGACACATCGTGGGAAACATATACATAGTAGTAACATGCAACAAAGTCCAATTGATTCTCTGATAACCAATCACGGGACACATACGTCACGTTGGTAGTCACAGGGCTAAGACCTGAACGCATGCAACAAGGGCATTAAGCAAACCTGACACAGATGAAGTCATAGCATCCTAGAGCCGTGGAAGGTGCAGTGATGTAATTTGAGAGGTGCTACAAGGAAAAGCTTCATACGAACGATCTCTAACCAAAATAGAAAATGGTAGGGTTGCACTAACATGTTGTAATACAATGTTCCTTAATTCAGCACGTACCAGAGTATGGTGTCAGTTCTGGTAGGTATCAATAGCCTATAGCAGACGCATCCAGCAAAAGGACACTCCTTTTACCTTTCGAAAGAAAAAGAAAATTAAGAAAGTTGCATGCTTGTTCCCTATCTTCCGGAAAAGATACTGTGTACAGTCTTCAACTTTTCCAACCGCTATTCTGGTGTTTCATTACTTCCTTACTTAATAACTACAACATTCCCCTCGAGATCACACTCTAGTTACTTGAACTTTATCCCATCTGCAGTTCGCTACGTGGAAAGAGGAGTCAAGCAATGAGGCATCTCTCACACAGTGGTCGACTGAGAAGAACACTTGTTCTATATTTGGTTTGGTTCCACTCTAAGAAACAAACGAGCCAGGAATACAAAAAAGTTTCGTTAGTCACATATCGCGTACAAACCTAGATCATTATCTGATATATCAGTGATGCTCCTGGAGTATACTGAACCGCATGAAATGAGACGGTGCTGGTATACCCTTAACAGTTACCATTATGAGAGTACAGTTAATATACCGTATTACAAGTTACTTTCCATCTAACCAAACTGGAGATCAGGTCTCTCGATTAAAAGCTACGAAAGACATCAACAGTTTCTTAATAGACACGGATACTCCAGAGTATCTGACAGTCGACGAAACGTAATGCCTTCCATGAAACTGAAATTAACGTTTTCCGCTGAGTGTCCAATAAACTGTAAGCTGCATGCATATGTAACACGTGTTAAATGTGGTAGTCTGTTAACGGTCAGGTTAAAGCTTGTTGACTGGAATCTGTTCCTGGAGACAGTATCTTGAGCCCTCAAGGGCAGGGCCATTGAACTAAAAGATGATACTGTTACTCTGTGCAAAGCGATCTCCGGCAGAAAGAAAGTCTTCTTATGATACCAGTTTGTGATATCCTCGTAAGCAAAATAAAAGCAGCGAAAGTCCTTCGCACAAATATTTTTCTTCTAAAAATAACTGTTTCGACACTGAAGTACTGCAACAGTCACTTTCAGGTTTCATCCTCTTATCTGAAAACAAGGCTCAAATGTTCCATCTCCCTGTAATCCATAAATTTAGAAAAATATTTCCACTTCCAAGTTAAACAAAAGTTAGCCCTGCCAAATTGCTGTACTACTATGATGCACTTTAACACTGCACGAACTGCAGACGACTCTAGCTAGCGATGAATGCTTGCATAAAGAATGTTTGTAACATTCGGTTGTTTGATCACACTGGTCCTTCCTACGCTGAGATGGACTACATGCGACACGACACCCGACGTGATTTTCACCCATTCTGTTTCCTTTGTGGGTTTCTTGGTCACTGATGATCTCAATAGCTTTCCTCACATATGAAATTGCTATCATCATTCTGTAACTGCAGTACTGCTAGTAGAACGGATACGTCCAGCATCTCTGTTGTGCCTTTGCACAACACTAAATTTTTCTCAGTCTACTTCTCCATTTCCATCACACGACAGTGGAACAAAATGCCCCTGTAACCTGAGTCTTACCTACAACCACTATGCATTTACAATCGGCGTAGCTTTCCTCTCGGCATATCTTACATGTTTTCCTTCTGTCCAACAGGGAAACCTGTATCTCTGTCACATTGCTTGGTTTCACACATTTTCTATTTGTGTTTTCTTCCGTAAACCAATACCTTCTTCTTCTTTTTCTTTTCGTGTCGACTCCAGCCAAATGTGGACCACGTATAGACTTACTTAAAAGAATCGTTCTTCCTCTTTCTATCTTCCCAGTTCATTTCCATTCCCCCTCTATCTCTTGTTGTATTTATTAGTGGGTAAAGATTGATCAACCTTTATTCCCTTTATCTTGAGAACCCTTACGGTTTTTTTTACTTTGGCTCTGAAATTTTTCTTTCTTTTGAATGTCTTCTTCAGTTATGTTCATCTCTCCCAAGTCTTTCCAAGTACGTTCTATCCACTGGTTTCTGTTCTTTTTGTTTTTGAAATGCTGGATGATTCTTTTGGTTAAGCTATTGTCCTGCATTCTTTTCATATCTCGTGACAAACTGACCAGCCTTCTTCGAAGCATGTTTGAGACTCTGGGAGTTTATTTATCGAGTTCGTTGTTGCTGTTAATTTGTGGTCACCATTTTCATTTACAGCGAGTCCAAGAATTTTTAGAAAGTTTTTCTTTCCTTTCTTCTGTTTCTCCTATTGAAAGTGTGGCAGTCCGCTGTACGCTTACGATTTTATAGCTATTTCGTAGTGTCTAATTATTGCATTAATGGAGAATGATTCTTTTATTGTTGGATCCTTAGAGTGTTGATACGCCACCTCCATATCTGGGATCTGGCATTGTTTGCTTCTTTAGAATTTCCATTGGTTCCACTGATTTCTCCGAGGCATTTAAAATTTTGAACTTTATTAATTTTTCTGAACTCTATTAACAGCGATATGGAGACACGCTCGATAACTGTCATGTATTCTTTTTGCATGACGAGATCCATAAGCGTGTTTTGTATGATAATCTTCCGAATAGGTTTATTAGTGATAGCTGATTCTGTATAACTGCCGTAGACCCTAGGGTCGTCCACAAAGGCCAAGCAGGTGATACCTTTGTGTTTTGTTTACAGTTTTATTAGCTGTTTGGTTGGAGCTTTTTGTGGTGCACTTTCTTATTCTGTGATGATTTGTTTCCCAAAATGCAATTAAAGAGTACAGGATGAAGTCCATTCCCTTGGCGGACTGTTGTTCCGATTTTCAACGGTTCAGGCAGCTTCGCCTTGGAATTTAACTTTTGATTTAGTGTTGGTGCCATGTGTGTACGGGCATTGTCCTGTTGAAAAATGTCAGCATAATACTGTCTTATTACAGGTAACTGATGAGGACGTAGTATGACTGTCAGGTGGTCTTGTGTCGCCAGAGTTCATTCATCAGTACCAGCCGCGACCTCAACTCTTACCCGATGGCTCCACACAGCAGGACACCGTGAGTAGCAAACACTGCTGTGCCTCTCGTAAACATTAGAAGCATGGGACCCCTCGCCAAGCAATCGCGCTTCTCGGCAATGGCGGTCGTCCAACGTAGTGCAGAAACGCGATTCAACGATAAACAGAATGCGACGCCTTTAATCAGCAGTCCGTGCTTACCAGCCTCGGCACCACTCTAGACGCAGAGTTCCTGTTTCTTTCTTTTTTTTGTTTTGTTTTGTTAATGGCAGATAACGCATAGGATGGTAATTCCCCAGTCCGAGTGCTGATAGTCTCCAAGCAATGACGTGGAACGAGACAGAATATTAAAGGGAGTTCCTTACTTGTTCGCTGACGGCAGCCGCAGATATGAAGGCGTTACAAAGTGCTTGGTGTACAATATGGACATCGTCCCTTGTAGTGGTCAGAAGTCGACCGAAACTTTGAAGAGCATAGTTAGCCTGACGCGCTCATGCAGTCCAACATCATGGTACTGTCACATGCGAATGTCCCACAAATCTGGATATCACACGACTGAACCAAGCGGCCAAACATAGATCCACAATGAGGTCCCTTTCAAACTCCGCCCGGTGCTGATAACGCTATCTCACACTACTACGCGGCATCTCCGTGCCCACAGTGATCACTCATCACCTGACGCCGTTTTCACACCCTGTCAGTCCTTGTAACAACACTAAACACGTACAATATTACTGCACTCTAGTGGCCGTTCTACCCGTCACAGACAAATGTGACTCTAATTATTTACGTACCCGCCGATCGTGCGTAGTTCCATTGACATCCGCCCGCGTCTTCTAGGTGTTTCATTCTTTCACTCTACATCTACATCTACATTTATACTCCGCAAGCCACCCAACGGTGTGTGGCGGAAGGCACTTTACGTGCCACTGTCATTACCTCCCTTTCCTGTTCCAGTCGCGTATGGTTAGCGGGAAGAACGCTTGCCGGAAAGCCTCCGTGCGCGCTCGAATCTCTCGAATTTTACATTCGTGATCTCCTCGGGAGGTATAAGTAGGGGGAAGCAATATATTCGATACCTCATCCAGAAACGCAACCTCTCGAAACCTGGACAGAAAGCTACACCGCGATGCAGAGCGCCTCTCTTGCAGAGTCTGGCAGTTGAGTTTGCTAAACATCTCTGTAACGCTATCACGCTTACCAAATAACCCTGTGACGAAACGCGCCGCTCTTCTTTGGATCTTCTCTATCTCCTCCGTCAACCCGACCTGGTACGGATCCCACACTGATGAGCAATACTCAAGTATAGGTCGAACGAGTGTTTTGTAAGCCACCTCCTTTCTCGATGGACTACATTTTCTAAGGACTCTCCAAATGAATCTCAACCTGGTACCCACCTTACCAACAATTAATTTTATATGATCATTCCACTTCAAATCGTTCCGCACGCATACTGCCTGATATTTTACGGAAGTAACTACTACCATTGTTTGTTCCGCTATCATATAATCATACAATAAAGGATCCTTCTTTCTATGTATTGGCAATAGATTACATTTGTCTATGTTAAGGGTCAGTTGCCACTCCCTGCACCAAGTGCCTATCCGCTGCAGATCTTTCTGCATTTCGCTGCAATTTTCTAATGCTGTAACTTCTCTGTATACTACAGCATCATCCGCGAAAAGCCGCATGGAACTTTCGACACTATGTACTAGGTCATTTATATATATTGTGAAAATCAATGGTCGCGTAACACTCCCCTGTGGCACGCCAGAGGTTACTTTAACGTCTGTAGGCGTCTCTCCATTGAGAACAACATGCTGTGTTGTGTTTGCTAAAGCTCTTGAATCCAGCCACACAGCTGGTCTGATATTCCGTAGGTTCTTACTTTGTTTATCAGGCGACAGTGCGGAACTGTATCGAACGCCTTCCGGAAGTCAAGGAAAATAGCATCTACCTGGGAGCCTGTATCTAATATTTTCTGGGTCTCATGAACAAATAAAGCGAGTTGGGTCTCACACGATCGCTGTTTCCGGAATCCATGTTGATTCCTACAGAGTAGATTCTCGGTTTCCAAAAACGACACGATACGCGAGAAAAAAACGTGTTCTAAAATTCTACGACAGACCGACGTCACAGATATAGGTCTATAGTTTCGCGCATCTGCTCGACGACCCTTGTTGAAGATTGGAACTACCTGTGCTCTTTTCCAATCATTTGGAACCTTCCGTTCCTCTAGAGACTTGCGGTACACGGCTGTTAGAAGGGGGGCAAGTTCTTTCGCGTACTCTGTGTAGAATCGAATTGGTATCCCGTCAGGTCCAGTGGACTTTCCTCTGTTGAGTGATTTCAGTTGCTTTTCTATTCTTCGGACACTTATTTCGATGTCAGCCATTTTTCGTTCGTGCGAGTATTTAGAGAAGGAACTGCAGTGCGGTCTTCCTCTGTGAAACAGTCAGGCGGTGTATTACTGCTCTCGCGGACAGTGGCAGCTCCAGCAGCTAAGTGGGTCAGCACGAGCCGCGTGCTGCGACAATGGAGCCCCGGCAGCGGCGTCGGCGTCCGTCGGCGCCGGATGACAATGCACGCCGGGCAGAGATCCGCGTCCGCCGGCACGGTATAACGGTGGCCGCACCCCGCCGCCACGCCCCCCTGCGCTCCCTGCACGGGCCGATCAACAGTTTTCACGAATCTAATTCCGAGATCAATAGCTGCAATCCTGGCTCGCCGCCGTCTCTATGGCGGCATTCGGCGATCGGTGTCAGCTCGGTATTAAATCCCCGAGCCGGATACGCCGACCCCGCTCCTTGCAATTCCAATCTGATAAAATCGTCGTGCGAACGAGAGCACCTCGACCAATTTTGCTCAGTTCTCGAACGGGATGAGTGCGGCTGTCACTCCGGCTGCAACAGTTCGAGGAAGTGCAAATCTTCCAGCACTGATTTTACGCAAGTCTCCGTCTTTCTTTCTTATTTTTCCCCCTCTTAGCCCGTGTCTTCAGGACGCCAGCATGTTAATCTGGGTTTGACAGTGTTAGTAATAGAGAGTGGCCGGATACTCCTACTGCCTCCCCCCCCCCCCCCCCTCCGCACCCTTCATCGTCCCCAACCACCTCTCCACCCGATTTGCCTCCATCTACTGTTATTCCACGTGAAAGTGTGGAAAAGTTTTCCAAATGTTTGCGAAACATATAACTGACCCGGAACTTTGGTGGCAGCACATCTACTCAGATGTAGGAAACAGCCTAAAAACACATCTAGGCTGACCGGCACTCTCCCCTAATCCCGGAAGCGTCATGCTAACGCGCGCGGCTATCCGGACAGATATTACACAGGTCTCCGTGACATTAACATTCCTAATTAAGAGGACCAAAGCGCAATCTTCCGCAACGATTAACGTAAAACCATGTCACATTTTACACTGATATTACCCCGCTTTCTGAAGACGGGGAGACATAGAAATACCCCAAGTCTCAGTGGCATTAATATTCATAATTACGAGGATCATGCCGTGGTCTTCTGCAAGAATTAAACTAAAAACATATAACTTTATGAAACAATTTTCCCCGGATTTCTGCGATGACACAGAATAATCCAGACTCTTTTAACATCGCTTCACACATTGTACGCTGCTCTCGTTTAAGCTATGAGACACACGTGAAATTTATTTATTTACTTCCCCAACTTGGAAATATGAGGACCTTCATGACCTCTTTCACATCTCACCAGGCCCACTAGATAAAGTATTTTGCATCACACGCTTTGTGCAACCAGAAGTTAGCCGTACATCGATCCGAGCTCGAGAGGACACGCCACCAATATGTTCCGAAACGCGGAGCTAGAAAATGCGATTTTTCCGGGAGTCATATATCAGCTTCTGTTGATCATTCTATTGATCACAGAGGAAAGGGGTCAAGTGTTTTGGATAGCCCTTGGCTTAGCGGTCATTTGTACACCCGTCGGAAGAACGGGCATATTGTAGCTATCCTAAACCACACAGTCAAAATTTTAACATTACTCACGTCCTCCAAACCAGGCGACTTGAGAATACCGGTTGTTTCTTTTTCATTACGTGTGTTCTAGGGTGGAATTTAAAGGCTTATAAAAGCACCATTTGTTCACGGGCTGTTCCTGAGAAAACATCGATTTTTGGCTACAAAAATAACCAATTGTGGGGATTTCCAATTCTATAATTTCTGTTCAAGGCAGGTCGTCGAAATTTTGATCATTTGTTCTTAAGATGATATTCTGAAACGTCCCCTTAGAAAAATTATAAATGACTGTGCTGATAAACCTCTTACATTATTTGATTTTCAAACAGCTGAGCAGAACTGAACGTACTGAGACATTTCGCTCTTTACCTATTCTGATCAACACTAAACTGACACACAATATTTTTAGCGCAACGCAATCTGACTTTCAATAATCCCTACAAAAGAATAGCCCTGACTAACGATAACTTATCTCTTATCACTTATCTCACAAAACTCTTCGTTACTCAAACTACTGCAATATAGCGTGCGCCGCTCTCAAAACTCCGCCATCTCTCTCCCCACATCCACCACTGCTGGCGGCTCACCTCCAACTGCGCAACGCTACGCGTTGTTCACATCCAACTGCCCAACACTACAATAGCAAATATTGCAACAATGCCGACCAGCCTCAGACTGCACACAGCACAGTCACTGATTTTCATATAGAACGCTACATGGCGTTGGCAACATAAAAACCTAAACAGCCTACTTACAATTCTAGGGAAACTTGAAAGTGTTTTCGATAACATTATCTATTAACGAGATCGAGAATTTCAGGGTTATAGTACTTGTGCACGTAAAATATGCACGTAATATCCGGGCTGAAGCGTGAATGCAGTTTTAGCTGACGTAGTGAACACATGCAAAAGATTCGGTGTCATCTCAAGGGTCCTGAGGTCACAAACAATGTTCCTAGGCGCCATTTTTTCATATACACACTGTCTTGACCGGGGATTAATCAATGTTGCACCTAACACAAAATTATTCTCTCAAGCAAAATTCTTTGTACTTGCAAATCAAGCACCGGAAGTGTAGGCTAAAAGTGTCATGCACTTTTATGCATAGCAGTGTCGAGCGAACTTGCGATGGACGACAGTCTTGTGGTGACTTTAAACTAGAGGAGGCATTCGTTTTGTGCTCTGGTCTGTTTACACCGTACATTTTTAGTATCGCTTTAAAACAAGATGTTTTTAATCCTCACGCCACAGTTTTACATTTTTTTTTTTTTTTTTTTTTTTTTGCATTTAACGTAGGACGAAACGAACGACGGAAATTATGTAAAACTGGAAAGACTGCAAATTGAGTAACATTTTTCTAATAACATTTTTACTCTTTTAATACATAAACCGTAACCCTGACGCTTTCGGTGAATTACTACCGATGAACAAAGTATCCAGAAAAAAAGTCAAGCAGAAAATTTTGTGTTAATCTTATATTATGCGTACTTATTTGTTGTTTATGTGAGCAGGGAAAAGAAGGGATCCAGCGGGAAAATGCTCCTATCGGAGCTCAACAAAGGCGAATATGTTCCTCTGTAAAAGAGTCTGACTAAAACCTGGGTAACCAGCTGCCTCAATTCTCATTTCACGTTCCTCACCGAAATTTTGGCATGCGAATATATTCGCGCTATTTTGTTCTTAAAGAGAGTAGCACATGGAGAGTGTCGGTGAAAGGGAAAGGAGACGGTGCCAGTGGGAGGCAGGGGGGGGGGGGGCGAGAGAGAGAGAGATGAAGGAAGGGAGAAAGGGGCACTGAAGGACAAAGAGAGATGGATTAAGACAATAGCAGTGGGAGCCAGAGAGAGAGGAGACATTGAAAGATAGTGGCAATAAAGAGAAAGAGAGATGGATAAAGGGAATAGGAATCGGAGCAAAAGAGAAAGGAGACAATGGAAATGAGAAATGCAGATCGGCGGAGACCATATAAAGGCTTGGGGGGATCTGGACCCTCCCACACTGGCGAAGTTTAACAAGTAGGTACAGGGCAGGGCGTGGGTATAGGGGAAAAATAAGTCGGAGCGCACAGAATTTATGAGCTGGCGAGGTATCGTTGACGGAGTGGCAGAGGGAAAGAAAGACGAAAGGAGACAATGTAAGTGAGACAGGAGACAGTGGCACTGAAAAATACCGTAAATCAATGGGGCAAAAAGGAGACCGAGGGAGAGAGACATTTTTACACAGTAGCACTGGGAGCGAGATGCTGAATATGAAGGCTTGACTACAAAGATAGACATCACACACATCCACGCCCGAGGCAGGATTCGAACCTGCGACCGTAGCAGCAGTACGGTTCCGGACTGATGCGCCTAGAACCGCTTGGCCACAGCGGCCGGCCATTACATGTGACCGGATCTCGGAAGATTAGGGCACGTCACAGAGAGCGCAAGGTGGTTCCCGAACTTGTAAATAATCCCTTAGCAAGAATAGCCTTAACCGTTAATGTGGTGCGCGAGCACGGTCTGAGTATACCTGCGGCAACGCCTCACAGTAGGGTCATCTAGCAACAATCTCTAAGCAGGTTGCCCGGAGGAGTAGGGCGGCGCTTCTGCGGTGTCCGACGCGGGCACCACTTGCGACGGCGGTGAGCGACGGCCCGGCGTCCCCCGCAGTCGTGACTCTCTGGCAGCACGCCCACAACAGACGCCGCGGCGCGTGCGTACCGAGGCGCGCGCCTGCGGGACCACCTGCCGAGATCACGGCCGTATTAGCTCCGTTATGAGTTGCTCGTCCGGCACTACACGCCGAGTTACGGCGGCCGAGGAACGTTATTATGGAAATCACCGCAGCCGAGAATATCTCACGTCGGCGACTTGTAGATTTTTTTGGCTTCGGACTCCAGTCTCGCAACAGCAGCACGTTACGTCGCTATTGCAATAAAACAACTCATTAGCAGAAATCACACACAGAGGGTGAAGCCCCGTGGCCACTGCAGTGAGTGTCACACTGTAACGTAGGAAGTTATTACGAAATAGCATTCCATGCAGTAAGGCACGCAGCCGTGTCGCACGGTGCCTTCATGATGGCTATGTTATTTCTTCGCTCTGGCTCACAGCGCAGCTGACGTTACCAGCCGTGAGAACGGTCTCAAGTAACATTCAGTCGGTACGCAAATTCATACGCCCTGCGAGTCTAAATAAACCATAGTAATTATCATCCGATTTTGTTCAAACGTGGTCCGCAACATTTTGTTATTAAAGAAGGGATCCTGTTAAAATTTCAGATTTTTATCTATTATAGTTACGGAGATTGAGAAAATTACTTAAATGTCCTAAAACCGACACTTATGTTTCAAAGCTGAGTTAGGAACGATAACCAAATGTCTTATTTTAATCTAGGAACGGCTTTGTCGCAGTCGATACACCGGTTCCCGTCAGATCACCGAAGTTAAGCGCTGTCGGGCGTGGTCGGCACTTGGATGGGTGACCATCCGGGCCGTCATGCGTTGTTGCCATTTCTCGGGGTGCACTCAACCTCGTGATGCCAATTGAGGCGCTACTCGACCGAATAGTAGCGGCTCCGGTCACAGAAAACCATCACAACGACTGGGAGAGAAGTGTGCTGACCACAAGCCCCTCCTATCTGCATCCTCAGCTGATGATGACACGGCGGTCGGATGGGCCACTTGTGGCCTGAAGACGGAGTGCTTGCTTTATTATAATCTGAAGTCATAAGAAAACTGACATTATATAAAATCAGTTAACTGGAATTTTCTTTTCAAAACTTTAATTACTCTACTTTATGTAGTATAAAAATAATTCAGAATTATTATTTGCTTATTTTTTTGTATGAATACATGGGAATGAATGAGAGAGTGTATGCAGGACATACGTTAAAAACTTAATGTCATTTTATGTAAAACCTTATGAAATTGAACAGTGGGAAAAATGTTTTACAGCCACGATATTGAAGACGTATGTCGTTGTGTGCTTGAGCAGCCAGAATAGAAGTCTGAAGCGTAAAAAGTTTCTATATTAATTTAAAGAATATTCTGCATTTCGTTCTATTTTATTAAACGATGTATTAGATATTGAAACTGTAATATGTATATCACTATTTGATTAGTGGTTGGCTAAGGCAAGTTTTGCGGCGAGAATGATCTGGAAGGATCATTCTGATTGGCCATACAGATCAACAGCTAAGCGGTTCCCGCGCGCAGATAGATAGGCAGAGCGGAGCATCGAAACAGTCGCTCACTAACCTGCTGCGAGGTAACATCATGCTAGATGTCTCCGTGAAAATAGTACGTAAAATGAAGAACTAGAAAGTTCATAGTGCTTATAACGTTTCGTGACTAAAACGGCTTAAGTTACGAACATTTTGATGAAAGTTTGATATTTCTGAATTAATTAGTTGAAGTTTCATGAACGTTTGAAATTTTCGGTCGTAGTGACAATTCCGCGTGGCATATTCCGTGTTCTTGATGGAATACTTTGGCGAGCACTGCTAATATACAAGACCACTGAAGCAACCGAATGTTCAACTAGTTAACAGTGGTGGGTAAAAGACTGTTAGATAGCAAAATTAACCTGGTCGGACTTGCAGCAATTCTGGCTGCTTTTACGTGTAAAATATGTTGGCTAAACAGTAAACTTGAAATGATAAAGCATTTGCATCATTGAATACGGACTTGATAGCCATTTCATGTGCTTCCTTATACATAATAAGACGTTAATAGAATTTTCAAATACTTACTGCAAATAAACTGCATTCTCCTACTGCCCAAAATTTGTGAAAATGAACTTACGGGAACTGTCTTTCAACTAGAGTTACGCGGCCTCTGTGTTATAGATACTAGGTAGTGGTTTTATCAACACTACTTTGCACCGCCTAGCGTCCATCTACTACTGCAGAGTGAAGGAACGTCGGAAGAAAGAAATATAGAGGTAGGTGAACTGTTCGATGAAAGTGGCTGAGAGATAGAGTAAGGAGACGAAAGAACGACAGAACGACCCCGCACCGCCGCAACACTGCAAACCTAAAGGTTCGCGTTTCAGTCCTCAGCCAAAGCTACGACGTCATCGATCACTTTAAGTTTCCTTAACCTCTGCCAGTGATTTGTTATGTAAAAAATATCAAGCTGCCCTGTGTTTCGAAGTGTATGTTAGACTTGTAGGCCTCATATATCTGGGAGGTTCAGTCAGTTCAAGGACGACAGAAGTAAAGGGCATTCACATTCAGTGTCTAGCACACCCCTTTGCCTTCAAACCAATCTTCGAACTCAGATTTGAGAACAGTTGACGCCAATACTGTTCTTACTGTTAGTCCCTAGACAGTGCAACAACCTGCCGACACAAAAATAATCTGCTTTTTAGTCACAGTTGTCGAGACGGCAGTTTTGCTGTCAACTTGACGCCGCACACAGCATGTCAAATGTGTGACGCTTCTACGGTGACAAAACAATATTTTTCCAGTGAATACGCAGCGCTCAGCAAACCAGACCACGGTTGGTGGGGAATGAATGAAACACAGACGCTTTGACAGGACCGGTCAGTGTTGGCTGTTGACTGCTTTTAACCTAGCTCCTTATAGGCAGTCGTGAGTGTGTATGAATGTAACAATTGATTTTTTCCTAGCAGATAATGCTTCCTTGGCGGCAGAACCATGGGTGTCGTATGATTCTGTTAATGAGTGAGTGACCTCGATCTGTTTCGAAAGCTTTGTTACTTCCGTGAATATACAGCCGACACGATCTACACTCCTGGAAATTGAAATAAGAACACCGTGAATTCATTGTCCCAGGAAGGGGAAACTTTATTGACACAATCCCGGGGTCAGATACATCACATGATCACACTGACAGAACCACAGGCACATAGACACAGGCAACAGAGCATGCACAATGTCGGCACTAGTACAGTGTATATCCACCTTTCGCAGCAATGCAGGCTGCTATTCTCCCATGGAGACGATCGTAGAGATGCTGGATGTAGTCCTGTGGAACGGCTTGCCATGCCATTTCCACCTGGCGCCTCAGTTGGACCAGCGTTCGTGCTGGACGTGCAGACCGCGTGAGACGACGCTTCATCCAGTCCCAAACATGCTCAATGGGGGACAGATCCGGAGATCTTGCTGGCCAGGGTAGTTGACTTACACCTTCTAGAGCACGTTGGGTGGCACGGGATACATGCGGACGTGCATTGTCCTGTTGGAACAGCAAGTTCCCTTGCCGGTCTAGGAATGGTAGAACGATGGGTTCGATGACGGTTTGGATGTACCGTGCATTATTCAGTGTCCCCTCGACGATCACCAGTGGTGTACGGCCAGTGTAGGAGATCGCTCCCCACACCATGATGCCGGGTGTTGGCCCTGTGTGCCTCGGTCGTATGCAGTCCCGATTGTGGCGCTCACCTGCACGGCGCCAAACACGCATACGACCATCATTGGCACCAAGGCAGAAGCGACTCTCATCGCTGAAGACGACACGTCTCCATTCGTCCCTCCATTCACGCCTGTCGCGACACCACTGGAGGCGGGCTGCACGATGTTGGGGCGTGAGCTGAAGACGGCCTAACGGTGTGCGGGACCGTAGCCCAGCTTCATGGAGACGGTTGCGAATGGTCCTCGCCGATACCCCAGGAGCAACAGTGTCCCTAATTTGCTGGGAAGTGGCGGTGCGGTCCCCTACGGCACTGCGTAGGATCCTACGGTCTTGGCGTGCATCCGTGCGTCGCTGCGGTCCGGTCGCAGGTCGACGGGCACGTGCACCTTCCGCCGACCCCTGGCGACAACATCGATGTACTGTGGAGACCTCACGCCCCACGTGTTGAGCAATTCGGCGGTACGTCCACCCGGCCTCCCGCATGCCCACTATACGCCCTCGCTCAAAGTCCGTCAACTGCACATACGGTTCACGTCCACGCTGTCGCGGCATGCTACCAGTGTTAGAGACTGCGATGGAGCTCCGTATGCCACGGCAAACTGGCTGACACTGACGGCGGCGGTGCACAAATGCTGCGCAGCTAGCGCCATTCGACGGCCAACACCGCGGTTCCTGGAGTGTCCGCTGTGCCGTGCGTGTGATCATTGCTTGTACAGCCCCCTCGCAGTGTCCGGAGCAAGTATGGTGGGTCTGACACACCGGTGTCAATGTGTTCTTTTTTCCATTTCCAGGAGTGTATAATCTAATCACGTACCAAAAAGTTAAATGAAATCATAATTTGCAGAGGCTGTATTTGTACTACATTTCATTTACTACCAGTGGTCAATTTCGATCACACGGCTATTTTCAACGTATTATGAGCATATTGTGTGTCAAAATATGTTGTTAGATCTTGGAGAGAGTCAAAATGATTCACATGTGCTCCTCTGTTTTTCATTCCCAGTGAGTTGTGAGGAATAACAGGAGTTCAAATAGCGGTAACCAGCCTTCTAGACATGCCCCTCCCGCACTTTGTGAAATCATGCTACTCCTTCTAGACGTCAGACCACTTTGAAACAAGGTCGCACTAGGACTCATGAACAGACAGTGTACACGTGAATTGTTTTCGGTGTCATGTAAGATCGTACAACGTAGTATGTCCGATTGAACGTACACGACAGCTTGGCTATGGCAATGTGGCCGAAACTGGACAAAATCAGAAAATAAAATGTTGTACTGAAACACAACCTCTGCGGAACGATTTCCTTTCATTTGATTATGAGGACTGTGGACGCAAGCATGAAGAAAACCTCCAAAAAAAATCTTCATCTCCACTCAATAAAAAACAGATAGAGAACAGAAGCTCTTGAAATGTGGTGCTACAGGAGAATGCTGAAGTTAAATGGAGAGATCGAACAAGTAATGCCTACCTACTGAATCGAACTGGTGACAAAAAAGAAATTTGTAGCACAGTCTGACTAAAATAAGGGATAGGTAGACAGACACATCCCCAGCATAAACGGATAGTCTGTTTGGTAATGGAGGGAAGTATGAGTGGCGGCCGGTGAGACGGGGAGTGGGGGAGGGATTAAAAACTGTGAAAGGAAATGAAGGCTTGGATACAGCAAGCAATTTAGAACTGATCTAGGGTACAGTATTTATGCAGATACGAAGAGATTTGCATAGGATATATAGGCGTGGGGGGAAGTCGTCAGCCAGTCTTTGGACTGAAGAGCGCAACAGCAACAATACCATAGGCATTCGCAGAAATTTATCCTGGAGGAGAGGGGACGGTGCGACTCTGAAACTGCCATTTTTGGTACAACCAAGCTGGTCAGTTTTGAAGCGTGTCTTAGCACTAGAACTAAATTTTATGTGTGGCATAAAAAACTCCAAGAAAAGCTTGCTTCACCACCAGTCAATAAGGACATCGATATAGATTAGAATATCATCAAGACCTGAATCATCGGAGCAGCCTCAGAAGCACTTGGTACACAGAAGAAAACAAGTGGGAAAAAACGATGCAGAATTTGGAACACAGAAGTTAAAGAAGCCCTGAATGAAAAGCAAATAGCTTATTTGATGTCTCTACGGACAAAAACATCAGAGAGCTGGGAAACGTACAATACAAAAAGGAACGTTGCGAAACAAATAGGTGCCCAAAGCGCTCATAAGCGTCTTAAAATAGACGTAGACGGTAGACAGCAATGTGCGTACAGAGTCATGAAAGCCCTGAACAAGAAAGAAAAAGACACTGCCTCACTGAGCGTTGTACCCATCGAATAATGAATACCGCATTATAGAAACTCATGGTGTGTACGGAAGGCAGAAGATCATACTGGAGGAAGTATGTACAAGGAAACAGTAGATCCGTTTACTATGGACGAGCTACAAGAGGGTTTGAAAGGCGTGAAGAACCATTAGATAGTGAAAAGTCCATACAAAAATATGCACATTGTAATAAACACAGGTGGGAATCGATTCCAAGAAATAATTATCAACTAAGGTTGTAGACAAACATACCGTTTTCTGTATTTACTTTTATTTCATTCTTTGCAACTGAAAGTGTAAAGTAAGCTTTTGTTTATTGATGATATCGTTATTATTCAAAAGTATGAAGATGACCTCCAAGGAATAGTATATCAATTGAACGAAATGTGTAAGAAATACAACTTTAAAATTTCTGGTAATACAACAAGAATTATGTCATTCCGAGGAAAACGGATGAAAAATTGTTTTGAGTAATATAATTTTTAACAAGTCTTTCAAATCTCTTATTTGGGCTGTGCTATAAGTTTTGATTTTAACTCTGATATTGAAACTAAAATGCACAAATTCCAAGCTGTCTGTGGTACCATTAGTAGAACACTAGGCTATAAGGTACAAAAAGAGACCACCGTAAAATTCTGTAAACTAATGGCGGTTCCTGTGTTACCCCATGGAAGCGAAAACTGGGTTACCAAAAAAAAAAAATTTCAAGCAGCAGCGATGAGGTTTCTAAGGAAGATGAAGGGCTCCACAAGAAGAGATATGATTGGAAATGGAGATATTAGAACAGAATTAAATATGTTCAACATGAATGTAAATCTCCAAAAATCGTTAAGACTGCAGACACTTCCCCAGAAGATCCTGAACTACAAGCCGAGTGGGAAAATATATATTGGAAGCCCTCGAAAAAGATGGAAACTATTTTGTTTGTAAGTTCGGAATAGGCTAATCCTTGAAAGGAAGATGATTATTGTGATGATGACATAAAAACTTTTTACGTCCCAGAGAATTGAAGATTATCCATGGTGTATGAGAATTCTGTAATGAAGAAACATGCTGTGCGCCAGATTCCAGGGTGTGGGAAGTAATTCGACCACGACCTTTCCATGACAACCGTACCGACACTTGTCTTAAGCCATTTAGGGAACCCACGCGAAACCTCAATCTAGATGATGTGTGAACCGCCAAGTTTCGAATACAGGCACAGGGCCCCAATTATTCCACCGCCACCACTGATGCGTGTTAGTGAGCTCTATCAAATCTAGAGAAAAACTAACCGTTGCACGACTATGAGCCCAAAGGGCTGAGTGACGCAACAGTATAACGAGGTCGCTCTCCGTCTAAAATATGGCTTAGGTCAGTGCATGAGGAAGAGATGAGACAGAAGTGGAACATCAATAAAGTCTATATTTGAAGGAGCCGAAGTTCCCATCTGTAAACACACAGCCACGTCCGGCTGTTTGTTGACGCACAGGTAAAGTATACAAGAAGGCGCTACAGCTGTTCTTGTCAAAGGTGATGCTTAAGGGGAGCAGGAAATGGAGGAAGTATGCCGACAAAGGAAGGGAGAAGTGGAGAGAAGAAATGGGGTGCAGGCTACTGCGTATTACAACATCCTTTTCGTACAGTGAAGCTGAATATTTTTGGATCTTTCAGCAGCAATGCATTTCGGGATATTCGGTATTTACCGTACCTATTGTTTCCTCAAGTAAATGCTCCAAGAGAAGTCTGTTTAATTTAACAGAACATCCTCGGGTTATTCAGTTCGAATATTTCGTTTATATTTGTTTTCATTTTGTGTATCCATGTTCACGCCCACAGTTTTGATAGTTACAACGAGCACTAAGAATATCGTCAGCGACCGTACAATATTTGACGCGACGAGTTCCTTGCAACACACAAACGTAACGTGGTTACGTGCAGTGATCGCAGAAGATAGCGTATTGAGAGATGAACGCGTTATAATCTGATTTTTTGTCGCCAGTAACACGGCAGTGGGGAAAGCTTTTATGCGGTGTATATGTTTGGCAGTTCCTCTTCAATACACAACTTTCGTATTGTCGTGGCAGATCTTGTTCAGAATAAGAACTGGAATAGCACTAATCTGAGATCCGTCGTAATAATTCTTGTTCAGAGTAAGAATTGGAATAGCATTAATCCAGAATCTCTCCGGCGAGGTGGAAACAGTCATATCACGGCTGAAGAATGTGGTTTTTATTACTTCTAGACTGAGGTTATATAGCTAGTTCTGTTTTTAGGAAATGAATGTTGGGGGCAGATGCAAGAATCTCGTATTACTGACCTGGACAACGTTCCAGAGGAGGTGGACTGGCGTTGCACTGCTTTGACCTGTCACGAAATCACAAATACGTACGTAGCTGTTTCTCTGTTGAGTGCTTGTACTACTCGACAAAGCGAATCGTAGACAACGGCCGTAGCGGTAAGTAACTTGGTCACGTGACTAGCTACGCCTACGTACCACTTCAAAGGACTAAATCGACAGATATACAGGTAATGTGCAGAGTACCAGAGGGAAGTGTGATAGGGCCATTGCTGTTCACAGTATATATAAATGATCTAGTAGAAAGCGTCGGATGCTCTTTAAGGCCATTCGCAGATGATGCAGTTGTTTATACCAAAGTAGCAACGCCAGAAGATAGTAAGAATCTGTATAACGACCTGCAGAGAATCGATGAATGGTGCAGAATCTGGCAGTTGACTCTGAACATAAATAAATGTAACATATTGCGCATTCACAGGAAAATAACTTCATTACTGTACAGCTACACTATTGATGACAAACAGCTGGAGATAACGTCTGCCGTAAAATATCTAGGCGTAACTATCCAGAGCGACCTTAAGTGGAATGACTTATAAAACAGATAGTGGGAAAAGCACACACAAGACTCAGATTCGTCGGAAGAATCTTAAGGAAATGTAACTCATCCGCGAAAGAAGTGGTTTATAAGGCGCTTGTTCGCCCGATTCTTGAGTATCGTTCATCTGTCTGGGATCCCTATCAGGTAGAACTGATAGAGGAGATAGAAAAGATCCAACGAAGAGCGGCGCGTTTCGTCACGGGATCGTTTAGCTGGCGAGAAAGCGTTACGGAGATGCTAAACAAACTCCACTCGCAGACGTTACAAGAGAGACGTTGTGCATCACGGAGAGATTTACTACTGAAATTTGGGGACAGGAGTCAGACAACACATTACCTTCCCCCACATACGTCTCGCGTATTGACCACGAGGAGAAAATTCGAGAAATTAGAGCCAATACAGGGGCTTACCGACAATCATTCTTCCCACACACTATTCGCGAGTGGAAGAGGGTTGGAGGGATCAGATAGTGATACCGAAAGTACCCTCCAGCACACACCACTGGGTGGCTTGCGGAGTATGATGTAGATGTAGATGTAGATGAAAGAAGTGCGCGCGCCATTACCTGAACTGCAGGCGTGGAAAGGATTTGTGGCAAAACTCTTCGCGGACAGATGCAACGGCTTTGCTGTTAACGTCAGTAAATTTATTTGCGATGAGTCGTAGAAAGAAGAGCAAATGCTGCCAGAAAATGTGTCGCAACGTGCAAGTAAGATGTTAAAGTTGAGGAGTCGATAGTGTGTAAATTAGGACAAGACGGACACGATGCTGAGCGGAACAGGATTCACCAAAGAACAAAAGCGTGAACACGAAAACATCTCATTGACGATATGAATCAACAACTGAGCAAAAAATTCTCTGATATTTTGAACAATATGAAAGATAACAGCTTTGCGAAGACTTCATAGTTCTTGACATACGTAAGTAGGTATCAAGTTCACCGAGGAAACCACGAGAAAAATTATTCTCTCTACGCGATTTGATTTTAAAAGGTAACAATTGAAGTGATTCGTGTGCGAACAAGAGGATTCAGTTTCAAAAACATAAACAAAAACCATAAAGCATTGGTATTAAGGTGACCATGATTTATTAAGAGGAAACGTGAATTCATACACGTCACACCTTGAACACAAGATTAAAAAACTATGTGTGGAATGTTGTAAGACACAAGATCTGGTCAATGTTTAACTGTTGTGCAATGCAGGACGTCGATATAGCATGTTACAGCGCTTTACTTTTAAGAATGCGGGAATGTAGCTGTTACTAAGTCCCATTTCTGTATTTCGAGCGTGAACACGGCGGGGCTGCCATCCTGAGCAGGTCTCCACTTTGCTTCTCCGGGTACTACAATGCGTTGTGTTCTTGTTTTCGGGGTGGAGGGCAGGGAGAGGGCGAAATTCAACGCCGGCGCATAACACTTCTCTCCAATTGCACCATGAAAGTCTCCGAACTAAACGTTCCAATCCGATGAGCATATCACTATCAACAGAGACAGACTCCCTCGATCAATGAGACACTGGGGAGTGATTTGGAGTTTCATCGTGGATATTGGCGCCAAGTCTGCTGATGCGGACTTTGGCCCTTCCACGGTTCATTTCACTGCTAGTCAAATACTGGCCGTTTCTTCCGGGATTCGAAGTGAGTACTTGTTTGCTCTGCGGCGCAAACAAGCGTTAGGCACCTCGACTAAGAGACACATTTAAGATATTAAACCCCGAGAAAACGACATTTTCTTCAGTGTGCATCCTATGCGTGAATTCCACCAAGAGCCATTCCAACAAAACGACTTTCACTAACAAAGAGAATCAGACTTCACGGTGTAGCTTTGCTGCCGAATCCAGCCACGAGAAACGTGCAGACAGCAATTCAAAGAACGCACAGTAATCCATATACGGGTCAACGAAGCTTCAAATGGTTCAAATGGCTCTGAGCACTATGGGACATCAGTCCCCTAGAACTGAGAACTACTTAAACCTAACTAACCTAAGGACATCACACACATCCATGCCCGAAGCAGGATTCGAACCTGCGACCGTAGCGGTAACGCGGTTCCAGACTGAAGCGCCTAGAACCGCTCGGCCACAACGGCCGGCAACGATTGTCGTGTTGTAGCTATAATTCGAGTGACAATACAATTTTTTTCCGTTGTTGCAACGGTGAAAGTTAGCGAATGGCACACTTACTGTACACTATACGCCGAAAGGAGAGCTGCAACTGTGTTGTCGCCAGCTTTCAAGCGCGGCGTGCCAGAAGAGGCTACCGTCATTCCCGCCTGAAAGCCGCAGTCGCAGGCAGCAATGAGGCGTTGCCATAGAAACGTAAACAAAATCGCGTTACGAGATTATTTGTGAAGTAGCGCGAAGTAGTCGTGCGAAGGTAAGGCGGGTACCAGGTTGAGATTCATTGGGAGAGCCCTTAGAAAATGTAGTCCATCAACAAAGGAGGTGGCTTACAAAACACTCGTTCGACCTATACTTGAGTATTGCTCATCAGTGTGGGATCCGTACCAAATCGGGTTGACGGAGGACATAGAGAAGATCCAAAGAAGAGCGGCGCGTTTCGTCACAGGGTTATTTGGTAACCGTGATAGCGTTACGGAGATGTTTAACAAACTCAAGTGGCAGACTCTGCAAGAGAGGCGCTCTGCATCGCGGTGTAGCTTGCTCGCCAGGTTTCGAGAGGGTGCATTTCTGGATGAGGTATCGAATATATTGCTTCCCCCTACTTATACCTCCCGAGGAGATCACGAATTTAAAATTAGAGAGATTAGAGCGCGCACGGAGGCTTTCAGACAGTCGTTCTTCCCGCGAACCATACGCGACTGGAACAGGAAAGGGAGATAATGACAGTGGCACTTAAAGTGCCCTCCGCCACACACCGTTGGGTGGCTTGCGGAGTATAAATGTAGATGTAGATGAAGCGTTACTATCATACTATCAGAGTTATTCTCTAGGCATACGGACTGTGCCTGGTTTAATTGTATTCTGAACAACAACAGAACGATGCACTAAATACATTTTAGGAAAAGAACTGAGACGCGTAGCTGACTGAAGCAACGTTTGCTAGCTAATGGAAAAACAGAAAGAAAGCTAGCATAGTGGTCTGCGCAACAGGCGGACATGACGATGGCCGCGCGGGGTAGCCGCGCCGTTTGAGGCACATTACCACGGTTCGCGCCGCGGCTCTCCCCCACCCCCCCCCCCCCCCCCCGCATGTCTTTCAAACGTAGTGTTGCAGCAGATTGCTGAAGTGTAGCTTTTTCTGATTATGTGTGTTGCCGCACTGCACAGAGCGGAACACAGTTGCTTAAAAGGTGAAGCATGATCTACTTAGAATGATCTACTACGCGTTTGCATTGCACTACGCAAAATTTTCTTCCCTTTCAGCTAGCTTGCTGCTGCGCTGCATTTCTTGTGTTCACCGCATCCAGCAGTGTCCAGTTTCTGTTAACACAGGCAAGCCAAGAAAGTTAGGGCCAGTTTCTCATTACAGTCGAGATAGTTAAAACACAGTGCTGGCTTTGCTTCTCAAAATTATTATCGCGTTCAATGTAGGTAAGGTTCAGTTCAGACAACATTTCTTACGCAAACAGTTTTATTCCCACAGTGCAGTATCTATTGTTCAGTGTCTGGATTTCTATTTGGTCTGGTTTTTTATTCTTTCAAAATTCAGTTTCTAATCAAATAAGATTTTATTCTTTTAGTTTTGTGCGTTGGAAGTGAAAGTCGCGTATTGTGACATTACCCGTTACAGCGCTGTTTAATGTACGGCACAATATATAGTTTCACAGGACAGCTTATTTAAAATACAGTTTTATGTTTTTTAATTTATTTTGCTGAAATTTAAAAAAATTCAACTATTCAATTTCAGATTGGCTACTCTTATTATCAGGTAGCAATATGCAATTACACCATTTGCATTGTTGAGGACAATAACAAAGACGCACGAAGTCCAGCCCAGATTCAATTCAAAATATCAGATATTTGTTGCAAGTTCAGGAGAAAAAGTCCAATAAAGTTACAACACAAGCTATTGCTGAGAACTGTAGCTGAAGGAGTGGCAGAGGGAAAGAGTCCGAGGGGTACGCATAAGGCAGATCATCGATTATGTGGGCTGCATCGGTTATGGTTCAAATGGCTCTGAGCGCTATGAGACTTAACATCTATGGTCATCAGTCCCCTAGAACTTAGAACTACTTAAAGCTAACTAACCTAAGGACATCACACAACACCCAGTCATCACGAGGTAGAGAAAATCCCTGACCCCGCCGGGAATCGAACTCGGGAACCCGGGCGCGGGAAGCGAGAACGCTACCGAACGTCCACGAGCTGCGGACACATCGGTTATGATGGAATGAATGTGACAGCTCGCAATCGACACGAACGCTGAGCTGCATCATACCAAACTGAGCGTTGATGACCGTAACAAAACAATTGATCCACAGCAGGCGACACTCGAAGACACGAGTAGGGTAGCCGCCCGACGGTGCAGCACTGCCCGCAGATACGGACCACCCAGCGCGGGTCCCCGGGCAGGGCAGTGGCGCTCAGCGGAGCCAGAGGCGGCTCACATCGGCCCCTCATTGTCATGTAAAGTGACCGCGGCCTGCCGGCGTCTTATCTCGGATGCGACAAGCGCAAGACTGGTGGCGCCGCCACCCGCACCGCAGCGGCGGTCTCTACCGCCGCCTGCTACCGCCGGTATTCGGCGCAGGCAGCGTCTGTGGTACGGAACCAGGCACGACCTACCCTGCGTTAAGCGGTTGCGGTCGGCTGACCCCGTGTCGGCCGTCGCGGCGTGTTGTGACCCTCTGCGGTCGCGCTGTACCTCGTGTTGCGGCCATCCGGCTCGATCCTCGCAGTTTAAAACCGTAGGATTATCGGGAGAACCACTCACTTTGCTAGATTCGATTCTACAAGACGTTCCAGTACCAATTACAGTTTGACATCGTAATACGACTGCAAAGTTTCTCCTTCGCTTCTCGCCGCAAAACGAGTAAGAAACCTACACCTCCGTGGCCCACATTTCTGGGTGCGGTGAACACGAGTTCGCTGCACGACGTAATTTTGCCACTGTCAGCGAATTGTACATCAATAGGCGGACCAGCACTGAAAGACCTGAGTCGAAACAAGGCCCCCGGAGTAGACAACATTCCACTGGAACTACTGACGGCCTTGGGAGAGCCAGTACTGACAAAACTCTACCACCTGGTGAGCACGATGTATGAGACAGGCGAAATACCCTCAGACTTTAAGAAGAATATAATAATTCCAATCCCAAAGAAAGCAGGTGTTGACAGATGTGAAGATTACCGAACAATCAGTTTAATAAGCCACAGCTGCAAAATACTAACACGAATTCTATACAGACGAATGGAAAAACTAGTAGAAGCCGACCTCGGGGAAGATCAGTTTGGGTTCCGTAGAAATACTGGAACACGTGAGGCAATACTGACCTTACGACTTATTTTACAAGAAAGATTAAGGAAAGGCAAACCTAAGTTTCTAGCATTTGTAGACTTAGAGAACGCTTTTGACAATGTTGACTGGAATACTCTCTTTCAAATTCTAAAGGTGGCAGGGGTAAAATACAGGGAGCGAAGGGCTATTTACAATTTGTACAGAAACCAGATGGCAGTTATAAGAGTCGAGGGACATGAAAGGGAAGCAGTGGTTGGGAAGGGAGTAAGACAGGGTTGTAGCCTCTCCCCAATGTTATTCAATCTGTATATTGAGCAAGCAGTAAAGGAAACAAAAGAAAAATTCGGAGTAGGTATTAAAATCCATGGAGAAGAAATAAAAACTTTGAGGTTCGCCGATGACATTGTAATTCTGTCAGAGACAGCAAAGGACTTGGAAGAGCAGTTGAACGGAATGGATGGTGTCTTGAAGGGAGGATATAAGATGAACATCAACAAAAGCAAAACGAGGATAATGGAATGTAGTCGAATTAAGTCAGGTCATGTTCAGGGTATTAGATTAGGAAATGAGACACTTAAAGTAGTAAAGGAGTTTTGCTATTTGGGGAGCAAAATAACTGATGATGGTCGAAGTAGAGAGGATATAAAATGTAGACTGGCAATGGCAAGGAAAGCGTTTCTCAAGAAGAGAAATTTGTTAACCTCGAGTATAGATTTTAGTGTCAGGAAGTCATTTCTGAAAGTATTTGTATGGAGTGTAGCCATGTATGGAAGTGAAACATGGACGGTAAATAGTTTAGACAAGAAGAGAATAGAAGCTTTCGAAATGTGGTGCTACAGAAGAATGCTGAAGATTAGATGGGTAGATCACATAACTAATGAGGAAGTATTGAATAGGATTGGGGTGAAGAGAAGTTTGTGGCACAACTTGACCAGAAGAAGGGATCGGTTGGTAGGACATGTTCTGAGGCATCAAGGGATCACCAATTTAGTACTGGAGGGCAGCGTGGAGGGTAAAAATCGTAGGGGGAGACCAAGAGATGAATACACTAAGCAGATTCAGAAGGATGTAGGTTGCAGTAGGTACTGGGAGATGAAGAAGCTTGCACAGGATAGAGTAGCATGGAGAGCTGCATCAAACCAGTCTCAGGACTGAAGACCACAACAACAACAACAGGCGGACCCGTATCACTTTCCTTCATTGCCAGAGCTCTGAAATAGTTTTTTAATTAAGCGTCGCCAGCCTCCTCTATAACTGCCAGACAAATGAAACATAAACAGTCTCGATCGCCAGAAACCTTTATTTTTGCGGTTACTGGCTTCGGTCAGTTACCGACCATCACGCCACATTGGTGGGTGGTGGCGGTGCACAGTGCAGGCGTTGCGAACTGAACGAACGTCAACTGCTCTACGCGCAGCTCTTACACCACTGATTATAGCCTTATAACAACCTGACCACACTCATTATGAGATACAATCTCGATCCTACTACTGGAGCGAAAACAATATACAGCGTGTCTTCCACATTTAACATCCAAACTGGTTCCATGCAGTGTCATTGAATTGGAACAAATACAGTGTAGCGATAAGAGTTAAAACTCGAAAGTCAGGTAGGTGTGTAAAATCAAGTACTTCAGTTTTCCCCTTAGCCCAATATAATTCTCCGTCTGCCTTGCAACGTCGTCGAATGTGTAACACAACCTAATCTCCATGCGCATCATGCGTCTTTATTTTCTGCGAATTATCTTTCCTCCACGGCCTCATGCAGTTCCTACCTCCCAGTCCTTTCACTGATTATTTATTTTCCGCCTAGGTTGAGGTCCTTACACCCATCTTTTCTGAGGCATTCTGCACCATCCATACGTCTCCTGTGCTCATACCATTTTAGTTGTTTCTTTTTACCTATCATATCAATGTTGAATCAATTTCCATCATTTCTTACTCTATACACTATCGTCATTTTTCAATACATTGCCGGCCGGAGTGGCCAAGCGGTTCTAGGCGCTACAGTCTGGAACCGCGAAACCGCTACGGTCGCAGGTTCGAATCCTGCTTCGGGCATGGATGTGTCTGATGTCCTTAGGTTAGTTAGGTTTAAGTAGTTCTAAGTTCTAGGGGACTGATGACCTCAGCAGTTAAGTCCCATAGTGCTCCGAGCCATTTGAACCACTTTTTTTTTTTCAATACATTTCCAAACATTTTCATTGCTTGGAACTTATCTTTCGTTTTCTCCCACACTTCTGCCCCACAACCAATGGGAACAACAAAATTCTTGTATTATTATTTCCCTCTAACAAGGGAGATATAAGCAATTTCACAAAACCGGATGTAGTTGCTTAGCTATGACCTTTTCTGTTCTTATTTTATTTTGTGTGATGCCCGAATACTTGTATAACGTTTATATTTTCAATAATTCTTTTCTCGGTTTGCATTTTTGCAGCATTTGTATCTTCATTCACTAATTCTGTGACCATATGAACAACACGCAAGTTAACATCGTCGTCAAGTATGTTTCTTCGAACAACACCTCTTCCAGATAGTTATTAGCTCCACAATGTGGTATAACGCGTCCGCCAAATCACAACATCGCCTTTGAAAATTGGAATTACAGATATTGCTTTGCGCCCTCGAAATGGACTGTGGATGTTATTTCATCTTAATTCGTCGCCTGCAAAACGTAACTCTGGCAATTCCTGTAGATCACACCTCTCGTCTGCAGAAAGTGGTAAACTGCAGAAAATGATCACCTTCGGTATACATCTCTCAAGACAACAGAACCTGCACTTTCACTTCAAGAGCATCTTCGATCTACTACTTGACTGCCAAAAACCCAAGCAGTTCTCTAAAATATATATTTTTTTATTTACCACTTTTAGCTACCTAGTGTTTGCTTACAAATTGATTAGTTTTTCCATCAATTACGGATAGTCCCATTGGCTCTGACTTTCCTGCTGCTAATTGGAGTTCTCAGCAACGTATTGGCACACACCATATTTTAGCACGCAATAACCAGAAAAAATTTATGAACTCACTGGAAAATCTTCTGATACTTTAGTCTTCCCACAAGCATTGGGCACAGCATTCAGTGTGCACTGTGAAGCTTCCCGAAAACCAACTGTGCTCCCATTAGGGAAAATCCAGCCTCGCAAAGAACACCTGCAAAGACGAGCAAAGCTATCTGAGAAAATTTAAATAGACATCAGTCTTTTGTCTCAGTGATAGCTAAAATAATATCTCGCGTCACATGTCGCACCTGTGGAACGTACAACCACTGGCCAAATTAAAATTCAGATCGAGTTACTAATATTATAAAAGTTCACCTTTACAGGATTGAGAAAAATACGAAACACCTCTCGCCACCGTATCTGTCAGTAAAAGTTCTGCAAGTATTATGTGTATTCGGCTTTGAATATTCTCCAAAACGTCCAGCATCAAGACTAAGAGAGCAGGAGCAACTAAAATTTTAGTTCATTGAAATGAATCATTTGTGCAGTATTTTCAGATCAATTCCATCTAAGTACTGGGAAGGGAAACGAAGAACTTTAATTATGTAGACATATGATACATTCGTCAGAGCCTGAGCATTACTTGAGGTTGATGTAAGACATGAACTATGAACGCGATACAAGACGTAAAAAGCAAATGAACCAAGCGTTCGGTATCTCTTGTGATTTTCTTTCAAAATAAAATATCTATATAGTATACTTCTCTCCTTTTGTTATTCGGTATGCTGCACGAGGCGACGTTGAGCAGTATGTGCAGGCTGTTTCAGGAGGGACAGTAAATATTTAAGGCTTTAGTAGCATCGCTAATTCGAATGAAACATTCCGTATAACGGGTGTCCAATTTTTATTGGTTACAGACATACATCTTGTTGCAGGGATAATTTTTCAGTTCGCGTGTTGGCACTCAGTTGCTTTGGTTTTATTTATGACCGTCATTTTACTTTTGAAATTCAACGTGAGAAGTTGTTCCTTTGTGGAGAGGCATTTTCAAGAACTCTTCTCTTTAAATATGTATTGTGGTATAATGTACAATAAGTTGACTGGGTCCGTTGTGTTACCGACTCGTCTTACAACGCCCCCTTCTCTAGACTTTTTTGAAAACGAGATTCCAGCATTGTTGGAAGAGATTCCTCTGATTACGAGTATGGCTATGTTCTTTCAGCATTACGGATGCCCTGCATATTGTAAATGTCAGGTGACGCATCATCCAAATCTGACATTCCACGGAAGTGGTCACCTTTCTTGGCCACCAAGGTCCCCGGAGTTCACCCATTTAGATTTTTGCCTTTGCAGATGGCTAAAAGTTGAAGTCTAGAAATAAAAGCTAGACCCGACAGATGAATTTATCGTTCGGATAATGAATAGTGCTGGCCCATAACAGAACTCCAAGACGACCTCACACCTAGAGCATTCAAGAGAATTCCGAAAATGCATGACATCAGAGCTGAAATTTGTGAAAAATCAGCTCTGAACTAAATAATTTGCCTTTTCCTAACACCGTCTGTAAGTATTTGCTTGGGCTGCATTCTAACAACGGTAAGTGAGTAACCACTAAAAATTGGGTAAATGTTATGTGAAATATTTTATTCGAATTAGTTTACATTACCACACCCTAAAATATTTACCATTTTTTCTGAAACAGCTGAACACTACGCGTTTGATGAGAAAATTCTCAAAGGCTTTTCTATTAAAAATACGCCCTGCTGGACTGTATAAACCAAACACCAACAGATAAATTGCACCACATATGGAAATTGTTTGGGCTGCATTCTAACAACGGTATGTGAGTAACCACTAAAAATTGGGCATATGTTTTGTGAAATATTTGTTCGAATTAGTTTACATTACCACATCCTAAAATATTTACCATTTTTTCTGAAACAGCTGAACACTACGCGTTTGATGAGAAAATTCTCAAAGGCTTTTCTATTAAAAATACTTCCTGCTGGATTGTATAAATCAAACACCAATAGATACATTGCACCACATATGGAAAGAAATGGTCTTAGAAAGTCGTCAGTAGAGATAGTAATGTTAAATTCGAGGAACATGAGCACCAAAGTTGTTAACAGTTTGTAAAATGAAGTGAGCGCCAATTAATCTAATGAAAAACTGTTGTCACGCATCCAGCATAAATATGAAATCCAAATTGTTATCATAAGGCAGTCAGTGTGTTTCAAAAGAAAAAGAAACACGTATTTAGTAGCAGACACATTTCCCCCAAACATATAAAGAAGATCACAATCGATTTCACAAGCAAGGAACTAAAAGCAGAGATGTATATGTGCCAGCAATCTTCGGGCATAAAAGTGTTGTAGGCCCTTGACCACTTTGAAGTGCTTTGTACCTGTTCCCAAACAGTGATATATAATTTAGTTACTTATTGAATAACCTTTCATAATTGATGTTTTTCCATTTACGTGAAGTTCTTCAGTAAGCTCATGGTAGTATCCCTGTTCCATAACAATTGTCAAGGAGTGTAAATGCCGCATATCGCCACAATTTCCTTCCGTTTGCAGATATGTTTGCCGTCGCGCAGCCTCATCTGTAGAAGAATATTCGATTGACTGTGTTTTGATGTCTGTAGATATAATTTCTAATTTCTTCTAAATCCTAGCACTACAATGAATAAACTTGGCGAACAAATATAGGAGTCTGAATACGCCAGTTAATGTGTTAATACTTCCGTAATTTTAGTTACTGCAATGAACTGCTGTTTCCTAAATTACACGCTATAACCCATTTCTGTAAATCACTACGGTCTTTTTTTCTTATACCTCGTAACAAGTAGCGCCAAATTATTGTTGCTGAGTGGAGTTCAATTAAGATCGGGATTTTCGCACGTAGTGAATACTTCGCAAGTACTGATGTTTCACGCCGGAATGTACTGTACCGCCAGCTGACGCTTTCATTTCTGGCCAGAAACGAAGTCAGAGAGTTCGAATCCGTTTTAAATCAACAGTAATCAAAGCGACGGCTGTAACTAATCTCCGTTAATTGAGCTACTGTTTCACTAACATCTCCCAATTACCGCCCGCTTTTTCTCGCTTGAGGACGCAGAAGAGAAAGGTGGCTGGGTGTCGGGACTTTCGGGTTAAGAGGTGAAACTTGCGCTGGCAAGGACGTACAAGAATGAGAAACAGTAGATTTAATTAAAGATCATGACGGAAGGCGGCGCTGGCGAACTAATTTCACAGGCGGACAATCTCCAATCACGGGCCGGCGCAGGCACGCCGCCGCGCCGCTCTGATCAGTATTCCGGGCGCACTCCGAGGAGGCTTCGGCCCTCAAAACTGCGCCCTGCCTAGCCTAGCCTAGCCGGGCTGCTGACGTCACGCGCCGAGCCACGCTCTCCACAGCGTGACGGTGGAACAGCTACGCTCCCTCTGTTCGCACCCGCGTCTGCCTACATACTGCGCAGTCTGGCGGAGGATGTATCTACACTCCTAAAAATGGAAAAAAGAACACATTGACACCGGTGTGTCAGACCCACCATACTTGCTCCGGACACTGCGAGAGGGCTGTACAAGCAATGATCACACGCACGGCACAGCGGACACACCAGGAACTGCGGTGTTGGCCGTCGAATGGCGCTAGCTGCGCAGCATTTGTGCACTGCCGCCGTCAGTGTCAGCCAGTTTGCCGTGGCATACGGAGCTCCATCGCAGTCTTTAACACTGGTAGCATGCCGCGACAGCGTCGACGTGAACCGTATGTGCAGTTGACGGACTTTGAGCGAGGGCGTATAGTGGGCATGCGGGAGGCCGGGTGGACGTACCGCCGAATTGCTCAACACGTGGGGCGTGAGGTCTCCACAGTACATCGATGTTGTCGCCAGTGGTCGGCGGAAGGTGCACGTGCCCGTCGACCTGGGATCGGACCGCAGCGACGCACGGATGCACGCCAAGACCGTAGGATCCTACGCAGTGCCGTAGGGGACCGCACCGCCACTTCCCACCAAATTAGGGACACTGTTGCTCCTGGGGTATCGGCGAGGACCATTCGCAACCGTCTCCATGAAGCTGGGCTACGGTCCCGCACACCGTTAGGCCGTCTTCCGCTCACGCCCCAACATCGTGCAGCCCGCCTCCAGTGGTGTCGCGACAGGCGTGAATGGAGGGACGTATGGAGACGTGTCGTCTTCAGCGATGAGAGTCGCTTCTGCCTTGGTGCCAATGATGGTCGTATTCGTGTTTGGCGCCGTGCAGGTGAGCGCCACAATCAGGACTGCATACGACCGAGGCACATAGGGCCAACACTCGGCATCATGGTGTGGGGAGCGATCTCCTACTCTGGCCGTACACCACTGGTGATCGTCGAGGGGACACTGAATAGTGCACGGTACATCCAAACCGTCATCGAACCCATCGTTCTACCATTCCTAGACCGGCAAGGGAACTTGCTGTTCCAACAGGACAATGCACGTCCGCATGTATCCCGTGCCACCCAACGTGCTCTAGAAGGTGTAAGTCAACTACCCTGGCCAGCAAGATCTCCGGATCTGTCCCCCATTGAGCATGTTTGGGACTGGATGAAGCGTCGTCTCACGCGGTCTGCACGTCCAGCACGAACGCTGGTCCAACTGAGGCGCCAGGTGGAAATGGCATGGCAAGCCGTTCCACAGGACTACATCCAGCATCTCTACGATCGTCTCCATGGGAGAATAGCAGCCTGCATTGCTGCGAAAGGTGGATATACACTGTACTAGTGCCGACATTGTGCATGCTCTGTTGCCTGTGTCTATGTGCCTGTGGTTCTGTCAGTGTGATCATGTGATGTATCTGACCCCAGAAATGTGTCAATAAAGTTTCCCCTTCCTGGGACAATGAATTCACGGTATTCTTATTTCAATTTCCAGGAGTGTATTTTCTTCCTCCATTCGATTCGCACAGTAAGCGAGGGATAAATTGCCTGCATGCCCCTGTAATGTTTCCGACCTCTGTTATATTATTCTCATGACTCCCTACGCGGTGGCGACAGCATAACAGCCGGACAGTTTTCTTAGAATACGGGTTCTCTATATACAACCGACAGAACTTCGCGAGAATACTCGTCTTTCTTCTAAGCATTCCCATTCCAGTTTCCCGAGTATTTCTCACACAAGTATTTCTGTTACACTTTCTTATGGGCTATATCGATCCGTTATGATCCCGAGAAAGCGTCCCTGAATTTATTCGATGTCTGTTGTTAGGTCTGCTTCATAGAGACTCCACACACTAGAACAATACTCTAGAATTTTTCGCAAACCGTGTTCTATCCAATTTCTTTTATAAATACGCTGCATTGTTCCCAGTACCCTCCTAACAAACCTAAGGCTTCCTTTCGACTTCGCTAATATTGATTTAATGTCTCAGTATTACCTTTACCATGCCGGATAACCGCTCGTGTTAACGCAACCCCTTCCGGGACGGGGAGGTACGCTGGCCCCGGATCGAATCCGCCCGGAGTGAAGAGGAGAATGCTGTCCTTAACTATCTGTTCACCTTAAAAACTTACCAAGCAGCAGCAGCAGCAGCTCATTACCCCTAAGTATTTATATGATGTGACAAGCTCAAAACTCATCACCGAGCGATGTGGCGCAGTGGCTAGTACACTGGACTCGCATTCGGGAGGACGAATGTTCAGTCCCGAATCCGGCCATCCTGATTTAGGTTTTCCGTGATTTCCCTAAATCGCTTCAGGCAAATGCCAGGATGCTTCCTTTGAAAGGGCACGGCCGACTTCCTTCCCCCTCCTTCCCTAATCCGATGAGACCGATGGCTTCACTGTCTGGTCTCCTTCCCCAAACAACCCAATCCTCGAAACTGATCTTGTAAGCACATACTAAGCGGTTTTATCCTTCGTTACAGGCATTACCTTAAATGTATCCACATTCAGAGAGCCACCACCGTTCTTTCTGCACTTCCTTATCCTCGTCCAACGGAGATACGTTCCTGTACACCACACAGTCGGCAAACAACCTTACACACTGGTGTGTGAAACTTATGTACGAAACTAAGTTTCGGATGCTGTGCCATGTCAAATAAGACAATTCAACGAAACTTGGACCACACGCGGAAAAAACTGCCAGAATATAGAACAGAATACAGAAGGTAACTTAAAGAAACACGCAATGAGACGAAGAGAAACGACACCTTTATTCACAGACAATAGTTACTTCGGCGTCATGGTGATTTACGATGGTCCTCTGGAAATTATAAAAAGCGGTACAGCATTCTTGAAAGGGTGTACGATCGCCATCGGCGGCGATGCACGCTTTGCAACGTGCTCCCATGTTGTCCACAAGATTGGTAAAGACTTCGTGAGCTAGGGCATTCCATTCCTGCACTATCACGGTCACCATCTGTTCGATCGTCGCTGGGGCAAGCGTACATACTGCAAAACGTCTATCCAAGGCTTACACAACTGCCCGATAGGATTTGAGTTGGGGCAACGGATAGAGCAGTCCAGTATCCGAATATTTCCTCGTTGCAAGAGCGCTTCCACTTGCGCTGTTCGATAAAATGACGCACTGTCATCCATAAAAATGAAGTTAGAGCCGAACACACCCCTCAAAAGATGGACATGTGATACGGGTACTGTGTCTCAAACAACTGGAGGTCAGTACGTCCATGCAAAATTATGTCTCCCCACACCATAACACCTGGACTACGAAATCGATTATGATCGACAATGTTGTCGGGTGCATTATATGTTCACCATATGAGAGTACGTCCATCATTGTCGAGTATGATCGTTCTGGTGATCCAGATGTTAGGCTGAGGCATAATGTTGCGTGGGCGCACTAACTTCCAACTCTTTGAACACGTTAGCCTAATCGGTCAACGTCACTGCGAGCCTGTACTCCTTCTCCACCTGCTCCTTTTCAGGGGTGTATTCCGTCCTAAGTTCATTTTTATGGACGATAATGCGCGACCGCATCAAACAACATGTATGGAGGAGTTCTTGGAACGAGAGGATATTCAGCGCGTGGACTGGCCCTCCCAGTCTCGCGATTTAAATCCCATACAGCACGTGGCAGATGCGTTGGAGAGACGTACTCCAGCACACTCACATGCACCAGCGACCATCCAGGAGCTGTCAGTCGCGCTGGTGCAGGTATGGAATGCCCTACCAGAAGGACTCTTTAACAGTCTTGTGACCAGCACGCGAATACTTGTAGGCATGCGTACTGTCAGCCGTGGTGATTACACATCATACTAAGAACCTTCTCCGTAATGTCCAGGGGATCGTCATGAATCACGGTGAAAAAAAATGGCTCTGAGCACTATGGGACTTAACATCTATGGTCATCAGTCCCCTAGAACTTAGAACTACATAAACCTAACTAACCTAAGGACATCACACAACACCCAGTCATCACGAGGCAGAGAAAATCCCTGACCCCGCCGGGAATCGAACCCGCGAACCCGGGCGCGGGAAGCGAGAACGCTACCGCACGACCACGTGCTGCGGATTGAATCACAGTGACTTCAGCGCAATTATTGTCTTTGGACAAGTGTCAACTTCTGTTCGTTTCACTACGTGTTTCTTTCAGTTACCTTCTGTAATATATTGTAGCAGTTCTTTCTACGTGTGGTCCAAGTTTTACCTAGCTACAGCTTAGCAGTGACACATCATGCAAAAGTTTCTTTCATCTAAAATTTCAAGGCGAACTACCATTTCTTGCAGGGCTGTATGGCAACATCGATAACTCTTTCTTGTCCTGTCGACCTCAGTTGCGAGTACTGATAATTATTACTTTAGATCCGTCTAATCAATACTGAATAAAACAACCTAGTCTTGCCATAAGCGTTTCGCCTCAATTTTTTGGAAGCCATCTTCAGTGGCCTATATATATATATATATATATATATATATATATATATATATATATATATATATATATATATATATGTGTGTGTGTGTGTGTGTGTTTGTGTGTGTGTGTGTTTAAACTATGTTGCTTTACATTTTGGACATTATGTACTGAGGTTATAAGCAGTTCTGGCATTTTCTGTTTACTTATTACTTAGTGATGCTAACGGCCGTGCCGCAGTGGTAACATCAGTTCCCTTCAGATCACCGAAGTTAAGCGCTGTCGGGCTGGGCTAGCACTTGGAATGGTGACCATCCGCCGAGCGCTGTTGGCAAGCGAGGTGCACTCAGCCCTTGTGAGGCAAATTGAGGAGCTACATGATTGAGAAGCAGCGGCTCTCGTCTCGTAAACTGACATACAGCGGGGAGAGAGGTGTGCTGACCACATGCCCTTCCAAATCTGATCCAGTGACGCCGGTGGGCTAAGGATGACACGGAGGTCGGTCGGTACCGTTGCGTCTTCCAAGGCCTGTTCGGACGGAGTTTAGAGCAGAGTATTATTTAGTGATAGTGTGAATTTCTATTTACAAATTTCGTACATGCTGGTCTACATATGTTCTTTTTTCAATCGTGCAACTGTTCTTCGTCTGCTTTGTATCATACGAAATTTCGTTTTCACAGCACTAGGAAATAAACATTTGATTACTTGATGTTTCTTTTTGGTTGGGGTTGCCAACTGTTGAATGTTATTACCAGCTGTTGAATGTAGCTTTTTCATATCAGTGATGTGTGCATGAGTGCGTATTTGTTGTAAGGTGGTTGCGTGTACTATTTGAACATGGCTGTATGTATAAAAGGATATTTTGTTATTACTTTCTTAATTCTTTTATGAAGTTTAGCAGAGAGTTTGTATTGATGTGTCTCTGTTTATGACACGTTTCTTCTCTGATACGGCGCTCTTTAACAACCGTGCAAATTAAAACTAGTTTTTGGAATTTTTGACTCGCATATTAAGCAAGTCAGAGGTGAATAATAAACATTCTAGCTTTTCATGGTCACATATTGGACTTAATCTCAGCCGTCCGCGGTGGCCGTGCGGTTCTAGGCGCTTCAGTCCGGAACCGCGGGACTGCTACGGTCGCAGGTTCGAATCCTGCCTCGGTCATGGATGTGTGTAATGTCCTTAGGTTGGTTAGGTTTAAGTAGTTCTAAGTTCTAGGGGACTGATGACCTAAGATGTTAAGTCCCATAGTGCTCAGAGCCATTTGAACCATTTTGAATTTCATCTCATGTGGTAGCTGCTTCAATGGAAATTTTAGAACTGACGGCGAATACTTAATTTGAACAAAGTAAGAGCACATGGACTATCAGACCAATTGTGTGATTGGATTGAAGAGTTCCTAGATAACAGAACGCAGCATGTCATTCTCAATGGAGAGAAGTCTTCCGAAGTAAGGTACCTTCCGCCACACACCGTCGGGTGGCTTACGGAGTATGGATGTGGATGTAGATGTAGATATTTGCTTCCGAACTCTCTACAAATCGACCCATTCGCAGCCGTGACGCAGTGCTCACAGGTTAGGCAGTGACAGCCACTAAGAGAAGAAACAGCCTAAACTAATTCTGAGAGGCGAGTGGTCAAAGCAAAGCTGTCTCGTACAAAATGCTAACAACGGCAGTTCCTTATTGACTTGCACCATACTGTGTACATTACGACAGCAGAGAGACACTGCCGCAGTGATTATAACAGGATGAAAGAAAAGGTGGAAATAGCTTAAAGCGTCCTTCTTTGTTTAAATAAACGCTGAGTACAGATTCAGTGCTTAGCTTACCAAGGGCACCAGAACGTGGATGGGTTCAAACCCGCGGCCGGCCATCCTGATTTAGATTTTCCGTGATTTCCCTAAATCGCTTCAGGTAAATGCCAGGACGATACCTTTGAAAGAGCAAGGCCAATTTCCTTCGCAATCCTTCAGTAATCCCATGGGACCGATGACCTCGCTGTTTGGTCCCCTCCGCCGAATCAGCCAACCAGAACGTGGATGCTGCCGTCTCGCTTTCCGTATCCGGCAAATGGGATTTCCTTGACATCACTGCACAGTGGTTATCCTTTGGACAGCTCCACTATTTCATTCCGTTTCTGTGATCTGTAGTATGAAAGAGTAGGTGACTGAAGTTATAAAAGCGAATTTTGTCTTTTGATGCGAGAGCACGGCTTTAAATATTAAAACCAAGGGACTCATTTTTAATAATGATCATAGTCGTTCGTTTTACATTGCGGATGGCACGATTTAAATGTTTCGTTACAAAGATCACTGTCGATCTTTTCTTCCCTTCGTTGAATTCACATAGATACGTTTTGCCCATACAAAGTATTACTCTCACGAATCACCGCCTGCACTAAGGCTTACTGTATCACAAACTCACTCTCTTTCCTCTAGTAGCGTTCAGTTCACATCCACACGCGACGAGTCATATATTACATTTTCAAGTTCCTTCCTATGGACAGTAACGGAATTTTTGGTGAACTCCTTCTGTAAATATAGTCGGCGTTACGCTTTTGTTTGCCGTATTTGCAACTGCGAGCTGCAGCACAATAACGCTTTTATGAGCGGCGGAAGTAAACGCATCATAATGGCTCAGTTATCTCAAGTAATAAAACAGTTCAGTTATTCCAGACAACAAGATGCTAACTCTGCATACAATAGAGTAACTGTCGGCTTCACCCTGTCATCTACTAAAGTAGTCCTTTATCCATACAGGATGAGTAGCGGACAAGTACGGAAGGTACAAAAGTGCCGTACGACTACTCTTCATCATCATCCGACAAGAAACATAATTTAACATGAACAGGCAAAATTTGTCTCTTTCCTCGTGTTTTTATGTAGGGTCTCCAATATCCACTCACTGAGATAACAACAAAGCTTCGCAAAGAAGCTGCAGATACCAAGTGGAATTGCGAATTTTGAGAAGTCAGGAGAGTGTTAGAATTAGAGTAAAACTACAACAACGGTTTAAGGAATAATACTGGTCTCATTCCAGAAAAATGGAAATATTTGCGTATGTGGTGTGGGACTGAGTCATAGATGCATTTTTTTCTATCCTTCCGCATCTGCTTTACAGCGTTTGCTCAATACGGTCTTCGATAACAAGGAGATTACCACACAGGGGACGCTGCCTGTGTATTTCTCACACTTAAAAAAACAAACCTCATGTCTCTGCTAGCATATGCATGGTTCACAAGCGCTACAGCAGAAACTTTCAGTCAGAGTAAAACGCTGCACCTGACCGAAGCCCTGCCTCTACCAAGCTATCAAGGCACGCCTCCCAGCCCACTCTCGCAGTTACAGTTCTGATAGCACAGCTTCCCCCCCCCCCCCCGCCCATTTCCAAACTCCTCAGAAGCTCTCCTGGGAAACGACGGAGACATACGAGCATAGGAGCTTAGCTGACGCCTAGGACTGGAGTGCAGCACGACTGTTTCTCTCTTCAGCGAAGTATTAGCTTTTATGAAACTTATCAGGTTAAAATTGTTTGCCAGACAATAACAGCTCAGGTGCAAGATGAGGCCTGGCAGAAACTTTTAAATACTCTAAAAACTTTCAATACGGCGCACGAATCACTGCAGAGATAAATATTCATTTTGGTAGGTCGCAGCCTTTGTTTTCCTAATTTCGAGATCTAAACTGGTAATAGACTTTATTAATAAAGTTGAATAACCGTATAGATATTTGAAGGCCTTGCAAAAATTCGTGTGTATATTCATCTTGAGCGCTATAGGAAGAGAATCGTAACGAGGAAGATCGCGAGGTTCTGCAACCTACCTACAGGTACGCAACCCGCAATGCGACCTCGTCGTGTGGGTAGCATAACACACGCAGTGTGCAGCAACTGCAGAACGACGTCGCTTCCAGCGCCATAAAACGACAGAAAAAAGTGATGAAAGGTCAAACCTTGAACATTTTATATATATAGTAGCCAACAAGGAATTAGTGACACTTTTTATTAATGTCATATCAAGAATCAGCATCAAGTTAAAGGCCACTGTGCTGAAATCTGTAAACTGCAATGTTCAACAAATTTTTATGAAAATATTTAGCAAGCTCACATTTCAGATTTCTGCTTTTATTTACATATAATATGTTGACAGATAGCACATTAAAATAAATACTTAGCTCCATCTTCGGAAATACGTAACTTATTTTAGGCCATCAACATAAATATTTATTTAAGCAGTAATATAACCTAGAAACGTATAGTGCAAGCACTTTATTAATAATTGTGCATCCCAAAGGTGAAAAATCGCTCGAATAATATTAAATCTCTTGTACTGATAAAATTCAGTGAACATCAATTCACAAAATTATTAAATTTAACCAAAATAAGCTGTAGAATTTTCCGTACTTTTTACATTTTCTTATGGAAATTATCAAAGATGCACAACCAATTGTTCTATTTTTGGTCAAACTATAAATCGACTGTGTGTTTCCGCTTGCCTTGTAGATTCTAAGTTACATCTAGCAATAGTCTAGCAGCAGTCTACCAAAATAGTAGGAGCCCACTTCTCTGCCTACATCTTCTCCATAACTGCAATATAGTGATGGTCGCCTTGTCCTTCAGACACTACTTCACTTTGAGTGACTCTCCGTAACATGACAACAGTTCACTCACAAGCTCCTTAGAAATTTGTACTCTCTTATTTACTAAGAAGGTGGAGTATATACTTTTAAAATTTTCTCACCATTCTGTAACGTTTCATCAGACTGCTTCTCTCTGAAAAGCTCTCGAATCTGTGCACCAAGATAATTCCCTCTATGACTTATGACTCACCCAGACGGGGGCCTTTTCCCCCAAAGTGCTTATAAGCCTCACCTTCGTGATTCATTTTCTTCACAAAATTGTTCATCAAACCTGTTTTTACGAGTAAAAATGAAAAAAAAAACATCTTTTCGGGATCAACTAGTGGCACGTGTAGGATATTCTTCGCAGCTGGCTGTGGTGAAATTCTTCTAGGCCAGTGAGTTTTGGTACAGTGAGATGTGCGAGTCCTACTGTCCCATTCACAAACGAATTAAGAGTATGTAGTGTAACCTAATTGCGTGCTTAGTAAAAGTTCAAAAACTTTAAGGTCGTCACAAATCGCCCACTGATTTCAAGTAAACATTTCGTATTTACAAAAGATCCACCCATCTGACCACCGTAGCCAATGGGAGCTGGAGGAAGCTCATTAGCAGTAGGGAGAATCACAGCTTACAAACTGTGCGTGAAAGAATCAGTGAACCGTCTCCATTCTTCAGCAGCTCATTCCAGTATCTTTCATTAAGCTTTCTGCATTAATGCTTGGCACGAGATTGACTTGCATAATTCAAAAGCGGGTGAATTCTTTTTCTCTCTATTTCGATAAAATGAAACATCTACATTCGGTGACAGGACATCCCATTCTTGTAGGCGCGTTGTAGAGCTTCAGTGACATCACTTCACTAGTTTTGAATTACTGTTGGTCTTTTGAGCGCCTAGACTCAACGGAATGAGCTTCTTAACTAACATATTTGAATTAACATTGTATTCTACTTATGGGTCATGTACACCCACGACTTCTCCATGTGGAACAGGATGCGTGGCAAACGGAATACGTAAATCTCTTTAGAGCAACGCACAAGGAAAAATTACAATCACTACCACCAACAACGCTAACAGAAATAGCTGGTATGATTCAAAATTTGAATAATAATATTCTTGTCGTAGCTAATAGTTATATTATGTTGACACAAAATTGCTTCTATTCGCATTTACGGATGAAAATCTGTGTAAAAACAGAGATAAATTTCAATTTTATTTGTAATATTCGTTAACAGTACAATGGAACTGATAAGAATCCGCTAGTTCCATGCAATGCATTCTTACTGTTACTGAAAGAGGTCGGCAGGATGTGCTGCTTGGAAATGGGGGTTAAAAGGATCCGTGAACAAAATTTATGAGATGGCCTAAAAAATTACGTCACACGCTTAGAATCTTAAGTAAGTCACACGAAACATACGCATCTCCTACCAGGTTTCACACGGAATCGTCATCTAAATTATTCATCAGCCGTTACGACCACGTGTTAGGTTAACTAGGCGGGGTGAGGCCCCAGGTTACTTTAACATTGCAAAACGCTGCTTCTAAAAGTGTAACTATACGAATTTTTTTAGAGCTATTGCTGCTCTCGTGTGCTGAAAGGACCAAGTGACTGCAGCACTATAAATGGATAATGCGAGCCCCCATGCTCACTTCTGAAAAAGAAACCCTAACTGAAAACTTTAATTGTACAGGTAAAATTTCTCAAAAAAATGAATGAGTGGCCGTAACGACACGCTAATTAATTCAGTCCTGAAAAAGAGCGGATTAGTAACAGTGCAAAACATGATACCTCATCCCACAATGAAATTGGCGGCAAAGACGGAGATCGTCCTCGATTTCGTCCGCTCAGTTCAGCCGCTACACCAAGAGTGACCATCATGGCGGCTCTCAACGGCCGTTCCCCTTACAAGGAGGGGAGGGGGAGCTGTTACCAACACCGAACTACCACCTGGCAAACAGGTGGATTGTCGCTGTCTTTACTCCAGGCTTAGGTTGGCATTAAACAGACCTACAGGCTGACCACATCTCTGCCTTGGCACTGCTAGCAGATGAACTCTTAATACAAAGCCCAAAGTTAATTAACCTAAGGCAACGTGGAGGGATTAAGGAAATGAGGTGCATTAACGTAATTAAAATAAACAGGTAGTCCACTTCTACACTCGAGTTAAACTAAAAATAAATGCTGAAAGTACATTACAGGCCATTAAAATTGCTACACCAAGAAGAAATGCAGATGATAAACGAGTATTTATTGGACAAAAGTGATTACATTTTCACGCAATTTGCGTGCATAGATCCTGAGAAATCAGTACCCAGAACAACCAACTCTGGCCGTAATAACGGCCTTGATACGCCTGGGCATTGAGTCAAACAGAGCTTGGATGGCGTGTACAGGTGCAGCTGTCCATGCAGCTTCAACACGATACCACAGTTCATCAAGAGTAGTGACTGGCGTATTGTGACGAGCCGGTTGCTCGGCCACCGTTGACCAGACGTTTTCAGTTGGTGAGATGTGGAGAATATGGTGGCCAGGGCAGCAGTCGAACATTTTCTGTATCCAGAAATGCCCGTAGAGGACCTGCAACGTGCTGTCGTGCATTACCCTGCTGAAATGTAGGGTTTCGCATGGATCGAATGAAGGGTAGAGCCACGGGTCGTAACACATCTGAAATGTAACGTCCACTATTCATAGTGCCGTCATTGCGAACAAGAGGTGACCGAGACGTGTAACCAATGGCATCCCATACCATCACGCCGGGTGATACGCCAGTATGCCGATGACGAATACACTGTTCCAATGTCCGTTCACCGCGATGTCGCCAAACACGGATGAGACCATCATGATGCTGTAAACAGAACCTGGATTCATCCGAAAAAATGACGTTTTGCCGTTCGTGCACCCAGGTTCATCGTTGACCACACCATCGCAGGCGCTCCTGTCTGTTATGCAGCGTCAAGGGTAACCGCAGCCATGGTCTCCGAGCTGATAGTCCATGCTGCTGCAAACGTCGTCGAACTGTTCGTGCAGATGGTTGTTGTCTTGCAAACGTCCCCATCGTGACGTGGCTGCACGATCCGTTACAGCCATGCGGATAAGATGCCTGTCATCTCGACTGGTAGTGATACGAGGCCGTTGGGCTCCAGCACGGCGTTCCGTATTACCCTCCTGAACCCACCGATTCCATATTCTGCTAACAGTCATTGGATCTCGACCAACGCGAGCAGCAATGTCGCGATACGATAAACCGCAATCGCGATAGGGTACAACCCGACCTTTATCAAAGTCGGAAACGTGATGGTACGCATGTCTCCTCCTTACACGAGGCATCACAACAACGTTTCACCAGGCAACGCCGGTCAACTGCTGTTTGTGTATGAGAAATCGGTTGCTAACTTCCCTCATGTCAGCACGTTGCAGGTGTCGCCACCGGCGCCAGCCTTGTGTGAATGCTCTGTAAAGCTAATCATTTGCATATCACAGCATCTTCTTCCTGTCGGTTAAATGTCGCGTCTGTAGCACGTCATCTTCGTGGTGTGGCAATTTTAATGGCCAATAGTGTATGTTCAATATAATGCAACAAAAAAAAGTAGTTGTTAAGAGATGGAACAAACTGTTCCCACTCAAGCTGTGCCAGCTACTCTGGCTCTTCAGCGTAGTTGTGCGAGAGGTGTGCAGTGCGCCGGCCGGCCTACCTTGGAGCGCGCCTCGGCGAGCAGGGAGGCGGCGAGCGCGGCGGCGGGCCGCAGGAAGAGGTCCTCGAGGGCGGCGAGGCGGCCCTGGTAGCGGACCACCAGCAGGTCGCGCGCCTGCCGCTCCAGCGCGGCGCGCACGCTGGCGAAGCGCGGGTAGACGGCGGCCAGGTGGCGCGCCACCAGCCCGGGCACGCCGCTCTGCGCACACAGGGGCCGCGGTCAGGGGCGGCGCTCTCACACACGCTCACTCACTCAACCTTCGACCATAAATATAATAGACTGGCCCTGACGTCAGTTTCGTGGTTCCAACATCTCTGGGCTACAGTCACGTGAATTTTGGCAAAAAATGGTTGTTTCGTGTTGCGCTTATGGCTGTACTCAGCCTTTTGTCGGGGGAAATGGCATTACATTTCACCTGTAAGTGTTCCTATGATAGTGCAGATGCGTTTATTGAAATCTGATGAAGTGACTTTTATATATTTTTTACACTTGAAATAGAGTATCACGTAAATTTGAAAGTGATGCCTGTAAAGTCAGACTCATATTACATTTTGGAAAGTATCTGTGATAATTCGGTTACCGAAGTAAGTATAACTGTTTCTCGTTCCTACTCATAGGTTCCCTAAGGATGAAAACCGAAGGCAGCTTTGGATACAGGCCCTGAAACAGAAAAACTCTAAGCCTTCCTTACATACGTGCCTTTTTGTATATACAAGTGAGATTATAATAAGGTAAGAGCACCTATAGTCGACACATGAAGAGAATTTTTTTCTTCCTTCTAATACTATTTAATAAATCTAGGCTCCAAAATTATTTTCTGAAACTTCAAAGTCTCACCTTTCATCCAAAATATCATTTTTTTTAAACTCATAGTTTAAATTTTTGTAAAAATAGTAGGAACTGAACCTTTGAAGTGCACCTAAAACTGATACTCTGAAATGTACCTGCTCCTAACGTCGACAATTTTGGCACCTATAGATGACATAATTCCCATATCCCATTTTCTTTTATAAGTCACTAGAACTCAAAAAGCGGCGAATCCAATGTTTAAAGTTTTGACACGAGCCCACTCTTACTGTTTAAAAGAATTTTAACGACATTTTACTTTAATTGATATTTTGTAGTAATTTCCTCCCGCTGGCCACCAGAGGGGCGTTCGATGTATCTGTTAGATTTTATAAATTTTACTGTGAACAAATCCAGGTCAAATGTAGTTCTGACATAATTTTTCGCAAATAAAAAAATAATTTTTGTTGGAAGCGTTTGGGAGTCAATTGAGAAATGTGGCCAAAATACGATGCAAACATAGGATGGCAGACCGCTGATTTGAAATGCCGCCACGTTTTGCCAACAGTCACGTGGTTTATGTTGGAGCCACACCAGCGCTATAGCTTCTGCACAGCAAGGCCACTTTACTAGTATCTATGGTCGAAGCACACAACACAACACAAGGGCCCTCCTCACACTGTCCTACATGCTAAACACAGCGTCTGAACAGTGTCCTGTTTACCTTTACTCTACTCTCTAGGATCTAAAATAGACCAAATATTGTACGCAAACTGTACACTGGTGCGCAAAACGTAAGGTCGAAAGTAGGTCACTGCCAAGTAACACAACTGCATAAAACTTCGTCGGTATGCAGAAAGGACTGCTACGGTATAATACACAATATAGAAGGTAACTCAAAGAAATACGCAACGAAACGAACACAAAAGACAAAAAAAAATGGCTCTGAGCACTATGGGACTTAACTTCTGAGATCATCAGTGCCCTAGCACTTAGAACTACTTAAACCTAACTAACCTAAGGACATCATACACATCCATGCCCGAGGCATGATTCGAACCTGCGACCATAGCAGTCGCGAGGTTTCAGACTGTAGCACCTGGAACCGCTCGGCCACCACGGCCGGCCACAATAGTCACCTTTGTGCAAAGACAATTATTACACTGAAGTCACTGAGAGGCGTAGCGGACCGTGTCATGCATATTCAGATGGGACATAACATAGTGATCAGACGTGCAGTATGGGTCACGCGCAAGACAGCTGGCGTCAGATGGCTCGACCGATGTAGTTTATATGCGATATGATAGAACTCAGTCAAAATACTGTTAATTTTGTTTCCGGTTTTGTTCGCTTAATTTTCTAATTGTTTATCAGTTACTATTATTCCGGCATGAGATTTTCACTCTGCAGCGGAGTGTGCGCTGATATGAAACTTGCTGACAGATTAAAGGCAAAGGTCCCGAGTTCGAGTCTCGGTCCGGCACACAGTTTTAATCTGTCAGTAAGTTTCATATCAGCGCACACTCCGCTGCAGAGTGAAAATCTCATTCTGGGAACATCCCCTAGGCTGTGGTTAAGCCATGTCTCTGCAATATCCCTTTTTTCAGAAGTGCTAGGAACGCAAGGTTCGCAGGAGAGCTTCTGTAAACTTTGAAAGGTAGGAGACGAGGTGCTGGCAGAAGTGAAGCTGTGAGGACGGGGCGTGAGTCGTGCTTGGGTAGCCCAGATGGTAGAGCACTTGCCCGCGAAAGGCAAAGGTCCCGAGTTCGAGTCTCGGTCCGGCACACAGTTTTAATCTGTCAGGAAGTTTCAATTACTACTATTATTCTGTTTAGTTATGAGAGTGAAAGAAGTTGTGAATGTGAAACACCATTTTATCTAAAGCTTTTATACTACACACTGAAGTAATTGCTCACGTGAGTAATATCCGAGAATCACGTGTACGTTAGTCATTCGTATTGATCAATTTGTTATAAACTATGTCGCGAGTTTATGGTACTAGAGAAATGATCATTTAGGTAAAGTAGCTTTGTTAAAACGGAATTAATTTTATATTTGAGAGTTTTCCAGATTTATTCATGGTAATTTGCTGTTCTGATTCAGTGACGAATTTTGATTGGTTCTGTACAAATGCGGGGGGTTGAGAGGATTTGATGCTGCTTTCCGATTTGCTGTGAGTTTATTCTGCCTATCAGAAATTAGCATATTTGCTCCTATTTTGAAAATTACTAATATTGTCATATTTCGGTACTAAAAAGTTTGAGAATGCCGTAAAGTGTGGAAGGGAATTCGAGTAACTGCACAGGATGAAATTAAGAACTTTTGTTGACGTTTAAAAAATATAAATATGGCGTGACGTGTTGCTCACTTGAACAATTTCTTCCGTGAGGCTGATATTAGCAACATCTGAGCAAGCAGTTGCAAGAGAAACAAGTGGTTTGTAAACTTTCGGTGAACGATTGATTACTGGTTACGGTTATGAATCACGTATGCGTGTGGACTTTTCCGACTGTACCGATTAGATTAAGGCTTGGTAGTAACTGGTGTATGAAAGCTTATCGGAATTGAGTGAAATATTACGCACATAAATACGTTCACTTAACTATTCCTCCCATCAATTCCCGGCGGGGTCAGGGATTTTCTCTGGCTCGTGATGACTGGGTGTTGTGTGATGTCCTTAGGTTAGTTAGGTTTAAGTACTTCTAAGTTCTAGGGGACTGATGACCATAGATGTTAAGTCCCATAGTGCTCAGAGCCATTTGAGCCTCCCATCAATAAAAGAATTTTAGTGCGACTTCATGTTATGACATGTACAGCTGTTTTTTCTATAGCTTTTTCCGGCTGAAAACTTCATTTCACTAACTTCAAGCCGGCCGAAGTGGCCGTGCGGTTAAAGGCGCTGCAGTCTGGAACCGCAAGACCGCTACGGTCGCAGGTTCGAATCCTGCCTCGGGCATGGATGTTTGTGATGTCCTTAGGTTAGTTAGGTTTCACTAGTTCTAAGTTCTAGGGGACTAATGACCTCAGCAGTTGAGTCCCATAGTGCTCAGAGCCATTTGAACCACTAACTTCAAGGAGGGTGTGTAAGAAGAAATTCAACACCAGGTGAGTGGAACTTTGCAAAGCACACCGCCACCGCGCCGCCGGAGATGCGACTTACGCTGCTGTCCTGGACATTACAAAAGGCGGTACATGGTTCTTAATAGGGTGTGTGCTCCCCATGGACGGCAATGCACGTTCCGAGACGCGCTCACACGCTGACCACAAGCTTAGCAAGAACTTCTTGAGCTAGGAGCTAGCGCATTCCATTTCGACAACACAATGCGACAATGAGCGCCGGCGATCTGGTGTCTGAATCTGCGGCCTGCGCCTCGGGATACCTCTGGCGTGTGTCGGGAGCCAACAAGACTGCCCACAGTAGCGAGCTGTGGGGTGGCCCGCCGCTGGCTGGCTGCGGACCCCGCGTTGGCCTCAGAGGGTCGAACCAGCGACCAGCCGTGGACTGGAACGCTGGCGCCCCATCTGCTGCCGCGTGTAGCCGGTGGTGTGACATGCCCCGCCACCGAGGAGAGCTGTCACACTTTAATGCCTTGTTAGTGAACTGGCGCCTATTTATACGCGGCTGTGCAGCTCTGTTTTGCTAACGCGCCACTCCGACTCATGTACTCATAACACCTGGGTTGGGCCAGTGGGCCCCTTCTGCCTGTAATTTGCGCCATGCAAACTGTTGCGTTTACTGTTTTTAGCGGGTCTCCATTCGACTTCGCAACCACTGGTAGCGTAACTTATCAACAGGCCCGCGCCTGTAACTTGTGCACTCAGAAATACTGCACCGAAGCTAACCTTTTCCCATCTTAAACGGTGGTGCCGCTACAACGTTGTAGACCATGAATTGTCGTCCATGGTGATCACACAGTCCATTAAGAACCGTGTCCCACCTTTTTTAATGTCCGGGCCACCACCATAAATATGTCATCTCAGTGTAACTACACTCCTGGAAATGGAAAAAAGAACACATTGACACCGGTGTGTCAGACCCACCATACTTGCTCCGGACACTGCGAGAGGGCTGTACAAGCAATGATCACACGCACGGCACAGCGGACACACCAGGAACCGCGGTGTTGGCCGTCGAATGGCGCTAGCTGCGCAGCATTTGTGCAGCGCCGCCGTCAGTGTCAGCCAGTTTGCCGTGGCATACGGAGCTCCATCGCAGTCTTTAACACTGGTAGCATGCCGCGACAGCGTGGACGTGAACCGTATGTGCAGTTGACGGACTTTGAGCGAGGGCGTATAGTGGGCATGCGGGAGGCCGGGTGGACGTACCGCCGAATTGCTCAACACGTGGGGCGTGAGGTCTCCACAGTACATCGATGTTGTCGCCAGTGGTCGGCGGAAGGTGCACGTGCCCGTCGACCTGGGACCGGACCGCAGCGACGCACGGATGCACGCCAAGACCGTAGGATCCTACGCAGTGCCGTAGGGGACCGCACCGCCACTTCCCAGCAAATTAGGGACACTGTTGCTCCTGGGGTATCGGCGAGGACCATTCGCAACCGTCTCCATGAAGCTGGGCTACGGTCCCGCACACCGTTAGGCCGTCTTCCGCTCACGCCCCAACATCGTGCAGCCCGCCTCCAGTGGTGTCGCGACAGGCGTGAATGGAGGGACGAATGGAGACGTGTCGTCTTCAGCGATGAGAGTCGCTTCTGCCTTGGTGCCAATGATGGTCGTACGCGTGTTTGGCGCCGTGCAGGTGAGCGCCACAATCAGGACTGCATACGACCGAGGCACACAGGGCCAACACCCGGCATCATGGTGTGGGGAGCGATCTCCTACACTGGCCGTACACCACTGGTGATCGTCGAGGGGACACTGAATAGTGCACGGTACATCCAAACCGTCATCGAACCCATCGTTCTACCATTCCTAGACCGGCAAGGGAACTTGCTGTTCCAACAGGACAATGCACGTCCGCATGTATCCCGTGCCACCCAACGTACTCTAGAAGGTGTAAGTCAACTACCCTGGCCAACAAGATCTCCGGATCTGTCCCCCATTGAGCATGTTTGGGACTGGATGAAGCGTCGTCTCACGCGGTCTGCACGTCCAGCACGAACGCTGGTCCAACTGAGGCGCCAGGTGAAAATGGCATGGCAAGCCGTTCCACAGGACTACATCCAGCATCTCTACGATCGTCTCCATGGAAGAATAGCAGCCTGCATTGCTGCGAAAGGTGGATATACACTGTACTAGTGCCGACATTGTGCATGCTCTGTTGCCTGTGTCTATGTGCCTGTGGTTCTGTCAGTGTGATCATGTGATGTATCTGACCCCAGGAATGTGTCAATAAAGTTTCCCCTTCCTGGGACGATGAATTCACGGTGTTCTTATTTCAATTTCCAGGAGTGTATTTTATTTATTTATTTAACATGATACGATTAGAGCCACTACGCTCGCTCTTTCATCGGGCCAAGGTTTCACAAATACAGTACCTTTTTTATATCATACTTATCTAATAAATAACAATTTCAACATGATATCTAATACTGAAATGTGGCAGTTTGAGTAAATTATAGAGATCAAGAACTAATAAAGTTAATACGGGCAGTTCTTCTACTACTCCAGCTGCTGCTCGTAATAGTGACAACAGTAATAATAATAGTGACAGATATAAGAAGAACTGCCTTTCAATAAAACTGACATTTCTCTTCGCCTCATCACGTATTCTTTCTGTTACCTGTTTCTTTATGCTCCAAGTTTACTCGAGCTATGCCACCTGGCAGTGACACATCACGAGGATTGTACTTCCGTCGTTACATTTTCCCACCAGTTTATGTACATCGTGCAGAAAATGAAGCTGTGCCACAGAATACTTCATAAACGTTAAAGATAGGCTACCCAACTTACATCAACCAGACCTGCGGTCAATTATGTAAGTTCGATAGTCTATTTTATGGTACACGAAATGTTTTCCAGCGCACTTTTATTTCCCCCACCGCATATAACACATTTAATACAAATTCAGAAAATATTAAAAATATTAATAGACTTGCGTTTTTTAATTTTTTATTCTCTGCTCCAAGGAGCAGAGCAAGCTGTTGTAGATTGGACTCATTAAAAAGACACGGTGTTTTACAGTCAGTGGCAGAGGAGATGGTACTAGTGTAGGGAGGAGAGCACTGAAGGTGCGTTCACTGTCCACTTGGTTGCGCTGCGCGACAGAGAGGAGTGGGGGGGGGGGGGGGGAGGCAGGTGGTGGAAGGGCCCAATAAACTTCACACAGCTTGGCGGAAAATGCCGAAAATGGCCAACATTGCCTCGCCTGTTGACAGAGCGACTAGCGTCGCTTCCATAGCCACAAGCAACTTACGCGAATGAACGTAGGCCGCAAAGTTGCAGTGTGCGCAGATTCACTGTACGAGGTGCATTCAAGTTCTAAGGCCTCCGATTTTTTTTCTAATTAACTACTCACCCCAAATCGATGAAACTGGCGTTACTTCTCGACGTAATCGCCCTGCAGACGTACACATTTTTCACAACGCTGACGCCATGATTCCATGGCAGCGGCGAAGGCTTCTTTAGGAGTCTGTTTTCACCACTGGAAAATCGCTGAGGCGTCGTTCATTGTTGGAAAAAGCCAAAAGTCACTAAGAGCCAAGTCAGGTGAGTAGGGAGCATGATGAATCACTTCAAAGTTGTTATCACGAAGAAACTGTTGCGTAACGTTAGCTCGATGTGCGGGTGCGTTGTCTTGGTGAAACAGCACACGCGCAGCCCTTCCCAGACGTTTTCGTTGCTGTGCAGGAAGGAATTTGTTCTTCAAAACATTTTCGTAGGATGCACCTGTTACCGTAGTGCCCTTTGGAACGCAATGGGTAAGGATTACGCCCTCGCTGTCCCAGAACATGGACACCATCATTTTTTCAGCACTGGCGGTTACCCGAAATTTTTTTGGTGGCTGTGAATCTGTGTGCTTCCATTGAGCTGACTGGCGCTTTGTTTCTAGATTGAAAAATGGCATCCACGTCTCATCCATTGTCACAACCGACGAAAATAAAGTCCCATTCATGCTGTCATTGCGCGTCAACATTGCTTGGCAACATGCCACACGGTCAGCCATGTGGTCGTCCGTCAGCATTCGTGGCACCCACCTGGATGACACTTCGCATTTTCAGGTCGTCATGCAGGACTGTGTGCACAGAACCCACAGAAATGCCAACTCTGGAGGTTATCTGTTCAACAGTCATTCGGCGATCCCCCAAAACAATTCTCTCCACTTTCTCGATCATGTCGTCAGACCGGCTTGTGCGAGCCCGAGGTTGTTTCGGTTTGTTGTCACACGATGTTCTGCCTTCATTAAACTGTCGCACCCACGAACGCACTTTCGACACATCCATAACTCCATCACCACATGTCTCCTTCAACTGTCGATGAATTTCAATTGGTTTCACACCACGCAAATTCAGAAAACGAATGACTGCACGCTGTTCAAGTAAGGAAAACGTCGCCATTTTAAGTATTTAAAACAGTTCTCATTCTCGCCGCTGGCGGTAAAATTCCATCTGCCGTATGGTGCTGCCATCTCTGGGACGTATTGACAATGAACGCGGCCTCATTTTAAAACAATGCTTATTTTTCTATCTCTTTCCAGTCCGGAGAAAAAAAATCGGAGGCCTTAGAACTTGAATGCACCTCGTACTGTGTTGTGGCGAAGCCAACCACCGTGTTAGCTGCGCGAGAGGGTCACAGAATTGTCCGAGTAGGAATCGGCGCCCGCGTGCAAGCGAGCGAATGGCAACGACTCCCATACACGTGGGTTTTGCCAAGTGGATCCAGTGCTGTACTGTCGAGGGGATTACCATAAATAATAAATTGGAGGGGGATTACCAGTTTTGGTATCTGCCTTCGAAGCAACGATAGACTTCCTAAAACCTTGGTCAAAATTGTGGTATTAGAACTATATTTATGTCCATTGTCCCATATAAAAAAGTCATAAATGTCTGTGTGTGTGTGTGTGTGTGTGTGAGTGCGCGGCTTACAAACCAAAGTAAAATAGGTAAGAGCGATGATGAGCAATCTAGAGAGTGAGAGAGAGAAAGAGGAAAGTAACTACTTGTTAAGAGAGGAAATGTATCTACTTACTACCGCTTCGCCCAACTGCAGATGTAACCACACCCTAAAGGAACTCTATTTGCTTTTGTATTATTTTCCTATCGCCCACTGCTGCAACACCGATAGCGTTGTTAATAACTCTATACACCAGTTCATTACACTACCGTACTGGGAATTACGGGCGTAACTGCTTTTCTTTCTTCATTTTTATCGGGCTTTTGACCTTCGCGAGCTGGAGCATAGCTCAGGAATAGCAGGGAATGTGCTCGCACGGTGTATTTATTCGTTTTCCTCCCCTTGGGTCAACAGAGACCTTCTTGGTAATGGCTTTCACGCTGTCAGTGAGTTCTCCCTGGCCTCCTTCAGGTTCAACACCTCGCTATTACCGAAGGACACTGCGGTTGGGTGTTCTGTCTAACGGCCCCTCGTTGTTACGATGTGCAGCATTTTCCCATCCGCCTCTGGGCCACATAGGCTTGGAGTTCGCAGTCTGATATTCTGCCTTTCACCTTGTTCGGTTTGTGCCACTGATCCTTTCTCCTCATTATCCTGTAGATTGTTTTATTACCAAAAATTCCTGGTCTGTAACTGGCATACTTCCACACGATGTGGTCTGACATGTTGAGTCCTCCACATCCACAGTAGTCTGGTATGCGTTCGCGTATTTTTAGTGAACAGTGCGATATAAATACTGTCACATCAGACAGTTAACTGCGCCTTTGTTCGCTATTTTCTTTTTAATTTGTGGTAATATCTTATGGAACCAAACTGCTGAGGTCATCGGTCCCTAAGCTTATGCACTACTTAATCTAACTCAGACTAACTTACGCTAAGGACAACACACACACCCACGCCCGAGGAAGGACTCGAACCTCCGACGGAGGGAGCCGCGCGGACCGTGACAAGACGCCTCTGACCGCACGACTAGCCCGCGCGGCAAAAATCTCTATTAAATTGAAACAGCGCTACAGTACAATATACAGGGTTTCTGACTGTTAAACGTACAAAACATAGTGGGAGCAGAGGACAATGAAACAAGCAACTAATCCCAGTACATATAGGTCCGATGTATTAGGGCTGAGTACATGAGCACCATATAACAGAGTCCCCGAGAGTCCAAACTGCAGATATGCTCTTCAGCACAAAAACATTAGAACGTGTCTTCCGCATCGGCACCGTTTATGTGAAGACAGGATTCAGCACGTCTCCGGTTCGATGCCTGTGTACATTCATAAATGCTAGGCGAGTTTCAGATGCATCAACAACAATCCACAATGCGTTCCCATAGTTCATCGACAGTATCAATATCTTCACACAAAAAAAAAAAAAATCCTGCGGGTTCACGTCGGTCCACCTGGAAGGCCACGGTACTTGCAACCACGGGCGATACCCTTGTTGTCGATTATTTGTGCCCGTTACTTCTATTTGCTTGGTTCGTTGTACGCTACTTGCCCCTTCCGGTTGACCCTACGTAAATATGAATAAGGACTTTGGATACAGGTATCTATTGATAGAAATCTGTATTTAACACAATATAACATGTAGTAATCTCTTCACACCAATCTCTTCTCCATGTAGCTTATACTTAAATACTGCTCATTCCGTTATTGTCACCATGTTATCCTCTAAGAAAACAGTGATTTTCCTATACATTATTTTCAGCATAAGAAACAACAGGAATAAAAAAACATTTAAGGGCAGTCATGTTTCACTAAAATTGGTACATATGCAGAAAACCGCACTTTACAGGTGGACCGCAAAACCACTGTACGGGGAAAATTAGGAATAAATAAATAATAGTGCACTGTGGTGCATACGAACGAACTAATTGCTCCACACAATCAAAAGACCAGTTTATCAAGACCACTTAATTGTGTCATTCCGCTGCATAAGTTTTTAAATTTACCTCGAAGGTGCCTACAACCTTCCACGGTAATGGATGCGTCACCCTCCATCTCGGCGACGCCTCCAACACCAAGGTGTCGACAAATGCGAAAAAAGTCCACAGCTGAGAAGTCCCTGTGAGGTGTAACGTGGGTTAATTACGTCACATTGATACCAAATTTGACCACAATATTCTTCCCGATGCCATCGTGTACGTGCCATACGATGGGAAGGTTGTGACATCCCCTCTTACCCACATTTCACTTCTTCCTTTGACACCTCTGGGATAGAGGACAGACCTGCGATACCCGGCGTTGGAAACTCCCGATTTGCGTACGGGTGGCCAAGGAAAACTTTTCACTTACACTGCCTCTCAGAACTGACACGAAAACGCCTCAGGGAGTGGCATAAAGGGAGTCGATAAAACCACCATTTTCCTTGAGATGGTGGTTCCCACACATTTCGCGATGGAGGAAACGACAGTTCGCATTGCCTTGAGCAACAGGGTGACGTGCTTGACAACGTTTGATACTGCTGACAACCCTTGGACATGTCAACCCAACTGTAAAGGCATTCAACGTGCTCTGCCCCTTTGAGGTGTAGTGCGACAGCAGTTTTTGTTCTGGTATACAGGTTGGAACCATTAGGGGCCGTTCAAAACTATTAGACGAAATCTGAACGTGATCCGAAGCAACAAATGGTTTCAATGCTGTTTCAGTTCTCTGTTTCACTCCCTCCTGTGGCGTGACCGCGGGAATGTGGGAGGGGGTGGTGTGCTACATTAAAATACGCGTGAATAAAATGGCAAAGAGTCCCCCTAACATGCCAAGTTCGGCAACACCCTCGATGCCTCCCACGCAGCTTTGTTGGATACGTTAAAAATATACGTTTCAGAAACTTCCACAGAGACTCAGCCTCGCTGCTGACCTAAACCCTGAGGCTTATGCAACCTCTTCGACACCCTTTAGGTGCGATATGCCTACCTACAGGCGCTAGAGCCACCGTGATACTGAATTGGTGTTGAAATTTCCGACAGGTATATTTTTAAGATACTCGACCAAAGTGCGTGTGTGGCACCGAGATAGAAATAGAAGCTGCATACGATATTGTTTGGACAAGACTCAGTATCAGGGGTTGGCATAAAATGATTACTGGATCCTTCTATTGCCCACCAGACTCCTTTTCCCTCCGTACGCCACAACCGAAAACTTTAGAGAAAATCTCAGTTCACTTGTGCGTATGTTCCTGAGTCATACTGTAATCATTGGTGGATACTTTAATAATCCAATAATTAATTCGCAAAATTTGTTTTATTACTGGTGGGCGTGCAAAGACATTCTTTGAACATAAACAAAAGCAACACAGCCCGTCGGAGTGGCCGTGCGGTTCTATGCGCTACAGTCTGGAGCTGAGCGACCGCTCCGGTTGCAGGTTCGAATCCTGCCTCGGGCATGGATGTGTGTGATGCCCTTAGGTTAGTTAGGTTTAACTAGCTCTAAGTTCTAGGCGACTAATGACCTCAGAAGTTAAGTCGCATAGTGCCCAGAGCCATTTGAACCATTTTTGAAAAGCAAGACCAGGATAATGAAATGTAGTCGAATTAAATCAGGTGATGTTTAGGGTATTAGATTAGGTTCAAATGGTTCAAATGGCTCTGAGCACTATGGGACTTAACATCTGAGGTCATCAGTCCCCTAGAACTTAGAACTACTTAAACCTAACTAACCTAAGGACATCACACACATCTATTCCCGAGGCAGGATTCGAACCTGCGACCGTAGCTGTCGCGCGGATCCAGACTGAAGCGCCTACAACCGCTCGGCCACATCGGCCGGCTATTAGATTAGGAAATGAGACACTTAAGGTAGTAGATGAGTTTTGCTGTTTGGGCAGCAACGTAACAGATAATGGTCGAAGTAGGACGATATAAAATATAGACTGGCGATGACAAGAAAAGGGTTTATGAAGAAGAGAACTTTGTTAACATCCAGTACAGAATTAAGTGTCAGGAAGTCTTTTCTGAAAGTATTTGCATGGAGTCTGGCCATGTATGGAAGTGAAACATGGACGATAAGTAGTTAGACAAGAGAAGGATAGAGGCTTTTGAAATGCAGTGCTACAGAAGAATGCTGAAGATTAGATGGGCAGATCACGTAACTAATGTGGAGGTACTGAATAGAATTGGGGAGAAGAGGAATTTGTGGCACAACTTGACTAGAAGAAGGGATCAATTGGTAGGACACTTTCCCAAGTATCAAGGGATCACCAATTTAGTACTCGAGGGAAACGTGAAGGGTAAAAATTGTAGAGGGAGGCCAGAGATGAATACACTAAGCAGATTCAGAACGATGTAGGTTGCAGTAATTACTCGAAGATGAAGAGGCTTGCACAGGATAGAGTAGCATCGAGAGCTGCATCAAACCAGAAGACCACAACAACAACAACTGGTGGGCGTGCAGATACATTCTGTAAGTTATTAATAAATCCATTCTCTGTAAACTACCTAGAAGAGACAATTAGAAAGCATATTCACGATGGAAATATATTGGTTTAATGGCAACGAATGGACCTTACCTCTTTGAGGATGTTCACATCATAACTGGTATCAGTGAGCATGACGTGCCTGTCACAACAATCATTACCAAAGTACAAAAAGTAACTAAAACAAGCATAAAGATAAATATCTTCGGTAAACTAGATAAAGAATCAGTAGCGTGGTATCTCAACGAGGAACTTGAAACTTTCAGAACAGGTCAGGAACATGTAGATGAACTCTGGCTCAAGTTTAAAAGAATAGTTGACCACATGCTGGAGAGATCTCAGTAGAACAGCCCATAATGGGAGCCTCAATGGTATACAGTGACTCTAAAGAAACAGAGCTTACTGCATAGTACTCGTAGGTGTAAAACAAAGCGTACGGCTATAGACAGAGAGATGCTGAATGTAACGCCTTTAGTTGTCAAGAGCGTAATGCGTGATATGCCTTCAGTGGCTACTCTAGCAGAATATTGGCAAATGATCTTTCACGGAAACCAAAGATGGTTCAAATGGCTCTAAGCACTATGGGACTTAACATCTGAGGTCATCAGTCCCGAAACCAAAGAAATTCTGATCGTATGTAAAGGCTGTTAGTGGCACCAAAGTTAGTGTCCAGTCCCTAGCGAATGAGACACTGAAACTGAAGGTAGCAAAGCAAAAGCTGAAATGCTTAACTCCTGTTTGGAAAATCAGCTGATATCGTTAAAATTGAACAAACCTCCAGGCCCCGATGGAATCCCTGTCAGATTCTGTACTGAATTTGCTGCTGAGTTAGCCCATCTTCTAACTATAAGCTATCGCTGATCTCTCGAACAAAAAGCCGCGCCCAGTTCTTGGTAAAAAGAACAGGTCACACCAGTTCGCCGCTTTACCTCCGAGGATGTCTCCCGCAGTCGGAGACGAAACGTCAGGAGAGTGTTTTATACTTCGACCACGGCCTATCAGCCCGGAAGTTTTAAGTGAAAACAGGTCACACCCTTCTATAGGAAGAGCAGTTGAAGTGATCCACAAAACTACTGTCCAGTATCCTTGACACAGATCTATTGTACAATCTTAGAAGATATTCTCAGCTCAAACATAATGAGGTATCTTAAACAGAACGACCTCCTCAGTCCCTTCCAGTATGGATTTCGAAAGCATCAATCATGTGGAAGCAAACTCGCACTTTTCTCACATGACATACTGAAAGCTTTGGATCAAGGAATTAGGTACATACTGTTGTGGACTGACAAGACAGCCAGTCCACAGTGACGGGTAACCGAAAGGCACGCGTACACACACGCCGGCTGGCGTGAGGTCTGAAACAGGATACTTAATGAATGCTATAAAGAAAAGTACGTAGCTCCTCGAATACTTAACTTTATTCCATCATTGTGGTACATCGCTCTTGACGATACAATTGAGAGTCTTTAAATACAAGCACTGTAAGGCTAATGGCGCCTTGCTAGGTCGCAGCCATGGACTTAGCTGAAGGCCACTCTAACTGTCTCTCGGCAAATGAGAGAAAGGCTTCGTCAGTGTAGTCGCTAGCAAAGTCGTCGTGCAACTGGGGCGAGTGCTAGTACGTCTCTCTAGACCTGCCGTGTGGTGGCGTGCGGTCTGCAGTTACTGACAGTGGCGACACGCGGGTCCGACATGTACTAATGGACCGCGGCCGATTTAAAGCTACCACCTAGCAAGTGTGGTGTCTGGCGGTGACACCACACATACAGTAGGTCTTGATTTTCGAAAAGCATTTGACTCGCTACCACATCTACGCTTACTGTCAAAAGTACGATCATACACAGGATATCAAGTGAAATTTGTGACTGGATTGAGGACTTTTCCGCACGGATGACGCAACATGGAGAGTCATCTTCAGATGTATAACTAACGTCGAGAGTACCCCAGGGAAGTGTTTCTGGACCATTGCTGTTCATGTTGTATATTAATGATCTTGCACGCAACATAAATAGTAAAATCAGGCTTTCTGCAGATTATGCAGTTATCTGTAATAAAGTACTATCTGAAAGAAGCTCCATACGTATTCAGTCAAATCTTGATAAGATTTCAAAGTGGTGCAAAGTTTGGCAGATTGCTTTACATGGTCGGAAATGTAAAATTTTGCACTTCTCAAAACGAAAAAACGCTGAATCCTATGAGTATAATATCAATGAGTCACTACTGGAGTGGCCAACTCATACAAATACCTGGGCGTAACACTTTGAAGAGATATGAAATGGGATGATCACGTTGTTTCAGTCGTGGGTAAAGCAAGTGGCAGACTTCGGTTTATTGGAAGAATAATGGGGAAGTGCAATCAGTCTACAAAGGAGATTGCTTACAAAGCACAGGTGCGTCCAGTTCTACAATACTGCTCAAGTGCGTAGGACACATACCAAATAGGATTCACAGGGGATATTGAACATATACAGAGAAGGGCAGCACGAATGGTCACCGGTTTGTTTAACCCGTGAGAGAGTGTAACAGAGACACTGAAGAGACTGAACTGGAAGACTGTTGAAGAAAGACATAAATTATCCCGAGAAAGACTATTAATAAAGTTTCACGACCAGTTTTAAAGTATGACTGCACGAATATATTGCAATGTTCCACATATCTCTCACATAAGGATCGTGATGACAAAATCAAAATAACTACGGCATGCACAGAGACATTCACACAACTATTCTTCCAGTGCTCCATACGTGAACGGAACGGGAAGAAACCCTAATAACTGGTTCCATGGGACGTACCCTCTGCCATGAACCTCACGGAGGTTTGCAGGGTACAAATGAAGATGTAGTTGTAGATGTGTTGCCGAACTGGGGTCTTAGAGGGTCTTTTCCATTTACTCACGCATACACTACTGGCTATTAAAATTGCTACACCACGAAGATGACGTGCTACAGACGCGACATTTAACCGACAGGAAGAAGATGCTGTGATATGCAAATGATTAGCTTTTCAGAGCATTCACATAAGGTTGGCGCCGGTGGTGACACCCACAACGTGCTGACATGAGGAAAGTTTCCAACCGATAGCTCATACACAAACAGCAGTTGACTAGCGTTGCCCGGTGAAACGTTGTTGTGATGCCTCGTGTAAGGAGGAGAAATGCGTACCATCACGTTTCCATTTGATGAAGGTCGGATTGTAGCCTATGGCGATTGGGATTTGTCGTATCGCGACATTGTTGCTCGGGTTGGTTGAGATCCAATGACTGTTAGCAGAATATGGAATCGGTGGGTTCAGGAGGGTAATACGGAACGCCGTGCTGGATCCCAACGGCCTCGTATCAATAGCAGTCGAGATGACAGGCATCTTATCCGCATGGCTGTAACGGATCGTTCAGCCACGTCTCGATCCCTGAATCAACAGATGGGGACGTTTGCAAGACAACAACCATCTGCACGAACAGTTCGACGACGTGTGCAGCAGCATGGACTATCAGCTCGGAGACCGTGGCTGCGGTTACCCTTGACGCTGCATCACAGACAGGAGCGCCTGCGATGGTGTACTCAACGACGAACCTGGGTGCACGAATGGCAAAACGTCATTTTTTCGGATGAATCCAGGTTCTGTTTACAGCAACACGGTGGTCGCATCCGTGTTTGGCGACATCGTGGTGAACGCACATTGGAAGCGTGTATTCGTCATCGCCATACTGGCGTATCACCCGGCGTGATGGTATGGGCTGCTACTGGTTACACGCCTCGGTCACCTCTTGTTCCCACTGACAGCACTTTGAACAGTGGACATTACATTTCAGATGTGTTACGACCCGTGGCTCTACCCTTCATTCGATCCCTGCGAAACCCTACATTTCAGTAGGATAATGCACGACCGCATGTTGCAGGTCCTGTACGGGCCTTTATGGATACAGAAAATGTTCGACTGCTGCCCTGGCCAGCACATTCTCCAGATCTCTCACCAATTGAAAACGTCTGGTCTATGGTGGCCGAGCAACAGGCACACAATACGGAGTCACTACTCCCGCTGAATTGTGGTATCGTGTTGAAGCTGCATGGGCAGCTGTACCTGTACACGCCATCCAAGCTCTGTTTGACTCAATGCCCAGGCGTATCAAGGCCGTTATTACGGCCAACGCTGATTGTTCTGGGTACTGATTTCTCATGATCTATGCACCCAAATTGCGTGAAAGTGTAATCACATGTCAGTTCTAGTATAATATATTTCTCCATTGAATACCCGCTTATCATCTGCATTTCTTCTTGGTGTAGCAATTTTAATGGCTAGTAGTGTATGTTAATGTAGCACCCCACCCCCTCTCGCATAATCCCGCGATCACGCCACGGGAGGGCGCAAACGAGAAAACTGAAACAGCATAAAACCCATTTGTTACTTCGGATCACGTTCACATTTCGTCTAATGGTTTCGAACGGTTTGTTGTGGTCCCAGAGAAAAAAATGGGGTCGCTCTATACTCCAGAGGGATCTCAGCAGATTCAGTGTCGTCGCGGCCCCACGATATCTTAAGAGTAGGGTTGAAACGTCCAAGGGATGGCAGCTGTGTTGAACGTTGTCAAGAACGTCGTTCTGTTGCTCAAGGGACTGCCAACTGTCGTGTTCGCCCGCAGGTGTGTGGAAATCACCGCCTCAAGATAAAGGCTGCTTTCGTTGACGTCGGTTATGCCAACTCCTGTGGCGTTTTCGCGTCGATTCCGAGAGGCAGTGTGTCTGAAATGTTTCACTCGGCCACGTTTAAGACAAATTTCAAACTTATGCGTCGGAAAGAGAGACAGTTAATTTTGTTGAGCAGAGTATTTTACTGAAAAAAAAAATGGACATAACTGTGAATTTCTTGTAAAACACTGCATACGCGCGAGGTTCACCCCAGAGTAATCAAGGCAGATGCAAGTACAGGATGAAAAGGCGCAGCTGGAAAACTTCTCTCAGCAACTCATTTACTGTGAATCAGTAGGCAGCTTAGCGCACCTGTCAGCATTTCATAGACGGCTGTCAAGGAACGGAAACAGACGGTAAAAGGAATATAAACAAGTGGTGCCCGGAGAAAAAGCGTCAGCTTTGAGCTGCGGCCAGAACCAGCAGCCGTTTGACGGATTCCGGGTCGACGGCGGAAGCTTCTCGCAAAAGCCCCGTGATACTGCCTACTCCTGCTAGGCTCCATATCCACACTAGAAAGAGTGAGCAGTACCCCGGCCTTTTGCGAACACTTCTCGTTGTCTGGCGCTGCGTTGTCCACGATGTCGACGGCAGTCATCTGGAAAACAAAACTACACGTGACTCGAACTCGGGATCCTTGTCTTTCGCGGGCAAGTGCTCTACCAACTGAGCTACCCAAGCACGACTCACGCCCCGTCCTTCGAGCTTTAATTCCGCCAGTACCTCGTCCCCTACCTTCCAAACTTCACAGAAGCTCTGCTGCGAACCTGCAGAACTAGCACTCCTGAAAGAAAGGATATTGCGGACACATGGCTTAGCCACAACCTGGGGAATGTTTCCAGAGTGAGAGGTTTGCAGGAGAGCTTCTGTAAAGTTTGGAAGGTAGGAGACGAGGTACTGGCGGAATTAAAGCTCTGAGGACGGGGCGTGAGTCGTGCTTGGGTAGCTCAGTTGGTAGAGCACTTGCCCGCGAAAGGCAAAGGTCCCGAGTTCCAGTCTCGGTCCGCACACAGTTTTAATCTGCCAGGAAGTTTCATATCAGCGCACACTCCGCTATAGAGTCAAAATTTCATTCTTAAAACTACACGTAATACTCTACTGGCCATGAAAACTGCGGCCAAGTGAAAGCAGCATACAACAAACATTAAATTGGAACGAATCGTACTTCATGCTTGGATAAGGAAATAAATGATGTATTAAAGTAGCAAGAGGACTAATTCTTCAACAAAACATTCTTCCTAATAACAGTCACGGCACTAGCGCCAGTAATGAATGAACTGAAATTGCAAATGGGTAGCATTTCAGCATAACCGCAGAGAGTAGGTAGGAACGCAGAACTACTGATTAGCGCCATTACCATTCTGCAAATAACGAAAGATACGCAGCGAAGATATGCAGCGCGTTATTCGTTCAGAAATTGCACTTAATACACTCCTGGAAATTGAAATAAGAACACCGTGAATTCATTGTCCCAGGAAGGGGAAACTTTATTGACACATTCCTGGGGTCAGATACATCACATGATCACACTGACAGAACCACAGGCACATAGACACAGGCAACAGAGCATGCACAATGTCGGCACTAGTACAGTGTATATCCACCTTTCGCAGCAATGCAGGCTGCTATTCTCCCATGGAGACGATAGTAGAAATGCTGGATGTAGTCCTGTGGAACGGCTTGCCATGCCATTTCCACCTGGCGCCTCAGTTGGACCAGCGTTCGTGCTGGACGTGCAGACCGCGTGAGACGACGCTTCATCCAGTCCCAAACATGCTCAATGGGGGACAGATCCGGAGATCTTGCTGGCCAGGGTAGTTGACTTACACCTTCTAGAGCACGTTGGGTGGCACGGGATACATGCGGACGTGCATTGTCCTGTTGGAACAGCAAGTTCCCTTGCCGGTCTAGGAATGGTAGAACGATGGGTTCGATGACGGTTTGGATGTACCGTGCACTATTCAGTGTCCCCTCGACGATCACCAGTGGTGTACGGCCAGTGTAGGAGATCGCTCCCCACACCATGATGCCGGGTGTTGGCCCTGTGTGCCTCGGTCGTATGCAGTCCTGATTGTGGCGCTCACCTGCACGGCGCCAAACACGCATACGACCATCATTGGCACCAAGGCAGAAGCGACTCTCATCGCTGAAGACGACACGTCTCCATTCGTCCCTCCATTCACGCCTGTCGCGACACCACTGGAGGCGGGCTGCACGATGTTGGGGCGTGAGCGGAAGACGGCCTAACGGTGTGCGGGACCGTAGCCCAGCTTCATGGAGACGGTTGCGAATGGTCCTCGCCGATACCGCAGGAGCAACAGTGTCCCTAATTTGCTGGGAAGTGGCGGTGCGGTCCCCTACGGCACTGCGTAGGATCCTACGGTCTTGGCGTGCATCCGTGCGTCGCTGCGGTCCGGTCCCAGGTCGACGGGCACGTGCACCTTCCGCCGACCACTGGCGACAACATCGATGTACTGTGGAGACCTCATGCCCCACGTGTTGAGCAATTCGGCGGTACGTCCACACGGCCTCCCGCATGCCCACTATACGCCCTCGCTCAAAGTCCGTCAACTGCACATACGGTTCACGTCCACGCTGTCGCGGCATGCTACCAGTGTTAAAGACTGTGATGGAGCTCCGTATGCCACGGCAAACTGGCTGACACTGACGGCGGCGGTGCACAAATGCTGCGCAGCTAGCGCCATTCGACGGCCAACACTGCGGTTCCTGGTGTGTCCGCTGTGCCGTGCGTGTGATCATTGCTTGTACAGCCCTCTCGCAGTGTCCGGAGCAAGTATGGTGGGTCTGACACACCGGTGTCAATGTGTTCTTTTTTCCATTTCCAGGAGTGTACATTGGTTGTTCGTAAAACTATCGAGTTATGTCTCGCATCAGAATGAGAAAAGTCTGCCAGCGCATGTGGGGGTTCTTCAGCGTCATGATTGTGGCCTGCCGAGATTTCGGTTAGTCAGTACAGCACTGTCGGTCCACACTATTTTTTAATTTTCTTCTCCAAACTAGTTCCAGCTATAATATCGTCACCACCAGTGAGATTTTCTTTGTTCTAAAACACGCAAAAAAATGGTTCAAATGGCTCTGAGCACTATGGGACTTAACATCTGTGGCCATCAGTCCCATAGAACTTAGAACTACTTAAACCTAACTAACCTAAGGACATCACACACATCCATCCCCGAGGCAGGATTCGAACCTGCGACCGTAGTGGTCACGCGGTTCCAGACTGAAGCGACTAGAACCGCACGGCCACACCGTAAAACACGCAAAATTAACTTCGTTACAAACGCTGCAGAACATTATTACATGTTTACTTTTTGATTCCACATACTGTATTGTGTGAATAGTTTTATAATACATTTTTATTAAATGAAACAACAAGTTTACTGTTGTTGTTTCATTTAGTGTCAATAACAGTCAGGTAAAACATAACTTCAAAATGTTCGCATTTAAAAATAAATTTTTACTTAATGTCACAACATGGTATCTACGTACGATGTCCTTTTTTAGGCTTATTTTCGGTGCTCTTTTTTCACGCCTTTTTTTTTTTGCGTGCAGCATGTCGTCTGAAACTGTATAAGTAGCATTTATTAACTAATATCAAGATATTAAATAACGTACGTCAGTGTTATAGTGTAGGGAATTGCAATAGTGTTTTGGGCACAGTTTGGTGTGTATTACGTTGTGACGTAATCTGTCATGTACTCACGTTCGTTAGTCGTTAGCACTGAAAGATACAACTTTTTCACTTTGGCCGCATTTCAAAACATTGCGACATCTCGATGTTCGGCTGAGTCGCGAGGACGTATCGCGTATTGCGAGAAGATTTTGGAAACTGCAGCGAGAGTTCTGGCGACTTCAGTTCCTTATTTACGTCTCTTTGTGTGATGGAAGAGAGATCTCGCGGGCGCGCGTGTATGTGTGTGTGTGTGTGTGTGTGTGTGTGTGTGTGTGTATGTGTGTGTCAGTAAATAGAAGAAAACAAGAAACTAAAATTTCCTGAACCTTACAATTACAAGAGACGACAATAAACAACATGACTTTTCCATCTACGGAAAACCTACATCCACAAGCAGTGTTATACACAACTCGTAAGTACGCCAGTTCAAACACATGCTCGACAGCATAGACAGAACACCTTTCAAAATTTAAAATTACACACACACACACACACACATACACACACACACACACACACACACACACACACACACACACACACACATGGAAATTGTAGCAGGTGTTCTGACAACTTCTGTTCCTCATTTGTGTGTCAGAGTGTGAAGGGCGAGTGATTATATATATATATATATATATATATATATATTGCGACACTGTATCGCATATTGCGACATATATATATGTCGCAATATGCGATACAGTGTCGCAATATATATATATATATATATATGTCGCAATATGCGATACAGTGTCGCAACATACGCGAACAGGAAGATGGCCTAATGTTCTGAATTACCGCCAAGGTGAAAAAGATTGGTTTTTCTGTGTTTAAAAGTAACTGCAAGCCAAGCTACTAACTTGAATATATGACAGATGCCTAACAACCTAGTGCGCACCAGAACTGTACCAAAAACACTATGGAAATTCCAAATAGTATCTCACTGGTACCGACCGGCCGCCGTATCATCCTACATCTACACGGATACTCTGCAAATCACATTTAAGTGGCTGGCAGAGGGTTCATCGAACGACCTTCACAATTCTCCATTATTCCAATCTCATATAGCGCGCGGAAAGAGTGAACACCTATATCTTTCCGTACGAGCTCTGATTTCCTTTATTTTATTGTGGTGATAGTTCCTCCCTATGTAGGTCGGTGTCAACTAAATATTTTTGCATTCGGAGGAGAGAGTTGGGCCTGCCGGTGTGGCCGTGCGGTTCTAGGCGCTTCAGTATGGAACCGCGTGACCGCTACGGTCGCAGGTTCGAATCCTGCCTGAGGCATGGATGTGTGTGATGTCCTTAGGTTAGTTAGGTTTAAGTAGTTCTAAGTTCTAGGGGACTGATGACCTCAGATGGTAAGTCGCATAGTGCTCAGAGCCATTTTTGAGAGAGTTGGTGATTGGAATTTCGTGAGAAGATTCCGTCGCAACGAAAAACGCCTTTCTTTTAGTGATGTCCAGACCAAATCCTGTATCATTTCTGTGACACTCTGTCCCATATTTCGCGATAATACAAAATGTGCTGCCTTTCTTTGAACTTTTTCGATGTACTCCGTCAGTCCTATCTGGTAAGGATCCCACACCGGGCAGCAGTATTCTAACAGAGGACGGACAAGTGTAGTGTAGGCAATCTCTTTAGTAGGTCTGTAGGACTGTTACATTTTCTAAGCGTCCTGCCAATAAAACGCAGTCTTTGGTTAGCCTTCCGCACAACATTTTCTATGTGTTCCTTCCAATTTACTTTGTTCGTATTTGTAATATCTAGGTATTTAGTTGATTTTACGGCTTTTAGATTAGACTGATTTATCGTGTAACCGAAGTTTAACGAGTTCCTTTTAGCACTCATGTGGATGACCTCACACTTTTCGTTATTTAGGGTCAACTGCCTCTTCTCGCACCATTCAGATATCTTTTCTAAATTGTTTTGCAGTTTTTTTTGATCTTCTGATGACTTTATTAGTCGATAAACGACAGCGTCATCTGCAAGCAACCGAAGGCGGCTGCTCAGAATGTCTCCCAAATCGTTTATACAGATAAGCAATAGCAAAGGGCCTCTAACACTACCTTGGGGAACGCCAGAAATCACTTCTGTTTTACTCGATGACTTTGCGTCAGTTACTACGAACTGTGACCTCTCTGACAGGAAATCACAAATCCAGTCAGATAACTGAGACGATAATCCAACCTTTAGGCGTCACCGGCTGTGCATACGGAGGGGCATGTGGTCAACACATTTCTCTCCCGGTCTTTGTCAGTTTTCGCGACCGGTTCCGCTATTTCTCAATCAAGTAGCGCCTCAGTTAGCCTCAGAAGGACTTAGTGCACCCAGCTTGCCAACAGCACTGAGCAGACGAAGACTGTGATTCATCCAAGTGCTAGCCAAGTCCGACAGCGCTTAACTTCGGTGATCTGGCGGGAACCGGTGTTACTACTGAGGCAAGGACACTGGCTGGGTTGCCACCATAGTCACGTGAATACGCGAGCGATTGGTTTAGAAGCACTTTACTCAATGACATGCAGTATACCAACAGCCGCTGGGGAGTAGCAGCCGAGAGGACAGACTTATCGTTCAATAGCCTCGCGCACCTTCTATGAGTAAAAGGACTTCCTTGCAGCAAGACAAGAGTGGGGCGGCATCTGGAGCACCACGCTACGGTCTGCGGCCCTTGGCGCCGCAGCATGGAGGGGTGCGTCGACAGAGCTGAGCTCAGAGAACACAGTAGACACAGGAGTGGCTCAACGCCTGCTTTATAGACGACCCCACTTCTGCGTACAGCGTCGCGATCCACGTATCCGTGTGTCACAGATCCAAGGAGAACGAACATTGCCAGATTGTATTCGTCGTCGTCTCGGACGTGGTGGTACGGGATGTCATTTGATGCATAACATCTACATCATACTCCGCAAGCCACCTAATGGTGTGTGGCGGAGGGTACTTTTGTACCTCTAACTGAGCCGTCCAACGCTGTTACACTTGCGAATAGCGCATGGGAAGAAGGACAGTCGCTAAGCCTCTGTATTGGCTCTAATATCTCGAATTTTCTCTTCGTGGTCATTACGCGAGACGTATGTGAGGGAAAGTTGTCCGAGTCTTCCCGTACAGTGCTCTCTGAATTTCAATAGTAAAGCTCTCCGCGATGACAACGCCTCTCTTCTAACGTCTGCCAATGGAGTTTGTTGAGCATCCCTGTGACGCTCTCGCGCCAGCTAAACGATCCCCTGACGAAACGCGCCACTCTTCGTTTTATCTTCTCTCTACCTCTTCTATCAGCACAACCTGGTAGGGATCCCAGATAGATGAACAGTGCTCAAGAATCGGTCGAACAAGCGCCTTATAAGCCACTTCCTTCGTGGGTGGGCTACATTTCCATAAGGAGATAAGAACAAAATAACCTCTCTTTCGCACAGCTGGCAATTCGGGCATCAGGCGTTACATTTCTCACATGCTATAGGCCGTTGGTTTATCCAATCTTCGACATCTCCGCGTCGTTATCTTCCAACAAGATGACGCAAGATTTCTGACCTACTTTAGTACAGTGGGTGCTCCGCTGTTTTCGCGTCCAGCACGTCCTTCATGTTTCTCAACCATTCAGAACTTCTTACCATGTGCGGTCTGAAGACTGGCATGTCGCCACTTGTCAGCCACTATGACCGATAAGCTCTATCACAGAAATGAAATAGGATGAAATGACATACCCCTCCCTGCCACACAAGCTCAGTCCGACTCAACGCCCAACTGGGTTAGAAATATTGTTAATGCCATAAGCGGCTGCACTGTGTACTAAACTTCACACCCTATGCGTCATCAGATCATCTACACATTTAACCATGTGTCCTTTCTTCTACACTGTATAAGCACAGTAAGCGTAATTTCGGCACTCACAATCCTTCCCGGTGTTGCATTTTTTATGTCTAGGAGTGTAGATCAGTAGAAGAACGAACGCATGATACCTATTTTTTGAAGCAATGATACTCGTATAAATCGCTCAAAAAAAAATGGCTCTGAGACTATGGGACTTCACTTCTAAGGTCATCAGTCCCCTAAAACTTAGAACTACTTAAACTTAACTAACCTAAGGACATCACACATATCCATGCCCGAGGCAGTATTCGAACCTGCGACTGTAGCGGTCGCGCGGTTCCAGACTGTAGCGCCTAGAACCGCTCGGCCACTCCGGTCGTCCTAAATCGCTCAAAGCTCAGCTACGTTCCCACTTAATGCAAAGGGTGGCTAATTCCGTAAAATCTGGTTTAAATTTGGATTTACGTCATTATAATAGCAAGAAGCTGTTAAAAATTAACACGGGAGACCTACTGGAAACATTGAAAGTCACGTGATATGGTAGCAGTTTCGCCGTCACTGCAGAAAAAGAGCGGGGCAGCTGGAAGATTTCCAGGTGTGCGAAGGAGCCACTCCTGGGAGAGTCAGCTGGCCGGACCGCGGTGCCGTGACCAAAGCTCGTATTTCTGCCGAGGGGAGGCATTCATCCTCGACAATAGAGCGCCGCCTGATTTACAACAGGCAGACTTTACGGGCAGTGTGTTCGTTGCCGGTTCGTTATGCAACCCGCAACACTGGCAATACTTAAATCAGATCCTGCAGAGATTATGCGTCTGTAAGGACCACCCACGCGCAAAGCGCCGCGCCGCACCGGAATATGACACGTCGCGCGGTAGCAAGGTGGAGATATTCAAGTGGTGCTACCATCATGTATACCAAGTCAAAGCTTAATCGTTTTACTCAGCTGGACTCTTCCAAGTGTAGTGAAGCGAGTTCGAACATGGACATGCCACACTACGACAGTTAACCGAGTTTCAGCGTAAGAAATATAGAAATCGAAGCAGGTAAAATTTGATTCTGGAACATTATAGGGAATTCACTGTCCGTGACACAAAATCCAGTACGGCGATTCCCGTAAATCAATCGAAAGTCACAAAAGTAACGATTTCACAAAATAGATGCATGCCTAACGTGACGACATGCATTCAGGGAATGTGTACAACGCAATATTAAACAGCAGTTTCAGAGATGGTTTATGTTTTAGCTACTAGCTGCTCTTTGTGAGCTGGAAGAAGAGTAGCGAGCAACGACACGCTTCCTGAAATTGTCTGGAATATGCCTCATGAGATTCAGGCAGAGGGACTGATCTGGACACTGCATGTTCCGATCGTTCGCTGTTGAAATAACTCACCTACGAGGCGAATACTGCGTCATCGAACGATGTCGTCTTCCAGGCTGAAATCATCCATGAAGATTATTTGCGGCCAATCGTACATGGCTCTGAGTCTAATGAGGATTTCCTTTACGTCGCCTGGTCGAAGAATACTGCCAGCTGCCGACTCCTCACGAATATGACGATGTGCGTCGAAATACATTCCTCTACGCGACATGATAACGTAAAGACAAGAATCACGTGGTCTGTCATTTGCTACTTTCACCCAGTCGTCCTACTTGACATCGTCGAACTACTAATTCAGAAAAAAGAATACTGTAAACGCAACCTCTATAAAAAAGTGTGCCGTTATTCGACAGCTATTGCAAATTACTTGCATACGTCAGAAAATCTGTCACATCGCCGCCCTCTATAATGTAGCGCACCTTGGTGTATTTACTTGTTGCGGATGTACAGCGTGTCAGGACAAGCAGTATAGAAACACGACTGTCTGTATTGCAGTACCTATTAAGTTTTATAACTTTACTTGTTCAACATTGTACACAGGAACACAAACATTTTTATGCATCGTGGTACAGTTCTCAGATAACGAAACGGTACCCCACCTTTAGCCACATTTCTGTAAGCATCACAGGTGTTATGGCCTCTACTGCGGCGCAGATTCGTCGTCTCAGATCTACCAGATCGCAAAACTGTATTCTGTAAGCAATATCCCTGCTACACCGCCATGGACTAAAGGCCTGCAGAGTCAGATCCAGGCAGCGGGAGCCTCTCCCCCTTCCGACGGATGCAACGTTCAGGGAACGTCTCAGGGAGAAATGTGGTAACATCGCCACGATAGTGGGGCGGGGGGGAGGGGGCACCATACTGTTGTAAAATGATGTCAGGAGCCACCTGTTGAAGTGCACTGCTCGTCAGCACGGTGAGATATGTGTGCCTGTCACTGTCGGCATGCGCTTTGCAAGTCAGCGCTGTTCATGAGATGGTGAGGATCACATCTTGGAGACTGTCTCTGCCGATTATGTTCAAATGGCTCTGAGCACAATGGGACTTACCTTCTAAGGTCATCAGTCCCCTAGAACTTAGAACTACTTAAACCTAACTAACCTACGGACATCACACACATCCATGCCCGAGGCAGGATTCGAACCTCCGACCGTAGCGGCCGCGCGGTTCCAGACTGCAGCGGCATTAACCGCTTGGCCACCGCGGCCGGCGCCGATTATGTATTTACCCAACAACATAAAATGTCGACTTCTTTCGTTATAAGGGTTTGTATGCGTGTACCTCTAGCTGGCCGTATTTTGTGTGGCCTGTCTCAGCCGCCTCGCCTTGCGCGTAACAGGAACAAGAACGAAGCAAATATCAACCCCTGTGGTACACCTGTAGTACTTCTTCCCCACTCTGAAGTTGCTGCTTCGCCGTGTCCTCTCCCTGGGTTCCTTAATGTAATCTGCACTATTTGAGTCATGTTGTTGTTGTTGTTGTGGTTTTCAGTCCTGAGACTGGTTTGATGCAGCTCTCCATGCTACTCTATCCTGTGCAAGCTTCATCATCTCCCAGTACCTACCGCAACCTACATCCTTCTGAATCTGTTTAGCGTATTCATCTCTTGGTCTCCCTCTACGATTTTTACCCTCCGCGCTGCCCTCCAATACTAAATTGGTGATCCCTTGATGCCTCAGAATATGTCCTACCAATCGATCCCTTCTTCTAGTCAAGTTGTGCCACAAATTTCTCTTCTCCCCAATTCTATTCAGTACCTCCTCATTATTTATCTGATCTACCCATCTAATCTTCAGCATCCTTCTGTAGCACCACATTTCGAAAGCTTCTATTCTCTTTTTGTCTAAACTATTTACCGTCCATGTTTCACTTCCATACATGGCTACACTCCATACAAATACTTTCAGAAATGACTTTCTGACACTTAAATCTATACTCGTGGTTAACAAATTTCTCTTCTTCAGAAACGCTTTCGTTGCCATTGCCAGTCTACATTTTATATCCTCTCTACTTCGACCATCATCAGTTATTTTGCTCCCCAAATAGCAAAACTCCTTTACTACTTTAAGCGTCTCATTTCCTAATCTAATACCCTCAGCATCACCCGATTTAATTCGACTACATTCCATTATCCTCGTTTTGCTTTTGTTGGTGATTTCAGTCATATACGATCAAATTGTTTAATGTATTGTACTTTATGTTCTCTGTCGTATGCGTGTGAAGCACGCGTCTCACACTTGTAGGGGTGGCGCGGGGCCTGCACAGTGTTTTCACTTGGTGGCGGCGCGGCCACACGATGGTATCTTGGTGGGGCGGCGGCCGGCCGAGTCCCCACACGGCGAGGGTTGGCGGCGAAGCGTGTCGGCGCGCCTGGGCCGCTATCGGCCTATCGCCGTAATGACTCGCCGGCCGCGCCACGCACGCGTCCGTCCACCCCCGCACCTCCACTGGGAAAGTCGCATTCCAAGGCGCACCGCCGTCGCTCTAGCGCCGAATCTACCACTGCGCACATGACTCCCTCCCGTCTTCCTCCACATCTGTCTCCACAAAGGCGCGATCGGACTACGTTTTCTTCTGCTTACTCGGGTTTTCGAGACATGTTTCGTAACAGCTGTACTAAAATTCCCCAGGCTATTATGTCGTGGTCTTCTGGGATCTGTTAGACAGCCCATCTCCGATTGCGGAAGACATGTTCAGGCGGAGTGGGGAGTTCGTAACTTCCAGACCACACAACGACTCGCGATTGACTCCCTGTTACGTACTGCGGTTCGGAAGTGTAACGCCACGTGAGTTATGAATGTAGGCAGGGTTCGATCGTTGGCTCCAGAATGAGATTTTCACTCTGCAGCGGAGTTTGCGCTGATATGAAACTTCGGGGCACATTAAAACTGTGTGCCGGACCGAGGCTCGAACTCGGGACCTTTGCCTTTCGCGGGCAAGTGCTCTACCAACTGAGCTACCCAAGCAAGACTCACGCCCCGTCCTCACAGCTTTACTTCTGCCAGTACCTCGTCTCCTACCTTCCAAACTTTACAGAAGCTCTCCTGTGAACCTTGCAGAACTAGGAGACGAGGTACTGGCAGAAGTAAAGCTGTGAGGACGGGGCATGAGTCTTGCTTGGATAGCTCAGATGGTAGACCACTTGCCCGCGAAAGGCAAAGGTCCCGAGTTCGAGTCTCGGTCCGGCACACAGTTTTAATCTACCAGGAAGTTTCGGTCGTTGGCTGTTGTTGTCGTCCGATTGCATAAGACTTGGGCAGTTTTCAGAACCGGAAGCCATTAACCGTTCAGCAGCGTGCTTAACAACCTCCGCCGCCCCTCTACACAATGACTCGTGGCAGCCAGGACTTGCGTTTTCCCAAATAAAATCTTACAGATTTATCATTTTCATTTCTCAGAGAATTACCTTTGTGCTCCTCTATTCTTTATTTTCCATCATTCTCTTGGTGGTGTACAAGTACACCTGTCGGCAACTACGTGGTAGTCTGTAGACTCCTAATTTTTCCAGAGATTCGCGAACATGGCTTCAGATAGTCACGGATCTTATTTTTCGGTTTATAGTTACCGTTACGTTCTGTTTCCCCGAGATATTCCGTCTGCAGAAACTGACATCTTTCATGTAGGATAAGAAGACCTTCCATATAGGATTTATATTAAAAATGGAGAAATTCCTCCAGCTGTATTTAAGGTGTCGATTTTATTTTGGCAACTAGTTTCAATGTTGTATTAACGTCATCTTCAGGCCCACACACTTGTTGACGTCAACTGCTTGCGGCTGATAATGGAAGTCAGTGGTGAGATATGGACGTGCTCCGTGTGGAAGGTGGTTAGTGTGCACGTCCGTATCTCACCACTGACTTCTATTATCAGCCGCACGCAGTTGACGTCAACAAGTGTATGGACCTGAAGATGACGTTGTTACAATGTAGAAACTAGTTTCCAAAATAAAATCGACACCTTAAATACAGCTGGAGGAATTTCTTCATTTTTAATATAAATTTATACCAGCTGACGTCCCACTGTCCTCCATTTCAACTATGGATATACGAAGATTCCATTTAGGAGATGGCTCAGCGTCACTGCAGCCTTTCCGTCACCATCGTAATGTCCTCCTTACGCAGGCGAACAAAAACCCATCCTTCAGCAGAGCGGAAGTGATAATAGTTAACAGGTGACCTATTCATGCATCAGTTACGTACTGCATGCGTCCCAAGTTTCTCGTTATAAATTTTACAAGTATTTTCACAGCTATCAAAAATTCACTTCGACAAAATTTTTGTAACTATCTGTGTGGGATTAGGAATCTGAATGGGACGAGGAAATATTATTTCTTAGTCAATTCAAAAAAGTATTATAATAAAAATTTATTTTTCTTTAAATAATTTTTTGTAGTTTTTACCCTTGTAGAGGTGTCGAACTTCTCAGTGAACTTTAAACATTTTTATGAGATTATAAAAGAGACATGTTAAATGTCAAGTTCATTCAAGTCTCTTTCACCCGATCGTATCCGAAATAGAATAGTGTCATACCTACCTACTAATAATATATCAGTCTGTTTAATTGTTATTTTCCTAAAAAATAAACAAAAAGCAAAATTAATTTTATAAGATCTTTATTTTATTACTAGCTGTATACCCGCAGCATTGCCCTTGTTACATGTATTGCCTCCCCCTCTTTGTTCATTTCCTCCTGCTTCCCGTGCTGCCTATCTCGTCCTGCCCCAATCTCTGTCCATTTACTTCCTCCTCTCACTCTTCAACGCTTCCTCGTCCCTCTCCTTGTCCACTGCCTCTTCTCCTCCCTCTCTTTCTATCTCCTCCTCCCACCTCTATCTCTCAATCTTCTCCACCCACTTCAGTCTGTTCATCTCATCCTCCCTCCTCTCACTGTTCATCTCCTCCTCCACTCTCTACACTCAAAAATGTTTATCTGCATACATACCCCTTGAAACTCATTCTGATACTATCAGCACAACATGACTATTGTGCAGCGAAGCCTACATGTCAGGCATTACCAACCTCTTTCACCCCTGCTATTAACATTACCAAATAGAGAGACAAGAAATCGAGTGAATATTGCATCCATCTGTTAGATATGTTTAAAATTTCAAGTCTCTAGCTCATCAGGGAATTAGGTTAAATCAACTGCAAAATTTGTACCAGTCAGACATACAAAAAAGTAACCTAATAGAAAAGTATTAAAAAGGTGTTAAAGTGGAACTGTACCTAGTCGACATGAAAAGGGTAGAATATCAGGATCCGAATGAGCTCTAATCATAACAGAATGAAGGATCTCTGGGCCAGGGATTGCTCATAAGAGTGTCACCTCATTTTGTGCATTCTGCAATGTACTGTGGGCTAGCATAAATTGTTAAAATTGATGTAGCTGATTGTTTATTGTCATAGACTAATTAGTTTTAAGTAGGTATTTCAGTGTGTAAACTTCACGCTTCCAAGCTAGACCATTATTGACAAAATGATCTCTAGCTGACGTCAGGAACAGGAGAATGTAACGACCATATTTACAGGTCAGGTGTTGAGCTAACACCACCAGACCGGCAATGTGGTCACAAGATGACACTTTAGTTGTTATGGTCATTCGTATGGATATGTACAGACGGCACCAAACATTCAGCGATAGTGGAAACCTGCTGTAATTACACCCTAACACAAAAAAGGGCGTACCATAGAGAAATTATGAAATCTGGTAACAAATTGATATTCACATAGGTACCGACGGAAAAGCCAAAACTGTAAACTCTGGCAGCCAGTGGATGAACGCGTGGCGCTGCAACGCAATTTCACTGTGCAACTACGATGGATAGTAAATAGAGGACATGTCCATACCAGGACATAAAATCTTTGAGAATTTCTTTCCGTGTACTCAGTTGCACAGTAACTGTGCCTTGCAGGAAGGCGTGTGGACAGTAGACGCAGATGTCAGCATTGGAGAGAGTACGCGCAGTTGGGCTCAAAGAAGCCAGTTAAAGTAACAGGCGAATCGCTCGACATCTGACTAGTAGCGATGCCACGAATCGACGACGTTGTCTTGAATGGGTAAACCATGGCGAATATAGCGTCAAGAAGAAACCGGTCGACCTAGAGGGACGACAGAACGAGAATACCGAGCATTGTTAGAGAGCCACTCAGAGCCGCGGATTCATCATTACCATCGGTCCGACATGCAACTGGTGCTTTAGTGGCCACACAAGGACCACTAATAGGTAGCAGAAGGGAAGGGAGCTGAGCTGGCGGCGCCCCTTGCGCCGGCTACCACTGACCTCTGTACACCAACAAGGCCGTTTGCAGTGCTGTCGAGTACATTCGGCCTGGAACATCATCGACTGGAGTAGACGAGTCCCGCTGACCAGCGAAGACGTGCCTGGAAACGCTCTGGACAGTGCTGGGATACCAACCTGACTCCATCATATGGCCGGACAATCAACAAAGGTGGTCTGCTGTGTCATTTCACTTCATATCAGGATCCCTTTGATTGTCATTCGTGGCATAGCGAAAAGTCGACGATATTCTACGCCCTATTTTATTGCCCCTCACGGCAGGCCATCCTGGGCGTACATTTCAGCAAGATAATGTCCGTCCGCACACGAGAGTTTCTACCGCTTTTCTTCGTGCTTGCCAAACCCGACATTGGACAGCAAGGTTGTCGGATCTCTCCCCCAACTGAGAATGTTTGGAGCATTATGGGCATGGCCCTCCAACCAGCTCGGGATTTTGATGATCTAACGCGCCAGCTGGACAGAATTTGGCACGATATCACTCAGGAGAACATACGACAACTCTATAAATCAATAACCTTATATGGATATGCTGTCTGTTCTTTCGGACATGTCCGAAAGAACAGACACCATTGACGACCCGCAGCCGTCTAGAATGAAATTAGAATTATATATTAGTACCTTCAGCTGCTGACGGGCGTTGATATATATCAACGGGGACAGGTGAAAATGTGTGCCCCGACCGGGACTCGAACCCGGGACCCCCTGCTTACATGGCAGACGCTCTAAACCTCTTTTTTTTTTGCATCTTGTTCGTTGGTGATCGTTGTGTTTGGTCGTTGCGGACGTCATATGACATCTATTCGTGTTCATTTGTTGATCCTTTCACTCACTTTTTTTATTACAGATGCCAGCCAGTTCTCTGACTGAACACGCTGAGCTACGGTGCCGGCGATTCATCTGAGCCACCGAGGGAACAGACGATAGCGCGACTGCAGGGACTATCTCGCGCACGCCTTCCGTGAGACTCACATTCTCACCTTATATGTCCAAACACTATGTTCGTAGCGTCCCTGTCCAACACACTCATTAGTCGTGGAAGACATTCTTACCAAGTCCCTTAAGAGTTCGGGTAATATGTGTGCATCCGCACAGAAGAGGAAGGTTCAAAAATGGTTCAAATGGCTCTGAGCACTATTTGACTTAACACCTATGGTCATCAGTCCCCTAGATCTTAGAACTACTTAAACCTAACTAACCTAAGGACATCACACAACACCCAGTCATCACGAGGCAGAGAAAATCCCTGACCCCGCCCGGAATCGAACCCGGGAACCCGGGCGCGGGAAGCGACAACGCTACCGCACGACCACGAGCTGCGGCCATAAGAGGAACGTCATAGCCGGTATTGCCACATCTATATACTTATATGGACATGGTGTCTGTTCTTTCAGGCATGTCCTTGTAGAAATTTAAAATGTTGAATAAACTATGCAAAATTCTTAGGATAACAAGAAAGTCTCATAAAAAACCAGTTACCAAAAGATGATTGTGGTTGTTTTAGTTTTACTTTTTTTTTTCTTCGTTTTGGGTGCTGCTGCACGATAAGGACATGAGCATGGATTGCTCGTTTACGTCTCGCTATGCTAAGACGAGACATGTGGCCCTAGTCAAACGAAAGAGTGTGCCTGTAGTTTTAGTCTCTCCCAGTCGTTCGTTGCTGGTGGTTGCCCTTTCATAAATACCGAATTCCAAGTGTCTGCTCGATATCGTGGTACTTCGTTGTTCGACATCCCACGCTACCTTCGAGTGGGGAATAGGCAGTATTTTTAATAAAAGCGTCAGCTTTCTCGCCAGCCGAGACAAGTCTAAACATATTGGTGCAGAGGGAGCAGCGGGGGAAAATTATTCGTACCGTGGCAGTTCGGAGTGTGAAGGCAAATCGGAAACAAAATAACTCAGACTGAGACTTGATGATAAGCTTAACGCTTTGCCGTCCGCACGTCTCGTATTGATTTGTTCTCTTGCCACCGGCAGCGCTAGTTCGGATTACTTGGCTTGTCGCCGGCCGCTCGTCACCTTTCCGTTGATGACAAGTTTCAAACACATTGACTTTTGCGCGCTTTAATTTTCCGGAAATCCTCTATTTTGCCGTATCGTTTCCAAAACTCGAATTTTCTTTTCAAGTAACTTCTCTGCAAGTTTTACACTGTTTGTAACGCCGGAAATGCATATCCTCCTGTTTCCATCTGCTGCACTATAATTTTTTTTCCTTATTTTGTTACCTGAAGATATTACATTTCTGTGTCTTTGTATATTGTAATTGTTTTACTGTTTGTATATATATATATATATATATATATATATATATATATATATATATATATATATATATATATATATATGTCGATGTGTAATTGGTTTGTTTTGTGAATATTATTTGTATTTATACGCTGGGTCTTGCCTAGGGAAAACTATGCTATCGAACGAATACATCGATAGGTCGTGTGGAGAACCAAAGTGTTTAGGATCTTTGGTAGTGTTAACTCTGTCGCGTGGAGCGGGGGCAGAGGGGGAGTCTGGCTGGGGTGGTCCAGTGGAGCAGGTGTGTTGTGTGACGCTCCCGCGAGCTGCCGCGCTTTCGGGGTTGGGCAGCATGTAATTGCGCTCGACTTGCGATGATAGTTTCTGACACGGTGTTGCGGACGGGAAGCATTAGCTGGCGCACATCAAGAGCCCGTTTCGCCTGGTGACCGTGTCGAGAAGAAGGCGCGCCAACATCCAGCTTCTGCAACAGCGACGGCCGACAATGAGTGACTGTCGCCACCTCCTCGATCGACGGCTTCAAACCTTCAATCAACCAACAAGGAAGACTGGAAGCACGTAAAGTTTTAGAACTGTATGGCAGACCTCAGCTTTTCAAACTGTTCAAATCACAAAATTACAGCAACGTAGCATGAACATTTGTTGCTCATTGTCCCAATTGCATTACCAAGCAGGGTCCCTTCCTTTTCCGGAATGAACCCAAGTGTCGTTGAAATTCAAACGCCAACATCATTTTATTTCACTGCTTTAATTTCAAAGTTCAGTTAAAGTATTCATAGCTGGCTACAATATTTAGATTACACAAGCACAAATTAAGAGTGCGAGTTTTGTTACCGTATTTTAGCTTACCTGTGACTGCAGCTCAGCTTGGTACGTACTAAATTTTACTATTGTTAATTGTTCAGAATCATTTAATTCAAGTTCAAAGTTAAATCTCTTATTTCTAAATTGCGTAGATTCAAGTAGCTTTTGAAATGATTGTTGAGGTAGTCCAAGACTAACCGTGTTTTACTGAATTTCGATGTGCTTCAGAAAGAAAGCTCACTATTAACTTCAGTCACTAAATTAACTTTCGATTTTCCTGTTTTATTAATTCTTTTGCTAAATTAAGTCAGAGTGTAGCGAAATTTATTACTTCTGACAAACTTTCAGTTTTCATACTGCACGTGTCAACCTTCAGTTGCCACGCTTCTAGTGCTAATTATATGTGTAATAATCTTTCTTTTTCAGTTACTATAGTAATTGTCCTTAGGACTGACGACCGTAATTTTCCCCAAATCTCAAATATCTAATTACCGTTAGTTAATTGTTAACGTAACGGCCGCACATTTACTTTCTTTATTAACTTTACCCCTTTTCATAATTAATTTCCACCAGTTTCATTTGCATTTTTCCTTTCATTTAGATGTAACCATTTCCTCCCTCTTTACCGACAGATTATCTTCGGTGACGATTGCTTTTTCCAAATTTCCATTAGGTACACGCGGTTTAATTTGTCACTGTCATTAAGGTCGATAAGTGAGGGGGAGGTTACATGTTATAAAAATTATCTATGCAAAGGTGACGCCACTTTCCATCACAAGGTGTCAATAGTTCCATCACTGTTTTTGCTAAAGGCTGTCCGGCGCCGGAATGTATCTTGAATGAGGAAATGTATCCCGTACTCGAATAACACAGCATCCAAATGAGTATGCCGTATTTCGTAATTTTCGACGTATTGTAAACTTTAAAATTTAACCGGCCACGGTATCAGTCCTTCATCAATTGACTTAGACTAAACGTTTCTTTAAACTTTTTGGAAAAATAATCGTATGCGAATTGCACTCTGACAAGCCGGTGGGCATTATCCGGTTTATTGTTGCTGTCGTAAAAATGTAAAAATGATTATATTTGTCTGAATCGGTTGTGGAACATCGTTTTACGAAATATCGGTGTGTCTGTCAACGGATTCGTTGACCAATAACCATCGATCCTTGCTTTTTTTTTGCATTTCCCATAAGGATAGCAAGCCCAAACCATTTTCTACGTTCTGGTCACGTAACGTCGACAAATTTGGCATTTTTTAAATCCAGTTTCTTTCTACTGCAATTTTGACTGTAGTACTTGTTGGTTTCGTTGCTAATATATTCAAATAGATCGTTCCCAGTACATAATTCTACGATAATCTCGAAACTATGTGCATCTTTGGGAAATATATTTGGACCCGGGGATCATTCAAATTTATTATTGGTCCTCGGTAAAACAAAGTCTGACAACTGTGCACTGCCTTCTTCGTCTGATTCAGCCGAATCAGTTGGCAACCGTAGCGTTCGCCGAATTCTTCTTGGACGTATTTCACTGTCTTCCTACGATTCTGCTTCACTTTTTTTTTTATATATATATCCAATGTCTTCTTTCCAATAAGACAAGTCGTCTGGAAGGTCAGACAAGACGTCCTCGCATTCATCGTAAATAATCCTATTGTCTCTTTCGTCTGCCATGATGAAAGGGCACAAGTTCTTATAAAAACTAAAAAACTTGTTGACGTGTGTAACTTATTGTTACCTAAACAAAACACCAACAGAATGTAAAAGATAGGCCGGCCGCGGTGGCCGAGCGGTTCTAGACGCTTCAGTCCGGAACCGCGCGACTGCTACGATCGCAGGTTCGAATCCTGCCTCGGGCATGGGCGTTTGTGATGTCCTTAGGTTGGTTAGGTTTAAGTAGTTCTAAGTTCTAGGGGACAAATGACCTCCGATGTTAAGGCCCACAGTGCTCACAAGGGAACCTCCCCATCGCACCCCCCTCAGATTTAGTTATAAGTTGGCACAGTAGATACACCTTGAAAAACTGAACACAGATCAATCGAGAAAACAGGAAGAAGTTGTGTGGAACTATGAAAAAATAAGCAAAATATACAAACTGAGTAGTCCATGCGCAAGATAAGCAACATCAAGGATAACACGAGCTCATGAGCGCCGTGGTCTCGTGGTTAGCGTGAGCAGTTGAGAAATGAGAGGTCCTTGGTTCAAGTGTTCCCTCAAGTAAAAAATTTACTTTCTTTATTTTCGCAAAGTTATGATCTGTCCGTTCGTTCATTGACGTCTCTGTTCACTGTAATAAGTTTAGTGTGTGTGTTTTGCGACCGCACCGCAAAACCGTGCGATTAATAGACGAAAGGACGTGCCTCTCGAATGGGAACCGAAAACATTTGATCGCAAGGTCATAGTTCAACCGATTCCTCCAAAGGAAAACACGTCTGATATATTCTATACGACACTGGTGACGGCATGTGCATCACATGACAGGAATATGTTGTCGACCCACCTAACTTGTACATTTGGCGAATGGGTAAAAAGATTCTTCTACCTTGCCCGATTTAGGTTTTCTTGTGGATGTGATAATCACTCCCAAAAAAGTGATGAAAACATAAGAGTTTGTCACATAAACTGCAACAAATGAACGCAACAGTTTCCCAGTCGCACAGTTTTCTCTGTTCTCTGTCAAAACATATGTACTTAATGTTTTCAAATTTTTCCGTGTGTAGACCGTCAAATCCTGCATATGCCCAAGCAAATCTGAACATGTCCCGGAATTTTGGAGAGCGAAGATGATTATGTGTCAGTGCCTGAACTTTGATAATTGTCTGAAAATAAAAAATTAAACTTTTCGCTCGAGGGAGGACTTGAACCAAGGACCTCTTGTTCTGCAGCTGCTCACGCTAACCGCGAGACCACGGCGCTCTTTAGCTCACAATTTCCTTGATGTTGCTTATTTTGCGGATGGACTACTCAGTTTGTATATTTTTCTTATTTTTTTCATAGTTCCACACAACTTCTTCCTGTTTTTTTCGATTGATCTGTGTTCAGTTTTTCAAGGCCTATCCACTGTGCCAACTTATAACTAAATCTGAGGGGGGTGCGATGGGGAGATTCCCTTGTCAGAGCCATCTGAACCATTTTTGAACCAATGCAAAAGATACTAAAGTGCTGTCGCCGGCCACTGCGTGATACTATGCTCACGACACCACTGTGGTGTCGCCGGACGGCATAGTGTTAATAAGCTGACTCGCACGTGGAATTGAGTGAAGTCGGTCTACTTAGTGTAGATACCAACGTTATAGGTATAGTTAAACGCGAGATTGTCAGTTGTAGAACTTACGGTCGTCTGCCACCACTGTGGAAAAGCCCTCGTCTATTACAGTGGAACTAGACCGAACACGCTGTCCTTAATTCACCCCCGTGTTTCGCAAGCCGCAGGAATGCCGCTCACACGGCTGGGCTTTCGTCGGGCGCGCAGCGGCGACTTGTGTGAGAGGTGCTGATAAGCGGCAGATACGGCGCCAGATAGCGGTAATGGGGGCCGCGCGGAAATGAAGCACGAGCGACTCGGCTCTGCCGGTTTCACCGCCGGGACCTGCTGGCTGCTTGCTGCCTGGGTCGACACAAGCCGAGGTGCGCCAGCTCAGCTGCGCGCGTGCGAAGTTCGTCCGCAGTCCGCAGGTAACTGGGGACGCACATCTGCTGGTGGGAACTACGGCACCTGCATGGGAAAGGGCGGTGGGGAGAGCGGCGTGGCGGGGTCAGAGTCAATGAACTTGCAGCTCCACCACAAGAGAGTCCATTTACAGTCTGATTCTTCCAAGTAACAAAACTCTCCATGTTGCGAGTGAAGCCACCATTAGTGGTACCTAGTAGACTTTAAAGTTCAGTTTCGAGAACTGACTTAATCACCACCTCGATAGACTCGTTCAAAATGGTTCAAATGGCTCTGAGCACTATGGGACTTAACATCTGAGGTCATCAGTCCCCTAGAACTTAGAACTACTTAAACCTAACTAACCAAAGGACATCACACACATCCATGCCCGAGGCAGGATTCGAACCTGCGACCGTAGCGGATAGACTGGTAGCTCTCCGTCTTCACGCCACAAGTGGCCCATCGGGACTATCCGACCGCCGTGTTATCCTCAGCTGAGGATGCGGATAGGAGGGACGTGTGGTCAGCACACCGTTCTCCCGGTCGGATCGTTATGATGGATTTCTTTGGCCGGAGCCGGTCGAGTAGCTCCTCAATTGGCATCACGAGGCTGAGAGCACCCAGAAAAATGGCCACAGCGCATGGCACCCTGGATGGTGACCCATCCAATTGCCGGCCACGCCCGACAGCGCTTAACTTCGGTGATCTGACGGGAACCGGTGTATCCACTGCGGCAAGGCCGTTGCCTTCATAGACTGGTGAGTCAAGTATTATTTTAACAGTCTTATGGCGATTTCGGTTATTGACGGTCACCGAAGTAGTTAAAAAAAATGGTTCAAATGGCTCTGAGCACTATGGGACTTAACATCTGTGGTCATCAGTCCCCTAGAACTTAGAACTACTTAAACCTAACTAACCTAAGGACATCACACACATTCATGCCCGAGGCAGGATTCGAACCTGCGACCGGAGCGGTCACGCGGTTCCAGACTGAAGCGCCTTTAACCGCACGTCACCGAAGTAGTTATCTGTGGCTAAATAGTATCTGTCCATGACAGATGCGTTTAAATTTTGTAAAACGAAACAAAATAACGACTTCGTCTTTAACTGAACGGAAATAGGCTCTTAAAAGCGCGTGTGGTAAATTCACGCCTCCGGAATAACGCTGCTAATACGGCCGACTTATCTCTAATTTTTCCTCAAAGTAGAGCCGAAATAACCCTTCATATTTTTTGCCTCATTGATCGCCACTACAAATGTGGAAGAGCAAATTAAATTCCCCTCCATAACACAGCTGGTGACTCGGTGGCTATGTGGGGAAGTTGGTAGTAATTGACGAAAAATAATCCAGTAAAACAGAAGTGATTTCAGGCGTTCTCCGTGGCAGTGTTATAGACCCTCGTTACCTATATAAAGGATTTAGGAGAGAATCTGAGCAGCGATATTAGGTTGTTTGGAGATGTTGCTGGCGTTTGTCGTCTAGTAAAGTCATCAGAAGATCAAAATAAATTGCAAAACGATTTAGAAGAGAGAGGTCTGTGATGCGAAAAGTGACAGTTGACCCTAAATAATGGAAGGTGTGAGTTCATCCACATGAGTGCTAAAAGGAATCCGTTAAACTTCGGCTATCCGATAAATAAATCTAATGTAAAGGCTGCAAATTCATTTAAATACCTAGGAATTACAATCACGAACATCTTAAATTGAAAAGAACACATAGAAAATGATCTACATCTACATCTACATGGTTACTCTGCAATTCATACTTAAGTGTCTCGCAGAGGGTTCATAGAACCATTTCATATTACTATTCTACCATTCCACTCAAAATGGCGCGTGGGAAAAAGGAACACCTAAATCTTTCCGTTCGAGCTCTGATCTCTCTTATTTTATTATGATGATCATTTCTCCCTACGTAGGTGGCTGTCAACAAAATATTTTTGCTTTCGGAAGAGAAAGTTGGTGATTCAAATTTCGTAAATAGATCTTGTCGCAAAGAAAACCGCCTTTGTTTCAGTGACTGCCACCCCAACTCGCATATCATATCGGTGACACTCTCACCCCTATTGCGCGATAACACGAAACGGGCTGCCCTTCTTTGCACTTTTTCGATGTCCTCCGTCAATCCTACTTAATAAGGATCCCACACCGCACAGCAATATTCCAGCAGAGGACGGACAAGTATAATGTAGGCTGTCTCTTTAGTGGGTTTGTCGCATCTTCTAAGTGTTCTGCCAACAAAGCGCAGTCTTTGTTTCGCCTTCCCCAAAATATTATCTATCCGGGCTTTCCAATTTAAGTTGCTGGTAATTGTAATTATACTAGGTATTTAGGCGAATTGACAGCCCTTGGATTTGTGCGAATTATCGTATACCCAAAATTTATCGGATTTCTTTTAGTACCCATGTGGATGACCTCACACTTTTCTTTGTTTAATGTCGATTGCCACTTTTAGCACCATACAGAAATTCTCTCCAGATCATTTTGTAATTGGAATTGCCTAATGCCACCGTCAAGGGTTTGATCGCCCTCGATGCTAGACTATTTTTTCTAATACGTATCGCGTCTCTGGCGATGAATTTGTGAACGTGTAAGATGCTGAGATGCACCGTGGTACGCTAACCGTGGTAGGCTATAGGTCCTCCTATAGTCTACTGGGTAAAGGTGCGCCAGTGGAGAACGATGCACAGAGTACCACTGGAGTACCACTGGAGTACCACTGGAAAAACGCACGGTTAGCTGCGCGGATTGTGTGGCCACAGCCGCCTCATTGGAATCACATCTGCAGTCAATTCAAACGTCGTAGGAAAAGTCAATGACTTACCTCATGTAATAGGATAGTGCCCGGTAGAGCACAGCCGAATTGAAAGCAACATTCACGTTGACGGTAGCTTTATCTCGACGTTCTGAAGGAAATCAGGAAACGGTGGTGTAACAAGAAACGACCTTTCGGATGCAACAACTACGGCGGTTTGCTCATGATTCTTCCCAAAGTAAAATGATCTATTTTCCATCATGTTGTTGTTGTTGTTGTCTTCAGTCCTGAGACTGGTTTGATGCAGCTCTCCATGCTACTCTATCCTGTGCAAGCTTCTTCATCTCCCAGTACCTACTGCAACCTACATCCTTCTGAATCTGCTTAGTGTATTCATCTCTTGGTCTCCCCCTACGATTTTTACCCTCCACGCTGCCTTCCAATACTAAATTGGTGATCCCTTGATGCCTCAGAACATGTCCTACCAACCGATCCCTTCTTCTGGTCAAGTTGTGCCACAAACTTCTCTTCTCCCCAATCCTATTCAATACTTCCTCATTAGTTATGTGATCTACCCATCTAATCTTCAGCATTCTTCTGTAGCACCACATTTCAAAAGCTTCTATTCTCTTCTTGTCCAAACTATTTACCGTCCATGTTTCACTTCCATACATGGCTACACTCCATACAAATACTTTCAGAAATGACTTCCTGACACTTAAATCTATACTCGATGTTAACAAATTTCTCTTCTTCAGAAACGCTTTCCTTGCCATTGCCAGTGTACATTTTATATTCTCTCTACTTCGACCATCATCAGTTATTTTGTTCCCCAAATAGCAAAACTCCTTTACTACTTTAAGTGTCTCATTTCCTAATCTAATACCCTCAGCATCACCCGACTTAATTCGACTACATTCCATTATCCTCGTTTTGCTTTTGTTGATGTTCATCTTATATCCTCCCTTCAAGACACCATCCATTCCGTTCAAGTGCTCTTCCAAGTCCTTTGCTGTCTCTGACAGAATTACAATGTCATCGGCGAACCTCAAAGTTTTTATTTCTTCTCCATGGATTTTAATACCTACTCCAAATTTTTCTTTTGTTTCCTATACTGCTTGCTCAATATACAGGTTGAATAACATTGGGGAGAGGCTACAACCCTGTCTCACTCCCTTCCCAACCGCTGCTTCCCTCTCATGGCCCTCGACTCTTATAACTGCCATCTGGTTTCTGTACAAATTGTAAATAGCCTTTCGCTCCCTGTACTTTACCCCTGCCACCTTTAGAATTTGAAAGAGAGCATTCCAGTCAACATTGTCAAAAGCTTTCTCTAAGTCTACAAATGCTAGAAACGTAGGTTTGCCTTTCCTTAATCTTTCTTCTAAGGTAAGTCGTAAGGTCAGTATTGCCTCACGTGCTCCAGTATTTCTACGGAATCCAAACTGATTTTTTCCCGAGGGCATGCAGCTTAACTGATTTTCCATCATGTCACTATCAAATGAGGAGTATAACAAATGCTAAATACGCGCAACAGCCGTCGTCTACACAGATCGTTCTCATTATGTAGAACTGCTTTTTTTCTCTACCGAAAATATTAAAAAGAAGCTCTAAGGATGAAATTTAATTAGTATATCCAACATGCATAAAAATTCTGGAATATCAGTTTCTTAGCGTTCGGTTAAGATGTTCATGGTACAACACTTTTCCGTTTCGTCATTGTATGTTCTTAGCCGCAGTGATTACGAAACTGTAACAGCGACTGTGATCATATATGCAAAACATATAATGAAAACTGATGCTGCTAGTCACGGACGATGTGCGATTCTCTTTGGGCCTATGAATACCGGTAACCGACAGCGTGCGTGCCCTGTCGATCTGAACCGGTGTGACGGATCGGAGTAAGTGGTAGGCCAGCGCCAACAATGAGCTCGTCACGGACATGAGCTGTGGGCCAAGCGAGAGTGCATTTTGCTGTGAGCCTGACCAATCGGCCCGTGCACGCAGAACCAGAGGGGGAAAAGTTAGCGATCCACTCCGATTGGCCACGCGGCGGTCCTTTCAGCGTCCACGTGCGAGCTGCCGGGTCGCTAACGAGCGCATTAGGCCGCCCAACGGAGGCGGTGGGAGTCCTTTGTGCCTGCAACAGCTGTCTCTGCGCACAACGCTAATGTATCAACCACGTGCTTCTTACAAGGAATCTCCCCATCGCACCCCCCTCAGATTTAGTTATAAGTTGGCACAGTGGATAGGCCTTGAAACACAGGTCAATCGAGAAAACAGGAAGAAGTTGTGTGGAACTATAAAAAAAATAAGCAAAATATACAAACTGAGTAGTCCATTCGCAAGATAGGCAACATCGAGGATATTCTGAGGTTAGGAGCGCCGTGGTCCCATTGTTAGCTTGAGCAGCTGCGGAGCGAGAGGTCCATGGTTCAGATCTTCCCTTGAGTGAAAAGTTTACTTTCTTTATTTTCGCCAAGTTATGATCTGTCCGTTCGTTCATTGACGTCTCTGTTCATTGTGATAAGTTTAGTGTTTTGCGACCGCACCGCAAATCCGTGCTCTTAGTAGACGAAAGGACGTGTCTCTCCAATGGGAACCGAAAACATTTGATCGCAAGGTCGTAGGTCAACCGATTCCTCCACAGGAAAACACGTCTGATATATTCTATACGACACTGGTGACGGCATGTGTGTCACATGACAGGAATATGTTGTCGACCCACCTAACTTGTACACTTGGCGAATGGGTAAAAAGATTCTTCTACCTTGCCCGATTTAGGTTTACTTGTGGATGTGATAATCACTTCCAAAAAAGTGATTAAAACATAAGAGTTTGTCACATAAACTGCAACAAATGAATGCAACAGTTTCGCAGTCCCACAGTTTTCCCTGTGCTCTGTCAAAACATATGTTTTTAAAGTGGTTCAAATGGCTCTGAGCACTATGGGACTCAACTGCTGAGGTCATTGGTCCCCTAGAACTGAGAACTAGTTAAACCTAACTAACCTAAGGACATCACAAACATCCATGCCCGAGGCAGGATTCGAACCCGCGACCGTAGCGGTCTTGCGGTTCCAGACTGCAGCGCCTTTAACCGCACGGCCACTTCGGCCGGCTATGTTTTTAAAGTTTTCAAATTTTTCCGTGTGTAGACCGTCAAATCCTGCATATGTCCAAGCAAATCTGAACATGTCCTGTAATTTTGGAAAGCGAAGTTGATTACGTGTGAGTGCCTGAACTTCGATAATTGTCTGAAAATAAAAATTTTTTCACTCGAGGGATGACTTCAACCATGGACCTCTCGTTCCGCAGCTGCTCACGCTAACCACGGGACCACTGCGCTCCTCAGTTCATATTGTCCTAAATGTTGCCTATCTTACACAAGGACTACTCAGTTTGTATAGTTTGCTTTTTTTTCATAGTTCCATACAACTTCTTCCTATTTTCTCGATTGATCTGTGTTCAGTTTTTCAAGGCCTATCCACTGTGCCGACTTATAACTAAATCTGAGGAGGGTGCGATGGGGAGGTTCCCTTGTTAGACTCGTGCCGCCAGGCAGAACGTCACACTAAATCAGTAAAACTGCTCCCCTGTCGACGTGTGGGCGGTCACGCAGTAAGATAGTATTCTGAACTGGATGCCATATCGGGACTGAAACCCCGATTATTCTTTCACGCTCTTTGCTCTGAAAGGTCGAGTCACGCAACGAACTAACGAGTGGCTATTGTCTCGACTGCTTCTGGGTGCAATACGAGGGGAATAAGCTGACCAGTGCGTAGGCTGACCTGTGAAGGGCGTGTGGACAGTCTGCAGGTGAGGATAAAGTATCTCTAAGAGAGCTACATTCTCGTTGACTGGTTCGTCCACGATGTCACTCAGATATGAGCCGAGATCTCCAGCCAACCATCAGGTTCAGTCCCAAACTCCACAGAAGATGTACTGCATAATTCGCTAGACTAGCACCTCTTGGAGAAAGTGAGAGGTGGGTATACTCGAAGTGTGGAACAGGGTAGGTGCCCTGTGGAGTTTGGAAAATATCGGAAAAGATATAATAATTCCAATCCCAAAGAACGCAGCTGTTGACAGGGGTGAAAATTACCGAACTACCAGTTTAATAAGTCACAGCTGCAAAATACTAACGCGAATTCTTTACAGACGAATGGAAAAACTGGTAGAAGCGGACCTCGGGGAAGATCAGTCTGGATTCAGTAAAAATGTTGGAACACGTGAGGCAATACTGACCCAACGACTTATCTTAGAAAATAGATTAAGGAAAGGCAAACCTACGTTTCTAGCATTTGTAGACTTAGAGAAAGCTTCTCACAATGTTGACTGCAACACTTTCTTTCAAATTCTGAAGGTGGCAGGGGTAAAATACAGAGAGCGAAAGGCTATTTACAATTTGTACAGAAACCAGATGGCAGTTGTAAGAATCGAGGGGCATGAAAGGGGAGCAGTATTTGTGAAGGGAGTGAAACAGGGTTGTAGCTTCTCCCCGATGTTATTCAATCTGTATATTGAGCAAGCAGTGAAGGAAACAAAAGAAATATTCGGAGTAGGAATTAAAATCCATGGAGAAGAAATAAAAACTTTGAGGTTCGCCGATGACATTGTAATTCTGACAGAGACAGCAAAGGACTCAGAAGAGCAGTTGAACGAAATGGACAGTGTCATGAAAGGAGGGTATAAGCTGAACATCAACAAAAGCAAAACGAGGATAATGGAATGTAGTCGAATTAAGTCGGGTGATGCTGAGGGAATTAGATTAGGAAATGAGACGCTTAAAGTAGTAAAGGAGTTTTGCTATTTGGGGAGCAAAATAACTGATGATGGTCGAAGTAGAGAGGATATAAAATGTACACTGGCAATGGGAAGGAAAGCGTTTCTGAAGAAGAGAAATTTGTTAACATCGAGTATTGATTTACGTGTCAGGAAGTCGTTTCTGAAAGTATTTGTATGGAGTGTAGCCATGTATGGAAGTGAAACGTGGACGATAAATGGCTTAGCCAAGAAGAGACTAGAAGCTTTCGAAACGTGGTGCTACAGAAGAATGCTGAAGATTAGATGGGTAGATCACATAACTAATGAGGATGCGTTGAATAGGATTGGGGAGAAGAGATGTTTGTGGTACAGCTTGACTAGAAGAAGGGATCGGTTGGTAGGACATGTTTTGAGGCATCAAGGGACCACTAATTTAGTATTGAAGGGCAGCGTGGAGGGTAAAAATCGTAGAGGGAGACCAAGAGATGAATACACCATGCAGATTCAGAAGGATGTAGGTTGCAGTAGGTACTGGGAGATGAAGAAGCTTGCACAGGATAGAGTAGCATGGAGAGCTGCATCAAACCAGTCTCAGGACTGAAGACCACAACAACAACAACACATTGTCAGGTTGTAGCTTTGAGGAAGGTCTTAAGGCGTGGCTCGTTAGTTTAATCCGTAAAAACGTTGTAATATACAGCAAGGCTTCAGGGTCGAGTCCTCATCCGCATACAACCTTAATCCGTCACGAAGTTTTCTTACGACACGCACACTACACTGGAGAGTGATGTATTCAATTTCTGTGTCACATACTTCTGTTGGAGTTTTCCTATAATGCCCAAGTAATGTTAAATAAGACAATATAGGTAATACCTGAAGAACGATTTTGCTCACATTGTGAAGGAATTGAAGTTATTCATTTGGACACAATATCCTCTGATTTGTTTAGAATTGTATACTGAGTGAGTAGACTTATTCATGGTTTAAATAAATTCTCATGTTCAGAAATATACAAAAGCACTTGCTGGAGTTAGTACATACTGCAGACTGCCACGATCTTTCATACTACATACACGGGACACACCAAGTCTTAAAACACATAACCAATAAACAAAGTCAGCGATACTAGCACACAGAAGGGCACAGTCATGTAACAGTAAAGACAGGCAACAACAAAAATGCATTTTTACAAAAGCAGATCAAATCTTTTCGCAAAAACATTCGGAGTATGGTTCAAATGGCTCTAAGCACTATGGGACTTAAGATCTGAGGTCATCAGTCCCCTAGACATAGAACTACTTAAACCTAAATAACCTAAGGACGTTACACCCATCCATGCCCGAGACAGGATTCGAACATGCGACCGTAGCAGCAGCGCGGTTCCGGACTGAAAAGCCCAGAACCGCTCGGCTACAGCGGCCGGCTCATTCGGAGTATGCTTGGAGGTTACGGCGAGAAATACGGAAAGAGAGATCGTATGGTATTGCTGCCTGGGAGATCCCGTCGCAGGTGGTACTCCTCCTCCACGCACAATCGGCCATTTATCGCAGCGGGGGTTGTGCCTTTAGTGTACCTGTTGAGTGTAGGTTACTGTTATGGATGTCTAATTAGAAATTTGTGGTAAGATCTCATGGGACCGAAACTGCTGAGGCCATCGATCCCTAAGCTTACACACTACTTAATCTAATTTAAACTAACTTACGCTAAGAACAACATACCTTCACCGAGGAGTCAAGCAGTATATTGCTCCCTCCTACGTATATCTCGCGAAGAGACCATGAGGATAAAATCAGAGAGATTAGAGCCCACACAGAGGCATACCGACAATCTTTCTTTGCACGAACAATACGAGACTGGAATAGAAGGGAGAACCGATAGAGGTACTCAAAGTACCCTCCGCCACACACCGGCAGGTGGCTTGCAGAGTATGGCTGTAGATGTAGAGACGTAGAATCTGAAGGAGACACGAGGAGTGAGTATTTTTCTAAGGAAAATCATAGGCAGCCGATTACTTCACGGAGGAAGTGACTAGAGAAAGACTGCTTCAAAATGCTATCGTATTTCTAGTCATCTTCGTTCCCATTTCAGACAGTTTCATGTGTGGCGCGACGTGTGGACCACAAGAGGTTGCGTCAGGGACAGCAGCTCCCACGCAGAGACTAGGTATGTGACCTTAGGAGACCGCACCTTATACCTAGGATGCGTGCGGAGCCGGGAGAAAGAACACCGATTACTGTGAGAAACGGCTAGAAGAAGCTGTAAATGTAATCTGTCTCGTGAGAAGATTATACGTCATGGGTACTGTTTACTGCTAGGAAGTATAGTTCAGATAAAATCAGGCTGGGAATGCACGCAAAGGTGAAAAGAAATAAGAACCGTGTTGTTGCTTTGGATGGCGATTTTCTACTGACTCTAAAACGTACCGTGCATCGCATTTCGCAGTTTAGGTAACATGCTGCGTGCAGAGTATATTTTGCTATGCTGTTTCCACAGGCAGTTATTGGTATCTTGTGAAAGCGAACAGTGTTAAATATCTTCCCGGTGACGCAACTAATCCATCACTATGTAACGCGCTAACTTTTTCTGTCCCTTACGTAAGTAAAAGAAATCTGTTCTGGGAAAAGGACCAAAAGAGTGATTTTAATGTTTTCAGTTGCAATACTATATTTACAGTATTTATCCTGAATGATCACATGTTTCTCACCTCCGTCGAATGTTTGTTCGGATTTCATGTCAACATCGAACGAACTGCAAGAAATATATTTTGATTTAGCAACCAAACAACCACTTTAACTGCAACAAAATCAGTGAATCTAGATTAAAATATAATTTGCGTATTTCCTGGAAACTTTCACGTGAGCTAGGAATCCCAGGAAAGTTTTACTTATTTATTTCCGTTATTTGTTTTTCTGAGAAGAGCTAATGGTAAGTGCTTCACAAAGTTCAATTACGTACCGTAGTTTCTGACAAAAGACAAACAGTGAGATTTAATATATGTCAAGATAAGATGAAATTTTAAATATTTTCTTTAAATGTAGGCGTTTAATTTTTCTACGATGTCTGTTAGATACACCTGCATGACACGAAAAACGTATAATTACAACCGCTACTTCAGACATTTGTATAATCAGACTCGATTAATTTTAAAAGAAAAAAAAGAAGGAAATTATTTTCCAGTTCAGATTGTGCACTGACGTAAATCCTTCTTCCTATCGAGGTAGATTTGATCAAGGAAAGAAAACTTTGTTCTTTTTCTTGTTTTATGGCCTTCTAGGGAACACGTTCCAATTTCAATTCTTAATCCTTTGTTGCTGTTTCGTTTCCTTCCACTATGCCTTCATTTTTCACTATGTTTCTTCATGCTGTCTTCCGATCGCTTTGCATCAATTTTCTTTACTCTCCTGCCCTGGAATTCTTTAACTTTTAAAACATTTTCTCTCAAAATCTCTTATTCCAATACTTCTTCCTCTATGTTATTTCTTTCCAAATCTTTTTTTTAACTAGATCGTTGTTAATTTCTTTTTCGTAAGATATTTGAAGATCTGCTTGGTGAGTTTATTCCCATCCATTCTGTAAATATGTCCTAAAACAGTAATCTCGTCTTTCTTCTTGGTTTTAATATGTTCTCTACGTCATGAAAAATTTCATCTCTACTTCTTAATTTCTGAAATGCTACATTTTTCCGAGGACCTAATATCTTCCATACTTTTCTTTTTTCTAACATTTCTAATCTATCATGCTTATAATTTAATACTAGGCATATCCTAACATACGGGTAGAATATCGCGGGCGGCTGTATTGTGGTCAGGTGAGAACACATTCTAAATGACTTAGCGAACAAACAATTCCTGCAAAATTTCTGAGAGCTTTTCACAGAAGTTAAGCACAAATGGACTCCCAACAGCCCTAATACTGTACTAAAATGTCCTTACTTCAACGGAATAATTGGTCACTACAACTTCAGCACTTCTTATGATCTTAACATCTACCAGAAAAATATACTAGGCATAGACACTTAGAGTAGCCTACTAACAATTATTTTTAGCTTTCAAGCCTCCTATGAAGCTCTGTATGTAACCTGACTTAAATTTGCACTGTAAACTGTTTATGATGTAAGTTGTAAGTTAATTAAATCCAAACTATCACAGCGAGAAAATCTGTTGCTTCCACTTTTTAGATCTGTAACGCATTCAACATGTAAATATTATCTCATGTTATGTACATGTATGTCTTTATTTATACGAGTAGTATGTGCTCTGATGCCCTTATCACAGTTTAACAAAATTCGTCTGAAAATCACTAAACAAAACCCTGTTAAGCAATTTGTCTTGAATTCCACAAATAATATGTTCACCCTTGTAGGTTATGTTTTAATTTTGTTAGTAAATGGTTTCGCCTCCACCACATACTCTGTGCTTAGTTGAGATCACTGTAGGAAAATTAGTGATTCTTTCCTTAGTTGATCAGTTTCATATTATAAAAAAAAAGAAACACAAGTGCAAAGCACATGTCTAAATCTGCAACTCATATGGAGGTTTTTTGAAGTGTTTACATACCACAGATACTTGTGTGATGTGTGTGTGTGCATCCTTCCAGGAACGCAGAGGGGAGAATACGACACGAAACGACATTCACTAGAACAAATGTAAGTGCATGTAATTTGCTCACGTAATGTGTTGGGACAATTTTGTGCGTTGACGAAGTCGTTCAGACAGCCTATAAAGTGGCACTAACCAAGCAAGTATTCTCACGCAGTGCAGAGGCTGACGGCACGCGGCTGACGAACATACACTGTCCAATGACATAAATGTGACCACCTGTCAAAAGCCCGAATAACCATTTTATTCAGCGCCGACCGCTGCGAGACGGGAAGGGAGAGAATCACTGAGGTTCTGGGATGTATTGACAGGGATGTGGAGCCACGCTGACTCCAGTGCCGTGGATAGTCGCGCTGCGTTTCTCGGTTGAGGAACCATGTACAACAGTTTCTCGATTGGGTTTAAGGTCGGAGAGTTTGCTGGCTATGGGAATACAATAAACTTGTCCTGATGCTCTTCGAACCCACCACGTGCACTGCGAGCTATATGACACGTTTCATTGTCCTGCTGGTAGATGCCGATGTGCCGAAGAGAAAATAAACTGCATGTAAAGATAGGCGTGTTCCCTAAGGATAGACGCATATTTGTGTTGATCCATTGCGCCTTCCATAATGACGTGAGAACCCAGGGAATACCAGGAAAATATTCCGCACACCATAACGCTCCCTTCTCCGGCCTGGACACTGTCGAGAATCGTTCCAGGGTGTTTGCTTTCACAAGTGTGACGCCAAACACGCCAACGGCAATCTGTGCGATGGCGTAAAAACGCTGATGGATTGATTGGTTGGTTAGTCGGTTTGCGGAAGGTGACCAAACAGTGAGGTCATCGGTCCCAATGGATTGGGGAAGGATGGGGAAGGAAAACGCCCGTGTCTTTTCAAAGGAACCATCCCAGCATTTGCCTTAAGTGATTTGGTAAAACCACGGATAATCTAAACCACTATAAAACGTGATTCATCTGTCACCACTCAGTGGACATTCATTTGCAATAACGGCGTGCAAATGGCAGCCTTCGTCGCCGGCGAATGGCAGTCAGCATTGGTGCATCAACCAGGCACCTGCTGCAGAGGCAATACGCAACAACGTTCTCGCTGAACGGTCGTTAAGGATACATTATTGCCAGTCCCTTTGTTCACTGCGCGGTCAGTTGCTCAACAACTGCACGCGTGTTCGCCCACTCACACATCTGCGCTGCCGCCTTTCGCCCCTGTCATTTATGGCCCGTGATACACCACAGTTGCTTCGGCGCCGGTTTTGGATAGCGCCATTTTGCCATGCACAGTGTCATTTAAACACAGCGGCGCGCGAACAATTTACAAAATTAGCTGTTTCGAAAATGCTTCCATCCTTGACCCGAAAGCCAATGATCATGCCCTTTTGGACGTGAGTTAAATCACTCCCTTTCCGCGTTACGACAACGACTGCACTGTTTTCCGCGTCCTCGTCCCCCCCCCCCCCCCGCCCCCTCTCCACCGACACGCTTTATATGCCGGCTGCCGTGTGCGTGTAGTCATTGCACGTTAACGTCTAATACACTCCTGGAAATTGAAATAAGAACACCGTGAATTCATTGTCCCAGGAAGGGGAAACTTTATTGACACATTCCTGGGGTCAGATACATCACATGATCACACTGACAGAACCACAGGCACATAGACACAGGCAACAGAGCATGCACAATGTCGGCACTAGTACAGTGTATATCCACCTTTCGAAGCAATGCAGGCTGCTATTCTCCCATGGAGACGATCGTACAGATGCTGGATGTAGTCCTGTGGAACGGCTTGCCATGCCATTTCCACCTGGCGCCTCAGTTGGACCAGTGTTCGTGCTGGACGTGCAGACCGCGTGAGACGACGCTTCATCCAGCCCCAAACATGCTCAATGGGGGACAGATCCGGAGATCTTGCTGGCCAGGGTAGTTGACTTACACCTTCTAGAGCACGTTGGGTGGCACGGGATACATGCGGATGTGCATTGTCCTGTTGGAACAGCAAGTTCCCTTGCCGGTCTAGGAATGGTAGAACGATGGGTTCGATGACGGTTTGGATGTACCGTGCACTATTCAGTGTCCCCTCGACGATCACCAGTGGTGTACGGCCAGTGTAGGAGATCGCTCCCCACACCATGATGCCGGGTGTTGGCCCTGTGTGCCTCGGTCGTATGCAGTCCTGATTGTGGCGCTCACCTGCACGGCGCCAAACACGCATACGACCATCATTGGCACCAAGGCAGAAGCGACTCTCATCGCTGAAGACGACACGTCTCCATTCGTCCCTCCATTCACGCCTGTCGCGACACCACTGGAGGCGGGCTGCACGATGTTGGGGCGTGAGCGGAAGACGGCCTAACGGTGTGCGGGACCGTAGCCCAGCTTCATGGAGACGGTTGCGAATGGTCCTCGCCGATACCCCAGGAGCAACAGTGTCCCTAATTTGCTGGGAAGTGGCGGTGCGGTCCCCTACGGCACTGCGTAGGATCCTACGGTCTTGGCGTGCATCCGTGCGTCGCTGCGGTCCGGTCCCAGGTCGACGGGCACGTGCACCTTCCGCCGACCACTGGCGACAACATCGATGTACTGTGGAGACCTCACGCCCCACGTGTTGAGCAATTCGGCGGTACGTCCACCCGGCCTCCCGCATGCCCACTATACGCCCTCGCTCAAAGTCCGTCAACTGCACATACGGTTCACGTCCACGCTGTCGCGGCATGCTACCAGTGTTAAAGACCGCGATGGAGCTCCGTATGCCACGGCAAACTGGCTGACACTGACGGCGGCGGTGCACAAATGCTGCGCAGCTAGCGCCATTCGACGGCCAACACCGCGGTTCCTGGTGTGTCCGCTGTGCCGTGCGTGTGATCATTGCTTGCACAGCCCTCTCGCAGTGTCCGGAGCAAGTATGGTGGGTCTGACACACCGGTGTCAATGTGTTCTTCTTTCCATTTCCAGGAGTGTACATGCGGTGGTCAAGTTATTGTGACTGGATGTGTAATACTGCATGAAAACCAGTGTAGCGATAAGGACATGATAGCCCGAAAAAAAAACTTACCTCGGTATTTACTGATTGCGATCCCCATCAATAATTCTTAATATAAAGAAAAGAAACCTGATTTCAGCCAAGTCGCAAGTGGGTAAAAGTCTACTTCGCGCGAGTCCGCCATGCGGGTGCTGCCTGACATTCCAGCAGCAGGCACGCCACGTTGCATGCTCCCGGCCACTAACTCGCTCTCACTTCATGAATCACAACGGGTTGGCTGTCGTCGCCTCACATTACCTTTACAAGCGAGCGTGATCGGAATCGATAACTGCGGCCACATAGTTGCTCGAATGTTAAGCGACGGAGCGGTAGGGGGCTGCGGCAGCGCACTAAGCGATGATTATGCAGTCAACCTCGTTGCGTGTCCGCCGCTCGTGGTCTCGCGGTAGCGTTCTCGCTTCCCGAGCACGGGGTCCCGGGTTCGATTCCCGGCGGGGTCAGGGATTTTCACCTGCTTCGAGATGACTGGGTGTTTGTGTTGTCCTCATCATTTCATCATCATCCAGGAAAGTGGCGAAATTGGACTGAGCAAAGATAGGGTACTTGTACGGGCGCTGATAACCACGCAGTTGAGCGCCCCACAAACCAAACATCATCCTCAACCTCGTTGCGAGTGGTTCCGCTCAGTTAGTCGTAAATTTTGCTTTGGATGTGGCGTAATGTAAAAACGAGACGTTAAAGTGTCGCGTCGCATTATGTGAAGAAAGAGGATCTCATCATTCAGTGCCGACACGTTTCACCAGTAAAAATACCCAAACACTAAAGACCATACCTTGTCAACGCAAAACGTGTACGGATTGAAACAAATCTCTGGCCGCCTAGCCGCCTATTGCCCACCCGTGACGTAGAAGGTACGACACAGTTGCACAGGAAATGGTAAGTTGCTGACTTAAGCAACACGGGCACGCCGACTACAGACAATTCCTTATTTCCAACATCTACACCAATACTAAGCGAATCATTATGAAGTGCTCAGGAGACGGTACTTTTTATTGAACCGTGTGTTAAGGTTTCTTTTAATTTCATTCAAGGACGGAGCGCAAGAAGAATGGCTGCGTGTACATCTCAGAGCGAACTGTTATGAGCCTAAATTTATCTGCACGATCTCAGCGCCGTACGAAAGGGATAAACGAATATTCTTAAGTTTCTGTCCTGAAAGCAGATTCTTGGAATTTTCCAAGCAGATTCTCGCGAGAGGTACAGAGGTTCCTAGTTAAGATATTTCTGCATTTCTGTTTCACACCCTCGCCTATCAAACACCTGTGAGTTTTCATAGCGTCCTTTTTTTTTGTGCTCGTTGTCCTTAGTTAGTCTGGCCTGATTTAGTCCCTATAAACATCGGCAAAATTCGCATATGATCCTTAAAAATTCACAAATCCCCTGCAGATTCAGGCTTGTCAGGCGAGGAATTGTTGGCGGTCTAGAGTCTGAACTGATGATGATGGTTTATGAGGCGCTCAAGATCGTGACCGAGGCCCAACAAGAACGGAAAAATGCGTTAATCGGAATTGAAATACCGGTATATGTTTTAACAGGTCGGTTTGTCCCATCCCTAGTTCTGACCAGAAGACCACAGGTCCTGTGACTAAAAGTTGTAAACGGTAACGGGTAAACGGATGCCCGGTTATTAGTAGGTAATAAAAACCAGCTGTTATAACTGAGGCCCAGCAGAAACGGAAAAATGCGTTATCGGAATTAAAATACCGGTATATGTTTTAACCGGTCGGTTTGTCCCATCCCTAGTTCTGACCAGAAGGCCACAGGTCCTGCGACTAAAAGTTGTAAAGGGTAACAGGGTAAACGGATGCCCGGCACAACGCTGGCAGGGCGGTTTGAAGGTGGCCGCAGAGGCCTCTGTGGCGCCGCGCGGACCCTTTGGCGCCGCCGCGCGGTCACGCGAATCTCTGCACCGGCCACCACGCCGCTGGGACTGCCGGCCGTCGGCACGCGAATGCGACGCGCCCACCGAGTCGGCTTCCGTGTTTACGAGCGGCGCACTCTATTTGCATAACTCGATGGGGTCAGCGGCAGGCGAGCCATTCCAATCAGCAGCCTCGACTACGGAGCACGAGGATTTCTCTTTGCCCACAGACGAATAAGAGCGCATGCTACAATATACTCGTTGCATAGTGGTGTTAACAATCTGTTCTGGACGTCTGTGTTGCCTCAGTTTGTGTGCGTGCGTTTGTGTGTGTGTGTGTGTGTGTGTGTGTGTGTGTGAGAGAGAGAGAGAGAGAGAGAGAGAGAGAGAGGTGTGTGTGTGTGTGTGTGTGTGTGTGTGTGAGAGAGAGAGAGAGAGAGAGAGAGAGAGAGAGAGAGAGATAGATAGAGAGGGGGGTGGGAGTGAGAGAGGGGAGAGAGAGAGAGAGAGGGGGGGGAGTGTATGTGTGTGTGTGTGTGTGTGTGTGTGTGTGAGAGAGAGAGAGAGGGGGGGAGGGGGGGTCAGTGGTGAAACGGTGATGCGAAGAAAACATGGAGCTCCGTTATGAACAACGAAACATTTCGGTTCAGGAAATACATCGTCCACTTTTAAAGACATACTCTGCAAAGCAACAAAGCAACTTGTCAAGTCTGAATAGGGGTACTTCCTGTACCTCCGTCACTGCTTCCCTTTCCTGTACCAGTCACGATGTGTACGCAGGAAGAACGGTAATTGGTAGGCTTCCAGGTGATCTGCAATCTCCCTAATTTTATTGTCATAGTTTTTTTTTTTATAACATATAGGCCCTGCGTAGAATAAAGCCAAATCCAGCAGTCATTCCTCGAAAGGTGTTGCTGCTATCCCCTGGACGGGTTTATATCGACAGTAGGTCGGTGGTCATAATGCTCTGACGGCGTAGTGTAAAGTGTTCACATGATCACTGGAAAGTTCCGATACGCCCCCGAAGGTACCATGAAACTGCCGGCCCTGTGGTCACTGATCCGGCTGCTTGTTCCATCGTAGGAAATAAACAGTCCAGCGCATCTGTTTCTTTGACCATCGGCCGCACAAAAACCTTGTCTGTTGCCACAGGCGAGGTGAAGTGCGACTCGTTACTCCGTATGAAATAACGGCACAGAGAGAGGTTGCGCAGCTCTAATACACCTAACATTCATTCGGGAGGAATGGGTTTCAGATATGACTCTTCTTGAAAGCCAGGTGTATTCGGAAAGTAAGGTCCGATTTGGCGTGAAATGGAAACCACTGTGAAAATCCGATGGAACTTTGTACAGATGTGTTCGACAGTGTCTTCAGTGTGCCTGTCGATAGCTTCAGGTCGCTCTTTTCAGTTCAGAGAGCAAAGTGATCACGTAGAACTGCCTAAAACAACAGCGTTTCCCACCAAGTATGTGGATCTGGTGAGAGATTTCGCCTGAAGCTATGCAGTCCACATAACATAAATGTCATGCGTTTCTTTCTTCAAGGCAATTCTCAGCCGCATTCTGCAGGGGCAACGAACGCGCTCGTGCAGCATTTTCGATGGGAAGTGTTCGATCACCCACAATACACACCGGTACCTCTAATACCCAGCAGCGCGTCCTCTTGCATTGATTCGTGCCTGTATTCGTCGTGGCATACTATTCACAAGGTCATCAAGGCACTGTTGGTCAAGATTGTCCCATTCCTCAACGGCGATTCGGCGTAGATCCTTCACAGTGGTTGGTGGGTCACATCGTCCATAAACAGCCGTTTTCAATCTATCCGAGACATGTTCGATACGGTTCATGTCTGGAGAACATGGTGTAGTTATCCTGAACGAAGTCATTCACGAGATGTGCACGATGGGGGCGTGAATTGTCGTCCTGAAGACGAATGCCTCGCCAATATGCTGCCGATATGGTTGCACTGTTGTTCGGAGGATGACATTCATGTATCGGACAGCCGTTACGGCGCCTTTCATGATCATCAGCGCCGTACGTCGGCCCCGCATAATGCCACCCCAAAACAGCAGGGAACCTCAACCTTGCTGCACTCGCTGGACAGCGTGTCTATGGCGTTCAGCCTGACCGGGTTGCCTCCAGACACGTCTCCTAGGACTGTCTGGTTGAAGGCATATGCGACACTCATCGGTGAAGAGAACGGTCCATTCGGCATCTGTACCGCGGTGCATGGTGTCGTGGTTGCAAAGATGGGCCTCGCCATGGACATCGGGAGTGAAGTTGCGCATCATGCAGCCTATTGCGCATAGTTTGAGTCGTAACACGTCGTCCTGTGGCTGCACGAAAAGCATTATTCAACATGGTGTCTTTGCTGTCAGGCAGCGGTCATCCATTCAATTAGTAGCCCTTGGGCGGCCAGAGCGAGGCATGTCATCGACAGTTCCTGCCTCTCTGTATCTCCTCCATGTCCGAACAACATCGCTTTGGTTCACTCCGAGACGCCTGGACACTTCCCTTGTTGAGAGCCCTTCCTGGCACAAAGTAACAATGTGGACGCGATCAAAACGTGATATTGACCGTCTAGGCGTGGTTGAACTACAGACAACACGAGCTGTGTACCTCCTTCCTAATGGAATGACTGGAACTGATCGGCTGTCGGACTCCCTCCGTCTAATAGGTGCTGCATGGTTGTATACATCTTTGGATGGGTGTAGTGACATCTATGAACAGTCAAAGGGACTGTGTGATACAATACCCACAGTTAACGTCTACCTTCAGGAGTTCTGGGAACCTGGGTGATGCAAAACTCTTTTTGATGTGTGTATTATACAGTCTTTTTCAGCACACTAGCGGATTTGTTAACAACCAACGCAAATAATTTCTGATTTGAACGAACAATAAAAATAATAAGTTTGTGATGAGCCATCAAGTACCAGAAGCCACCTATCCGTAAATACGCGCCTTAACAGCGAAGTTTCTTCAATACATCTATTATCTACCTTTACTTTTATATCTTTGGTACAATAATTATAATTCCTTTTTAAAAGAAAAACGCAAATAATTATTTTACTGTTCTAACACCCATGTGATTCAAAACTATTAAGGCTTTTGTGGTCACTTGTTGACGAACTGTCTGTTGGCTTGTTTATCGGGTTCTTCGGCCGACGTTTGTTTAATGATTTTTCTAACGTTTCTCCAGACGAGTGGCTGTCATTGTCAACGGTTCACCCTCCATTGCTGGTTGTGGACAGGAATCGAGCTCGTGGCCGCAAATTATATCTATCTGACGCGCCAACGTCCAAAGGCTTTTCCATGGTCTTTTCCGATGCGGTTCTCCCCTTGCTACCTGCAACAGTCGCTCGCTGCAGCACAAGAATCCAGGATCCGTTCACCTTGAGCGAGCTCGACTCCAGTCCACCACCAGCAATGGAGAGTGAAGCTTTGACAATGGCAGCCACTCGTGCTGGAGCGAAACGTCAGAAAAATCATAAAACAAACGCCGGCCGAAGAACTCGAGACGAAAGTCAACAGGCAGTTCGCCACCCACATGATTATTTACAGATCCGAAGAAAAAGGAATTACAATTACTACAGCAAAAGTATAAATAATATATGACAGATACACAGAAGAAATTTTCCTGTTGGTCTCAGTTGCCTTGCGTTCTTCAGTGAGCTGTCGATCCTGTCGAGACGTGCAAAGACAGGCGTGGGAGAGAGAAACAGGGTGAAGGAACGAACGGAAAAATCTGGCTTCCAAATTTCTTTCGAGAAACAAAAGAGCGTAACCATGATGTGAACAGCGCCTCGTTATCTGACAACATAGATCGGTAACTGAACAAATGAAAACTAACGATAAAGAATCCAACGCCAGCAGGAGACAGAAGATGGTCGCTGCTTTTCTTTTGACACATGGCCTATATAATACAAAGGCAATCTCAAGAGAAGCTAAAGTCTGGCACTATAAAACAGTATCAAAACCGAATGTCTACATGCATATGAATAGTTCAAACGAGAGGAAAGGTTGGATCGAAACAAGCTGAGAAGACTGACTGCAAAATCCTTCGGAAAATAGTGGGTTCTAAGATAATAGATGGGCAGTATAGACTGCGAGGAAGACAAGAGCTATACACGGATAGTGAACGGTGGATGGAGCCTATGAGGAAACGATGAATCAAGTTCTATAGGCATCTGTTCACGATAGATATCATCCGACTAATGAAGGTGGTTTTTAATGATTTGGACAGCAGACTTCAGATCTCCGATAAATGGTTCAAGAAAGTAGCGAAAGCCTCAAGAGTATTGTGTTGAGTGGGGTACTGTCAAGTGGGGGGTGCCACAGAGATCAGTGTTGGGGCCGCTCCTGTTTCTTATTTATATAAATGATATGCCCTCTAGTATTATGGGTAACTCTAAAATATTTCTGTTTGCTGATCACACTAGCTTGGTAGTAAAGGATGTTGTGTGCAACATTGACTCGGTTTCAAATAGTGCAGTACATGACCTCAGTTCATGGCTTGTAGAAAATAAACTAACGTTAAATCACAGTAAGACTCAGTTTTTACAGTTTCTAACACACAATTCGACAAAACCTGACGTTTTAATCTCACAGAACGTGCATATGATTAGTGAAACTGAAACTGAACAGTTCAAATTTCTAAGTGTTCAGATAGCTGTCGTGGAAAGCCCACGTTCAGGATCTTGTTCAAAGACTTAATACTGCCATTTTCACTATTCGAACGGTATCAAAAGTGAGTGATACTTCGACACATAAATTAGTCTACTTTGCTTATTTTCATTCACTTATGTCGTATGGTATTATGTTTTGGGGTAACTCTTCCCATTCTAGAAGGATATTTTTGGCTCAGAAACGGGCGGTTCGAGCAATAAGTGGTGTGAGTTCACGAACCTCTTGTCGACCTCTGTTCACGAGTCTGGGTATTTTGACATTGGCCTCTCAATATGTATATTCCTTATTGTCGTTTCTTGTTACCAATATTAGTTTATTTCAAAGAATAAGAAGCTTTCACTCGGTTAATACTCGGCAGAAATCAAACCTCCATTTGGATCGGACTTCCGTAACTCTTGTGCAAAAAGGTGTGCAGTATACTGCTGCATCCATTTTCAATAAGCTGCCACTCGAATTCAAAAACCTTACCAGTAATCCACGCGCTTTCAAATCGAAACTGAAGAGTTTCCTCATGGGTCACTCCTTCTATTCTGTCGAGGAGTTCCTTGAAAAATTAAGCTGATTCTTATTGTATTGCTGATAGCGTTTACTTAAACTTATGGACTGGCTTTTTTTCAGGTTCATGAACATCTATTTTTATCTGTTATTACTTTTATGTTGTAAGTTCATGTACCGACACGTTCCATGACCTTGGAGATTTGCTCCTCAATTTGGTCCTACGGAACTTGACGTGTAAATAAAAAAAAATCAGAAAGACTTTTCTTACCGATCGAAGCACATATCACTGATCAGCAATTTTGACGGCTTACACGATCAGCAAAATCAGAACATCGGATATACAGAGGGGAGGAGAGAGGAGACCAGAGAAAAATGGGCAGCAGAAAAGGCTTCCAAATACGCCTTATAGCTAACTGACGTGGTCTCCAATGGCACCAAACGCGAGGAAAAATATTTCGCTATTCTCAGCTGATACAGTCGTAAAACGCGGTATCATCTCCTTCCTCTTCTGACTTTCGCGTGTAGCTTCCAGGTACGAGCTTCAGTATTTCTCATCATTCACTACACGAGAACGTTTAAAAGACACACAGCTGCTGTGTTCACTTGTTCTCGTGCGGGACGGCGGCGGCCTTTCTCCGTGACGCAGGTGCGCCGCGAGGAGCTGCCTCGGTTTGATTTCCTGGCGGCAGCCTCGCCTTTGGGATTCATGTTTATGCATCGCTTGTTACAGAAGAATGGTAACCCGGTGGCTACAGTTCCCCAAGGACTCGAATCGGAGATTTCCGAGCAAGAAACGCTTTACTGCTCGCTTCGTCTGCCCCGAGCACAACTTTTCCTTTAACAGCAGTTGTAACGGTATGACTGAAGGGAGAGAACCGGAAGGAAGGATAAAGGACTCTAGTCCTGGTGAAACATATTACGTAACGAAAGTTCCGTACAAAATTTTGTCGTGGACGATAACGCCCAACGTGTAGAGAAACTGCGTTAGTCCCGTCTCGTGCCTTCACGTGCCAAGGCATCTAAAGCGAATGCATTTACGTAGAAAGCGTAAAGCGAACAAATGCTGTCTCCGCACGTGAAACGACAGAGTAGCTCGCCTCGAAAACTGGTTATCGGCGTCTGAACCGTTACTAACTACCGCCAGTCCCACAACACACTTTTTTGACGTAATGTGCTTCATTATCCATTATCGAACAGCAGTTATTAAAGACATCCAGTAAAAGCAAGGCTACAGGATTCCTACGGAACAGAACTATCTGCTCCATTCTATCGACAGTTTATCGATGACCGTCGAAGCAACCGGACGATCTACTTATCACTTTAAGCGTAACTTGCTGCAGCCTTAAGGACTGAAACGCAAAGTTAGATCTGTAGACCTACTTGTTGGATTGTCATAGAAAATATCAAGTCTTTGTATTTAACGACTTCTCTGGAGGCTCTGTGGTACCTCTCCGGCGACAAGCATGAGTTACTGAAGTAAGAATCGCGCGAAAGGCAGTTCGTTTTATTCCTTCACGAGTATCAGGGGGCATAAAATGGCAGATTTCGGGCGGTCTATGTTTCTTGTGTCTCGAAGATCCTTCAAGTCAGCCATGAATTGTCCTTCAGTGGAGAAAATTCTATCCAACAGAATGTCTGACGGAACACGCTACCGTTCTTGTTGCGGCCAGATATCACTGCTGGAAACACCGAAATCGTATTAGATTTAATGTGCTACTAAATGTCCACCATCCACTCACAATTCATTTATGACAAAGAGCTCTGCGACACTGTTCACAGGGGGCGCCATAATTTAAATAGAGAATGTGCCAGAAAATGTTTGAAAACCAGGGAGATACGAAATCAACCGTCCTTGCGCAAACTGTCAGCTGCCTCTTCATGTGCTAAAATTTAACGCAGTGAGCATTTATATTTAAGGATGAAAAGCAACAAAATAATGAAGTGCTCCTATCATTCTAAATATAGAAAATAGTGACGTTCTTTGAGCTTTAATTAATTACGATTAATAAAAACAAATTACTTTCTCGCCAAAATAACTTGGTTATCCCGAATATGACAAGGATATGCTTGGAATAATAACTTCAATTTATAGTTGTACTCAGACAAGTAGCTCTTGAGCGGCAAACTTTTTCACTGAAACAAAATATTGCGGCTCACACAGTGATTTCGTTCACGCTTTTCTCTCCAGCCCGTAAGTCTTTCCTTTTAGGTTTATTTTCATAATAACAGGTTTACAGAAACATTCTTCATGTTACTGCTTGTCCATCTTTTCACAGATGGTTGTGGGACTCGGCTGTTCAGTAGAGAACATCAAATCAAACACCTTTCAGCCATCTAATTACCAAACTGTTATTTTATTGGGCTATCAGTTTCGGTGATTTATTACGCCATCTTCAGGCCCCCTGACCGATGTGTAGGAAGATTCCAACCTCGGTTCCGGTCAAAATAGGGGCCAGCATTCAAAGACGGGTATCATCTGCCGATGATGTTTGAAGCAGTCGCTGTATCGAGCAGAAATCTGCTGGTACCAGTTTTGAATGGTGGCCCCTGTTTTGACGGGAACCGAGGTTGGAATCTTCCTACACGTCGGTCAGGGGGTCTGAAGATGCCGTAATACATTGCCTAAACTGGTAGCCCAATAAAATAACAGCTTTGAAATTAGTCGGCTGAAACGGGTTTGATTTGACATTCTACTTTTTATGTTCGTTGTCATTACTGCAAAAGACCACACCTTGTACTAAACCATTTTGTGCCATTACACTACAAAAAATTCGTACAAAACCGTTATCTTTCGGGATTTAATACGTCAAACAGAGAACGTAACAACAACAGATTTCCCCATAGAGATTTACAAGTCGCAGATGCAAAGTATTTACAGAAATCTGCAGAAGTTTCCTACCATATTTTACAACTTTGTGTCGTCTTGAATCTTCACGGCTATATGCACTAGCTATACGATATTAATATTCCCCACAAAATGACAATATGAATATTTCTACTGCTGTTTCCATTTCTTCCGATACAAGTACGGACAGAAAATTTTTAGCTCTTTCTTTCTTTGTTTAAAATCAATTACTTATTACAAATTTCTCTCCAATTGTTGCAATTTTTTACCTCTTGTACCAGATGTCCCGGAGTTCGATTGGTTTTCTTGTCAATTTGGTCCAAACCATTTTCATCAACGTCCATGACGTGATATTTGAAGTTCAATTTTCACATGAATGCTGGTTGTCTGTGAACTGTCTTCCTGTCCCCCAAACGTGTGTCCAAAGTACCTGAGCGTTCTGTGAGAGTATACTATGATCAGTCTTGTTTCTGCCTTTATTTTAGAAATGAGGTTCGCAGTAATCTCTTATAATGTCAAATTTTGTATATATCATTTCTTTTTGCGATCGGCTTATCTCATTGCCCATGTTTTCGCGCCCTACAGGAACTTTGGAGATACTAACGTTGTTTTGGGTGCTTAATCAACGGCATGTGAACACATTCTTTCTCCAAATTATTTGCAGAGAACGATCCTGAAACATTATTTTTGAAGATAGTTTAGCAACGTGATATTGCTATATACCGTAGAAGAGTATGTGTAGAAGAATGTGTTTTTAGACACGTAGACAGACTGGTAGACGCGACCTGTGCGTATAAATGTGTCAAAGTTGACTTCAACGTTTTAAAGGAACTGTGTACACAGCCACCAGGAAGCACAGGACAGAATTTCGGCGCGGCGTACAGTTGCTGCCCCTCTCTCTTTCTTGCCGAGGGCATTAAGAGTGGAGCTCTGAGAAAATATAGCCATTAGTCATCATTATCTATCGTAGGAACACTAAAGTTATGGTTTGAACTGCAGGACCACTCCTTGTTACATGTGCTCACTGCCTCAGTGGTAGTGGCTCTTAGAAGGGAATAAATAACTTCTACAGTAACTGGTCTAACGTATCCGCGGCATGACGCAACGACAATGAAATGTAATACAAATCACGTCAGGAATACAAGACTTAAGACCTAGAGAGCTTTCACTGCGACCACATTCTTTCACATGTGGCAGCGGGACAAGATAAAAAGCCCATATTAATTGTTCCATTATCTGTACTCACTGCCGCCGCACACTAATCTCTGTGCGCCATCTCCAACCTCCGTGCGTTCTTGTTATTGGTCATTAAGGGAAAGCGGGTACTTCTTTCTAGATCTTTGTTCTTTTGCTTTGCCGCCCACGCGGGCGTTCCAGACAAGAATCGACCGCAGTCGAATGCAGTTCTATTACCTACAGCAAACAAACGTTGAGTGTTCACCTTTTTATAACGTACCAGAATGTTGTGCGCAACGTGCATATACCTTACATCAAGACAAAAGCCAGAACGAAATAATCTTCGCTCCGCTCGTATTCGTTGCATGTCTGTGGTAGAAACACGTTGGTTCCATTCTGAGGTGCACGACAAGATACTACGTTTCTGAGAATGGAAAGAACTGCTCAGGGATGATTCTGTTATTGTCTCGTAGGAATTTTGATAGGGCGCTGATGATCAGGACGTCTAGTACTTTCCCTAGAAAGGACAGGAGTGAGATGGGTCGAAATAAATGGTTCAAATGGCTCTGAGCACTATGGGACTCAACATCTGAGGTCATGAGTGCCCTAGAACTTAGAACTAATTAAACCTAACTAACCTAAGGACATCACACACATCCATGCCCGAGGCAGGATTCGAACCTGCGACCGTAGCGGTCGCGCGGTTCCAGACTGAAGCGCCTAGAGCCGCTCGGCCACACCGGCCGGCTACTGAGATGGGTTGATAGCTTCGTGGAAGGATAAGGTTCTTATTGGGTTTAGGTAGGGTTAAGACCTGAACAGTTTTCCGGACTTTTGAGAAGTAGGTTAGGGAAAGGCACTGGTTGTATCGTATGGTGAAGTAGGTGATTGCGTTGGGAGGCAGGTGTTACAGGTATGGGACGCGAACCTTGTCACGACCGGGGGATTTATTATTTCCTAAGCGTCTGATGTAGGCGCACACAAGTCGATCGTAAACAGGGGTAAATTCCGTATGTGGCCTCTCTTGCCTCAATCGAGCCACTCGTCCGTTTATAATTTCTTCCTGCCCGTCACTCTCGTCATCTTCGATGACGTGAGTACGGAATTGTGACTCTAGCGATGTCGCCAGTAATTCTGCCTGATCCTCGTCGTCATATTACAGCCCATTTGGACCTCGGAGTGGCGTGTCTACCCTCGGAGTAGCCTTCTGTGCTTTCGTGATTTTTCATATTTGGATCATGTCCTGTTCTGCATTCCCGAGTTTCTCTTCCCAGCAGAGGCCTCCGCGCTCTATCAGTCTTTCCTTTGCCTGGGCTTCAAGCCGCCTAAGCAAGCGACGATCGGCAGGATCGCGATAGCGTTGTCAATCCTTCCTCAAGCGCCGCTTAGTGACTGTCACGTCACAGATATCAGGGAGCAGGTCCCTGACGCCAGGCTCGGTGGCTAGCCTGGCGCTTGTCTCAGGTCTGGAGGACGTTTGGGAAATACTCTACTGCTGCATCCACCTCCCATTTCATTCCGCATTTGCAGAATGTCCTCCAGGTGTTGTCCTACCAGGGCGGTATATTGTTCCCAGTTAGTCTGATACGTTGCGTTTGCCATCCTCCGGATTGTGTCTTCGACATTGGAACATTTCAGGATAACCGGGCTGTGGTTTGAGTCTAGCTCGTAATGGACTGTTGGCGCAGCCCTCCAAGGTAGGCCCTTGCACAAGAAAACATCTAAGATATCTGGTGCATGGTCAGGGTTGTAGGGGATGTGAGTAGGCTCGTCTGGAGCAATTATCCCCACTTGGGGATTGCTCTCGATAAACCTTCTCAATCTCCAACCGCCAGCGTTTGTAGTGTTGCACACGCAGTTCACACTTTTGGAGTTCAAGTTCCCTGCTACTATGACTCTTTCGCCGATGCCAATCAAGCTCTGGAGGTCCTGTGCGCCGAAGTTACTATGCGGGGGTTTATATGCCGAAACTCTTTTAACTATCTGCCGTCTTTTAGTTCTATACCGGCCGCCTCGACCGTGGCCAATTTGGTATATCGATTGTGTGGTGGCAAATCCTCCGCTTCACAAGGACGGCGACACTTCCGCTGCGCGGTCTTGCCTGTCGAGCCTGTGAACGGAATAGTTTCTCACCTTCAATAGATCGGTCGGCGTTAGATGCGTCTCCTGAATGCCGGCTATATCTATGGCGTGATGGTCTAGGAAAGATTGTAACGGTTCTTTGAGGATATGCTGTCTGCATTCCATGTTAGTGGTTTGAACTCTCTTGTACCGTTACGGTTCATTAAAGAAGAGTGTCATAGCTGCTTCAGCGATTACTAGCATTTTTTCGCGCCTCGCACCGCCGCTATGGTGTCTCTCAACTTTCTGGACTACTGCTCCCAGGTTGAGCCCCGCAAACAGCTTCCCCAGGTCTCTGAGTTCCCTCAGAAAACGTCCGAGGTCGCTGTCCGCACTTGGCCTCGCCTGTGGCTGCTCCTGCGCTGGGGCTGCAGTTTCGTTTGCTGTTACGTTTCCCTCTTACGGAACTGGCGGTGTGGGTGCAGACCGTGGTGTGGGTGGGGGAGGTGTTGATGGGGCTGGGGGGAAGGTCGTCTCCTGCGCGGTCGCAGGGGGTACCGTGGACGCAGGGTGAGCGGTGGCAGCGGGCATAGCTGCCCTCTGTGGTCGCATACCCGGGAAATCTATTGCTCGCAATTCGAAGTTTGGCTGCTGGCGAGCTTGAGCATTTGATGCGGCTGTGGTTACTGGGGCAGTTTTCCGCTGCTTCTGTTTTTGTACCAATCTTTGGTACACTTTGCAGCCGCGGTAGTTAGCCGGATGGGTGCCGTTACAACTGGCACAGACTGGGGTTGCCACTCTCTGCTGCTTGCATAGCTTGGTAAGGTGCGGGCCTGCACATTTAACGCATCTCGGCTGCAAGTTACAGTTGTTGCTCGAGTGATTAAATTTCTGACACATATGGCACTGTCCAGGACCTTTTTATTATATCGCTCTACTGTTATTCAGAATCTCAGCAGTTTGAATACCCTTTGAGCATTGTAATTGTTTTCCAACACTGCCAAGAAGCTCTTTTCCCCTTTCCAGATCGAGATTTTCACTCTGTAGCGGAGTGTGCGCTGATATGAAACTTCCTGGCAGATTAAAACTGTGTGCCGGACCGAGACTCGAACTCGGGACATTTGCCTTTCGCGGGCAAGTGCTCTACCATCTGAGCTACCCAAGCACGACTCACGCCCCGTCCTCACAGCTTTGCTTCCGCCAGTACCTCGGCTCCTATCTTCCAAACTTTGCAGAAGCTCTCCTGCGAACCTTGCAGAACTAGCACTCCTGAAAGAAATGATATTGCGGAGACATGGCTCAGCCACAGCCTAGGGGATGTTTCCAGAATGAGATTTTCACTCTGCAGCGCAGTGTGCGCTGATATGAAACTTCCTGGCAGATTAAAACTGTGTGCCGGACCGAGACTCGAACTCGGGACCTTTGCACTTGCCCGCGAAAGACAAAGGTCCCGAGTTCGAGTCTCGATCCGGCCCACAGTTTTAATCTGCCAGGTAGTTTCAATTCCCACTTTATCCCCGCTTGCAAATCCTTGAGGAGTAACGAACTGCCCCTTGCAATATAGGCGATGACTGGAGGTACTCACTCCTTCCTCTTGCGCCTAACCGTCTGCATTTCGCCTTCTCCGCCCGCGTCCTCATTCTCCAGGAGTGAGAACGAGTTCGCGGTCGATACGTCAACGATAAACTGCTCCTGCTGTCCGGTATGCCCACCATGTCAATGTAGAGTCTATCTGCACCCGAAGTATCGGAACTATCAGGGCTAACAGAGCACGCCTCCCCATGCACCGTCTGCAGACTACCCTTGTGTGTGTTGGCTGTTTGTGAGGCCCTACACTGGCTGCGGGTTCTCTGGCGAGAGCCGCAGCGGCCTAACGGTGAGGATTCCCTCGAACGATTCGTTGAAGCCATATTAGCAGTCAATCAGTTTGTTCAACTGGTTCAAATGGCTCTGAGCACTATGGGACTTAACTTCTGAGGTCATCAGTCCCCTAGAACTTAGAACTACTTAAACCTAACCAACCTAAGGACATCACACACATCCATGCCCGAGACAGGATTCGAACCTGCGACCGTAACGGTCGCGCGGTTCCAGACTGTAGCGCCTAGAGCCGCTCGGCCACCCCGGCCGGCAGTCAGTTTGTGGTGCCGCCTCAGGACACTGGATGGTGTTTAGTTCTCACCTGCACAACTAAGTGGCAGGTATCCACACCAGAGCCAGGTACTAGGCCTCAGCTGACGCGGGTGACCGTGCAGCGCAGCAGGCCCTGGCCTGCGAATTCCCTGATACCCTACGGAGGAGCAGGGATGATGTCCCGCGGAGGCAAGAAAAGGAAGGCGCTCAGCAAAAGAAGCACCAAGAACAGCTCCCCAGTTGCACAAATCCCGGCCGCAGCCACGGCGCTCGCCTGTAAACCGGTGAACGGTAACGCTACAGTCACGATATGCGCATCCCTTAGGTGCAAACACGACAATTTTGCATGATGAACACGACAGGTTTGCGTCCTAGACTCCAACTCGACAAAAAGAGTGCTTAGAGCGGAGGGGAGACCCCAAGGCAGCAGAACTGAACATCACGAGCTACGCAGTGCGTCCAGTGCTCCGCTAGTGGTGGCGGTGGATTCAAATTGCAATGGTAAAAAAAATGCTTTATGTATCATGACCGTGATTTGCATCATCCGCGTATAAATGAATAAGACCTGTAGACGAGAATATGCAAACATTGTACGTGTCCCTGGAGGAGCACCTTTGCTCGGGCAGGACGGCATTCACCGGCGGGAAGCGCCCGTTCGCTATAGATGGCTACCCAGGAGAGAAAGAGAGAATGACACATAATGAGGGAAAGCCGGCGCACTGGGGTAATTAGTAACAAATCAGCGACGGGGCGCCAAGTGAAAGTCGAAGGCACCGTCTCTCACCACAAGGTCGAGCCCCAGACCGTTCCAAAAATCGAACCCGACCACAGATGTCGGTCGGAACGAGAGAGCTACACACACACATATATATGTTGCGTAACAGTGACAAACAGTTACAAAATTCGATAAGGCACTGGCAGATAACACTGAAGACACGAAGGCGCGTGGGTGGCCGCCTGGCGCCCGGACTTTCTACTGTCTCGGACAGCGAGAACCATTCCCTGATTTACTCCTTCATAACTCCGATAAGTAACTGGATACCCGTAACAGTGAGCCACTCACACATTCATTATGTTACCGAAGCAGACCAGGTTACTTGTAATTCACTATTAATGGCCACACTCGTTACGCGCATCCGCGTCAGTAAAACACTAAATAGAGTTTATTACTTACTTATGCATTATGTCACTTTGAAAAAATAGGTGATGCAGGTCCTCTTTTATGTAATCTTGCATTAGCAACATTTAGTTTGCACAGTACATAGCAGTACATATAATAGTAATAATATACGTATCCTTGAATATACGTACTTTAAGAAATGCCAGCCTTATTTACATTGTCTTACGCAAATTTCTCATTACGTCCTCGTCGAATGTGAGTAATAAGATCCACCATAAATGTATGGCAGCAGCATCGAGGGATCAAATGTGTAGAAGCAGTTGGCTGGTCAGAGGAACGCGAGGAATTATGGGGCTAGGCTAGCAAATGAGATGGAAGAAAGGAAACAGAAACTAGTAGGAATGAGAGAAACATGGATGGTGTTGAGACTCTGACAGAGACACTGGCTCGCTACTGGACAGAACGAAAATAACTGAGATACACTCAGAGGGAATCTAACCAATGACGCGAGACAAAGCTGTGTTCACCTCTTTAGTGCACAGTGGTTTTGGACAAGATGCAGGTTACAATGCAGTTTGTTCTGGAGGGGTATGGGTGAAATGGAGAAGGCGATGGAGAATTTTTAGAAATAAAACGAAATTTTAAGGCAAACTTTCGTAGCAGATCGAAGGGACTTCTGAATACACGTCGGTCGTAGACTGCAAGTAGTACGACCATTAATCTTTCTGCATTCAACTACTAAGTTGAAAAGCAGATGACATCTATGCCTTGATCAATAATCTGTAAGTGTGCACTCTGTGTCGTGTAACAGCAACATTCTCGTACTCGCCTGCGGTACGCCGGTAGAAAGCTGACCGATATCCCATTATATACCCCAAGAGTTGTCTAATTTCATCCTCGCGATTATTTGTACATAACGTAAGTTGCAGTAAATAATTTGTTGTTTTGACACCCAGTCGAACAAAGACACTTGGAATTGTGAAAGATATTATACCCCATCCCTTCGGAGTCTGCTACGCTCCAGTGCTAACTATATAATCGCAAGGCTAATCACGCGGCTCTTCCTACGGAAGACAGTGTAGACCGGTGAAACAGATCTGATTTTAATAGGTACCCAGTACACCCATTCGCCGAAGAACATTACTGTCACTTCCAGTCTCATTGGTGACGATTAAATGTCAAGTGGTATTAAACTGAACGTAATTAACTATATTGATGGTGAAACAGAAACTTCGGGTTATGCAAAAGGGTCTAGAAATTTGCAGTGCACCTACAGAGGAAAGAAGGAAGGAAGGTTAGAGTTTGTCCCGTCGACAATGAGGTCAACAGAGACGGACCACAAGCTCGGATTGTTTCCAGGATGGGGAAGGAAGTCGGCCGCGTCCTGTCACAGGAACCATCCCGACAGTTGCATCAACTGATTTTGGGGAAATCACGGAAAACCTAAACCAAGAGAGTCAGACGAGGATATGGACCGTGGTCCTCCAGAATACGAGTCCAGTATACTAACCGCTGTGTCACCTCGCTCTGGTCGGCCGCGGTGGCCGAGCGGTTCTAGGCGTTCAGTCCGGAACTGCGCGGCTGCTACGGTCGCAGGTTCGAATCCTGCCTCGGGCATGGATGTCTGCGAGAATGAGCGGTTGAGAATGAGACATATCGATCCCAGCCGCGGTATGGTACATTTATTAACCGGGCACGGACCTTATCCCACGCACTTAAACCGCGTGAGTCTGAGGCAGACACGTACATGCACATGCGGGGAAGAAGGTTCCCCAGAACACACTGTCTTTTTCTGCGGGCAATACGCGAACAATAGACATACGCTACACTTAGATTACGCAGATACAGACATAGATATATACACAGCAATAAGAGACGAAGAACAATGGGCACAATTAAACGCACTGACAAACAGTATTTCAAAAACAACACATGAAGAGTATATGCGGACACGACATCACAGACATGCCTATGTGCAGCGTAACAGAAATCTCCAGAGGATGGACAGCGATACCCACAGTGACAGCGAAAATAGTGACAATGAGGAGGAACAGGAGGAGGAAGCTGAGATGTGACAGTAAATAAGCAAATTGCTGGCAATCTAGCCAAGAAAACACCAAATGCTGTACATGGATGCGCACCTAATGTAGTTAATACATAGGATTAGTAACAAATAGGATAAGAAACATTATTTCTCTACTAATAACGTTTTGTGTGTGTGTGTGTGTGTGTGTGTGTGTGTGTGTGTGTGTGTGTGTGAGACTGGCGGTCAACGGCTCAAAGAAACCATTCCGAGGTATTCACCGTCAGTCACACTCGGTGATGGTACTAACAAATCTCTCATGTATGCTATCTTCTTTTTATATTCTTCTTAAAAAGAAAATTTTATTTATATTTCTACCTCAAATTATTGTTATTTTGAATCATTCTTTGTAAATGTTGTAGATAAAACAAAAGGAAAGAAAACTGTAAAAAGATGAAAAACGAAAATTGTAAGATGTACGACCTGTTTTAAACATCAGGTAACAGGTCTATAATTTGTCAATAAATAAATAAAAAAATAAATAAAATAAATGTCTGTGATGTCTTTAGGTTAGTTAGGTTTAAGTAGTTCTAAGTTCTGGGGGACTGATGACCACAGATGTTAAGTCCCATAGTGCTCAGAGCCATTTTGAACCACCTCGTTCTGCATCTACACAGGAGATGGCATTCCAAAGTCTGATCCAATGTGTTTTTCTTGAGTAGCTACTGCAAGACTCTTTGGCCCTGCGCCGTGAAGGCTGAAAGACTTGAGTGAAATAAGTTGAAGAGATACTTTGCGCAGATTATTTCGTCCTTCTTCCGGAAACCTGTTGCGCAGATGTAAATTATTATCTCGGTAAAGTGATTCTGCTGCTTCCATTCTTTAGTATATACACTTTCCGGACACCCGTATGGTTTCGGAATTGACCAGTAGATGCCTCGAGAGGCAGGGTGGGTGAGGACTGCGTTGTCAGAACAGAGGCAGCAAAACCGGTGAGTCAGGGCAGCTCAGCGGCTTAGAACACGGAGTATTCATTGGATGTCACCTCCCAGTAACAAATCCATCAGGAAAATTTCAACGGATCTAAAGCCGCGCAAGCTGATTGTTGATTCTGAAGTTGAAACGCGAAGGGAAAACGTCAACTAAACCAAGAAAAGGCGAACCTAGTGTTGCAGGACGTCCCGGTTTCCCGGTACAGTCCCGGATTCGGATTTAAAGAAATGAGTGTCCCGAAAATCGCTTCCGGGACGCCAGTTTGGTCCCGGTTTTGCGATGCCAAAGAAACACTCTCATACCGTCTATTTCTTCCCAAATGCTGGGGTGGATTTGTATTTTAACTGTCACTATTAAGCAAAACAATGATTTTTGTTCCACTGTTGCTCCTACCAGCATCTCTCAAGGGCCTTTATTGCGCGTAACGCTTCTTCCTATTATTAACTCTTGTCATGGGATTCAGTTCAGTTAAGACGTTGCAGCTACGTGTTTCTCTGTCCGAGGCTTATTGTGCTTAGTTCATATTTGAGTGTGTGTGTGAAGTGAACTCCAAATGCCAAAGCGAAACTGTTCCTTTCAAGACAAATATACAGGAGAATGGTCTTTCATAAAACGAGGAAGACATGACTATGGGGTGGAATATGTAAGTCATAAGTTTCCATTTCACATGAAGGAAGGACAGATATTACAGATCGTTTAGGCAGCGTAAAGCATAAATCAAACAGGTGGTTTGCTAGCACTTAAAAAAATAGACAGCATTTGTTTATTTCAAAGTCATCAAAACAAAGCCAATCACTAGTAGCAGCGGAATTAACATTGTGTTATCATACGGTTAAGGATAATATGTCCTTGAAATCTGTAGACTGCACTTCTAGGTTATGTTCCAATCTTAGCAGATTTACAGCTTTTTCTTTACTATTTGATTAAAGACGCAATGAAACACATGGTCAGAGTCACTGTCAAAGAGATCGTAGGCGCTCTTTAGGTCTGAACCACAAGACTTGCGAGGTGCCGGGGTGGAGAAGAGTTTGTACCTCTTTAATTCAGACGAATTTTGCATGAGAACGAGACATGGCCTAGACCCCCTCCTTATCTACCAGCTAATTAATTATGCACACAACGGTAAGGGAAGGAAATGATGGTGGACCCTCCTAGTTAGTAAAATAAGGAGTGCACACTCACAATAATTTAATAAAACTCGTAATCTACTCAAAAAAAGAGAACTTTATCATAATAAACAAGAGGAAATGGGATTCTGCCTATATCCAGGAAATAATATGCGGATTAAATATTACAAGATTTATTATATATCAGAATATAAATGGACATGATTGTCGACACACACAGTAGATTAAAGGATAGGGTGTACTGAAATATTATGAGAATAAGAGCTGGCTCCAGAACAAGGTGCTCCTACTCTCTGTGACGCAACAGATTGACGATAATGACTGGAGGTCCTAATGAATGAAATATTAATCTCCCAACTATATAGCAGTATCGCAATTAGTAGTGAGAGCTCAAATGGAACCACATGGAGAAACAAGCAAGGTCTACTTGTAGCAAAGCGAGTGCGCGTTCTGCTGAGGGATTCAGTATAAAATTGATAAGGTCCTACAATGCCGGATCCGCAAAATACTGTACCAGTACCGAAATCTGCAGCACGTCGTCGGTAGTCAACGTCCTGATGATGTAGGCGCCGACTTCTGCTGTGCAGCAACTCTGTGTCAGCCCATGGCCACGAAGGCTGTCCGAGAATTCTAAGTTCTTCCGAAAACGAGCGACCAAGTCGCAAGACCGTCCGACTCCGAGGAAGTTCAGATCCCGAATCCCCCTCTGTGATGCGATGCGAGCAGCGAAGCCAGCATTGCTCAAGTCCCTAATCTCCTCTGAAACCAAGAATCAGCATTCAGTTCTGATTTCAAAATTTCCCCACAATGTCTCAGAATATCGTTCGCGCCAATAGCGACCGTTGCCTCCAATTTCGAGCAGGGTTTTATGACGTCAACTAGCCGCAGTTTAAGTTGACCAATCATGTATCTGCTAATCAGCTGAGGGCACTGAACTTGCCGTTTGACCGGCTACGAAAACAACCTGCCTAGACCACCGGCCATCCGGCGCCAGACGGTCGCACCTAGCAGGGCACGGTCCACAAGTATTCTCAGAATCAAGAGGACAATGCAGTCAGTCGGTGCCAGGAATCTTCGTTCCGGACGCGCCGGAATAGTAAACACACAAACTGCGGCGACACTCAGACGTCTCGCATGTCGTTTCGCCCTGCATACAATAGGCAGAACTCGACCGACGTCAGTCGTTCCGCCAGGCGCTGAAGCCTATTGTACGAACCCTTCAGAGTTCAGGGAAGTGCAGCCCCCAGCCGGAAGTGCCGTGTGCCACGGCCTAAATGCTTGTCTCGCACAGGCCACCCAGGGAACTAACCCAACATGTTTAGCAATCACGTGAAAAGAATTTTTTGAGCTCTCGGTACAGATACTCTCATTACAATAACCTTATTCGGTCTGTTACTACCGTGCAATGACATAGAACATAAATAAAATCGATGAAAATGAGAGGAGACATGCAAAAGAGGGCATGGAACCTCTCAGACTTCAGGTAACCACCCTGTCACTGAACGAATTGTTCCACAGAGCCATGCATTATTCATCAAAATGTTTTTATTTATTTATTTATTGTTCCGTGGGACCACATTAAGGAGAAGTCTCCATGGTCATGGAACGAGTCAATACATGAAATTATAACAGTGTGTGTGTGTGTGTGGTTTGAGGTGTTCGGGCGCTAAACAGCGTGGTCATCAGCGCCCAAACGCATAGAAACAGGAACACATGCAGTGAAGGGACGAAGACGGACACCGAACAAGGAGAACGGCTAAAAGACACAGACCTAACGCAGTTCCAAATCCTCACATACAGAGGCAAAACAAGAGGAGAAGAAACGCACTAAAAGAGGAAAGGAAACACAAGGAAAAGGGAACAGAAATCGAAGTGAAACAAGTAGGTAATCGTGACTGGCGGACCTCTTACCTAAAGCCTGGGTGAGCCAGTCACCCAGCAGCACATTAAAATCTTCTCCCTAAAATCCGAGGCAACAAATTGGACAGGGCACAAAACTGTAAGACCTTAACCACAGTCGTTGCGTCGTCTTGCAAAATAGAGGCCAAATCCGGTGGCAAGGAAACCACCGCCCTCTGGTCAGAGAATAAAGGACAGTCAAGTAAAATGTGGCGGACCGTAATCTGGACGCCACAAGCACTGCAGATTGGGGGGTCCTCCCGCCGGAGAAAAAAGGGGTTTACCATCTTTGATGCCGAATTGTTTGCGATCTTGCGGGCGTTGGAGCAGATGAGATGTGTTCCCAGTCTTAAGTTTCTCATCTGTTCTGACTCCCTGAGTGCCCTTCAGACCATGCAACACTTGTACCCAGCGGATACGGTCGTCCAGAACATCCATGATGCCCTACTCCACCTGCATCGGCAGGGGAAGGAGGTTTCTTTCTGCTGGGTGCCGGGGTACGTGGGTATTAGGGGAAACGAACTGGCGGATGTGGCTGCCAAAGATGCATGTTCCCTCCCTCACGTTGTTGAATGTGCCGTCCCCCTCCATGCTGTTACCTCCCTTTTGCGTTTTCGTGTTATGCGAAATTATAACACGATTGTAGAAACAGATAAAATGAAATATAAGAAACATATTCAGGCGACACGTCATTAGTTTAAATAAAGAAAATCAAGAATGTAACACTGGAATTTCCTTAATTTTTTAGCTCTTCCAGGAGCTCCTCGACAGAATAGAAGGAGTGAGCCATGAGGAAACTCTTCAGTTTAGACTTAAAAGCGTTTGGGCTACTGCTAAGATTTTTGAGTTCTTGTGGTAGCTTATTGAAAATGGATGCAGCAGAATACTGCACTCCTTTCTGCACAAGAGTCAAGGAAGTGCATTTCACATGCAGATTTGATTTCTGCCTAGTATTAACTGAGTGAAAGCTGCTAACTCTTGGGAATAAGCTAATATTGCTAACAGCAAACGACATTAAAGAAAATTTATACTGTGAGGGCAATGTCAGAATTCCCAGACTACTGAATAGGGGCTGACAAGAGGTTCTAGAACTTACACCACATATAGCTCGAACAGCCCGTTTTTGAGCCAAAAATACCCTTTTTGAATCAGAAGAATTACCCCAAAAAATAATACCATATGACATAAGCGTATGAAAATATGCGAAGTAGACTACTTTTCGTGTTGAAATGTCACTTATTTCAGATATTGTTCTAATGGTAAATAAAGCGGCATTTAGTTTCTGAACAAGATCCTGAAAATGGGCTTTCCACAACAGCTTACTATCTATCCGTACGCCTAGGAACTTGAACTGTTCCGTCTCGCTTATAACATGCCCATTCTGTCTGATTAAAATATCAGTTCTTGTTGAATTGTGAATTAGAAACTGTAAAAACTGAGTCTTACTGTGATTTAGCATCAAATTATCTTCCACAAACCACGAACTTATTTCATGAACTACATTATTTGATAATGTTTCAATATTACACACAAGATCCTTCACTACCAAGCAGGTGTCATCAGCAAACAGAAATATTTTTGAATCATCTGTAATACTAGAAGGCATATCATTTATATAAATAAGAAACAGCAGTGGCCCCAGCACCGATCCTTGGGGAACGCCCCATTTAACAGTGCCCCATTGGGACTGAACATCATTACCACTCTCAATATTGCGGAGAATTACCTTCTGCTTTCTGTTCTTAAAGTAAGAGACGAACCAATTGTAAGCTACTCCCCTTACTCCATAATGTTCCAACTTCTGCAGTAATATTTTGTGGTCAACACAGTCAAAAGCCTTCGTTAAATCAAAGAAAACACCTAGCGTTCGCAACCTTTTATTTAATCCGTCCAAAACCTCACAGAAAAAAGAGACTATAGCATTTTCAGTTGTTAAGCCATTTCTAAAACCAAACTGTACATTTGATAGCAAATTATGTGAATTTAAATGCTCCAGTAACCTTGTATATACAACCCTCTCGATAACTTTAGCAAATACCGATGGCATAGAAATAGGTCTATAATTATCAATATTATCCCTGTCTCCCTTTTTATAAAGTGGCTTCACTACCGAGTACTTTAATCGGTCAGGAAACCGACCACTCCTAAAGGAAAAGTTACAGATATGGCTAAGTACTGGGCTAACATACATGGAACAATACTTCAGAATTCTGCTAGATACCCCGTCATATCCATGAGAGTTCTTGGTCTTTAGTGATTTAATTATTAACTCAATCTCCCTCTTGTCAGTATCATGGAGGAGCATTTCAGGTAACAGTCTCGGAACACTTTTTTCTACGAGCGCTATATGATTCCCTGTTGGGACTAGGTTTCTATTTAGTTCACCTGCTATATTCAGAAAGTGATTATTAAATACTGTACATACATGCGACTTATCAGTAACACGGACATTCCCACTACGCACTGATTCTATATCCTCGACCTGTCTCTGCAGACCAGCCACTTCCTTTACGACTGACCATATGGTTTTAATTTTATCCTGAGACTTATCTATTCTATCTGCATACCACATACTTTTTGCCTTACTAATAACTTTTTTAAGCACCTTACAATACTGTTTGTAATGGGCTACTGCATTTAGATTGTGACTGTTTCTAACGTTTTGATATAATTGCCACTTTGTTCTACAAGATATTCTTATACCTTTAATCAGCCACCCAGGCTGCCTGTTTGTGCTAGTACCCTGTTTTGAACTTTCTAACGGAAAGCAACTTTCAAAGATCACGAGAAAAGTCTTGAGGAAAGCATTATATTTATCGTCTACTGTATCAGCACTATAAACATCTTGCCACTCTTGTTCCTTGATAAGGTTTACAAAAGTCTCTACAGCAACTGGATCAGCTTTCCTAAAACTTTGGTAACTATATTTAACCTGCGTTGCAGCACAAAAATCTTTTAGAGTTAAAATTTGTGCATCATGATCTGAAAGGCCATTCACCATTCTGCTAACAGAATGCCCTTCTAGTAATGACGAATGAACAAAAATATTGTCTATGGTTGTTCTACTGTTCCCTTGCACTGTCGTTGGAAAGAATACGATTTGCATAAGATTATATGAATTAAGGAGGTCTACCAGCGTCCTTTTCCTTCCACAATCACCCCAACCCCCTTCTTAGACTAACTTTCTACTATCATGAGACCAGATGCCCTCCTTACCGTCAGATCGACAGATTTAACACTTCCGTCACAACGTGCTACGAATTATTTACCAATACTGGCTTGGAAAGTGCAGCAGTCATTCTTTTTTTTTCCAGTTAATGTACGGGATAAGCTCTCCGAATGTACTCTTTCTTTATTTTCCTTCGCGTGTAGCAGTGAGTGCGAGCGCAGACAAATCTTAATAAGTAACGAGGAGATAAGGAATGAGGCGAGAAGTGCTGCGAGAACACCAGAGCCGCGACTCTCTCCGCTCGGGAAAGTGTGACCCGTGAGGAGAATCGACGCCGTGCCCCCAGGCTCCGGCGCGACCAGTACGAGTAATCGGCGCCGGCGTGAAATGGCCAAATATTAGCTCAGGCCTCACGCACGTCCGCGCCGTGGATAGCATCGCGTGTGGCGCACCGGCCCGCCGATTGCACACACACACACACACACACACACACACACATGCGCGCTCGCTGGCCGTAGCCGATCACCGGAACGGACCGCTCTCATCTAGACTCGCCACGCCCCTTTCAGCAGCACGTGCGAGTGATACATCGCCAACTGTACGCCTGTCGGCTGGACAGCCCACCGTAGTACGTTGTTGCTGGATGTTCCGCTGAAACGTTAAATGCTAGGTCGCTCAAAGCAAGCGGACTGATAACAATCAGCAACAGGCCTCGTTCGATAGAACACACTTCTCCAGCGTATAATTGTGCATTAACACCGCACTGGTGGAAAATTTGAGAGAAATCACGCCAGAGCCTTCACTGACGGTTGCTTCATGAGCGAAACGCGTTGCAGACGGCAGTAGTCGCATGCGACAGAACACAACTGCGTTAGCTTAACTGATGCCTACAACGGTCTTTCACTTCGCGGCAAGTATACGTTGTAATGAACCTTCCTAACAGATTAAACCCGTGTGTCTCGCCACATACGAGACTTAAGATCCTAATATTCCTTTTTCTTTCCACGGGAAAAACTTCAGATAAGCGAAAGGCTATTTAAAATTTGTACAGAAACCAGATGGCAGTTATAGGAGTCGAGGGGCATGACAGGGAAGCAGTGGTTGGGAAGGTACTGAGACAGGGTTGTAGCCTATCCCCGATTTATTCAATCTGTATATTGAGCAAGCCGTAAAGGAAACAAAAGAAAAATTCGGAGTAGGTATTAAAATCCATGGAGAAGGAATAAAAACTTTGAGGTTCGCCGATGACATTGTAATTCTGTCAGAGACAGCAAAGAACTTGGAAGAGCACTTGAACGGTATGGACAGTGTCTTGAAAGGAGAATATAAGATGAACATCAACAGAAGCAAAACGAGGATAATGGAATGTAGTCGAATTAAGTCGGGTTATGCTGAGGGAATTTGATTAGGTTCAAATGCTTCAAATGGCTCTGAGCACTATGGGACTTAACATCTGACTTCATCAGTCCCCTAGAACTTAGAACTACTTAAACCTAACTAACGTTCAAATGGTTCAAATGGCTCTGAGCACTATGGGACTTAACATCTATGGTCATCAGTCCCCTAGAACTTAGAACTACTTATACCTAACTAACCTAAGGACATCACACAGATCCATGGCCGAGACAGGATTCGAACCTACGACCGTAGCGGTCGCGCGGTTCGGACTGAAGCGCCCAGAACCGCTCGGCCACTGCGGTTGGGTGTGCCGTGTGGGGTATTGTTTTGTCGTGCAGAAGAACAATACCGTTCCTTAACGTCTCTTCTTCTTTATGTTTTGCCCGCAAGAACCGCACTGCCCGCTTCCTTCAAGAATGGAGTAGGTTCCCAGTTGCCGCTCCATTTCACCTCATCCTGCGATGCACCTGTCATCCGTACTGCATCCAGAACTATGCCTGCAGGAAACCCAGAACACCGCAAAGTGCCTTTCTTGTTGCACAATGGTCTTTAGCGTGGGATGACGTGTTTTTCACGGAAGTTGTGTAAATCTCATTACTTAACAACGAATGCAAGAACCTGCAATACAAAGCCGGCCGCGGTGGTCTAGCGGTTCTGGCGCTGCAGTCCGGAACCGCGGGACTGCTACGGTCGCAGGTTCGAATCCTGCCTCGGGCATGGGTGTGTGTGATGTCCTTAGGTTAGTTAGGTTTAAGTAGTTCTAAGTTCTAGGGGACTTATGACCTAAGATGTTGAGTCCCATAGTGCTCAGAGCCATTTGAACCATTTTGAACCTGCAATACAACAATGCAGCATAATAACCAGTAATATGAAATGTGATCAAGACCCATTAACAAGGACAGCTACTGCGAAAGAAATGTTTGGCAGAAGGTAGAGTATTTTCTGTCGTCCATTTAACAGACTATTAAGGATTAAGAAAAGATTAGTGAAGTGAAACTTCCTGGCAGATTAAAACTGTGTGCCGGACCGAGACCCGAACTCCGGACCTATGCCTTTCGCGGGCAGGTGCTCATGCAAAGGTCCCGAGTTCGAGTCTCACTCGGGCACACAGTTTTATAACGCCAGGAAGTTTCATATCAGGGCACATTCCGCTGCAAAGTGAAAATTTCATTCTAGATTACTGAAGTGTTTTGTATGGAACGTTACCGCGTTTCATGCCGAAACAGTGACGCTGCAGTGCAGAGAGGAGAAAGTTTAGGAGATTTTGAAAACTAAACCTGGAGGAAAACGGCAGGTCTGAAATGGACAAACAAAGACGGGAAATTGTGTTACACAGGACGAATGAGAAAAGACGAATATTGACAACAGTTAAGCGGAGGAAACGAAATTTTCAGGAGTCTGGATGAGAAGAGACTGCATAGTAAAAGATGCACTAGAAGAAATGGTGTCAAGGACGAAGATTGGTTCAAATCGTTCAAATGGCTCTAAGCACTATGGGACTTAACATCTGAGGTCATCAGTCCCGTACACTTAGAACTACGTAAACCTAACTAACCTAAGGACATCACACACATCCATGCCCGAGGCACCTGCGACCGTAGAAACAGCGGGGTTCGGGACTGAAGCCTCTAGAGCCGCTCGACCACAGCGGCCGGCAGGGACGAGGACCAGAGGAAGAAGAAGATATCAGATAATTGAAGAAGTCAAGAGAAATGCATCATACGCAGCCCCTAAAAGGATATCAGAAAACCGAGAGAACTGGAGAATATGCAACTTGGGGTGATAGACTTACGTAATGAGCAAATCAAGTAGGCAATTAATGGTCAACGATTACTTCCATAATTTACTGCAGCTGAGATCGAGAATAACTATACCACTACCAAAATACAATGGATGAGCAATAACTTATCCATAGTGATAAAATGGTTCAAATGGCTCTGAGCACTATGGGACTTAAGATCTATGGTCATCAGTCCCCTATAACTTAGAACTATTTAAACCTAACTAACCTAAGGACATCACACAACACCCACTCATCACGAGGCAGAGAAAATCCCTGACCCCGCCGGGAATCGAACCCGGGAACCCGGGCGCCGGAAGCGAGAACGCTACCGCACGACCACGAGCTGCGGACCGTAGGGATTAGTTTCTGGGACCATCTCAAGAGCAGCTGTGTTAGAAAACAAGTTACGAAAAACTGTCTAAAATTAATTTGGATCCTCTCTGCAACTGACTATTTAGTCTGAGAGACGGACCTCATATTAAAAAGATCATCATCATCATTTAAGACTGATTATGCCTTTCGGCGTTCAGTCTGGAGCATAGCCCCCCTTATACAGTTCCTCCATGATCCCTGCCGGCCGCGGTGGCCGTGCGGTTCTGGCGCTGCAGTCCGGAACCGCGGGACTGCTACGGTCGCAGGTTCGAATCCTGCCTCGGGTGTGTGTGATGACCTTAGGTTAGTTAGGTTTAAGTAGTTCTAAGTTCTAGGGGACTTATAACCTAAGATGTTGAGTCCCATAGTGCTCAGAGCCACTCCATGATCCCCTATTCAGTGCTAACATTGGTGCCTCTTCTGATGTTAAACCTATTACTTCAAAATCATTCTTAACCGAATCCAGGTACCTTCTCCTCGGTCTGCCCCGACTCCTCCTACCCTCTACTGCTGAATCCATGAGTCTCTTGGGTAACCTTTCTTCTCCCATGCGTGTAACATGACCCCACCATCTAAGCCTGTTCGCCCTGACTGCTACATCTATAGAGTTCATTCCCAGATATTCTTTGATTTCCTCATTGTGGACACCCTCCTGCCATTGTTCCCATCTACTAGTACCTGCAATCAGGTACTAGTAGATGGGAACAAAAAGATGCTTTAATCAATTTCCTGACTAGGGAGCGCCAGAGGAAAGATGGAGTGATGAATGTAAAAATGTTCCTGTGATCACAGCTGCAGCCATTCCCATCACAGATGATACAAAAAACGAAAAAATGGAAGTCCTCTTAGTTTCTCGACGAACAATGTGGCAACTAAAACTGAGTGTTCCAAGCTGTAGGTGGGTCCCGCACATGAAGAAACCTAGCCGCACGTATTGTTTAACGCCCACGTCTTCCGCTGCGGCAAGAATACTGCCTGCGGTATTAGCGTACGGCCGCAACGTGGCGTGAGACAAGCAGAGACGCAGATGAAGGGAAGCGGACAACGTACCGAAATTAACATGTTCCTTCGTTGGCAGACAGGCGAGGCATTAAACGCAGCCTTGTGTAATTGTTCCCCGCCGCGTTCCTTGGCCGCAACAGCAATAGCGATTCGCCACGGCCGCACAGAACTCATTCCCGAGCCGTTCTCCACGGTGGTCTGCCCTTGTGTGGCACGTAGCTGGGTGGGGGAAGGCCTAAGGCTGACGCCGCCAACGGAGAGCGCCCTCCGCGCCACGGTAAATCATAGGGCGCCTCATGTGAGACGGCAATAACAGCAATTTACTGTGAGTTATGCGGCCACAGTACTTTCAATTCCGGCGTTCGAGCAGCCGGTGTGGTACTCCTGGTTACAAAGCGTTGAAACTTGACGTTTAAACGATCGGGGAGAAGGCTGCGAGAAACGTCGTTGTTTGGAATCTGCTCTTGAGGACATAGTATGTGTGAGACTCACTGTGTATACGGTGTCCCGAAATTCGTGCCGGACCTCTGTGACATGGGATTACAAAACTGCAAATCTATCGAATCTAAACTAGCTCTTAAACACACTCAGAAACTGAAATTCCCTCCCGGCTACCTTCTGAAACGTCAAACGTCAAATTTCCAGCCCGCTGCGTCCGTCTGAAACACGGGACACTACGACAGTGATACCTACCTACTTCGTGTAAAAAATTACATGCACAACCGATCTTGTTTCGTCGCTCCTATTATTTCCTGGATTTCTTCGACCTATATTTTTTTAAATGCCGTGGCCCTGGCGTACAGGGCGAGCAGAAAACTGTAGTTGATTGCTGATGACGCTATGGTATACGAGAAGGTTTTGGTTCAAATGGCTCTGAGCACTATGGGACTTAACATCTAAAGTCATCAGTCCCCTAGAACTTGGAACTACTTAAACCTAACTAACCTAAGGACATCACACACATCCATGCCCGAGGCAGGATTCGAACCTGCGACCGTAGCGGTCGCGCGGTTCCAGACTAAAGCGCCTAAAACCGCTCGGCCACAACGGCCGGCCGAGAAGGTCTTGTCGTTGGGTGACTGTAGGAGGCTACAAGATGACATAAGACAAAATTTCTAGTTCGTGTGATGAATGGCAGCTTGCTCTAAATGCAGAAAAACGTAGGCTAATGCAGATGAGTAGGAAAAATAATCCTGTAATTTTTGAATACAGCGTAAGTGGTGTGCTGCTTGATATAATTACATCGATTAAACATCCAGGCGTGCGAAATGAAACGAGGACGCAAGGATGATAGTAGGGAAGGCGAATGGTCGCTTTCAGTTTGTTGAAAGGATTTTAGAAAAGTACAGGTCATATAAAAAGGAGACCACGAATAGTGAGACAGATTCTTGACTACAATTCCAGTGTTTGGGATCCCTAATCGGTCGGATCGGAGGAAGGCATCAAGCCGGCCGGTGTGGCCGTGCGGTTCTAGGCGCTTCGGTCTGGAACCGCGTGACCGCTACGGTCGCAGGTTCGAATCCTGCCTCGGGCACGGATGTGTGTGATGCCCTTAGGTCAGTTAGGTTTAAGTAGTTCTAAGTTCTAGGGAACTGATGACCACAGATGTTAAGTCCCATAGTGCTCAGAGCCATTTGAACCATTTGAAGGCATCAAAACAGTTCAGAAAGCGTGCTGCTAAATTTATTACCGTCCGGTTCGACCGACACGCGAGAATCACGGAGATGTTTGGACAACATGGTTGTGGAGTAACAGCGATTGATATAAAATTAACTTAGTATTAAGAAAACAGTCTTAATCACCCCTGCCATGGGCTGAAGCGGGTCGGCACTAAATAAATAAAAACAAAACGCGATTAAGACTGTTTTCTTAATACTAAATCGCGGAATGTAAGGATGTAGAGGCTTATCTCACTAGGGGTAAGATAGATACTGCCTACAGGAAAATTAAAGAGACCTTTGGAGATAAGAGAACCACTTGTATGAATATCAAGAGCTCAGATGGAAAGCCAGTTCTAAGCAAAGAAGGGAAAGCAGAAAGGTGGAAGGAGTATATAGAGGGTCTATACAAGGGCGATGTACTTGAGCACAATATTATGGAAATGGAAGAGGATGTAGATGAAGATGAAATGGGAGATACGATACTGCGTGAAGAGTTTGACAGAGCGCTGAAATACCTGAGCCGAAACAAGGCCCCCGGAGTAGACAACATTCCATTGGAACTACTGACGGCCTTGGGAGAGCCAGTCCTGACAAAACTCTACCATCTGGTGAGCAAGATGTATGAAACAGACGAAATACCCTCAGACTTCAAGAAGAATATAATAATTCCAATCCCAAAGAAAGCAGGTGTTGACAGATGTGAAAATTACCGAACAATCAGTTTAATAAGCCACAGCTGCAAAATCCTAACACGTATTCTTTACAGACGAATGGAAAAACTAGTAGAAGCCGACCTCGAGAAAGATCAGTTTGGATTCCGTAGAAATACTGGAACACGTGAGGCAATACTGACCTTACGACTTATCTTAGAAGATTAAGGAAAGGCAAACCTACGTTTCTAGCATTTAGCTTTTGACAATGTTGACTGGAATACTGTCTTTCAAATTCTGAAGGTGGCAGGGGTAAAATACAGGGAGCGAAAGGCTATTTACAATTTGTACAGAAACCAGATGGCAGTTATAAGAGTCGAGGGACATGAAAGGGAAGCAGTTGTTGGGAAGGGAGTAAGACAGGGTTGTAGCCTCTCCCCGATGTTATTCAATCTGTATATTGAGCAAGCAGTAAAGGAAACAAAAGAAAAATTCGGAGTACGTATTAAAATCCATGGAGAAGAAATAAAAACTTTGAGATTCGCCGATGACATTGTAATTCTGTCAGAGACAGCAAAGGACTTGGAAGAGCAGTTGAATGGAATGGATAGTGTCTTGAAAGGAGGATATAAGATGAACATCAACAAAAGCAAAACGAGGATAATGGAATGTAGTCGAATTAAGTCGGGTGATGCTGAGGGAATTAGATTAGGAAAAGAGACACTTAAAGTAGTAAAGGAGTTTTGCTATTTGGGGAGCAAAATAACTGATGATGGTCGAAGTAGAGAGGATATAAAATGTAGACTGGCAATGGCAAGGAAAGCGTTTCTGAAGAAGAGAAATTTGTTAACATCGAGTATAGATTTAAGTGTCAGGAAGTCATTTCTGAAAGTATTTGTATGGAGTGTAGCCATGTATGAAAGTGAAACATGGACGGTAAACAGATTGGACAAGAAGAGAATAGAAGCTTTTGAAATGTGGTGCTACAGAAGAATGCTGAAGATTAGATGGGTAGATCACATAACTAATGAGGAAGTATTGAATAGGATTGGGGAGAAGAGAAGTTTGTGGCACAACTTGACCAGAAGAAGGGATCGGCTGGTAGGACATGTTCTGAGGCATCAAGGGATCACCAATTTAGTATTGGAGGGCAGCGTGGAGGGTAAAAATCGTAGGGGGAGACCAAGAGATGAATACACTAAGCAGATTCAGAAGGATGTAGGTTGCAGTAGGTACTGGGAGATGAAGAAGCTTGCACAGGATAGAGTAGCATGGAGAGGTGCATCAGACCAGTCTCAGGACTGACGACGACAACAACAACAACAATATCCATGGGTCCAGTGGAGCTCGTGCAACGCACCATGACGGCCAAGGTCTATCGTTGCAGACTACGTACGCTCCTTCGTTACGGTCGTGTTTCCCGACGGCAGCAGCATTTTCCAACAGGAGAATGCGCCATGTCACAAGACCAGGAGTGCGGGAGCGTGATGTGGTTCGAGGAATTAGCGGAGAGTTCCAGTTGAAGGCTGGCCTCCAACTCACCAGATCTGGACCCGACAGAACACATCAGGGACATGGTGTCAGAGTCATTGCCCCCTCCCATGAATTTACGGGAATTAGATGACGTGTGTGTGCAGGTGTGATGCCAATTCACTCCAGCGGCCTACCAAGGCCCCGTTGCTTCCATGTCAAGAAGCTTCGCCGATGTTAGCCGTGCCAAAGGTGGACATGCGGGCTATGGCAGATGGTCATAATGTTATGGCTGATCGGTGTACTTACACGTGGATGCAGAACTAATGGTACGGTTGTTTTCGACATATCTGTGGACTACTGTCAGCGACAGCGTCACGGGAGACCCATAATGAACGATACACGATACACATTACGTTTCTTTGACCTCAGAATGTACAGTGATCTGTTTAAAATCAGTCCACTTTTAGAGCTACGTTATTCTGAGCAAAACTCCTATAAGCTGAAAGTGCGGCAGAAGGTCTCGCAATTGCGAATATTTGAGATGGGTTTTCCGTTTCCGTTATTTGCCTTGCAACTAAGGTATACCTGCCGATAACCTTACTTGGAACCAATGGATTGGTTCTTCATTAGTGCCTCGGACAATGTACCGGAAGTATGAAGGACTAAATAGTGTGTATGTGAGCATCAGTTCACGTGTGCAAGGGAGTACAGTCGACGATCTGCCAGATATGCAGGCTGATTCCGCGATGATGTTACAAAGTTTCGGGGATGATGGAGAAAGGTAAATGTATTAATGTAAGGTAAGAGGCCTGGTCCGGAATCGTCAGGTCGACAGTTAAAAGCAAAACTCCTTCTCATACCTCTGACAGTGGAATACTTCTGCTGATACTGCTGTTGCTAAGATTTTATGGTAGAGAATCTGACAGAGGTATCAGCACAGTTTTCGCTTATAATGTCGACTTGGTCGTTTCAGGACAAGGGTCCCTAACTTCAGATTGATACACTTACTCTTCTACATCACTACCGAAAATCCGTAACATAATTAATGAATCATCATGTACAGGGAGTACCATGATTATCAGCGGAAACTGATACGGATGAAGGCATACGACAGTAGAAGTAAACGTAGGTCTGCAGTCGAACCGCTAATGAGACAAACGCAAATATCTGAATACGAGTCACCACTGATTTCAGTGTGAAATAGCATCGCACTCAGAGCAAACTACAGACCCGCCCCGACTCCGCGGGGGTTAGTACTAAGTATCTACGGCCGGTCGATTTGTGTGGCGTAGCAATAATAGATCGTAATAGATTGTGTATACACAACCTTCCTCGTGAATCAGTCTATCTATTAGCGAAAACCGTATCAAAACACTACAGTAGCTGCTGATGCTGGCGTTAACATGCCGACATAAAAACGCGAAGGCGGACTTTAATTTAGCAACATCTATCGATGTATTTCAGGTGTAAGCTTATCCATTTAGTCTCCATCTAGTTAACCCAAATTTGACGTAAAGCCACATGCTGTTCACGTGTCACCACATGATTAACATTCCTCATTGGATGTGTGGTTAGGGGTACTAAGTGATTGTCTCATTGGCCCACACATTCTTCCAATTGTATTTGATGGATGTGAGTATGTTCAATTTCTGCGGCAGGATCTTCCAGTATGTTTTGAGGGTGTACCCCTCACGCAATGTTGGAATGTGGTACATGCCTGATGGGGCACAGCCACCTTTTGTTGCTGATTTGAGACGACATCTAACGCGCCAATGTGACCCAAGGTAGATAGGTGGAGCAGGGACTTTGAAATACGCATCACCTTATCTCAATCCTCTGGACTCTTCTGTGTGCGGCCATCTCGAAAGTAAAGTGTACAGCATTACCGTTGATACGGTTAAGAGCGAGTGCAGTATTCGTCCAAATACAAGCATGACACTTGGGACACCTGCTTTTACAAGTACAGTAAATTGTAGCATATAACGTACCGAAGTAGCATTGCATTTATCAGTGAGGTAGCCCATGTGTCAATTAGAGCTCATTTATCTGGGGAATTATGATTTACACTTCAGATACATCTGTGCAGACTGGGACAATATTTGTTACTGAAGTAAGTGGTGGCACGTAGCCACACATCAACAGTTATTTAGTGAGTGACTCATTCGTGAACTCTAGTTTACTAGCTGCGCGGAGTGGCCGCGTGGTTACAGGCGCCATGTCACTGACTGCGCGGTCCCTCCCGCCAGAGATTCGAGTCCTCCCTCGGTCATGGGTGTGTGTGTAGTTGTTAGCATAAGTTAGTTTAAGTAGAGCGTAAGTTTAGGGACCGATGACCTCAGCAGTTTGGTCCCTTAGGAATTCACACACATTCGAACATTTTTTTTCTTGTTTACTGGAATGTTTCTTCTTCTAAGCTAACTGGACAGAATATCAGTCACTTCAGTGAGCACGTAGAAATGAACCGTTCAGCCTTTACAGATGGCGCAGCGATCGGCTCATATGATCAACTGTGCACACCATGCCTCTAACTGTGCATGAGGAAGTAGCAATCATTGAGACATTCATGTTTCAAGCGGACATTGTACGCAAACATGGGTAAATGTAAGGACGTGGCACAAATGGGCAACTGTGTTTGGCCACGCACATGGCCATAAGGTGTGCTGAGTTTCTCGATTTACTGGTGTTTCGCGGCGAACGGTTCAACGTGTGTACAAGCATTGGTGTAAGATACGTGGTCACGGAACAAGACGTTAGAATTGTGGTCGGAAAAATATACTGACTGAGAGGGACCGAAGACGCGTTTCACGGCTTATGAATCGAAATCGCTCCCAAAACAGACAGGAACTGCTGCAGGAAGTGAATGAAGGTCCATCCGAAGCTCTCTGCGAGAGGACATTGCGTCGGGAACAGCATAAAATGAAAATTTGGAGTCGGTCAGTTTGCAAGAAGCCACTGCTCACACTGAACGAATGAATGTCGTGTGCCTAGGGCCTCCCGTTGGGTAGACCGTTCGCCGGGTGCAAGTCTTTCGATTTGACGCCACTTCGGCGACTTGCGCGTCGATGGGGATGAAATGATGATGATGATGAGGACGACACAACAACCAGTCCCTGAGCGTAGAAAATCTCAGGCCCAGCCGGGAATCGAACCCGGGCCTTTAGGATCGACATTCTGTCGCGCTGATCACTTTTTTTCTCATTTTTTTGTTCGTTGCATTCGTTCGGTGCGGATGTCCCATGACACCCGTTCAAGTTCGGTGTTGAGCCGTTGACTCAGTTTTTTTTTTTATTTTCTTTTTTATTACAGAGGGCAGGTAACCCTCTGACCGAACACGCTGAGCTACCGTGCCGGCGACCACTCAGCTACTTGGGGCGGACATTGCTCACACTGGCTGGTGGGAAGTAATGTACTCTGACGACTGACGTTTTTGCCTGTTTTCAAATGACACACGTCGTCGAGTGCACCAAAGGCCATATGAAGCATTTCATCTCTAATGTGTTGAAGGTCAGGTGCAAGCCCGAGGTGGGTCTGTGATGTTTCGGGTCTGTTGTCATTATCACGAATCGGACCCGCTCTCTGATGTGACTACTAACATGCACCAGTATGGCGTTGCCATTCAGTTAACATCTGCATGATGGACAGGCTCTTGATACACCTCTTTATCAAGATGACAACGGCTGGAAGAATATGTGACTGCTTTTCTAGTCAGTTTCGCGGTCTACTACATTTCGGTTGGCCCGCAAAATCACCGACTAGAACCCCATAGAACAACTGGGGGACGTGCTGGAATAGAGGGTAAAATGCTGACATCAGCATTCGTACAAGTTGGTAGCACTGCGCGGACAAATCCTCTGCGGGCGGCCTAACCTGTATGCGACGTACCTGCGTAGCCCTGTAGACTCGCAACCAAATCCAGGTGGTTATCAAGTCCAGAGGCGGAATTACACCGTGTTAAATGATGCTTCTAACGATTTCTCCAGGGGTGACCGATTTCTTGTGCTGTGAGCTTATTATCGTACACACTCACTCGTGTTAATTTTCGCAGATCGTTGTAATACCGCCTATATGACTCAGCGTATGTCATCGTTGTGAAAAGCGCCAGTATTCGTGTAAAATTTCGGAATAAAGAGATCCTAGCGTGACAGCTAGCGACAGCTGCGACGACCAGTGGGGGAATTCCTCGAGCTTACTGGAGCGTGGCGAGCGTGTAGACGCCGGCCCTTTGGTAGGCATTCGTAGTCGCCGGCACAGGCCGAGTCAATTTCACGGTGTCGTGGCGAGTACAGGCGGCCCCTGTGACTTGGCCGGAGCGGAGCCGCCTGCTTTCTCGACACACGCGCGCCGCTGGACCCGCCGGAATAACGCACCCACTGACGTCACGGCGACATCAGCTGGAGGAACTGGAAAGGTCTCCCCTTTATGCAGTCTTAAACCAGTGGCTGTACTGATGTCATCCTGCTCTATTTCTTACTCCATTCCTATGTTTTAATCTGTAAATCTCATTGTTTCGTATAACTGGTTTCAGATTATTTCTCTACCTATGAACTCTCGAACAATAAGTCGGATCAAAGAACACCTAGTATATCCCGGGGGACCTCTGATTTCTCTTATTTTATTACTACACTCATTTCCCCCTGTGTAGGTGGGCGTGAACAAAATATATTCGCATACGCAATGATTGATCGAAATATCCTGTAAATATCTCGCCGCAACGAAAAATGCCTTTATTTTAAGGACCGCCCTCGCAACTCGCCTGTCATATCCGAGTCACTCTCTCCCTTACTTCGCGATAATACAAAACGATCTGCCCTTCTTTGGAGCTTTTCGATGTCCTCCATCAACCATTCTGCATAGCAATACTCTGGCAAACGACTGACACGCGTAGTGTGCACGGTCTCTTCTTACAGATCTGTTGCATCTTCTAAGTGCTCTCCCAATAAAACACAATCTTTGGTTCACCCTAACTGCAATATTTTCTATGCGATGACTCCAATTAAACCTGTGTGTAATTGTAATCTCTATGTATTACGTGAACCTACAACCTTTAAACTCGAGTGATTTATCGTCTAACCGAAATATAACGTATTCCTATTAGTACTCATCTGGAATGCTTCACGGTTTTAATTCCTTTATTTTGTAATTTGTGTCGATCCTCTTATGACTTTACCAGACGATAAACGACAGCATCATCTGCACACAACCTAACAGTGCTACTCTGACTAGCTCCTAAATCGGTTATATAAAATAGTAGTAGCGGAGGGCCTATAACATTTCCTTAGGGAACCGATCTTCAGTTTCACTAGATGACTTTCCGTCAGTTACTATCAACTGTATGACAGGACTTCACGAAACTAGTCGAAGAACTGAGGCGATACTTCATACTTCAGTTGTAAAACTACGGTAGTTTTTCGTGAACTATGGTAAGTAAGCGGATTCTACATTGGTTTTCCTTGTAGCTTTAGTCAGTTAAGGCCGTATCCACATTATCTGTATGTTAAGAGTGTTGCATAGTTACTGGGCGTTACCTCATAACGATCGCTTACTAGATTCCCCTAAAAACGGGAAGGGCGAACCATCTATAAACTGTGAGACGATGTATAAAGGGCTGGGTAACCTATCAAACAGTTTTTTTTTCTACGTAGTTATCCTCCTTTCTCTTAGTTAAAGATAAACAGTATTTACAGAGAAATTCAAACTTCAATGTTTAATTCAGGTTTCGGTCAAAAAGTGTTGATTTGTAACAATAAACAGAGTGGTGTTGTAGTAAAAATAAAGAAAACAGTACAGTGCTATAAAACGCAGTTTTCTCAACAAAAAGGTAAAATTAAAAAAAACACACACACACAAAACAAAAGTGTATGAAACATCACTTCAATACTTTGTTGAACTTATGTGAAACATGTTTCTGCTATTCATAAACGACTGTCGCATTTACCGATGATAACATGAAACTCTTGCCTTTGATAATGATGAAGAACGTGTTTGATAATGATGAAGAACGTGTTACTGAGTACAAAATGACAACAATAATTATATTTCTGCATGTGAACCGTATTTTCATCAAAAATAACTGCTTTGGTTACATGAAAGCGTATAAATTACGCGATCATCTAATTTCATTACTGATAAAATGCAATTTATATTTTGCAATGATATAAAATACACAATGAACTAATACGAAATGATGTGCGGTTCTAATTTATGCGGAAAACAAACACCCAAATACACACATCAAAAAAAGTATTGCATAATTATCTGTAACAGTGACTTTTTATTTCCTCCAACGGCGTGTTTCGAAGCCTTACATCCCGATCTTCAGGTGCCTCATGGGATCACGTTACATATCCGTTTGCTACATGTAGCCAATTGTTTGTTTTGAATTTCATTTCGAATGTATTCCAGCAGAAAGAACCCGAATGTTTGTCATAAATCTACATTTTCATCTTTAGATGTCACACAAAAATGAAGCAACAACAAACAGTCCCCTGTCTGGACTGTTTATGTTATTGTTTCGTGTTTGTGTGACGTCTGAAGATGAAAATTTACATTTACGACGAACCTCAGTGTTCTTTCTGCAGTAATAATTTTAAGGTGACCGTGTAGCTGGGAGTCGAAGTTGGGGCCAATTTTGTAACTGCTTACTCCTCGAAATGCAGTATTGCTCTCTAATTGTTATACATTATTAAAGCTTACAACGAAATGAACAGTAGGCTCCAAATGACAATATAACAGATATAACCCAAAAGTAATTGTACCACAATTAAGTCTTAAAAGTTACAGGACAGGACGCAACACTCGCTTAGGTAACTACACACAATTTTTAACACTCAGTTTTCACGCCGCCATGCTTTTTGTGATCAATGAATTTGATTCAGCAGATGTTTGATTTCCTTTAAGTTTAAGAAGTCGTAGAATTCCAAACGACTGTATTTCGAATTCACTTTCATCATCAGTACTGCTTCCAAAGTCTCCGCTTTCATTCGAGTGTTCTCACTGCTCATATCTTATTCATCGAAGACACGATCGACTGCCAGAAATAGGAAGAGTTATATGTTGAAACCTGACATGACCGAGAACTTGATTTGATTTCTCAAAACCAGAACATTTAGCCATCCCGGCGAAACCGAATTGGGAAAAGGGGACTAGACTCCAAAAATCAGAACTCTCTCGGCCATATAGGGAGCCTGGTCACTTTACTACACACGAAATGAAACTGAAAACAAACAACGGGCTACATACAGCAAACAAACGTGTAATCAACCCACTGATCTACCTGAAGATGAAGGTGTAAGCCCACGAAACGCATAATGGGTGAAAATAAAAAGTGACTGACGCAGACGATTTAATTTATCCTTAATTATCAAAGTGTCGCAGTTCCCCAACCACAAACCAACATCGACCACGTAAGATGTTGAACGTTGTTATCTAGAAAACTTCGTGATACATGAGTACTTAATTTCATAAATGACATACAGACGGGTCGCACCAGCTTGGACTACGACGAGCGCAAAAACATCCATCTAGCTGTACACTTCTTTTAAAAAACTAAATCTGTGGGGCGTAACAAGAAATGAATAGGAAATGTGAAGAGCCAGTCCTGTGGAAAATATCTCAGTAAATCACTTTTATACAAAAACTAGGAACAAAATACACTCACGGCGATAACAAGGTTAAGAAAATAGAAAATCTCATAGAATGGCTACGTCAAAAATATTCGTCCATTCATGTTTTTTGACATTTAGAGCCTGAGAACATGGTTTAAATACAAATGTCGATATTTAGCGAGATTTTTCTTTTCAGTTATTACTGCTTGCAGTCATCTGGACATAGAGTTGACTAAGTTTGCTGACACAGAGGATGGAAAATTGTCCCATTCGTCTTGAAGAGTTTGTTTTCCACCATCAGGAAACACCCACCGTGTTTCACCGAGGGCAAAGGTTCTGTGGCAGCATCTCCGTGTTTTTCTTTCGCCTCACCATTCGCCTGTCATGGGACTCAAATATGTTAGGTTTACTTTAATCAGAAAGTATAACTCTATTCCAGACGTCTTCCCTCTTGAATCTACGTTTCTAGGGAAAAAAGGACGTTTCTTCCGATTCTCTTCAATCACCCAAAATTTCTTGGAGCTGCCCGGCCATTATATCCGCACTTCTTGCAGATATTTGTGACTGGTTGGGAAATCCTTCTTGCTCCCCGACTCTAAACCCTCCAACCAACTTACGAGCGCTGGTTTTAGGTTTCTTCTTGATTTCCCTTACGGTAAATCTCACGACCGCATCGGTCAGTGAGCGAGGGTGTCCGGTCCGTGGCTGGTTTCTCAAAGTTTAGCTCGCGCAAAATCGATCTGTTTTCGGCGAACGGTCGACACAGGTCGACCCAGTACTGTAGCACTTTCGTAATAGCATCTGCACTGTTCGTGCAAGCGTAGAATACGTTTTCTTTCAGTTATGGTTGTCTCACTACCCTTACGGCTCATGTTGCAGACTGCACTATCCCGGTGTAGCTCAGAACAACAACAGGTGGCAGACTGCCTGCGGGCGGTTAACGCTAGAGAGTGCCGTAACCTGGCATTCAAGTTCCGGCCCCTGGCGTGAATTCTAGTCATTTTGCGATGGTGGACGAATACGTTGTGAAGTAGCTCTGGTACGAAATTTTCCGTTTAGTCAACCTTGTTATCGCTATGAATGTACAGGGTGTATCAAAAAGAATCATCCAATTTGGCACGTCTATATTTCTGAAACTAATAAACATAAACAAAGAATTTTGGTTTTTGATGAACGGGAAACACAATAACTTTTTTTATACTGTCCATAGGTGCTCAATATGACTTGTCCCCCCCCCCCTCCCCTTGAGATGCACGGCAAAGGTCAGTGCGATATTCAAACTGTTCCAACACTGCAGCGAGCATGTCTTGAGTTACAGCTTCCAAAGCTGCTGTCATGCGATGTCTCAGTTCATTCATTGTTGTTGGTAACGGAGGCACATTAACAGTCTTATTATAGACCCCCACAGGAAATAATCACATGCAGGCCAGTAATCATTTGGTCCAGTGCGACCAGTCGACTGTTCAGTAATCCTCTGATTTAAAAATTCCCGCACTTCCAGGTGCGGTTTCCCATTGTGTTGGTAAATGAAATCGTTCGAATGGATCTCCAACTGTGGGAAAAGAAAGTTCTCAAGCATATTGAGATATGTGCTTCCTGTGACAGTGTTTTCGGCAAAGAAAAATGGAGCATACACCTTTGTCCGTGAAACTGCACAAAACATATTAAATTTTGGAAATGGAGCATGGAGCATACACCTTTTTCCGTGAAACTGCACAAAACACATTAAATTTTGGAGAGTCCCTCTCAAGTTTCATGCGGCTGTTCCGTATCCCAAATTCTCACATTATGACGATTCACCTTTCTATTTAAATGGAATGTTGCGTCGTCACTAAACACGTGGGAAAAAAAACTGTCATCCTCCGTCTTGCCAAGAGCGAAAGTAGGGAACTCCGGGCGTTGTTGTTCGTCACCTTCACGAAGAGCTAGCAGTAGCTGAATTTTGTACGGTTTCATGTGTAAGCGTCGACGCAACACACGCCAGACGGACATTGGGGGAATGTTGAGCTGTCGAGCTGCACAGCGAACGGATTTATGCGGACTCCTTGTGAAGCTGCGGCGCATGCGTTCGATGTCTGTGTCAGACACTCGGGGACGGCCACGTGATTTGTCTTTACATAAACAACCTGTTTCTCGGCGTTCGGAAATTTGGAAATTTGTGGTAAGGTTTTACGGGACCAAACTGCTGAGGTCATCGGTCCCTAAGCCTACACACTACTTAATCTAACTTTAACTATCTTAAAGCTAAGAACAACACACACACCCATGCCCGAGGGAGGACTCGAACCACCGACGGGGGTAGCCGCACGGACCGTGACAAGACGCCTGAGACCGCGCGGCTGCCCCATGCGGCTTCTCGGAACTGTTCATGCCATCGTCTAACGCTCTGTGCTGTAGGAGGCTCCACACCGTAACTAGTACGACAGTCACGCTGAACCGTTATTACCGACCCGCACTCCACAAAACGTAGAACACAGAACGCTTTTTGATGTCGCGACACCATTTTTCCTAGAACTGAAGCGGGCGCACTCTGCTGCTACCTAACGGCAACCGTGTAAACTCGAGAGTGTGCTCTTCCCAACAGTACGTTGTTCACGCACCTGCCTCAAGTAACATAACAGTTATGATTTCTTACATCGGATGATTCTTTTTGATATACGCTGTATTTTTGTTCCTCGTTTCTTCAATAAAAAGGACTTAGTAAGGCACTTCCCACAGGACTGGCTCTCCAGGTTTTGCATTCTATTCTTTTCACGTGCCACCGACTTACTTCTTTAAAAAAGCTACACGAATACTTTTTGGACTCACTGCGTTGACTCGCCCTGCTGTGCTGGGCCGGGACGACCACGCGTTTTGCTCGGCGGTCGCGCTCCTCGCATCACGGAGGGCCTCCCACCCCCCTCCCCCTCCCCGTGGCGGGACGCCGACTGCGCAATTTATACGGCAATATCGCTGATTGCGCTCTAAATCATTCACGTGCGCGGTGGGGACCGCGGCGAGCGCATTCAAGCTGCAGCACTTACCGGCGCCGAAGAGGGATATTATTTACGTAGAAAATACACACACGCAACGACAATGGAAACTCATTTCTTTGAATGAAAACATAAGCACAATGGCCAGGAAACTAGTGTCCCCATAGAGACATCACGCTAAATCTACAAGCTTCTTTATGCGTGCCACATTAAGATGTAACCACCCATTGCTGACTGGATCATGTAACTCTAACAAACTGCGGAGGTAGTAGGCTTGTTGGTTGTACCAAATCGTGCCACAAACTGTCTATGGAATTAAGATCAGGTGATGTAGAAGACCAGTCGAGTTGCAACAGGATTCCTTAGTGTTCTCCCATCGAGCAGCGTATGAGTGCAGTCCTGCGAACACGCCTGTTGTCATCCTGGAAGACGGCACTGCCCACAACATACTCATCATGAGGATCTAGAACGAAACGCAACATTTGTGGGCACCGAGAATGTAGGAACAAACACGCTGGTGTTTATTACAAAACGAATACCCCATGTTTTATATTACTTTTGCATGTTACACTCGTGACAGCATTATCCCGTGATTAAGAACGCTGTGGGTATTGTACCCAACAGTATTTTTTTTTCTGATTAGTGACTCATATAGCCGGCCGTTGTGGCCGACCGGTTCTAGGCACTACAGTCTGGAACCGCGTGACCGCTACGGTCTCAGGTTCGAATCCTGCCTCGGGCATGGGTATGTGTGATGTCCTTAGCTTAGTTAGCTTTAAGTAATTCTAAGCCTAGGGGACTGATGACCTCAGATGTTAGGTCCCACAGTGCTTAGAGCCATTTTTTTGCAGCATTAGATCACTACGCTCAGGTCATGTAATTCGTGTAAAAAATGGGCCGCTGAACTGCGGACGCGGTGATGGCGCCCAATAGCGACGCAGATCGTTTCCGTAGGATTTACATCAGGCGAATTTGGTCGCCGAGACATCAACGTGAGTTCTCTGTAATGCTCCTCAAAGCACTGTAGTACCCTCCTGGCTCCGAGTCGTGGAGAATTACACTGCTGAAAGATGACATCACCATCGTGGAAGACATCAAGCATGAAGGGATGCAAGTGGTTCGTAGCTGTCAGCGTATCTTCGATTACTACCACAGGTCCCACGCAAGCGCAGGAAAACGCCTCCCATTGCGTAATACTGCTCCCAGCAGCCCGCGTCCGTGGCGCACTACACATTTCGAGCCGTCGTTAACGTCGATGACGATGTTAGTGGAGACGATCTTCGACGTACTGTAGGAAAAATGTGATCATCCGCAGAACCGATATGTTTCCATTGATCGACGGTCGAACCCCGATGGTCCCGCGCCGACTGCAAGCGTAACTGACGATGCCGTTGGGTCAACACGTGAATGCGTAGAGGTAGTCTGCTGAGGAGCTGTGTGCACAACAATGAACAATGAACAGTGTGCTCCGAAACACTTGTTCGTGCACCAGTGTTGTGCTCTTTCGGCAAAGATGCCACAGATCACCGCCTATCCTACTTTACACAGCAGACAAGTCTCCCAACCCCACGTTCTGTGAAAAAACGTGGACGTCCAACCATTCAGCGGCTTGTGGTAATTTCACTGTCCTCCTTCCTCTTTCCGTAGATGCTCACAGCAATAGCACGTGAACATTCGACCACCTTCGCCCCTTTCGAGGTACTCGTTCAGATGCTTTGCTTAATAATAATCTGTACTTCGACAAAGTCGCTTATCTCAGTGGATTTTCCCCATTTGCAACCCATATCTTCGCTATAGTGACCCCACGCCCGTCTCTGCTACGCTGACATCTACATCTACATTTATAATCCGCAAGCCACCCAACGGTGTGTGGCGGAGGGCACTTTAGTGCCACTGTCATTACGTCGCTTTCCTGTTCCAGTCGCGTATGGTTCGCGGGAAGAACGACTCCCGAAAAGCTTCCCGTGCGCGCGCGATTCTCTCTAATTTTACATTCGTCATCTCCTCGGGAGGTATAAGCAGGGGGAAGCAATATATTCGATACCTCATCCAGAAACGCACCCTCTCGAAACCTGGACAGCAAGCTACACCGCGATGCAGAGCGCCTCTCTTGCAGAGTCTGCCACTTGAGTTTGCTAAACATCTCCGTAACGCTATCACGGTTACCAAATAACCCTGTGACGAAACGCGCCGCTCTTCTTTGGATCTTCTCTATCTCCTCTGTCAACCCGACCTGGTACGGATCCCACACTGGTGAGCAATACTCAAGTATAGGTCGAACGAGTGTTTTGTAAGCCACCTCCTTTGTTGATTGACTACGTTTTCTAAGGACTCTCCCAATGAATCTCAACCTGGCACCCGCCTTACCAACAGTTAATTTTATATGATCATTCCACTTCAAACCGTTCCATACGCATACTCCCAGATATTTTACAGAAGTAACTGCTACCAGTGTTTGTTCCGCTATCATATAATCATACAATAATGGAGCCTTCTTTCTATGATTCGCAATGCATTACATTTGTCTATGTTAAGGGTCAGTTGTCACTCCCTGCACCAAGTGCCTATCCGCTGCAGGTATTCCTGCATTTCGCTGCAATTTTCTAATGCTGCAACTTCTCTGTATACTACAGCATCATCCGCGAAAAGCCGCATGGAACTTCATACACTATCTACTAGGTCATTTATATATATTGTGAAAAGCAGTGGTCCCGTAACTATCCCCTGTGGCACGCCAGAGGTTACTTTAACGTCTGTAGACGTCTCTCCATTGAGAACAACATGCTGTGTTCTGTTTGCTAAAAACTCTTCGATCAAGCCACACAGCTGGTCTGATATTCCGCAGGCTCTTACTTTGTTTATCAGGCGACAGTGCGGAACTGTATCGAACGCCTTCCCGATGTCAAGGAAAGTGGCGTCTACCTGGGAGCCTGTATCTAATATTTTCTGGGTCTCATGAACAAATAAAGCGAGTTGGGTCTTACACGATCGCTGTTTCTGGAATCCATGTTGATTGCTACAGAGTAGATTCTGGGTTTCCAGATATTACATGATATTCGAGCAAATAACATGTTCTAAAATTCTACAACAGATCCATGTCAGAGATATAGGCCTATAGTTTTGCGCATCTGCTCGACGACCCTTCTTGAAAACTGGAACTATCTGTGCTCTTTTTCAATCATTTGGAACCTTCCGTTCCTCTAGAGGCTACCAATGCAGTCAACTGACAGGCCGTTCCTGTCTCCCCCATCCTCTCCATCTCCACCTTCCCTCACCATTTCATCTCCCTTTCCTTCTCCTCCTCTCTATTTCCCTCTTAATGCACCATTCCCTCTCCCCTTCTCTTCCAGTGCCTGGCTCCCTCTCTATCACTTTGTCTCTCCCTCTGGTTGGTGTGTGTGTGTGTGTGTTTGGAGGCTGAAGGGATGGTCTGTAGAAGAACGCAGCGGCTAGCTCGCCACGGCCGATGCTATCGCGTCATTCGCGCAAAACACGAGCACGGCGGCGCGCCGTGGCCGTGGCGAGGCGTGTGCAGAGAAAGCCGGAACGGAGCGGCTCGGCTGAACTCGCAGCTACGCGGCGGGGAGCGGACTCCGGACTGCAGCAGCCGGCAGGCACTTCATTTGCAAGCGACGCGCCGAGCGGCTCCGGTCGCACACGAGCGCCCACGCTCCCCTCCCGCCCCCGCGCCCCGCCGCCGTGTAATTGTTTATAATTGCCCCACTGCCACCTTCCCATTCTCCGCGGCGTGCACTTCACTGGCTGGTACGCGAACCTTCCGCATCGACGCTGCACACTCCACTCCCCACAGCCGCCGCGAAGCCTCTTTCTGTGCATATCCATACCTCTATCGTACGAGGGGCGTTTGAAAAGTCCGTGCAAAGTACGAGAGATGGCACCACCGGCGCGTATCGACATCATGTTTAGTTAGTAGCATCTTTGGAAAGAACGCACACCACGTTTCAGCCATATTGGTCTATTTCTATTTGGCATTCGTGTCAATCTACATCTACATCTACATTTATACTCCGTAAGCCACCCAACGATGTGTGGCGGAGGGCACTTTACGTGCCACTTTCAGTACCTCCCTTTCCTGTTCCAGTCGCGTATGGTTCGCGGGAAGAACGACTACCGGAAAGCCCCGTGCGCGCTCGAATCTCTCTAATTTTACATTCGTCATCTCCTCGGGAGGTATAAGTAGGGGGAAGCAATATATTCGATACCTCATCCAGAAACGCACCCTCTCGAAACCTGGACAGCAAGCCACACCGCGATGCAGAGCGCCTCTCTTGCATAGTCTGCCACTTGAGTTTGCTAAACATCTCCGTAACGCTATCACGCCTACCAAATAAGCCTGTGACGAAACGCGCCGCTCTTCTTTGGATCTTCTCTATCTCCTCTGTCAACCCGACCTTGTACGGATCCTACACTGATGAGCAATACTCAAGTATAGGTCGAACGAGTGTTTTGTAAGCCACCTCCTTTGTTGATGGACTACATTTTCTAAGGACTCTCCCAATGAAGCACAACCTGCCACCCGCCTTACCAATAATTAATTTTATATGATCATTCCACTTCAAATCGTTCCGTACGCATACTCCCAGATATTTTACAGAAGTAACTGCTACCAGTGTTTGTCCCGCTATCATATAATCATGCAATGAAGGAACCTTCTTTCTATGTATTCGCAATACATATGTTAAGGGTCAGTTACCACTCCCTGCACCAAGTGCCTATCCGCTGCAGATCTTCCTGCATTTAGCTGCAATCAAGGAAATGGAGGTAAAAGAATTTCGTGTGGTGATTAAACATTACTTTATGAAAGGCAATACGCCTCAGGAGACTAAAGAGAAGCCTGATAAACATTACGATGACTCTGCACCTTCAATTAGAACAGTTTCTAAGTGGTTTCAAAATTTTCGTAATGGCCATATGGGCACAAGTGATGCTGAACGTTCTGGACGCCCTGTGGAGGTTACGACTCCAGAAACCATTGATAAAATCCATGATATGGTGACGGATCACGGAAGAGTTAAGGTGCGTGAGATTGTTAGTGCTGTGGGCATCTCGAATGATAGGGTACATAGTGTTTTGCATAAACATTTGTACATGAGAAAGCTATCCACAAGATGGGTTCCGCGATTGCTCACGCTTGACGAAAAACGGAATTGTGTGAAGTGTTGCAAGTATGGTTTGCAGCTGTTCAGGAATAATCCGCAGGACTTTAAGCGTCGTTTCGTCACTGTGGATGAAACACGGATACATTACTATACTCCTGAGACCAAAGAACAATCTAAACAATGGGTTACCAAGGGAGAATCTCCACCAAAAAAGGCAAAGACCTTTCCTTCGGCCGGAAAGTGACTGTCTTTTGGGATTCACAAGGAATGATTGTCATCGACTATCTCGAAAAGGGTAAAACTATTACAGGTGCCTATTATTCATCGTTATTGGACCGTTTGAAAGCCGGGCTGCAAGAAAAATGCCAGCAATTGGACCGTAAAAAAGGTCTTTCATATCACGACAATACACCAGCACACACCTCAGCAGTTGTGGTCAAAAAATTAATGGAAATAGGATGCCAACTAGTTTCACATCCCCCCTGTTCTCCATACTTGGCTCCCTCAGACTACTATTTGTTCCCCAATTTGAAGAAACGGCTGTCGGGACAAAGATTTTATTCAAACGAGGAGGTGATCGCAGCCACTAATAGCTATTTTGCGGGCTTGGACAATTCCTATTATTTGGAAGGGATCAACAAATTAGAACAGCGTTGGACGAAGTGTATAAGTCTAAAAGGAGACTATGTCGAAAAATAAAAAAGGTTTACCCCAAACACGTAAGTAGTTTTTATTTTTGCACAGACTTTTCGAACAAGTATACACAATTGGCGAGTAGATAAATGATTCGAGTTGCAATTCTCTGCCGAAGGTAGAGCGGCCACCACAGTTCACTAGTGCTTTTCGGGTTTGGTGTTGCAACCAGGCGTGGTAGGGCATATAAAAGGCGTGAACTGTAGGACACGGAGATGCTCCATATGCACGCGTGACAGCGTTGTCAGCAGATGAACTAAAAGGCTAAACTCCGCCCGAAAAGCTCTCGCAAAATCCAATGGTACTGACCGACCGCCGTGTCATCCTCAGCCTATAGGCGTCACTGGATACGGAGGTGGAGAGTCATGTGGTCAGCGCACTGCTCTCTCGGCCTTTGTCAGTTTTCGTGACCGGATCCACTACTCGGCAAGTGGACTGTCACCCATCCAGGTGTTAGCCAAGCCCGACCGCGCTTAACTTCAGTGATCTGACGGGAGCCGGTGTTACCACTGCGGCAATGCCATTGGCTATCAGCACTTGAGTGAGCACAAAAGGGGCTCGTTGTGTGTCGCCATTCGGCCATCCCGTCGAATATCCGAATTTGTGGGGCATTCGGCTGTGGCAGGGACCCGATGTTGGATTGATTCGGAACGTGAGGGCACGCACCTTGTCATCAAGGTTCTAGGCGACCACGTCTGATCACCACAAGTGAGGACCGCTGCCCTGGGCATCAAGTGGGTACATCATAACCCATTTACGTGTGGGTCTGCCACCCGAGAGCAAGTTGTGGACTCCCGTGCAGCACTCAGCATCATCCCGCACCATTGGTCACGAATTAGCAGTAGCCATAGGAGGGAACTACCGTCTCTTACGTAGGATGGAATTAACATCACAACAAGAACGGCTGCGTTTCGAGAGGTGCCTTGGCTGAAAAGCGTAAAGTACTGATCAACAGCGTCGTGTTGTGTTTACCGATGAATCACGGTCATGCAGTACCCTAAAGGATCAGAATCGGTGACCGTAGCGGCTACCTGTGGAGACGTCCCATTTCTTCGAATATTTTGGAGGTGCCCAGAGGTGTTACTCCTGCGGCCATGGTGTGGGGAGCGTTCGGGAATGACTTCAGGTCAAGGCTGGTAGTGGTTGATGGAACTGTGCCGCCACAACACTACGTCACGAACTTGCTCCGGCCTTACGTACCACACAAGCGACTCGTAGTGAAATTGCGTGGTTATGGAATATCGTCTCAGTTATGTGACTGGATTTGTGATTTCCTGTCAGAGAGGTCACAGTTCGTAGTAACTGACGGAAAGTCATCGAGTAAAACAGAAGTGACTTCTGGCGTTCCCCAAGGTAGTGTTATAGGCCCTTTGCTGTTCCTTATCTATATAAACGATTTTGGAGACAATCTGAGCAGCCGTCTTCGGTTGTTTGCAGATGACGCTGTCGTTTATCGACTAATAAAGTCATCAGAAGATAAAACAACTGACTACAATTAGATTTAGAAAAGTGGCAGTTGACCCTAAATAACTAAAAGTGTGAGGTCATACATATGAGTGCTAAAAGGAACTCGTCAGACTTCGGTTAGACGAAAAATCAGTCTAATCTAAAAGCTGTAAATTCAACTAAATACCTAGGTATTACAATTACGAACAACTTAAATTGGAAGGAACACTAAGAAAACGTTGTGGGGAAGGCTAACCAAAGACTGCGTTTTATTGGCCGAACACTTAGAAAATATAACAGACTTACTAAGGAGACTGACTACGCTTGTCCAACCTCTTTTAGAATACTGCTGCGCACTGTGGGATCCTTACCAGATAGCACTGACGGAGTACATCGAAAAAGTTCAAAGAAAGGCAGCACGTTTTGTATTATCACGAAATATGGGAGAGAGTGTCACAGAAATGATACAGGATTTGGGCTGGAATACATAATAAGAAAGGCGTTTTTCGTTGCGACGGAATCTTCTCACGAAATTCCAATCGCCAACTTTCTCCTCTGAATTCGAAAATATTTTGTTGACAATGACCTACATAGTAAGGAACGATCACCGCGATAAAATAAGGAAAATCACAGCTCGTACGGAAAGATATAGGTGTTCATTCTTTCAGCGCGATATACGAGATTGGAATAGTAGAGAATTGTGAAGGTGGTTCGATTAACCCTCTGCCAGGCACTTAAATGTGATTTGCAGAGTATCCATGTAGATGTAGATGTATGTGCTACTTCTCATCCGGCAGTATCGTGGTGCCCCTTTTCAATAGGACAATGCTCGTCCTGGCATGGGGCATGTGTCTGTCAAGTCCCCGCGTGATGTTGAGGTACACCTGAGGCCGGTAAGATCGCCGTATCTCTCCCGACAATGGAGACTAGGGACCAGATCGGACGTCAACTGCGTCCCAGTGGCAGCATAAAGGATACGAAGGCCTAGCTACAACAGTTGGGGGACAGCTTGCCTCATGAGAAGATATAACAGCTTCATGACAGGCTTCTGAACCCAGTCAGTGCATGCATGCAGACCAGAGGGGTGCAACGCCAAACTGATAAGTGGGTTCATACGGTCAAGTACTTTGTAAATCGATGTTTTAGTCACTGAGGTAACATCACACACCCTCTCAATCGGTGAATCTTTATTTCGTCTCATCCTCCCCTTGTAGGTGTTACAGTTCTTTCGAGAGACAGCGTATTTCATGTACCTTGAGACACGCAGCCCAACTTACGTAATTTTAAGGCACATGCACTATTTTCCTGGACAATTTTATCTCGCGCATCCTGTATCACGCAGACTTATTTGTGCCACTGTCGAGTGTGGAACAGACAACGAATTCACAATTTAAAGGACAATGCGATGTATACGAAAGAAAAGATACGGCACCGTTGGCTCCGACAACTCGGCCTCGACGGGAGACGTGATACCTTTCCGTGATGTCACTATGACGTGCCGGCCGGAGTGGCTGTGCAGTTCTAGGCGCTACAGTCTGGAACTGCGCGACCGCTACGGTCGCAGGTTCGAATCCTGCCTCGGGCATGGATGTGTGTGATGTCCTTAGGTTAGTTAGGTTTAAGTAGTTCTAAATCTAGGGGACTAATGACCTCAGCAGTTATGTCCCGTAGCGCTCAGAGCCATTTGAACCATTTTTTAGCACAGTGCGGCTAACCCGGTGTCCCATTAGTTTTAATAAATGGAAACCTATTTATAGATAGGGGACCAGTGGATAACTCACATCTTGCCTAATCTTTTTCGATATGACCTGTTTATTGACTTCGTTTTAATTGATCTGACCGTTCAGTTGAGGACAGTGCATTTTTTGTAATGTTGCCTAGTTACGTACACAAAATAATACATGCTTTGCACACTAGAATAACAAATGTAATATTACGATAATACTCTCTGAAACCGTAAAAAGATTTTAAGTATGGAGTATCGTTGTAACTGTGCTAGGCATTCTTGCACACGAATTAAAGCAGCAACTCGTTATCTTCACTTGGTGCATTCAATACAATTTTGGTTGCCTTTCTTCCTTTGAAAGTGAGAACCTGGCAACTTCATGCTCGTTATTTGCATATGTGTTATCTACAATACTAAGCAATAACCTCTACAGATGGTAAAAGTGTGGCGGTTGTATGGAACATGTTCTAAATTTTGTGAAAAGTTAACCGAGAGAAAACTAAAGTTGTTCTTTGCACTTGGAAGTAAGTGAAACAATAAGAAAAAACTGCAGCAGGAAAATCCCTGTCTGCATATGTACTTTAAAGACGTTCTTGTCTGGAAATTAAGTGTCCTAAAATATCTAGCTTATAAATTTTCTTTTATACTTCACAGACGGCTGAGACTACGTTACACTTCACTTCAGTCTTTTCTATGCTTTTTATTCCGAGTGGTACCTAGTTTGCTTCACCAGATAGTCATCGTGTTTTGAACATTTGCTGTCGTTTGCCTGTTTCGTGCTTAATTTGTAAATTGTTGACAGTGACAACTCATTCCTGGAAGACAGCACACTAATTTGAACATAACATTGAATATAACGGAGTATATAATTCCGTCTGAACAGGCCTCGAAAGGCCTAACAGTAACGACCGACCGCCGTGTCTGTTGGAAATTCGTGGTAAGGTCTTATGGGACCAAACTGCTGAGGTCATCGGTTCCTAAGCCTACACACTGCTTAATCTGACTTAAACTAACTTACGCTGTGGACATCACACACACCCATACCCGAGGGGGGACTCGAACCTCCGACGTGGAGAGCCGCACGGACCGTGACAAGGCGCCCCGGACCGCGCGGCCGTGTCTCCGTGTCTGTTGTACACAATGGTAAAGAGAGGGGGGGGGGGGCTACAAAATGGTGCGGCAATTTACTTAACTGGTATTTCTCCAAGTATACATAGACTCATTACAAACAAGCGCCGGCCGGTGTGGCTAAGCGGTTCTAGGCGCGTCAGTTTGGAACCGCGAGACCGCTACGGTCGCAGGTTCGAATCGTGCCTCGGGCATGGGTGTGTGTGATGTCCTTAGGTTAGTTAGGTTTAAGTAGTTCTAAGTTCTAGGGGACTGATGACCTCAGATGTTAAGTCCCATAGTGCTCAGAGCCATTTGAACCATTTTGAACAAACAAGCAACAAGAAACAGAGCCCAGCTATCAGAATGTCGTCAAAGAAGAGGCTCCCTGTAGTAAGGCAAGGACGATGAAGTTGGAGCCGCGACTAGGCAGTGTCTGCGTAGCGTCACATGGCAAAGTGGTTGCGAACGCAAGTCGGTTGAGCAGCAGCTGCCAGCCATCCCTCCTATACTGCGGCGGCAGAAGGCGCTCGTGGTACAGAGCTGAACTGCTGGAGGTGTGGCTCAGCGGGCGTTCTTCATTGGGTCCATTTGATCCCATGTGACCACTATTGGCGTCTGACGGAAACTTGCCATTTTGTTACCAACCCCAATGCGTCGTGGGTTGGTATCGATACGTGGTACCGCAGAGTCATCGTCACCCGATAGGCATCACTGGATGCAGACATGGAGGGGAGGGGGCATTTGGTCAGCACACCACTCTCCCGGCCATTGTCAGTTTTTGTGAACAGAAGACCTAGTCCTAAGACAGCTCCTCAATTGGCCTCACAAGGGCTGACTGCAGCCCGCTCACTGGTAGTGCTCAGTATGACAGAAAATACTTGTATTAAATTATGGAGAAGAGAAAAAGAAAAAAAAAATGTTAGAAGGAGCAAGAAAGGAACTAATGCACCAGCTACCTTCTTGCCTATAAACTGACCTCCCAATCCATTATGCCACCGATAATACTTGCAATTGGTGACAAACGTAAAGGTAATTTCAAGAATGCCCCAAGTGTGATAGAGCCGTTACTGATAACACTCTTTTTTTTTTATCCCGCCTGGAAGGCGGTTCGTGGGTCTGCTCCTGTGATCAGCAAAATAGGCCGAATGAAGGAAGAGAGTAGGAGCAGGAGATGTAAAGCACTTCGGTACTTCATGTAAAGTAAAAGCACATTTAATAGAGAATATTAGTAAATGACATGTACGTAATTTAGGCTTGGTGAGCACGTAGGTGCGAAGCTGTTCATGTATCAAAGCTAACAGTTACTATTAGTTAAACTATCATTGAATTAACAAAGGCAAAGTCTGTAATGGCTAGCCCCCTACGAAGTAAAAGCTAAGTTGCTTGGTCGTCTGCTCTTGATCAACTCGGCAGAAAGCAGAGCGGCGCTCGTTGAGCTCCACAGCGTCGGCTAGAGGCCGCTGTGGTCGGCGTAGTTCGTCGGCTCTCGGAGTGACAACCTAAGAGCGTGCGCCTACGCTGTGGCATCGGAATTATCGATACCACAGTTTTAAAGCAGGCCTCCACAAGGCTTTACCCACCGATATCTTTATCTTACATTTAATTACAAGAGATCATACCAATAACGAAGCGTTTTCGAGAAATACTCGATCTTTGAACCAGCGTACTTTCATAGGACGTACATTGTAACTAACAAGCTATCAAATCAGAGCTTCAACTAAGCTGACGAAATCCAATATGGCGTCTACAACTTCTCTGAGCTCCATACGACCACCAGAATAGATAAACATCCCAAACGGTCGAAACTGGGCACGGGAAAGTCATAGGGAAGCCACGTAGAAGTATCAGCCAAGTGAGCGTAACGTCCACCGGCCTCGGCATGATAGGAACGGGCGGCGCGGCGACGCGTGAGGGCGGCCGACAGATGGCGTCGGATTAGCGCCGTTTACCGCCGCCCACCCTCCCCCCCCCCCCCCTCACGGCTCGCAGGTCGTGACGCGGCGTCGCGGCTCGCGCGGCCTCCGCAGCGTCGGCAGAGACGCCGCGCCGCGAGATGCGGCCGCCGATATCGTGCCGGAGCCGGCGACGCCGCCGTAAAGTCCCGCCTGGCTTCCCAGCGGGGGAGCTGCCGCGGGGGACGGTCTCGCTGTGTCGCCGCTCTCTTCTTCATCTCCGATGAAAATACTGTCTGCTCTCCAACAGCCGCCCAAGATACAAGCCGAAGATGGCTCTCCTCACCCCGCGGAGCGAACAGTGCACATAAGGTCTAGCTCAGCTTGGGATCTATAGAGTCAGAAAGGCATTCGTAAGTGTGTGATATAATGACTCCAGTGGACGGAACACTGGCTAGAACTCGGACTCCTACATTGATGCTTACTTCACTATGCAAAGCAATTACCACGATAAGTTTTTCTTTTTTTTTTTTTTTTTGTCGGGCAATGGGTAAGAGAACTACTCATGTACTGAGTACAAGGAAAGAAACCACCCTAAGTCGGAAAACTGGATTGCAGTGTGTTCTACTTTACGCTACCATACTTTGTATATTGACCAAACAGTGAAGGAAACAAAAGAAAAATTCGGAGTAGGTATTAAAATCCATGGAGAAGAAATAAAAACTTTGAGGTTTGCCGATGACATTGTATTCTGTCAGAGACAGCAAAGGACTTGGAAGAGCAGTTGAACGGAATGGACAGTGTCTTGAAAGGAGGATATAAGATGAACATCAACAAAAGCAAAACAAGGATAATGGAATGTAGTCGAATTAAGTCGGGTGATGCTGAGGGAATTAGACTAGGAAATGAGACACTTAAAGTAGTAAAGGAGTTTTGCTATTTGGGGAGTAAAATAACTGATGATGGTCGAAGTAGAGAGGATATAAAATGTAGACTGGCAATGGCAAGGAAAGCTTTTCTGAAAAAGAGAAATTTGTTAACATCGAGTATAGATTTAAGCGTGAGGAAGTCGTTTCTGAAAGTATTTGTATGGAGTGTAGCTATGTATGGGAGTGAAACGTGGACGATAAATAGTTTGGACAAGAAGGGAATAGAAGCTTTCGAAATGTGTTGCTACAGAAGAATGCTGAAGATTAGATGGGTAGATCACATAGCTAATGAGGAGGTATTGAATAGAATTGGGGAGAAGAGGAGTTTGTGGCACAACTTGACTAGAAGAAGGGATCGGTTGGTAGGACATGTTCTGAGGCATGAAGGCATCACCAATTTAGTATTGCAGAGCAGCGTGGAGCGTAAAAATCGTAGAGGGAGACCAAGAACGAATACTCTAAACAGATTCAGAAGGATGTAGTTTGTAGTAGGTACTGGGAGATGAAGAAGCTTGCACAGGATAGAGTAGCATGGAGAGCTGCATCAAACCAGTCTCAGGACTGAAGGCCACAACAAAAACAACTTTGTACTCGTTGTCTCAAATACGTGAGTCTAGCATCGGATGTTCACAAGAAACCGTAATAGACCCTCTAATAATTTCAGTATACCCTCTAAGTCCAAAACGTTTCGAGACCGGATTAATAGAAAAGACACAAGTTAAAACAGTGGTTTTAATGCTATCACGTAGTCTCTCACCACTTGAGTACAGCTAGCAGGACGTTCAAACACCCGCAGAAAACCGTCACAAAGTTCTTCTTTGGAACGTTGTTCGCCCGTCATATTGCCTTGAACGTCGGTTATGTCTTCAAAGTCTTGACCGTCAACATGAATTCTGCACTCTCTCGTTTAGTGGTAGGTCCGTATTGATAATACCAAGTCTTATTACCTGTGAATATTTTTTTCCAGAAAAGAATTGTCTCCATTTTGGACTTCAATCAGGTCGCGGCAGGCGTCCAAGTGTCGTTGTTTTTCTTCAGGAGTGAAAGTGTGGGGAATTCGCCTTCATAGTTTGTCAGTGGTCAGCGCACCTGGTTTGTATTCGCAGGACACGGATTCGATTCCCTGCACTGCCAGCGATTTTTCCTTGGTGGGAGGGTTCTAACGGGATGCACTCAGGATTGTCATGCCAGATGAGGGGTTCCTTAATGAGCAGTAGCTACAGATTCGCTCTACCAAAACTGCGGTTCGGTAGATTTGATATACTACTCAAATGACTTAGTAAATGGTGGGATTGCCATTAGTATTGGCAGGGAAAGAAACATAGCTGAATGTGTAAGAGAGATTATGAGAGCCGTCAACTTCTCTTTGTTTTTTTTGATTGTTTGTTTTGCACATAAGTAGAACTGCATATCATTCAGTGTTAGTTCACTTTGTATTTTATATCCTTGCAGAACACAAATTGCATTTTATAAATAATAAAAATTAGTTCATCGCGTAACTTACGCATTTTTGTGTAACCGAAGCAATTACTTTTGATGCAAGTGCAGTTCACATGCAGAAACATATACATACACAATTATTGTTGTTATTTTGTATTCAATATAACGTAATCTTGACAAAACTGATAAATGCGGAAGTTGTTTATAAATAACAGAAACAACTTTCACGTAAGTTCGAAGTATTGAAGCGATGTTCGATATATTTTTACCTTTTTGTTGAGGAAACTGCGTTTTATAGCCCTATGTGATAAATATCTGTTGTTTTTCTTTATTTTCACTACAACATCCCTGTGTTCTACGTTACAAGTAAAACCAAGAAATCCTGAGTCAAACACTGACAATTCCACTTTTGCTGTAATAACTGCTGTAACAGACAAAAAGATAATTATGTAGAACAATAAAGTTCCATAGGCTACCCAGCCCTTTATATGTCCTCACTCAGTATCTAGACAGTTCACCGCTTCCGGTTTTTAGCGGAACCTTGGAAGACACTGATCGCATACGTAAGAAGAGCGATCGTTATGAGGTAACGCCCAATAGGTATGCAACACATCCAACATGCAGGTAATGCGGGTTCAACCTTACGTGACGAAAGCTACTAAGAAAACTTCTGGAGTCTACTCTTAGTTATGGCAGTCTACGGTAGCATACAACAGTTTTACATCTCTAGAAGTAGCGGATCCACAGTTGACGAAGCCGAGGACGGCTGGGAGAGTGCCAAAGTGGCCCCTGACCCTCCTAACCACATCCAATGACGCAATGGCCAGAGCGTGACACGGCGGTCGGTCCGTCCTTACGGGTCCACTAGGGCCAGAACGCGGAGCTTTGCTTGCAAAATGTGAGGGCACATCTTACATTTTTCTCTTATTCAAAGTATTCTGGATAATGTCTTGAACACTTGATTTAGAGATGTTCCTCCATTGTGATTTGTGACACAGCAACTTTTTCGCACTACAGTCGCACGCGCACTACTTAACAGTGCCTGCTCATAACTGATTTCCGGAATGTACATCTGTTCTTTCCAGTTGTTAGTTCAAGGTGCCACCGTGGTTAATGCGCGGATGTTGCGTTGTACGCCAAGAATAAAAACAGTCTCGGAAGTTCTTGGACTCATGATGAACCTAAACAATATCACATAGGATGAACATCACTGTAATATTGTTCGCTGTCGGTGCAGTTGACTACAGGAAAGTATCGACGTTGGACAATCGTGCAGAGAGACTTGGATAGCATTTCCACTTAGTATAACCTTCTCGGATTTTTCTGAGGTAGGGAGGTTTGGAATGGGCTCCACTAAGTCTTTCTCAGTCCAAATGAAGAGAAGGTTACATAAAGAAGCAGTGGCACCATCAGGATTCATCTACCGGCAATAACAGCCGTAGGGATTGGCGACACGCTGATCACATGTCCCATGACCATGGATCGCTGCTCGCACTGCCTTGTAATCAGCAGCTGGCCTACACTCTGACCTGTGAGTGTTGTTTACTTCTACTTGTACTAAGTAGCGATATTAATTGGGACGATTACATAATAGAAGCATTTGGGAAGGCAAGTGGAAGACTTAGATTTGTTAATTGCGGTGTATCCTCCAATAAATTTGCACACTTGACACGAGTGCGACCAATTCTAGAATACTGTTCCAGTTTTTGAAGTCCTTAATAAGCAGGCATGGCAACAAATATAACGATTTCAGAAACCGATGTGCTGTACCCTACGCAACGCGCTGTACTTAGCTTGCAGCGAATTTATGTAGATGTACAACGTGATAGGAACGACTAAAGGTAACGACTAATGTTCTCTGAAAAGTAGGATCATTATATACATCTAGCACAATTACACAAAGATATATGGAAGGAATTAGACCCCACCTTATGGAAAGAGTCATAGTAGCGTTCGTCTGAAATCATTTAGAGAACCCCAGGAAGACTGAAATTCGGATCACCGGATAACAGGGCCGAGCGAGATGGTCGATGCAGTGGCCAACACACAAGACTTGCATTCGGGAGGACGACGGTTCAAATTCCCGTCCTGCCATCCAAATGCACATTTTCCGCGGTTTTCCTAAATCGCTTGAAGTAAATTCCGTGATGGTTCATTTCAGGATTAATCGCGCGTTCCCCTCACATGAAAGTTAAGTGACACTTTATCAGTACTCTCATTCCGTTCCCGTACATCAGTTTTGAGTCATATTAGTAACAGATATTCGTCCTTTAGTAAACATCACACTAACACTCAATATGATTTATTAAAGCCGTAAGACATACGATCCCCCATGTCGGCCGAAACAGAATAGGCATCTTTCTCACTTTGTTCAAAACTATGTAGGCCACGTCAGTGATAGTATATCCACCGAGATATCCCTTTCTTACGAGCAGGTTGGTACCACCATAAATCAGGCCAAAATGAAATTTTGTTGGTTGGGCGAGAATGCTATGCCTTGTGTCGTTCTGTTGGTACCAACAAGAAGTTCGTGCCTTTCATTTTCACTCCACATAGTGTCTCTCTCTCAGAGCTGACTCAAATGAAAACCATCTCGAGTGCATTGTGAAACTGGAGATATACGTTTACAATGGCTTTCAAGTGAAAGACTTGCAAAATATAACAGCATTGTAACATTCAGAAATAACGAAGTCAATCGTCGAATTCAAGTCTTGCCTCACTTGCTACCTGCACAGCCGAAGCAATTAAAGAATGCTTTCCACAAATTTTGATCACGCTGCTAATATCACTGACCCATAAATACGATTATATGTCATACCTGAAGAACTAGGCTGTCTCGTATGTCGAATAGTAAAAAAAGAGACAGCGCCAAATTAAATTCGCAGTTTGTGTATCATCATTACAAAAGTTTAAGTAAACATGTCAGAGATTTACTCTGCGCAGTAATAGCTGCAATGAAAACAATGTAAGATCTATGTATATGCTACGATTAAAATATATTTCCAGGGAAACTTTACGGCGGGTTACACCTGCGTGACAGTAGACTGGGTTCGAAGAGCAGGGCAGACGTACTGGTAGTTTGAAACTATGTGTCACGTGGCTTGGGTTGGTTAACACTGTGAGACTGTTGCTAGTCACAGGTGAAAGTCCAGACCGATACACATTTGTAGATCCGAAATAGTTTCATTATATGCTTCACGACTTTGGAAGAATCTAAGGACTACTTCCACTCGCTTTAAATTTTGGGTTGTGGTTTCTTAAACTACTGAAAATTGAGCAGAAACATCAAAGTATTATTTCTTATAAGTACTCATTTCAATAGCTATGTGAATCGCTGTACTATAACCACTAAAGTACTAGACTATCATTTAGCATAAAATTACTTCATCAAACTTGCTGAAGTTACTAAATGCTAATGTTGCATTGAGGTTTTTGAAGAAAAACTCCATCGGAAAATGATCCAACTGCAAGCAAAGCTAATTTAAACGCTATGTCTGGTTTGAGTAACAAGGTGCTTTATTAGGCACGATCTTATTACTTAATGATGGTATGTCCGTGCCTTCCTCCGACCTCAGAACCGGTTTACCCAGCCAGTTATAGGCGAACGCGCAGTTCAGTTTGGAATCTGGATCACAGTAAAACTAGTTTTTTTTTCACATACGCGACATTTTGCCACAGGCATAAGCCGCATTAACAGCCATAAAAAAATTTATAGCCAACCAAGCATCGAACGCTGAACGGTGGACCAGAAGATTGGCAACACGAAGCAAACTCGAAATTAACGCCAACCCACCTCATCTATAATCAATCGCCTCTTACTCTGTACCAATTTTTAGTGCTCCATACTTCAGTTGGTAGAAACGAACCCCTTATACGAGGATCATTTTGTTGTACGTCTGCCTGTCTATCGGTCTGTTGGACTGTTAGAAACCTCTTTCTCAGAAATGGTTAGAAGTATTTTTTCTCGCGAATGGTTAGACTATCAAATTGAAATTTATGTCACACACTATGTTCTATGATTCCTTGGTAGCGTTAAGAAGTTAAATTTTTAAATTAACGGAATCATGAGATAAGGTCATTTATGTCACGTATTTTGATACTCGCAAAACCAAAGCCACAAAAGAGTTTTTGACAGCGATGCATCTATTTCGCCAGCTTCCACTACTGGGTCGCTACTTGATTTAATTTGCTAAAAGTAGTCTGCATGGTACGGTATGTGGCATCTTAATCGTCATACAGCAATTACAGTGGGTGTTTTGCAAAACATTTGCAGTTACAAACTACGAATACAGAAATGGAAGTACAATCGTTTACATTGGTCAACTTTTAAAGAGGCCTTTTGCACGTTGTAGACGCAAATTGCTTCGGGCCACTGCATCTATTAGACTCCAAACCTGTTTTGTATATACCCTGCCTCAATTGTCCCATCGAAATTACTTGCAAAGTACGCTGCTAGCCCTACCGGTGACGTAAGACCTTACCGATATGTAATGGACCTGAACATGGCAAGAATTATAGTTGGTATTAATCGATGGGACCATTGGAGGAGGATACACGCAAAAAAAGGAATGTAGTAGATGCAGTGGTGCGAAACAATTCGCGTCGATGACGTGCAAAAGGTTTCTTTAAAAGCTGAGGAATGAAACGATTACATTTCCACTTCTGTGTTCGTAGTAGGTAACTGCAAATGTTTTGTAGAAGACACACTGTAATCGCTGTACGACGTTTAAGATGCCAGATACCGAACCACCCAGACTACTTTTAAAAAATACAAACAAATAAGCCTCAACCTAGAATCGAACTCTCGACCTCCTGTATGCTAACCCAAATCGGTATCCACTGCACCAACAGCGCAGCAGTGATCTATCTGCTTACAGAGGTAGTTGCCGTACATGTGATTACAGTGTTGCCAGATTGCCAATCTGTAGTGTCCATTTACTGCCCAAAATATGCGCAGGACGAAATTTTGTGAAATATATTTTTGTATTGACAGTATGTGAGGAATCGCGCTGCGACGTTCGAGTCTGTAAAATTTTCTTCACCACGTATTTTCAATTGCAATATCACAGGGCCTGTCTCTCGATGTCGATTTGTATTTGGTGTCTCTTAAGTGTCGGTCTGCAGTAGGCTGCTGTTGGCCGAGCGACGTATAGATATGACGATTCGTTGCGCACGTGCTGTGGGCTTGCGCAGAGACGCCGCTGGCAATCTGAATTCAGTTCTGGAGATTTCGTGCAACAGTTGACTCGCTTGAAGAAGACGGCCAGCATGAACCACGGAAATGCTGTGATAAGATGACTTCATGATCTGGCTGCTGCCGGCCGCGGTGGCCTCGCGGTTCTAGGCGCGCAGTCCGGAACCGCGCGACTGCTACGGTCGAAGGTTCGAATCCTGCCTCGGGCATGGATGTGTGTGATGTCCTTAGGTTAGTTAGGTTTAAGTAGTTCTAAGTTCTAGGGGACTGATGACCACAGCTGTTAAGTCCCATAGTGCTCAGACCCATTTGAACCATTTGATCTGGCTGCAGACCCGAGAAGAGTATTGTCAGTAACGTCTCTGTCACAATTTGGGGCACTCGTGAGATTACTTTTACGTTAGTCGCTTCTCCCTTTTAAAACCGAGCGAGCGACGTGGCGCAGGTGGTTAGCACAATGGACTCGCTTTCGGGAGGACGACGGTTCAAATCCCCATCAGGCAATCTAGATTCGTCGCTTCTCCTTTTTAAAACCGAGCGAGCGACGTGGCGCAGGTGGTTAGCACAATGGACTCGCTTTCGGGAGGACGACGGTTCAAATCCCCATCAGGCAATCTAGATTTAGATCCCTAAATCGCTCAAGCCAATTTCCCCGATGGTTCCTTCAAAGACGGCGCTGGGATACCGTTGCCCATCCTTTCGTAATCCGAGCTAATGGTCAGCCTCTCATAACCTCGCTGTCAGCGGGACGTTAAACTTTAATCTCCCTTCCGTTGACAACGTGTTCAGATCTATCTGCAGAGAAGCCCCCAGTCCATTCACAAACCTATTCCGACACTCGGTAATCTTGTATTTTGTTCAGTGAAAGACAGAGCGGAACTGTTCCGAATGCATTCCGGAAAACAATGATATCAGACTGGGCGCCTCTGTCGAAGGCACGTTGGATCTCGTGGACGAATAAAGTAAACCGAGTTTCCGTAACCCCTGTCCAGTTTTACAGACGAGACTTTCGTTATCCAGAAACGTCAAAAGACGTCGACATAAGGCAGGTCTCGTAACTCTACAAAAGACCGGTATAAGCGATGTCGGCCAATAATTATGCGCTGTTGTGCGACAACGATTTTTGAGAATGAGAACGATCTGCGCCTTTTTCTCCATTCATTATGTATCCTTCGAACTCAGTGACGTATCATAATTGACTGCTAGGAGGGAAACAAGGTCTTTCGCATAATTTCAGGAGGACTAACAGGTATTTCAGTCTGCACAGATTGTTTTCCGCTCCTGAGCTGTTTTGCATGCGCATAATTATTTATACAGAGCTACAGGAACATCAAAAGGTCAGTTATGAGCACATACTTCGGAAAAGAACAATATTTCCTTTATTCGACGTAAAAGAGACAGATAACGTAACTCATTTTCCGTATTCGCATACTGTTCGTTTTCCTAGTCGCCAGATATGAAGTTGCCGTTTCCTGGCTTCACACGGTCGGTCAAACTGCCGGCCATGAGGGTACGCAGGCTCCAGCTGCGCCCGCATACCGGCCCTCCCACACCTCCTGGCCGAGTCCACGCGCTCACGACACAACCACTTAGGACCTCTTGCTTTCTCCTAATTGCCTCGTCACAGGTGTTCAACTCCGCACGTACATTACACGAGGCTTTCAACGAGCAGCGGTTCCGGCAGAGCCCCGCAGCAACAAAATAAATGGTCTTTTAACGTAACCAAGTAGACACTGACCACAAATTCCGACTTCAAGCTGGAAGATGTTGTATCACCTTCTCATTAACAGATCACGATTACCCAAGCTTCGTAATATATACATATATTCATAAAAATTATTTTTTGATTACATGACTCCCACAAATTAAAATATTAACCTTTCTGAATATTTTTTCCGTTTCATAAGCTGTTACTTGGCAGTGAGTCATGGACTTTAGAAAAATCGGAGCAGAAGGATGATGGAAAATTGGGTGGACTGATAAGGTAACAGATGACGAGGTTGTCCGCACAAGAATGCAGCATATGGAAAGCAATGACAAGACGAAAGGAGAGGATGATAGGACACATGTTAAGACATCAGGAAATAACTTCTACGTTATTAGACGGAGCTGCGGGAGGTAAAAGCTATAGAGGAATAGAGAGATTGGAAATATCCAACAAATAATACAGGACGTTGGGTTTAAGTGCTACTCTAAGATGAAGACGGTAGCACACGAGAGGAAGGGTCCCATCATATCAGTCAGAAGAATGATGCTTATATATACGAGGGCAGTTCAATAAGTAATGCAACACATTTTTTTTCTCGGCCAATTTTGGTTGAAAAAACCGGAAATTTCTTGTGGAATATTTTCAAACATTCCCGCTTCGTCTCGTATAGTTTCATTGACTTCCGACAGGTGGCAGCGCTGTACGGAGCTGTTAAAATGGCGTCTGTAACGGATGTGCGTTGCAAACAACGGGCAGTGATCGAGTTTCTTTTGGCGGAAAACCAGGGCATCTCAGATATTCATAGGCGCTTGCAGAATGTCTACGGTGATCTGGCAGTGGACAAAAGCATGGTGAGTCGTTGGGCAAAGCGTATGTCATCATCGCCGCAAGGTCAAGCAAGACTGTCTGATCTCCCGCGTGCGGGCCGGCCGTGCACAGCTTTGACTCCTGCAATGGCGGAGCGTGCGAAAACACTCGTTCGAGATGATCGACGGATCACCATCAAACAACTCAGTGCTCAACTTGACATCTCTGTTGGTAGTGCTGTCACAATTGTTCACCAGTTGGGATATTCAAAGTTTTGTTCCCGCTGGGTCCCTCGTTGTCTAACCGAACACCATAAAGAATAAAGGAGAACCATCTGTGCGGAATTGCTTGCTCGTCATGTGGCTGAGGGTGACAATTTCTTGTCAAAGATTGTTACAGGCGATGAAACATGGGTTCATCATTTCGAACCTGAAACAAAACGGCAATCAATGGAGTGGCGCCACACCCACTCCCCTACCAAGAAAAAGTATAAAGCCATACCCTCAGCCGGTAAAGTCATGGTTACAGTCTTCTGGGACGCTGAAGGGGTTATTCTGTTCGATATCCTTCCCCATGGTCAAACGATCAACTCTGAAGTGTATTGTGGTACTCTTCAGAAATTGAAGAAACGACTTCAGCGTGTTCGTAGGTACAAAAATCTGAACGAACTTCTCCTTCTTCATGACAACGCAAGACCTCACACAAGTCTTCGCACCCGAGAGGAGCTCACAAAACTTCAGTGGACTGTTCTTCCTCATGCACCCTACAGCCCCGATCTCGCACCGTCGGATTTCCATATGTTTGGCCCAATGAAGGACGCAATCCGTGGGAGGCACTACGCGGATGATGAAGAAGTTATTGATGCAGTAAGACGTTGGCTCCGACATCGACCAGTGGAATGGTACCGTGCAGGCATACAGGCCCTCATTTGAAGGTGGCGTAAGGCCGTAGCATTGAATGGAGATTACGTTGAAAAATAGTGTTGTGTAGCTAAAAGATTGGGGAATAACCTGGTGTATTTCAATGCTGAATAAAACAACCCCTGTTTCAGAAAAAAAATGTGTTGCATTACTTATTGAACTGCCCTCGTATATACACTCCTAGAAATTGAAATAAGAACACCGTGAATTCATTGTCCCAGGAAGGCGAAACTTTATTGACACATTCCTGGGGTCAGATACATCACATGATCACACTGACAGAACCACAGGCACATAGACACAGGCAACAGAGCATGCACAATGTCGGCACTAGTACAGTGTATATCCACCTTTCGCAGCAATGCAGGCTGCTATTCTCCCATGGAGACGATCGTAGAGATGCTGGATGTAGTCCTGTGGAAAGGCTTGCCATGCCATTTCCACCTGGCGCCTCAGTTGGACCAGCGTTCGTGCTGGACGTGCAGACCGCGTGAGACGACGCTTCATCCAGTCCCAAACATGCTCAATGGGGGACAGATCCGGAGATCTTGCTGGCCAGGGTACTTGACTTACACCTTCTAGAGCACGTTGGGTGGCACGGGATACATGCGGACGTGCATTGTCCTGTTGGAACAGCAAGTTCCGTTGTCGGTGTAGGAATGGTAGAACGATGGGTTCGATGACGGTTTGGATGTACCGTGCACTATTCAGTGTCCCCTCGACGATCACCAGTGGTGTACGGCCAGTGTAGGAGATCGCTCCCCACACCATGATGCCGGGTGTTGGCCCTGTGTGCCTCGGTCGTACGCAGTCCTGATTGTGGCGCTCACCTGCACGGCGCCAAACACGCATACGACCATCATTGGCACCAAGGCAGAAGCGACTCTCATCGCTGAAGACGACACGTCTCCATTCGTCCCTCCATTCACGCCTGTCGCGACACCACTGGATGCGGGCTGCACGATGTTGGGGCGTGAGCGGAAGACGGCCTAACGGTGTGCGGGACCGTAGCCCAGCTTCATGGAGACGGTTGCGAATGGTCCTCGCCGATACCCCAGGAGCAACAGTGTCCCTAATTTGCTGGGAAGTGGCGGTGCGGTCCCCTACGGCACTGCGTAGGATCCTACGGTCTTGGCGTGCATCCGTGCGTCGCTTCGGTCCGGTCCCAGGTCGACGGGCACGTGCACCTTCCGCCGACCACTGGCGACAACATCGATGTACTGTGGAGACCTCACGCCCCACGTGTTGAGCAATTCGGCGGTACGTCCACCCGGCCTCCCGCATGCCCACTATACGCCCTCGCTCAAAGTCCGTCAACTGCACATACGGTTCACGTCCACGCTGTCGCGGCATGCTACCAGTGTTAAAGACTGCGATGGAGCTCCGTATGCCACGGCAAACTGGCTGACACTGACGGCGGCGGTGCACAAATGCTGCGCAGCTAGCGCCATTCGACGGCCAACACCGCGGTTCCTGGTGTGTCCGCTGTGCCGTGCGTGTGATCATTGCTTGTACAGCCCTCTCGCAGTGTCCGGAGCAAGTATGGTGGGTCTGACACACCGGTGTCAATGTGTTCTTTTTTCCATTTCCAGGAGTGTATTAGGCACTTGCATCGGCCGTTTCCTGCTCCCGCTAATATGTTCGCCAGTGAAGCGCAGCTCCTGCCACGACATTCAGAGCTTCCTCTCCATTGGATGCTGTAAAACAGGCAGCAAAAGTGGCGAGTAATTAGGCCAGCCTACCGCACTCAGGCACCGAAGAATTTAGTAGGACTACGGAAAGGCCGGCTCATCGTCTCCAGCTTGGAAGAAAATGAAAAAAATACTGTATCGCAAGTACCGGAAACACGCACTGGCGTAGACAAGTGATGCGTTCCAGGCTTACATTCTTGTCTTGTCAACACGTCGCAGAAAGTCTACCGTGCGGCAACTTGTTCCGGGCCCTGGCGTTTCCCGAAGTTCGTTGCTATAAACTGAAACCTTTCACGTTGATTAGTGACTCAACTGTTGACCAAACAAAACAAAAATTGGTGGAGTGAGAACAACTATGTGCTGCAAATCGCCTGCGCTGCCTGCAGGTGACGCCGTGTGAGATGTCAAATTAAAGAAACTTGGAATCCTGCCTCCTTCCTTACGGATCTGCTGGTGTGCATGTAGTAACGAAATTTGTTGTCAACACATGGTAGCCTTCCGAGAGCACTTGCTGTTTTGTCTTCCTGTGCCCACACAGGGAATGGGATCAATGCCGCATAGTTTAGATAAGGTTAGCGTATTCTTTGGATTTCATTATGAAAAGTAACCGGACAGACGTGTCGCCTTGAGGCGTCTCGAGAGGAGGACTCGTCACTACAAAACGAGGAGAGGAGTGTTGTGTTGTCTTGTGTTCTGTTGTGAGTGGAGAAGCGGCAACAATAGAAAGAGGCGGCGGGGAGGGCCCAGTCACTTCTGACGTAGAGTAGCCACTCTGAGTAATAAATCGATCAGGGATATTTCAACCATTGTAAAGCTACCCAAGTCGGTTGTTGGTGATGTTAGCGTCAAGTGGAAACACGAAGCAGCGACAAAAGCTAAACCAAAAGCAGGCAGAACCCATGTACTGACTGACAGAAACCGTCGTTCATTGCGGATGTGTGGAACACTTAATATCGATTAGGAGCAGGTTTATTTTATGTAACTGTGTATTTATGAAGTGTGCATTCTGTGTTGTTTAAAATCCTTGATGTGATGCAAGAAAATTAGTGTTTTGTAATGAACATACGAAAAAACCAGAAGAGTAAGTTGAAATTTTAAATTATTATAATATGAATATGTTTATAAAGAAGAGTATGTTTGTTAAAAGCTGCTCCATGCTTAGGGCACTTGTATTTGTAACATGTAATCGCTGTAGGGAAGTGTCCGCCCCGTTAACTGAGTGGTCAGCGCGGCGGAATGCTACGCCAAGGGTCCCGGGTTCGAGTCCCCCCCCCCCCCCCCCCCGGGGCAGGACATTTTCTCCGCTCAGGGACTGCGTGTTCTGTTGTCCTCATCATCAATTCATACCCATCTCCAATGTTGCGTCTAATGCAATAAGTACTTGCCTTCGGCGGCCCAACTTCCCCGAATGGGGGAATCCCGGCCCACAATGCCATACGCTCATTTCCATTTGTAGGGAAGTCCCTCCGCAACGGAAGTGGCATGGCGCTGGGTTTGGCGGTCTAGCTGAGCGGCTCCTTTGTGTGAATGGCACGTAGTTTGTGGCTAGCCTTAGCATGTTACACCTCGACGGTGCCAAGAGAGGCAATTGGAAGCTGCATTAGAAGGGATTTGCCTCGGATGTGGATCTGGCTATTATTTGGTATTTGCGGCATAATAGAATGGCTCTCATATGTTGAAAATCCAACGCTAAGAATAGAACTTATAGAGCATTCGCACATCAAGATCCGTGAGTACAGTTAGCCGCCATTGCGCCTGCCACCAATGTTCGCCACTGCTTTACAAACTTCATACATTCAGTAATGTACATGCGCATGGGCCAGTTAATCACATAAAACATAAATGCGTGTCCGAAACCATATTTTCAATCCTGATCACGAACCTACGCAGGGTCCTCACCTAAGTGCTAGTAAAACCGAGTATCCTAGTTTAAATGAACAATACTGCATTCATGTGTTTAAAAGTAAAGTAGGAGTAAGTTAGGTTGGATAGGCTTCTGCTAAAGTATCCTTAGTTTATTATAAAATAAAGTTTTGTAGGAGTACAATGCAAGACTGTGTAAATATTATTGCAAAGAATACGTGCTTCACAGGTAATTAAGTTCATGTTCATATAAATCTTTAATGAACAGATTTACGGTAGTATTGTTACAAGAAAAATTATGCACATTTTTAAAGGAGGTGTATTTTTTGTACTCGTCATGAAAGGCTCCTTTTTTTTAAGATAATTGAGCCCAGTGTTGTTGGTTGCTTGGTTGTTTTCGGGGAAGAGACCAAACAGCGAGGTCATCGGTCTCATCGGGTTAGGGAAGGACGGGGAAGGAAGTCGGCCATGCCCTTTCAAAGGAACCATCCCGGCATTTGCCCGGAGCGATTTAGGGAAATCACGGAAAACCTAAATCAGGATGGCCGGACGCGGGATTGAACCGTCGTCCTCCCGAATGCGAGTCCAGTGTGCTCCCAGTGTTGTATTTTATTGTCTTGCAAAGTAATTTCAGTGAATGATTAGCTTTTAGAGTTAGTCTTTACTATTGTAATAATCAAAGAGCTTTGAATAGTGAAACTCTACTAGTTGATGGGCCCCCACCATATTATCCACCTATTAAGAAAAAAAAAAAGAACTATTACTGTTACTGAGGAAAACTGCTATATGTAGAAGAGCTTAAACAGTGTATTTATGATGTTATTCGTCTTTATTTGTATTTTTCATGTCAGTGAAGACAGAAGCCCCTCATGTCCAAATTTAGTTCTGCACTTCATGCACTGACATTTCAGTGTTTGAGTCTGGCTGTCATTAGTATGAGCTTGGTGCAAATTTGCTCCCCATAATTTACTGGTGTGTGTGTTATTCGTAACTGCTGCTACACACAGTACAGAGTGCACTGTGTCAGTTTGTATCCTGTTTACTACTCAAAAGGAAATCTCAACAAAAGTAACTTCAATAACCAATATTCAATTTCCTCAAATACATATTTCCAAATTAATGTGCCTAATTGGGCTGGCGACCGTTGATTTATTTTCATTCATTTATGGTTTTACCAATTCCGTTAAGTCCAAAGATTAAAGCACATTTGGGTTTCCTCTTATTTCACCAATTTCAAAATTATAGTCAGATTTAGTTGTCCATTAGACACACGCGCGGTCGAACTTCGAAATCCTCTAAGAGGGTAACATCAGCGTGTTTCACGGCACGTTAGTGTTATAAGTGGTTGTGAAAAATCGCATCAAATCAACGCAAGGAATTACTCGGGAGTTGTACAGTGTCATTATAATGTCCAGCTATCACAATGACTGCCTGCAAGGCATTAAAAAGAATGTGTTACGAAGTTTGAGGAGCTTCTCATAAGCCACACATTTCTATACTCAGAACTAAGTGATGCTTGAGCTGGTTTAAACAGCGTCGCCACTGGACGGTGAACGATTAGAAACGAGTGCTCTGGAGTGACGAATCATGCTATACCATGTCGAAATCCGATGTAAGGTTTTTGGTTTGGCGAAATCCTGGAGAACGCTACCTGCCATCACGTGTGGTGCGAGCAGTGATGTACGGAGAGGTTGTGTTAGGGTATGGGAGTGTTTTCCGTAGTAAGCGTACGGTCCCTTACTGCGCTTAAGAAAACCCTATATGCGGAAAGATGACGATGATGATTATAATAATGATGATGATAATGATGATGAAGTCCCATCTCCATAACAGAGCGTAGGGGACGATGCGGGAGACCCGTACCGCCGTAGTAGGCAAGGTCCTAGTGCAGGTGGTTTGCCATTGCCTTCCTCCGACCGTAATGGGGATGAATGATGATCTACATCTACATCTACATTTATACTCCGCAAGCCACCCAACGGTATGTGGCGGAGGGCACTTCACGTGCCACTGTCATTACCTCCCTTTCCCGTTCCAGTCGCGTATAGTTCGCGGGAAAAACGACTGCCGGAAAGCCTCCGTGCGCGCTCGAATCTCTCTAATTTTTAAATTCGTGATCTCCTCGGGAGGTATAAGTAGGGGGAAGCAATATATTCGATACCTCATCCAGAAACGCACCCTCTCGAAACCCGGCGAGCAAGCTACACCGCGATGCAGAGCGCCTCTCTTGCAGAGTCTGCCACTGGAGTTTGCTAGACATCTCCGTAACGCTATCACGCTTACCAAATAACCCTGTGACGAAACGCGCCGCTCTTCTTTGGATCTTCTCTATCTCCTCTGTCAACCCGACCTGGTACGGATCCCACATTGATGAGCAATACTGAAGTACAGGTCGAACGAGTGTTTTGTAAGCCACCTCCTTTGTTGGTGGACTACATTTTCTAAGGACTCTCCCAATGAATCTCAACCTGGCACTCGCCTTACCAACAATTAGTTTTATATGATCATTCCACTTCAAATCGTTCCGTACGCATACTCCCAGATAGTTTAGAGAGGTAACTGGTACCAAAGTTTGTTCCGCTATCATACAATCATACAATAAAGGATCCTTATTTCTATGTATTCGCAATACATTACATATGATGATGATGAAGATGACACAACAACAACCAGTCATCTCGAGGCAGGTGAAAATCCCTGACCCCGCCGGGAATCGAACCCGTGACCCCGAGCGCGGGAAGCCAGGACGCTACCGCGAGACCACGAGCTGCGGACATGCAGAAAGATACGAACACATTTTACAGCATCGTGTAGTGCGTGCAGTAGAAGAATAGTTCGGAAAATATGATTTTTTGTTTCAGCATGACAATGCACGCTTTGACAAAGCAGCATATTTCCAGGCAGCATATGCCTGGCCAGAGTCCCGACGTGAACCCAATGGAACATCTCTGGGATGAGTCAGAACGTCAGCTTTGCTCCATACTGCCACGTCGGACAACACTACATTCTCTTATTTCGGCTGCTGAGGAAATATGGGCTGCCATTACTTCAGAGACATTCAGCCCCTCACCAAAAGCGTCGCCGGCAGAGTTGCAGCAGTCATAAAGAAGAAGAGTGGACACACCCTACATTAATCACTCTTAACAGGTGTCTGGATACCACTGACGAGGTAGTGTATGACGATCTTTCGGTGTCGCACTCGTCTCGTTAATAATGACTCTAACAATGGCCGGTTCTGGAGCAGTGCAGTCGCCATCTGGACAAGGCAGAGAGGGTCGCACTGAGCAGTAGATGCGGCTGTTTGGAAAGGTCCCTCCCCCCCCCCCCAACCCGTGTGTCGCGCGTTGCACCGGCCCAGTGACCTGCCGCGGCGGTGCAGTGTCGCCGCGCCACGCCGGCCCGGTTCCCAGGCGCCACGGACTTTCTCCGGGGCGTCAGCCGGGTCAAAGGTCAGCGCCGGGCCCGCGTCCACCCGCCGCGCCGTCTGCCGACAATCGCTGCGAGCGTCTCCCGCCGGCTGGACACACCCTGGAAACCACTGTCTGGGCCGTCCATAAAGCGGTTACAATCTCAACAATCAGCAAGACGCAAGTTCACTCGTGATCTCGTGACCAACGGCCTAGCAGGCGGTCGATGTCAATAACTTGCTTAGAATAATTACCGAGTGTATCAAGTTTAGGGAGACTACTGGTTTTCTCTCACGCGATACATAATACTATTGTCGCAGCCTTTACTGTGGAACGCTTGCGGAACTACTTGCGGAACGATTTGAAGTGGAATGATCATACAAAATTAATTGTTGGTAAGGCTGAGATTCATTGGGAGAGTCCTTAGAAAATGTAGTCCATCAACAAGGAGGTGGCTTGCAAAACACTCGTTCGACCTATACTTGAGTATTGCTCATCAGTGTGGGATCCGTACCTGGCAGGGTTGACAGAGGAGACAGAGAAGATCACAAAGAAGAGCGGCGCGTTTCGTCACAAGGTTATTTGGTAAGCGTGATAGCGTTATGGAGATGTCTAGCAAACTCAAGTGGCAGACTCTGCAGAAGATCCAAAGAAGAGCGGCGCGTTTCGTCACAGGGTTATTTGGTAAGCGTGATAGCGTTACGGAGACGTTTAGCAAACTCAAGTGGCAGACTGTGCAAGAGAGGCGCTCTGCATCGCGGTTTAGCTTGCTGTCCAGGTTTCGAGAGGGTGCGTTTCTGGATGAGGTATCGAATATATTGCTTCCCCCTACTTATACCTCCCGAGGAGATCACGAATGTGAAATTAGAGAGATTCGAGCGCGCACGGAGGCTTTCCAGCAGTCGTTCTTCCCGCAAACCATACGCGACTGGAACAGGAAAGGGAGGTAATGGGAGTGGCACGTAAAGTGCTCTCCGCCACACACTGTTGGATGGCTTGCGGAGTATAAATGTAGATGTAGATCATCATTCATCCCCATTACGGTCGGAGGAAGGCAACGGGAAACCACCGCCACTAGGACCTTGCCTAGTACGGCGGCGCGTTTCTCCCGCATCGTCCCCTACTCTCTGCTATGGAGTGTGGGACATCATCATCTTTCCGCATATAGGGTTTTTTAAAGCACAGTAAGGGACCACGCGCTAACTACGGAAAACACTCCCATACCCTAACACAGCCTCCTCCGTACTTCACTGCTAGCACCACACATCATGGCAGGTAACGTTCTCCAGGCTTTCGCCAAACTCAAAATCATACATCGGATTTCCACACGGTATAGCACGATTCGTCACTCCAGAGCACTCGTTTCTAATAATTCACCGTCCAGTGGCAACACTCTTCATATCACCTCTTCTTTATAAACATATTCATATTATAATAATTTAAAATTTCAACATATTCTTTTGCTTTTTTCATATGTACATTACAAAACACTAATTTTCTTGCCTCACACCAACGATTTTAAACAACACAGAATGCACACTTCATAAATTGCAAATACACAGTTGTTGTTGTTGTGGTCTTCAGTCCTGAGACTGGTTTGATGCAGCTCTCCATGCTACTCTATCCTGTGCAAGCTTCTTCATCTCCCAGTATCTACTGCAACCTACATCCTTCTGAATCTGCTTAGTGTATTCATCTCTTGGTCTCCCTCTACGATTTTTACCCTCCACACTGCCCTCCAATGCTAAATTTGTGATCCCTTGATGCCTCAAAACATGTCCTACCAACCGATCCCTTCTTCTAGTCAAGTTGTGCCACAAACTTCTCTTCTCCCCAACCCTGTTCAATACCTCCTCATTAGTTACGTGATCTACCCATCTAATCTTCAGCATTCTTCTGTAGCACCACATTTCGAAAGCTTCTATTCTCTTCTTGTCCAAACTAGTTATCGTCCATGTTTCACTTCCATACATGGCTACACTCCATACAAATACTTTCAGAAACGACTTCCTGACACTTAAATCTATACTCGATGTTAACAAATTCCTTTTCTTGAGAAACGCTTTCCTTGCCATTGCCAGTCTACATTTTATATCCTCTCTACTTCGACCATCATCGGTTATTTTACTCCCTAAATAGCAAAACTCCTTTACTACTTTAAGTGTCTCATTTCCTAATCTAATTCCCTCAGCATCACCCGACTTAATTTGACTACATTCCATTATCCTCGTTTTGCTTTTGTTGATGTTCATCTTATATCCTCCTTTCAACACACTGTCCATTCCGTTCAACTGCTCTTCCAAGTCCTTTGCTGTCTCTGACAGAATTACAATGTCATCGGCGAACCTCAAAGTTTTTACTTCTTCTCCATGAATTTTAATACCTACTCTGAATTTTTCTTTTGTTTCCTTTACTGCTTGCTCAATATACAGATTGAATAACATCGGGGAGAGGCACAGTTAGATAAAATAAATGTGCTCCTAATCGATATAAGGCAACGGCCTTGCCGAAGTGGATACACTGGTAATGCATCGCCGTGTAGTTTGCTGTCCAGGTTTCGAGAGACTGCGTTTCTGGATGAGGTATTGAATATATTGCTTCCCCTCTACTTATATATCCCGAGGAGATCACGAATGTAAAATTAGAGAGAATCGAGCGCGCACGGAGACTTTCCGGCAGTCGTTTTTCCCGCGAACCATACGCGACTTGAACAGGAAGGGGAGGTAATGACAGTGGCACCTAAAGTGCCCTCCGCCACACACCATTGGGTGGGTTGCGGAGTATAAATGTAGATGTAGATGTACTGGCTTTACCAAATCTGTCCCGTAAACTACATGTGTTAAGGTTTTCAGACTGACAAGAATTATTCAATAATCGACTGAACAAAGATTTCACCTGCATTTCAAAGCAGTCTTTTCATTATCTGTGATTAAGATAATAAAGTTTTTCTATTGTCGCTCTCTCTCTCCCTTTCTCTCTCTCTGTCTCTCTCTCTCTCTCTCCCTCTCTCTCGCTCGCACAAATACACACAACTCAATCTTTCTCTCTGAGCAGCATCAAGCAACATCAACATCGGCTGCAACAAAGTTATCTTTGGCACTTTTCCGCTCCGACAGTCACTGACATACGTGGGCAACGACCAGTGGCGGTGTCCCGAGTTGGCAAGTACTCGGCGGAGTATCAATGTCGTCTACTCATTTACCTATTTCTGAATATTCTTGTCCTTTTTTATATTTATTCTGATATTTGTGTGGCTTAACTGAAAGCAGTTTTCTACTACCTGGAAAGCATTCTCTATCACAGGGGTAGTAATTAGACTTCGTGAATAAGAAAATACATCATGGTACTAAACAAATAGTATTCGCTTCATTTTTCGATAATATGTGAGGGATCCACAGTTACGTTTTTCTTATGCAACTTGATTGATCGTACGTCGCAGTTCTCTAGGAGAGAATTTGTCTATTAACCTTATTGTGCCTGAGCCCGTTATTTAGCTTTCATGTTTCTTTGTTGCACAGTTCTATCGCGTGCATACTTCTTGTTATATGGTGCTAACGAACAAAGTGGTCAGCGGTAGATGTTGAAAAACTTTGTGTTCTGCCTTACGGTAGGTCTTGTCACTGGGGAAGCCTCGTCAGAGAGGTCAACCAGCATCATTCAAATCTTGTAGAATATATCTACTAGTTCCATAATTTTCAGTAGGTCTCCTGAAGTTTCTACTCATTTTTAAATTATGTGATTGCTCTTGCTGCTGATTATGTATCCTAGACCCGTCGGCTTGCTAGCCGCTCGGTCTAACGCGCTGCTTCCCGAGCGGGAAGGCGTGCCGGTCCCCAGCACGATTCCGCCCAGAGGATTAGTGTCGAGGTCCGGTGTGCCGGCCAGCCTGTGGATGGTCTTTAAGGCGGTTTTCCATCTGCCTCGGCGAATGCGGGCTGGTTCCCTTATACCGCCTCAGTTAGACTGTGTCGGCGATTGCTGCGCAAACACTGCCTCCACGCCCGACGCGGTGGCCGAGCGGCGGTTCTAGGGGCTTCAGTGCGGAACCGCGCGACTGCTATGGTCGCAGGTTCGAATCCTGCCTTGGGCATGGATCTGTACCATGTCCTTAGGTTATTTAGGTTTAAGTATTTCTAAGTTCTAGGGGACTGATGATCTCAGATGTTAAGTCCCATAGTGCTCAGAGCCATTTGACCCATTTGAAACACCGCCTCCATCTACGCTTACATCATAATTATTTTACCACGCAAACATTTTGAGTTACACTCATCTGGTATGAGACGTTCCCGGGGAGGATGGGAGGGGGGGGGGGAGTCCACTGGGAGCCGAACCGGTCAATAACCTTGGGTTCGGTGTGGGGCGGCAGTGCAGTGAGGTGGGTGGACTGCGGTAGCCTGTTGTGGGGTTGTGAACCACTTACGGCTACGGCGGGACGAAGCCTCTCCATCGTTTCTAGGTCCCCGGTTTAATATACAATACACAGTCCTAGGCCCTGCTTGATCCATGTTCCAATAACACGCTTGATTTTAAGAAAGTCGCTTCATGAGTACATTGCAGCCTCACATGCCAGACGAGGCGAGAGATGTTAGAGTCTATGCAACAAATCTTGCGTGGAACCGTGCAACGTTAGCATTGGTAATTGGATCATCTATTCTCATCATTAGGGTAGATAAGACTGACGGTGGTATCATATTTGAGCATCCTCCATTACCGCATGCGCCGATCAATCCGTCGGTCAGAACACGATCTGATGAGATTGTAGCCACGTGACAGGTCAAACTACTCTATTCACGGTAGCAGATGTTAGTTAGGTAGTTACTTCTTCCATCGACGAAACTTTTTATAAGCGTCATGGTGTGGAACATGTCAGCACAGAAACATACAACACGTATAAACAATTAATTAGAATAAAGATAATATTTATATTTCCTCTGTGGCACAGAAGGAACTGTTATGGAGAACTCTATTTAATACACTTTTGAAAACATTTCTACCTGTCAGACATTTCGCTTCCAGGGGTAGACTGTCGAACAGTTAACTGTACATTGCACCCCCTTCTGTGCCAAAGTTAGCTTCATTAAAGAGTAATGCGGATAATTTTTGCATCATGTGCCGTACGTGTCAATATGTCTGTTAATCTCAAACTTAGATTGATTGTTCATAACAGATTTCATAACTGAATAAATGTATTGTCAGGCTATAGTTACAATTACCAGGTGCTTAAGGAGATGCTTCCTCAATGTACATAAACGAACTCCACAGATAATTCAAATTACTTTCCTTTGTACAATGAGTACTTTTTGCTTAAGCGAGGTTTTACACCAGAATGGTATCCTATAAGATATTAATGGATGAAAATATGTTAACTCACAGACTTCTGTATCTCCAACGTTGGTAATTAGTCTTGAGGAAAAAGTAGACCAACCTAAATATTTTAGCAGGTCCCCTATGGTTTATTTCTTGTTTAAGAAACAGACTGCAGAAAGTCCCCTTACGCTGTTCGAGTAGTATAAATAGGGATGCCACGTCACCTGCATGGCGAAAAATTATAATGGGTGGTCCCACAAGGATCAACCATTGGTCCACTACTGTTCTTGCTGTATGTTAACGACCTGTCATCTTATTTGTATCAGGCCGGTTTATTACCTCTTGTTGGTATGATAGGTTAATTGGAGGCGGGATAATTTCGAAATTACAAAACTAGGTGAAGCGCGTCTCTTGAAACTTCAAAGCTAGACCATTTGTGCAAAACGATTCAATAACTTTAACAAAAATATGATTTATCATATTGCTTGGCTTCACATGAATGCTTTATTGTACTCAGTCAAAGAAGACCTTGGCCTCAGGAAGCGTGGCGTCTATAAAACCCCATGCCAATGTGGAAATTCGTAATTGAACAGACATGCCGAACCGTGCAGGAACGTTGCGTCGAACTCCATCGTCAGACACGGCTGGGGCAATCTGATAAGTCAGCGGTACCGGAACATTGCCTGGACACGGGACATCGTATGCTTTAGAACAGACGGAAATTTTGTCCCCAGCGTCATCTTTCTGGGACTGTGTTGTTGAGGAGGCCATACATATCCGTACGACGGACAATCTTATCATCAGGGATGCAGCTTTTCAATTAAGCGCCGCTTGGAATCCAGCACTGACTGCCATCAAATCAAAAAAGAGAAAACAAGAACTTCTGGTTCGCCACGTGACGCAACGCGCTACTGGGATTTAGTTCAGCCTTTGCCGGCAGGAGCGTCCGGCAGCACAGTCATTGCCCATAGCGCACGCGCGGATGGCCATTCTGCGACTCCCAGCAGGGGGCACCAGGAGCGCCGCTTTCCTCCAACTACGAGCGTCTTCCCGTGCACGCGTTTTGCCTGCATGATAAATTTCGACGCCGCCGCGCGACTATCATCAGTCGCGCCATGCGGCTGTGACAGCAGCAGCTACCACCACCTGATAATGTGGAGCAGTTGCAGCGATGAAATATTGTGCTAGTTACCCAATACGATCCGGCGGCAAACCCGAGAAGCATATTTGCAATGGTTGCATTATCTGCAAACAGGACTAATTCTGCCTCCTGATTCACGTAAGATGACAGGATGGTAACATACAACAAGAAACAAGAACAGTAGTGGACCAATGATTGATCCGTGTGGGAGCCCCCCCCCCCCCCCCCCCCCGATTGTTGTAATTTTTCCCCATGCAGAAGACGTGGCGTCTCTATTTCTACTACTCGAATACCGTAAGGGAACTTTCTGCGTCCTGTTTCTTAAACAGGAAATGAACCAAGAAATTGCTGAACTACGTGTTCCATAAAATCTTCACTTCTTCAATAGAATATTATGACTGATACAATAAAATGCCTTCGATAAATCGCAGAAGATCCCAATTAGCGATGTTTCAGGATTAAAATATTTTATTGTGTACTCAGTAAAAGTGTTTCGCCGGCAGCTGTGGCCGAGTGGTTCTACACGCTTCAGTCCGGAAGCGCGCGGCTGCTACGATCGCAGGTTCGAATCCTGCCTCGTAGCATGCATGTGTGTGATGTCCTTAGGTTAGTTAGGTTTAAGTAGTTCTAAGTTCTAGGGGACTCATGACCTCAGATGTTAAGTCACATAGTGCTCAGAGCCATTTGAACCATAAATGTGTTTCCTTACAGATGGGGAATGGGGGGGGGGGCACTTGTTGCAAAGTTGGTTTCGACTACGCTACAGTAGTTTCGCTCCGTAGCCCCCACACATCCTCCATAGAGTCCCGATCTCTCCACATGAGATTTCCGTATTTTTGAAGTCGTGAAGAAGGACATTCGCTTTGGACGAAAAGGTGCAGGCCTGGGTACAGTCATGGTTCCGCAGACAGCCGGAAAACATTTTTCCATGTAGGCACTGATAGCTGTACCTCACAGTGGAACAAATGCGTTAACAATCATGACGATTACTATTGAATTTAATAAACAGTTTAGTTACTTTTTCTATCTCTCTCGTTTTCATTTCACTGCCCCTTATAAACGTTTTGTAGTTTTTGCGCAGTCGAACCATGAAGGCACTTACGAATAGCATTGTTTGTGTAAACGACCTAGCACATAACGGGGATTGTTACAATAAGTTGTTCGCGAATGATACTGTTGAATACAGAGAAGCCTCAACGCTAGAAAATTGTTGAGAAATGCAGGAAGGCCTGCGTGGGACCGATGCTGGGTGCAGAGGTTGGAATTTGAGGCTCGACATAAACAAATATAACATATTGTGCATAAATAAGTGGAAATTCCCGTTATTGTGTGGTCACACGGCTGAAAAACAGTCAGTCACATTCATTAAATATCTGGGAGTAATCTACGTAGCGATCTGAATGGAACTGGAACGACCACAGAAGGCTGGTCGTTGGAAAGTAATATGTCAGGCAGATCCAGTGAAAGCATCCACAGGAAATGTAGTCCAATGTCGAAGGATATAGCTTACAAAATACTTATTCGACCTTTCCTCGAGTACGGCTCGGCTGACTGAGACATTTGCCAGTTAAGATTGAGGCAAGATCCAAAGAAGGGCAGGACTTTCTTCATAGGTTCGTTTAGAAAATGCAAATGCATCAGGGGCATGCTCAGGCAACTTATGTGCCACACACAACAAGATAAATTTTGTACATGACGCTATGGTTTACAGCTGAAAATTTCAAGAGAGTAACGATTGAGTCAACGAATCCATAGCCTCCTCCTATGTATTTCTCGCAAAAAGACTGTGAAGGTAAAACCAGAAAGCTCACACGGAGGTTACCTTAATTTGTTCTTACCGTGCATCACTCGTAACTGCAACAGAAAGGGCGCAGCCACGAATCCTCCCGAAACCAGGTAGGTAAGCAGGTAACAGGACCGAATCCTCCCAAACTGACGCAATGCGACGCAGGATTGTGTGCGCTAACGACCACAGCTGTCTGCGGCCACTCCACAGTTCGCGGCGACAAGAGCATGCCTGCTTCCACTTTGCAGTTCGCGGCAGATCATTGTAGAGTGAACATGTCCTCAGACGAGCTTACAGTTTCAATAAGTAGGAAGGGAAGGAAACTGTTGGTTTTGAAAGGTAGCACCTTCGGTTTTCAAAAACTGCTGAAAGGTGGTCTAGCGCGATTGACGTGCAACATCAATGGCTGCAGAAGTTTTGTTAGAACTATTTATATTGAGGAGTGAGGAGCTGGATGCCGTGGAGTGTCAAGAAGAGCACAATCATGAATAAATGCCTCATAACAAAATTCAGAGGCAAGAAATCATTTCTGACCTAAAGAGAAAAGCCATAGAAGATATTTGTGTTAGACCGTCAAAAATAATTTACGAGAAGTTAAAAGAAGAAGAGGAACACTGAGATAGAATATGTGTTGCGAAATCATGATTTGCTATTTTAATAAATTAATTATGAAGAAATCAAGACTATAAATGATTCCAGTTTCTAGAAATAAATATCTAAATAAGATAAAAGATAAAACTTTTAAACAAACAATACACGCGAAAAAATTTTACATCTCCTACCGTAACTTCATATGCTTTCCTTTGCCTGCTTGGAGTATTGGTTCAAATGGTTCTGAGCACTATGGGACTTAACTTCTGAGGTCATTAGTCCCCTAGAACTTAGAACTACTTAAACCTAACTAACTTAACGACATCATACACATCCATGCCCGAGGCAAGATTCGAACCTGCGACCGGAGCGGTCGCGCGGTTCCACACTGTAACACCTAGAACCGCTCGGCCACCCGGCCGGCTGGTTGGAGTATTCATAACGTTTAGAACTGCTACCTGCTTCAAACGGGAGGATTCGGTCCCATCGTTTTTCAGACCCTTGCGGGCTTCGGAGGATTCGGTACCATTTTTCTGACCGCTGGAGGATTCGGGGCTACGAACAACAGAAAAGGGCGGATGTGACAGTGGTAAACAAAATATCCTCCGCCACACATCATAAGGTGACTCGCAGTGTACAGGTGTAGATGCAGGTTCACATTTTGCTACAAGAGTATGAGTCACTTTCCAAATCAAAGAAGGGCAATAGCTTTCCATCTCCGATAAGTCTACCCGCAGCAAACCATACTGGTAATTGCAAAAGCTGTCAGGCTGATGAAGATCTTACATTTACAGATATTCCCCAGTTTATTCAGTGTGAAACGGTATGACACGAGTTTCTGGTTCGGAACAAAAAGAGTAACATCGCTGTTTGTAAGCTCAGACTAGTCAGTAGGAAAAAGAGAAATTTGTTTTTAACCTGATCTATCACGTTTCTTTTACGTGATTGATTAACGGTGCGCTTTAAGATGTTCATCTGAGTTGCTGATTTTATTTTCACGCATAGACATGGAATCCACAACTGAGCTGAACAACCGAAAGCATGCTTTAACGGTTTTAACGTCAGTCGGAGCAGTAGAAGTTAAGCTTATCATTTTCGAGGAGCCGGCCGCTGTGGCCGAGCGGTTCTAGGCGCTTCAGTCCGGAACCGCGCTGCTGCTACGGTCGCAGGTTCGATTCCTGCCTCGGGCATGGATGTGTGTGATGTCCTTAGGTTAGTTAGGTTTAAGTAGTTCTAAGTTCTAGGGGACTGATGACCTCAGATGCTACGTTCCATAGTGTCTGGAGCCATTTGAGCCATTTGCGAGGGTGCCATGACTGTGTGTAATAAGACGCACCGTCGCTTGTTGGTAAACGTAAACGTAACACGTGCAGTATTAATTCGCCACTCTGGGCGGACGCATTCCGACTGGTCAACGTTAAGAAGCCTAACGGTGCCGGACCCACACGACGGCTGGGGCACTACCGCCGCTCGGATGGGACCTCCTCAGCGGGTGAGGAATGCTCTCTGTAATACGCGTAATTAACACCCGTCTCCTCCTCGCTACCAATTAGCATATGATTTATACGGCGCCACGAACACAACACACGCCACCTTTCTCCACACGCAACAAAACCCTCGAACCCGGTGAAATGGAAGGCACAAATGGGCTAATGATGCCCAATCTCCCTTTACCACTGGGTGATGAGCTGTATATTTACAGTTATACCTCAGGATGGAGCTAACAAATCACTAGGCTACGAGGTACGTGATGAAATAAAACCTCACTTAATATTCAATCACAGCTGCGGCGAAGGTGAAAACGTGGTAGAAAAGGTGTAAGTACGCTGTTTGGGTTTTTATGTTGGTAACGCCACACAGCGCTCTGTATGAAAATCACTGACTGTGCTGTGTGCAATCTGTGGCTGGTTTCCGTTGTTGCAATATTTGCTATTGTAGTGTTGGGCAGTTGGATGGGAACTGCGCGTGGCGTTGCGCAGTTGGAGGTGAGCCGCCAGCATTGATGGATGTGGGGAGAGAGATGGCAGAGTTTTGAGAGCGGACGATCTGGGCGTGTGTCCGTCAGAAAAAGGAAATTTGTAAGGTGGATGTCGTGAACCGACATATATATATATATATATATATATATATATATATATATTATGACTTCTGAACACTATTAATGTAAATACATTGTTTGTTCTCCATCAAAATCTTTCATTTGCTAACTAGGCCCATCAGTAGTTAGTGCCTTCAGTAGTTAGAATCTTTTATTTAGCTGGCAGTATTGGCGCTCGCTATATTGCAGTAGTTCCAGTAACAAAGATTTTTGTGAGGTAAGTGATTAATTAAAGGTATAGGTTATCGTTAAATCAGGGCCGTTCTTTTGTAAGGATTGCGTTGCGCTATAAAAATAAATAAATAAATTATTGTGTATCAGTGTGTCAGTTTAGTGTTGATCAGAATAAGTAAAGAGAGAAATGTCTGAGTACATTCAGTTTTTCTCAGCTGTTTCAAAATCAAATAACGTAAGAAGCTTACCAGCACAGTAATTTATAAATTTTTTAAGGGGACGTTTCAAAGGGGCTGTGGTTGTGTTCATATGAGTCATCAGGTCACCAGTCTTTTGAACTGCTCTTACGATGTTGTTCTACCCATACACTATAAACAGAATACAAACCTACGCAACAGCATTTTGACACCACAGAATAGTTGACGCCCTAAATCTATTTTACTTATAATTTCATTCATCTAGTTGTCTTAGCCTTTACTTATTTCTTTTTAATACATGCATCATGCTCGCTGTCCCGTCAGTGTACCGCTGCTACAGGAAACCCGTGTCCGTAAATTCATATTTTGGCCCTGTGGGGCGTCGAAGTTTCAGAACAGTGACACCTCGGCGCACTGTATTGGTAGCCTAAATACACTAATGTAGAAAAGTTCATCATAATCGCGAAAAGGAGATATGTTGCCTTATCAGAATGTTGGAAAGATCACAGAACAAGCTACAGGTTACCCACAAAGCATTTGGCAGACAACAGTCCCTGAAACATAACGTTAAAAAAATCTGATAGCCGGTACTCATTTGTACGAAAATAACACAAGTCGGAAATCTCTACCACAGCAAAAGAAGTCGCTAAAAGGAGACATGATTACCCCTAACAGCCACACGTGCTGAACAGCGACGAGGCATGGCCCTCTATGAGATGGCTGAAGAGCTCTCTGGCCAGTCGATTCCATTCCTCGGAGAGAGCAGTGCGCAGGTATGGAAGTGTCCTTGGCACAGGCTGACTGGATGCATCCCAGGCATGTTCTATTGGATTCAGATCTGGGCACCTCGCTGGCCTGTCCATACGTCGGATAGCTTCAAGTCCAATAACTGCATCCCCCAGAGCGGATCGGTACAGGCGCCGTTGTCGTCCATAAAGAGGAAATCTGGACTAACCGCACCTCTGAAAAGGTGGTACTAGCACCTCGTCTAGCTGTACCTTCAAGCATTTACAACGTTCCTCCAACCACTAACGAAGATGTGCAGCTCCGCACGGTCATTCAACATGACGCTACCCCACACCACGACACGACACTATTTACCACCAAACCGGTCTCTTTCCCCGACGTTCCTCGGTTTGTATTGGCTACCAGGTTCTCTACAGAGTAATGTGAGACGAGAATAATTTTGTAAACTAATGCGGGATTTGTTATGCCATACGAAAATAAACTCGCTGGCACAACAGTGGATTCTTTGATTTGTTCCTGGAGGAGATTTGAGTGGAAATTTACCGTATAAAATATTAGTTCACTTGATTACAATATATGCAGGGCGATATTTTCCACCGTGTACCAACTCTAGGGATTAGTCGATGAAAGGATGCGGATCAAAAAAGGTCTAATGAACTTACGTCCGATAGTGCTTGGTTTCCATGCTCCAGTTGCGCGCGTATTAATGGTTAACCTTAACCAGACGTATGCAAACATCGCAGTACCCACATCATACGACACTTCACTTTAGTGAAAACTAGCCCTCATGCACAGATGGCAGTAGACCTTTTGAGTTGGCCATCATGCCGGTGTGAGCGTGGAGGGGCTCCACCTCTTATTTAAAAAAAAAAAGCTATATTCAGTCATACTTAGCTACAGATACTGCGGTCTAATAGGCGCTTTAACATGCATCCACAGTTACAGAATGCATGTCTTCCTCCTAGAGGGTTCCTCATACGCCATGCAATAGCGCCCTCTACTGTCATAGTAAGTGGAAATGTTGTGCCCGATTCACTTCCCTTGCTGACTCACCTTGTAGTGGATGTGATACAGCGTTGTACACAATGGTTCCGTATTCGAATCAAGAGATTGCCGACAGGGTGTTTACCTAAGGAGAGGCAAATGGCAACGGGCCGCGGGCAGCAAGGTTGTACCAGGAGAGACATCGCCGCCGAGTACAAACACAGCATTCAATGTTTGCACCCGTGTTTCGCTGTTTGTCTGAGACAGGGTCGTTTCAGGAAGCGGGAAATCATGAAGGACAGACCCAAAATGTTCGGACACCGGACTTCGAGGAAAATGTGATTAACACTGACGAAGGCGACCGCCGTGTCAGTAGCAGGAAGTTGGCCTGCCAGTACAGGATAAGTCAGACGACGCTGTGGAACATTCTCCATGACAACTGTTACTACCTTTATCACTTATAGCATGTGCACGGATTACTAGTGACAGACTTTCTGCATCGGGAACAGTTTTCTCACTGGTTTCTTCACAAGGCAACCACGATTTCGGGATTTGTGTCATCTATCCTATTCAGAGATGAGGTCACCTTTACGCGGAGTGGTATCTTCAACTTTCATAACACTCATCTGTGGGATAGTATGTAGAGCCTCTATGGTATGGCGACAGCGAATCGTTAGCATCGGTGCAGCCAGTCTGTGTGGACCAGGTTAACTGGCGACCGTATTTTGGGCCATCTTCCTTCCACGTCGCCTAACAGGACGGGACTATCGGCGTTTCTTGCGGGTCACTTTGCCTCCCCTGCTGAAAGAGGAGCCACTTATGATTCGAAGGGTTATGTGGCTGCTACATGACGGTGCTCAAGCCCACTTCGCCGTTAACGTATGGACGCATCTCAATAGTGACATTCTGCTCGTTCACCGGATCTCAACCCGTGCGATTTCTGGTTATGGGGCCATCTCAAAAGTATCGTGTATGCAGAGCCCGTCCCAAATGTGGAAACACGGGAGCAGCGTATTCATGCTGCCTTTGACGCTGTTTGGACGCAGCCTGGCCGATGTGAACGTGTGAGACAGAACATGCTACACGCTTGCACTGAGGCACATGGAAACTATTTTCAAAACATACCGTAACTGTGGCTGCATGTTACAGCGCATATTAGACCGCAGTCTCTGTAACAACGTATGACTGAATAAATGGTATCTCGCATGGAAACCAGGCATTTACGGACACATGTTCATTAGACCTCTTTTGTTCCATATACTCTCATCAATCAATCCCTAGAGTTTGTGCACGGTGGAAAAAAATCACCCGATCTATAAAGATTTACTTAACTTATAATCCTTTTCCACAGGAATATTCTAAGTATTTGCAGCTGTCTCTGCATTTAAAAGTATTACTTGATACAGAAAAACTAAAGAATAACTGAAATTGTTTACATTAATTTCCGCCCAATACATTTAAGACACTGCTGGCCTATCTGAGACTTCACTGTCGTCTTGATCGTTGACTGCGCTGCTCTGCTCAGCCGTAAGTAGACCATCGATTGCGGTGGCGTAGCGAAGCTCTAGGAGACCCGCCTACGCCGGCGGTTCTTTTTTGTCGGTGCGGCATGCGGCGAGTATATTCCCTTGTAGTTTCGTTGCGATATGCCAACCTTGGTCTGGCACGCTGTTCTTCGGTCGACATCACAGGATTCGTCTGTGAAGAGCACATTTCTCCATTGCATTCATCGTCCAGTTTTGATGTTGCCGACTCCACAATACACGGGCCCGCGTCTATGCCGGAGTGGGCGGGATGCACATGGCCGGATGACTGGGAAACAACCCTGCTGTTCTGAGCCTCCGATTCGGTTTGTCTGGAAGCAGCAGCTCCTGAGGCAGCTACAATCTCTGTAGCCAATAGTCTTGCATGTTCTCCGATTTCGTCGGGCAGTTACAGCCAGTCCTGCTGCTGGGTGCTTATTCGTGGTCGATTAGTTCTGGCCTATGACGAATATCTGCTGCGTCTCGAAACTATCACCAAAGCCTCGAAATGACACTTTGTGCCACATCCAAAGATACTGAGACTTCGGTCTGTGTCTGGCCCACTTCCACGTGGCAGAGTATTCTACCTTGCAAAACAGAGTCCAAACAGGGTCTTTGCGATATTATGTTGTCAACTTCACCAAGACACTATATTCTGCTCACTATGAATGGACAAACAAGACTGGCACATGAGTGATCTCATGCATTGTTTGTGTTTATCTTTCGGTTACGCCACTGTTCACGGCACAGAGTTCTAATTTCCTAAACAGTGCGAAAAAGTTGGTTTCGTAGGTAAAAATTTAGAGTGTGTTGGGTGTTTGATCATATTTTCTCTTTTAATTTTCGAATGTTTTTGATTATGCTTAACTTTTGGATACTGGTGTAGTTACGAAAAACATCAAGCAGCATTGTAAGGAGCATTAACGACTGCGCCTAATAGTCTCCCAGTGCAAATGCGTCATAAGCACACCAGACAAAAGAAAAAAAAAATCATCAGACCAATACCGTGTAGCACCGCCCCTAGCCTTGTATTGGCCTCAGTTCGTCGTATTCGAACAGTACCATGCACCTACAACTTCCAGTATCGTACTCGAAGGCCTGACAAGGAAACTAGGGACATAGCGTTTTGCGATGGTGTCCTAATACACCGCCCACAGCTCGTGGTCTAGTGGCTAGCGTTGCTGCCCCTGGAAGACGGGGTCCCACGTTCGATTCCTGGCCGAGATGGGGATTTTCTCCGCTCGTAGACTGGGTGTTTGTGTTGTCCTCATTATCCCATCATGATTCGGGAAAAAAAGCGAGACTGGACAGTGGAAAGATTGGAAATTTGTACGGGCGCTGATAACCGAGCAATTGAGCGCCCCACAAACCAAGTACCATCATAATCATCATCATCATCTTTCTAATACACGAAGCTATCGACCGAATGGTTAGTTTGAACACCTCTCCTGTATCTGTATCTACATCTACATCTACATCCATACTCCGCAAGCCACCAAACGGTGTGTGGCGGAGGGTACCTTGAGTACCTCTATCGGTTCTCCCTTCTATTCCAGTCTCTTATCGTTCGTGCAAAGAAAGATTGTCAGTATGCATCTGTGTGGGCTCCAGTCTCTCTGATTTTGTCCTCATGATCTCTTCACGAGATATACGTAGGAGGGAGCAATATACTGCTTCACTACTCGGTGAAGGTATGTTCTTGAAACTTCAACAAAAGCCCGCACCGAGCTACTGAGCGTCTCTCTTGCAGAGTCTTCCACTGGAGTTTATCTATAATCTCCGTAACGCTTTCGCGATTACTAAATGATCCTGTAACGAAGCACACTGCTCTCCGTTGGATCATCTCTATCTCTTTTATCAACCCCATCTGGTACGGATCCCGTCACCGGTGAGCAGTATTCAAGCAGTAAGCGAACAAGTGAACTGTATCCTACTTCCTTTGTTTTTGGACTGCATTTCCTTAGGATTCTTCCAATGTATCTCAGTCTGGCATCTGCTTTACCGACAATTAATTTTATATGGTCATTCCATTTTAAATCACTCCTAATGCCTACTCTCAATTAATTTATGGAATTAGCTGCTTCCAGTTGCTGGCCTCCTATATTGTAGCTAAATGATATGGGATCTTTCTTTCTATGTATTCGCAGCACATTACACTTGTCTACATTGCGATACAATTCCCATTCCCTGCACCATGCTTCAGTTCGTTGCAGATCCTCCAGCATTTCAGTACAATTTTCCAACGTTACAACCTCTCGATATACTACAGCATCATCCGCAAAAAGCCTCAGTGAACTTCCGATGTTGTCCACAAGGTCACGTATATATATTGTGAATAGCAACGGTTCTACGACACTCCCCTGCGGCACACTTGAAATCACTCTTACTTCGGAATACTTCTCTCCATTGAGAATGACATGCTGCGTTCTGTTATCTAGGAGCTCCTCAATCCAATCACACAATTGGTCTGATAGTCCATATGCTCTTACTTTGTTCATTAAACGACTGTGGGGAAGTGTATAAAACGCCTTGCGGAAGTCAAGAAACACGGCATCTGCCTGGAAACCCGTGTCTATGGCCCTGTGAGTCTCGTGGGTTTCACACGATCGTCTTTTTCGAAACCCATGCTGATTGCTACAGAATAGATTTCTAGTCTCCAGAAAAGTCATTATACTCGAACATAATACGTGTTCCAAAATTCTACAACTGATCGACGTTACAGATATAGGTCTGTAGTTCTGCATATCTGTTCGACGTCCCTTCTTGAAGTCGGGGATGACCTGTGCCCTTTTCCAATCTTTTGGAACGCTACGCTCGTGTAGAGACCTACGGTACACCGCTGCAAGAAGGGGAGCAAGTTCCTTCGCGTACTCTGCGTAAAATCGAACTGGTATCCCATCAGGTCCAGCGGCCTTTCCTCTTTTGAGCGATTTTAATTGTTTATTTATCCCTCTTAGATGTTGTCAGGACCAGATCTTTAGCTTACGGCAAATAATGGAGAAGTGTTACGAGTGGAACAGGGAATTGTATCTATGCTTTATAAATCAAGAAAAGGCATATGACCTAGTTCCTAGGAGGAAGTTATTGTTTGTTCTACGAGATTATGGAATAGGAGGCAAACTTTTGCAAGCAATTAAAGGTCTTTACATAGATAGTCAGGCAGCAGTTAGAGTTTACGGTAAATTGAGTTCATGGTTCAGAGTAGTTTCAGGGGTAAGACAAGGCTGCAACCTGTCTCCACTGTTGTTCATATTGTTGATGGATCATATGTTGAAACCAACAGGCTGGCTGGGTGAGATTAAGATATGTGAACACAAAATTAGCAGTCTCGCATTTGCGGATGACTTAGTTGTGATGGCAGATTCGACTGAAAGTTTGCAAAATAATATTTAAGAGCTAGATCAGATTTGTAAGGACTATGGTATGAAGATTAGCATCTCCAAAACGAAAGTAATGTGAATGGGGAAGAGATATAAACGGATTGAGTTCCAAATAGGAGGAACAAAGTTAGAACAGGTGGACGGTTTCAAGTACTAAGGATGCATATTCTCGCAGGATGGCAACATAGTGAAAGAACTGGAAGCGAGGTGTAGCAAAGCGAGTGCAGTGAGCGCTCAGCTACGAACTACTCTCTTCTGCAAGAAGGAAGTCAGTACCAAGACTAAGGTATCTGTGCACCGTTCAGTCTTTCGACCAACTTTGTTGTATGGGAGCGAAAGGTGGGTGGATTCAGGTTACCTTATCAATAAGGTTGAGGCTACAGATATGAACGTAGCTAGGATGATTGCAGGTACTAGTAGATGGGAACAATGGCAGGAGGGTGTCCACAATGAGGAAATCAAAGAAAAACTGGGAATGAACTCTATAGATGTAGCAGTCAGGGCGAAGAGGCTTAGATGGTGGGGTCATGTTACACGCATGGGAGAAGCAAGGTTACCCAAGAGACTCATGGATTCAGCAGTAGAGGGTAGGAGGAGTCGGGGCAGACCGAGGAGAAGGTACCTGGATTCGGTTAAGAATGATTTTGAAGTAATAGGTTTAACATCAGAAGAGGCACCAATGTTAGCACTGAATAGGGGATCATGGAGGAATTTTATAAGGGGGACTATGCTACAGACTGAACGCTGAAAGGCATAATCAGTCTTAAATGATGATGATGATGATGATGATGATTTCTCTGTCATGCATTTCGATATCTTTTGAGGCCTGCACAATTAAACTTTCCCGCTGAATTCCTTCTCCATCCTCACCCAATCCAAACTCGTGCACTGACGTCGACGAAACTTTAGACCCAAATCATCCCTTTCCTTGTGATTTCCGCGAACACGTCTTCACGTAAGTAAACAGTACCACGGGAGAGCTTCGACCCCTGCGACCGCGCAGCACAGTGGAGACAGAGAGATCCCTCGCTGGTGAGTTGTTTTGACGGGCTGCCAGCGACACGTGGCGCGCGCAGAAAACTGCGCCGCCTCTGTCCGACACGTGTTTGCGCCGAGCGGCAGCGGCAGACAAAAGGCCCATTGAGCGCTCCGTGGCGCCACAGCCGCGGCCGGAGTCGGCGAGTGTGCTGCACGCCCGCCGATAGCATCTCGGCTGCCCGGGGCGTGCGCGATTAACGCCCCGCTGTCACATCGCTACGGCCGCTCTCAATAGCCGACTCACCTAAGTGATTCCCCATTCCCACTGCTGCCGTCTGTTTACCCGAGCTAACCGTTGCAGGCAGATGCTCGGCCATTACAGACGTGCCACTATACATAATGCAACACCTCGCACCGAAGGCACGCGTGCTATCCCGCAGCCATTCCGAGTATACAAATTGCTGCGTTACTCCGGCGTACACGGCGCCGCGAAGGAAAGCGGTGTCGTATAGAATACTTGTAACGCTCTGACTGCCATAAACAAGCAATTTAATACGGTACGTGAGTACAAATCAGGTTTCGAATACCCATTAAGTAAATGTGTGTTCACACGTATTCGTGGAACGGCAATGGAAATGCGTCAACGATTATTATAATTCGTCAGGTCTTATAATTTCTCCCTGAAGCCACCAAAAAGAAACGAGAGTAGATGGAAATGCGCCGGCCAACTACAAAGACAGACTGTTGCTGTTGCTGTCGCTACAGCGCTGTATTGCCTACATATAAAGCACTGACCTGCTCATCGAGCTCTTTCGAATGATAACTACTTCGGAGGAAGACCATTCTTCAAACGTCTTTCGCGGGGATTGAAATTTATTCCAGTTTTCTTGGCTTCTGGAAAATCTTAGACACAGTTCGTCTTCGCCGGCTAGCGAACAAACCCCCACTAATAACTAAATTATGAAGGCACTGTAAGATATTCGAGATGTTATGATATGGGCCTGTAAAGGAAACTGCGACCGTGTTTGAAGTCCTTATCAAGAAGGGATGACAGTATACGATGTGGGCTTAAATTCTCTGTACAATTATGAATATTTATATTACAAAAAATACAGAGCTTACAAATTTGTGCTTCATAACAAATGAAAGAATAAATCATCACGCAGGGAGCACTACAATCGCTGTTGTACGAGGGTAATCCCAAAAGTAAGGTCTCCTATTTTCTTATAAGTACATAGACCTGTTTATTTCTACAATGGTTTACATCAATTTACAGCTTGAACATTTAGCTGTTTTTCGACATAATCACCTTTCTGTCGATGCATTTTTGTAGACGCTGTGGCAGTTTTTGTATGCCCATGTCATACCACCTCGCCGCCATGCTGTTGAGAAAGTTATGAACCTCTTCTTTCTCCTCGTCGTCAGAGCTGAATCGCTTTCCGGCCAAATGTTCTTTCTGCTGGGCGCCAAGTCAGGACTATAGGGCGGGTGAGTGATTACGAGGGTCACTCCAAAACAAATGCACACTGTTTTTGTAAAAATACAGTTTTCATTCTGCATGTGTGAAAGTTTCACAGTGTGTAGATACATCCTTCCCGCTTGTTTTCAAACTTAGATCAACCTGTTCCCGTGACTGGCGCCGTCACAGCATGTCTTTAAGATGGCTGCTACACTTGACGTTCGTCAGAAGCAACGTGCTGTCATAGAATTCCTGTGCTGTGGAAACGAGACAGTGGGAAACATCCACAAGAGTTTCAAAAAGGTGTATGGAGATGCTGCTGTCGATCGCAGTACAGTTAGTCGGTGGACAAGCAGGTTACGTGATGAAAGCGGGCACGACAATATTCAGGATTGTCCTCGCAGTGGCAGGCCTCTTGCTTGTGGACATCATGCCAGGGGGAACCACCATAAATTCTGATGCCTATGTGACGACACTGAAGAAACTTCAAGCTCGACTGAGTCGTGTTCGACCACATCGGTAAAAGCAGGATGTTTTGCTGTTGCACGACAATACACGGCCACATGTCAGTCAAAACACCATGGAAGCTATCACAAAACTCGGATGGACAACACTGAAACACCCGCCTTACAGTCGTGACCTGGCTCCATGTGACTATCATCTCTTTGGGAAACTGAAAGACTCTTCGTGGAACAAGGTTTGAAGATGATGACTCCCTTGTGGCTGTCAAACAGTGGCTTCAACAGGTTGGTCCAGAATTTTACCGTGCGTGTGTACAGGCGCTGGCTCCAAGATGGCGTAAGGCAGTTGAGAGGGATGGAAATTATGGGAGAAATGAAAATATTGTTCTTAAAGGAAGTATCTACACACTGTAAAACTTTCAAACATGTAGAATAAAAGATGGATTTAAAAAAAAGTGACCCTCGTATGTTCCCCTGAAACTATTGCAGGAGAGCAACGGTTTGCCGAGCGATGTGTGGGCGAGCGTTGTCATGGAGAATGTGTACGCCCTTCCTCAATATTCCTCTTCTCCGGTTCTGAATTGCCCGTTTGAGTTTTCTCAGAGTCTCACAGTACCTGTCAGCGTTAATTGTGGTCCCAGCGATTCAGCTCCGACGACGAGGTGAAAGAAGGGGTTCATAACTTTCTGAACAGCATGGCGGCGAGCTGGTATGACATGGGCATACAAACACTCTTACAGCATCTACAAAAATGCATCGACAGAAATGGTGATTATGTCGAAAAATAGCTAAATGTTCAAGCTGTAAACTGATGTAAATCATTGTAAAAATACACAGGTCTATGTACTTATAAAAAAAGTAAGAGACCTCACTTTTGGGATTACCCTCGTAAAATGATATCACGCGAGTGGAAGCTGCAGCGTGTTGTGTGGTATCACGAGACAAAATGTCCAACAACGAAATTTTGAAAGGCATACGGAAGAGAAGCACCTAACAGAAGGAGTACTGTTGCGCGGTACATAAAGTTTAAACACGGGCACTTTGTTTGATCTTCCGCCAAGAGTGCTGTCTGTCGGAGCTGGGGAACATGCGGTCTTACGAAGCCCCTCCAAATCTACACGAAACGCATCTCGTGGATGAAGGATTCCTAGGACCACATTGCAAGGAATTCCACACAACAGATGGCACATGCATGTATATAAAGCCCAGATAAGACGACCCTTACAACTAGGTGACGGAAGTCGGCGAGTAGCTTTTGCGCCTGAGATACTGGGACGATCGACACCGGCAATGAGTATCTTCAACGAATTTGTTTTCAAGATGAGGCTGCTTTGCACATATGAGGTACGGTTAACAAGTACAGTGTGAGTATATGGGGTTCGCAAAGTCCACACGCTGTCTTAGATCACTTTATGAATTCCGCTGAAATGAATGTGTGGTGCTGTTTTATGCAGAATGGAGTCATTGCCTCTTTCTTTTTTGTTGAAATATCAGTAACAACTAACATCCATCTGGGTTTTCTAGAACAGTTTGTAGTCTGATCTGGTTTTCCACCGAGATGGTGCACCACTGCATTGGGGATTGCATGTTAAAAATTTTCTTAATGAAACATTTCCTGACAATGGATTCGGCGTGATGTTACCACTGCCTGTCCTGCAAGACCACCAGACAAAAAACCCTCAGATTTCATTTTACGGGGCTACATACCTCACACAGGGATCATTAGAATAAGATAACAGGGACTAGGACGCGTACAGATGCAGACAGATAGTCATTTTTCCCTCGCACAATACGTGAATGCAGCGAGCAGAATATCGATAATATTGAAAGGAAGTATCCTCTGCCACACATTGTACACTGCCTTGCGGAGTATACAGGGTGGTCCGTTGATAGTGACCGGGCCAAATATCTCACGAAATAAATATCAAACGATAAAACTACAAAGAACGAAACTCGTCTAGCTTGAAGGGGTACCCCAGATGGCGCTATGGTTGGCCCGATAGATGGCGCTGCCATAGGTCAAACGGATATCAACTGCGTTTTTTTAAAACAGGAACCCACATTTTTATTACATATTAGTGTAGTGCGTAAAGAAATATGAATGTTTTAGTTGGACCACTTTTTTCGCTTTTTTATAGTCACAAACGTATAAGTACGTGGTATCACGTAACATTCCGCCAGTGCGGACGGTATTTGCTTCGTGATACATTACCCGTGTTAAAATGGACCGTTTACCAATTGTGGAAAAGGTCGATATCGTGTTGATGTTTGACTATTGAGATCAAAATGCCCAACGGGCGTGTGCTATGTATGCTGCTCGGTGTCCTGGACATCATCCAAGTGTCTGGGCCGTTCGCCGGATAGTTACGTTATTTAAGGAAACAGGAAGTGTTCAGCCACATGTGAAACGTCAACCACGACCTGCAACAAATAATGATGCCCAAGTAGGTATTTTAGCTGCTGTCGCGGCTAATCCGCACATCAGTAGCAGAAAAATTGCGCAAGAATCGGGAATCTAAAAAGCGTCGGTGTTGAGGATGCTATATCAACATCAAAAATGGTTCAAATGGCTCTGAGCACTACGGGACTTAACATCTGCGGTCATCAGTCCCCAAGAACTTAGAACTACTTAAACCTAACTAACCTAAGGACATCACAAACATACATGCCCGAAGCAGGATTCGAACCTGCGACCGTAGCAGTCGCGTGGTTCCAGACTGAAGCGCCTAGAACCGCTCGGCCACCGCGGCCTGCTACATCAACATCGATTGCACCCGTACCATATTTCTATGCACCAGGAATTGCATGGCGACGACTTTGACCGTCGTGTACAGTTCTGCCACTGGGCACAAGAGAAATTACGGGACGATGTACGCGTTCTATTTAGCGACGAAGCGTCATTCACCAACAGCGGTAACGTAAACCGGCATAAGATGCACTACGGGGAACGGAAAATCCACGATGGCTGCGACAAATGGAACATCAGCGACCTTGGCGGGTTAAAGTATGGTGCGGCATTATGGGAGGAAGGATAATTGGCCCCTATTTTACCGATGGCAATATAAATGGTGCAATGTATGCTGATTTCCTACGTAATGTTCTACCGATGTTACTACAACAATGGCGATGTACTTCCAACATGATGGATGTCCGGCACATAGCTCGCGTGCGGTTGAAGCGGTATTGAATAGCATATTTCATGACAGGTGGATTGGTAGTCGAAGCACCATACCATGGCCCGCACGTTCACCGGATGTAACGTCCTCGGATTTCTTTCTGTGGCGGAAGTTGAAGGATATTTGCTATCGTGATCCAGCGGCAACGCCTGACAACATGCGTCAGCGCATTGTCAATGCATGTGCGAAAATTACGGAAGGCGAACTACTCGCTGTTGAGAGGAATGTCATTACACGTATTGCCAAATGCATTGAGGTTGACGGACATCATTTTTAGCATTTATTGCATTAATATGTTATTTACAAGTAATCACGCTGTAATAGCATGCGTTCTCAGAAATGATAAGTTCACAAAGGTACATGCATCACATTGGAACAACCGAAATAAAATGTTCAACCGTACCTAAGTTCTGTATTTTAATTTTAAAAATCTACCTGTTACCAACTGCTCGTCTAAAATTGTGAGCCATATGTTTGTGACTATTACAGCGCCATCTGTCACAAAGAGAAAAAAATGGTCCAACTAAAACATTCATATTTCTTTACGTACTACACGAATATGTAATAAAAATGGGGGTTCCTATTTAAAAAAACGCAGTTGATATCCGTTTGACCCATGGCAGTGCTATCTAGCGCGCCAACCATAGCGCCATCTGGTTTCCCTCATCAAGCTCGACAAGTTTCGTTCTTCGCAGTTTTTTCGTTTGACGCTTATTTCGTGAGATATTTGGCGCGGTCACGATCAATGGACCACCCTATATATGGACGTGTAGGTGTAGGTATACGCCTCCCTACGTATCCTGCCGATCAACCTTATAGATAAAAACACTGTTTTATTTTAGAATACAAATGTAAAACTTGCCCAGAAGCTAAGGCTACCATCTGACGATCGGCTCAGGCCCGAAACTATTAACGGCACAATAAAAATATTTCACAAAAGGTTGTGGCAGGTTTCTGTACTTCCTACAGTGTAATTTACAAAAACAGCTGTGGTTTTCTCTAACGAACATGGATAAGAAAGTAATTGATTCGTGCCTTCTGTTAACGAATCTGTCGCAATGGAGTGAGGTGTGTGGCAAATCGGCGACGATTCACTCTTGCGGCGCTTCGCTTCGATTACGGAACATCCGCATTTCTGTGAGGAATGCTTTATGACGATAGCCCCCCTCCCACTTTTGGCCGTGGTATACAGGTCACCAGAGGCACTGGAGGAATTCGGCTGGTCACCACTCGGCGTGACCAGGCGGGTCCTCGAGATGTCGCGTCAGATGGAGGCGGTGCGCTTTCACGGCCGGACAGCCGTGACACAGTCCGCCACTCAGCGCCGGCATTCGAGGCTCGCGGCACGCGCGTTAGGACCCCCGCGGGCCGGCGCGGCGCGGCGCGTCTCCGCGGAGACAGCCAGACCGAGGCGAGACGGCTCAATCCCCGGCGTCGTCGCGTCGCGTGCCCCGCATACTCAGGCGCCGCTTTCTTCCGCCTCACGGACCTGTAAGGCATCCGTCGTCCTGTAAGGCATCCACGACGGAGGCGCCGGCGGGTCGCGTGCGAGGCACCACCACTGCATACCGTCATCACTCACTGGCGGGCGCGACACGGGTCCGGGTCCGCTCGAGGCGAGGAATATCCCTCCAGCTGGTGGAAAGTATGCCACGTTTACTGCTGTCTGTGTCACCCCCTGTTCGTTTCAGTTCAGGAATGTTGCACTGGGTAAATAAACTTTACACCGCATCTCAGGAATATACGGATAAATGGTTCAAATGGCTCTGAACACTATGGCACTTAACTTCTGATGTCATCTGTCCCCTAGAACCTAGAACTACTTAAACCTAACTAACCTAAGGACATCACACACATCCATGCCCGAGACAGGATTCGAACCCGCGACGGTAGCGGTCGCGCGGTTCCAGACTGTACCGCCTAGAACCGCTCGGCCACCACGGATGGCTACGGATAAAAGGTGGCGGCTAAGATCAGTTCGGATTCCGTAGAAATATGGGAACACGTGAGGCAATACTGACCCTACGGCTCATCTTAGAAGCTAGATTAAGAAAAGGTAAACCTACGTTTCTAGCATTTGTAGACTTAGAGAAAGCTTTTGACAATGTTGACTGGGATGCTCTCTTTCAAATTCTGAAGGTGGCGGGGGTGAGGTACAGGGCGCGAAGGGCTATTTACAACTTGTACAGCAGTTACAAGACTCGAGGGGGCACGAAAGCGAAGCAGTGGTTGGGAAGGGAGTGAGACAGGAGTGTAGCCTCTCCCCGATGTTATTCAATCTGTATATTGAGCAAGCAGTAAAGGAAACAAAAGAAAAATTCGGAGTAGGAATTAAAATCCATGGAGAAGAAATAAAAACTTTGAGGTTCGCCGATGACATTGTACTTCTGTCAGACACAGCAAAGGACTTGGAGGAGCAGTTCAATGGAATGGACAGTGTCTTGGAAGGAGGATATAAGATGAACATCAACAAAAGCAAAACGAGGATAATGGAATGTAGTCGAGTTAACTCGGATGATGCTGAGGGAGTTAGATTAGGAAATGAGACACTTAAAGTAGTAAAGGAGGTTTGCTATTTGGGGAGCAAAATAACAGATGATGGTCGAAGTAGAGAGGATGGCTCTGAGCACTATGGGACTTAACATCTATGGTCATCAGTCCCCTACAACTTAGAACTACTTAAACCTAACTAACCTAAGGACAGCACACAACACCCAGCCATCACGAGGCAGAGAAAATCCCTTTCCCCGCCGGGAATCGAACCCGGGAACCCGGGCATGGGAAGCGAGAACGCTACCGCACGACCACGAGATGCGGGCGAAGTAGAGAGGATATAAAATGTAGACTGGCAATGGCAAGGAAATCATTTCTGAAGAAGACAAATTGGTTAACATCGAGTATAGATTTAAGTGTCAGGAAGTCGTTTCTGAAAGTATTTGTATGGAGTGTAGCCATGTATGGAAGTGAAACATGGACGATAAATAGTTTGGACAATAAGAGAATAGTAGCTTTCGAAATGTGGTGCTACAGAAGAATACTGAAGATTAGATGGGTAGATCACGTAACTAATGAGGAGGTACTGAATAGAATTGGGGACAAGAGGAGTTTGTGGCACAACTTGACTAGAAGAAGGGATCGGTTGGTAAGACATGTTCTGAGGCATCAAGGGATCACAAATTTAGCATTGGAGGGCAGCGTGGAGGGTAAAAATCGTAGAGGAAGACCAAGAGATGAATACACTAAGCAGGTTCAGAAGGATGTATGATGTAGTAAGTACTGGGAGATGAACAAGCTTGCACAGAATAGGGTAGCATGGAGAGCTGCATCAAACCAGTCTCAGGACTGAAGACCACAACAACACAGCCGAAATATTGTAACTAGAATTAATGGTCTGCCCATACGCAGAAGGCCCACCTGTAAGTGTGCGCTCAGATGGAAAATCATATTTTGATACCTACAATGTGGCATGCTCGAAATGTTTGAAAACTATGGACAAAATGCTTAATATTGCACAGTGAAGATTCAGTCTACCTCTAAAAAATTTTCGTCTCTATCCTGAGGCGATGCAAGCGGCAACAGAGAATAATAACGAAACCAGCGACTATATTAGTACACTAGTGGCAAAAACAGTCAATACCGTCACTGCGCGATAGCGATGGAAATGTTACCGTTGATGGTGCCACTAAAGCGGAGTTACTATATACAGTTTTCCGTAATTCCTTCACGAAAGAAGACGACGTAAATATTCCAGAATTCGAAACCAGAACAACTGTTAGCATGAGTGACACAAACCTAGATATCTTAGGTGTTGCGAAACAACTCAAATCACTTACGAAAGGCAAGTCTTCCGGTCCAGATGGTATACCCATCAGGTTCCTCTCAGAGTATGCAGACACAATAGCGCCTTTCTTAGCAATCATATACAACCGCTCACTTGACGAAATGTCTGTTCCTGAACACTGGAAGGTAGCACAGGACACACCAATATTCAAGAAAATAAATAGGAGTAACCCATTGAATTACAGACACATATCACTGACCTCAGTTTGCAGTAGGACTTTGGAGCATATACTGTACTCCAACATTATGAATCACCTTGAAAAAAATTACTTGTTGATAAATAACCAGCTCTTTATTCCCATGAAGTAATGAGTGCTGTCGACAAGGGATCTCAGATCGATTCCATATTCCTAGATTTCCAGAAGGCTTTTGATACCGTTCCTCACAAGCGACTATTAATCAAATTGCGTGCATATGGAGCATCGTCTCAGTTGTGTGACTGGATTCGTGATTTCCTCTCAGAGAGGTCACAGTTCGTAGTGATAGACGGTAAATCATCGAGTAGAACAGAAGTGATATCTGGCGTCCGCAAGGTAGTGTCATAGGCCCTCTGCTGTTCCTGATTTACATAAATGACCTAGGTGATAATCTGAGCAGCCCCCTTAGATTGTGTGCAGATGACGCTGTAATTTACCGTCTAGTAAAATCATCAGATGATCAATTCCGATTACAAAATGATCTAGAGAGAATTTCTGTATGGTGCGAAAGGGGCAATTGGCACTAAACAAAGAAAAGTGCGAGGTCATCCACATGGGTTCTAAAAGAAATACGATAAATTTAGGGTATACGATAAATCGCACAAATCTAAGGGCTGTCAATTCGACTAAATACCTAGGAATTACAGTTACGAGCAACTTAAATTGAAAATACAACACAGATAATATTGTGGGGAAGGCGAAACAAAGACTGCGCTTTGTTGGCAGAACACTTAGAAGATGCGACAAACCCACTAAAGAGACAGCCTACATTACACTTGTCCGTCCTCTGCTGGAATATTGCTGCGCGGTTTGGGATCCTTACCAGGTAGGATTGACGGAGGACATCGAAAAACTGCAAAGATGGGCAGCTCGTTTCGTGTTATCGCGCAACAGGGGTGAGAATGTCACTGATATGATACGCGAGTTGCGGTGGCAGTCACTGAAACAAAGGCTGTTTTCTTTCCGTCGAGATCTATTTACGAAATTTCAATCACCAACTTTCTCTTCTGAATGGGAAAATATTTTGTTGACACCCACCTACGTAGGGGGAAATGATCATCATAATAAAATAAGAGAAATCAAAGCTGGAACGGAAATACTTAGGCGTTCCTCTTTCCCACGCACCATTCGAGAGTGGAATGGTAGAGAAGTATGAAAATGGTTTCATGAACCATCTGCCAGGCACTTAAGTGTAGATGTAGATGTGAACACATTCTACCAGTTTCGACACTAAATGGTGTATCTTCTGGCCCCAAGCGTAACCTGCCATTCACAACCGTTTCCACGTGCAGTGAACAGAATAGTATGCAGCGGGCTAAAATTATCTTGATTGCATACCTTTCTTGGCAGTAACAAGCCCTGCATGATCGGACGACAACTGGAAGTCCAGGAACAGCGAGTTATCGTGCGAGCGTACGGGGACGTGGACTGAGGCTGGCGACATAGCAAGATTACGCGGTTCAGGTGCAGCGTACAGTTCTACTGCGCTGTTCGGGTGCATTTCGCACAGCTCAAATGACGCATTACGAGTAGTTTTTGCATGCCTGCGAGTTGATCTGTGTACCAAAGGAAGAGGGGTCGCGTAGGATGCCACAGGAGGAATGGTCGATTTTCAGAGGTACGACAGGAACGATCAATCGAAGCACAAACACCTAGTAAACTGAGTTCTAAAATGCATACCCGAAGAGCATTGAGCAGTTATTCACCTTCAGTTCCATGAAACAAATCTCTTCTAATGTAAGTGCTTTGGGAGGAGGTATTACGGACCAAAACAAGAAGAAAATTTTCTAGTAAACATGGGCACGAAATGAATACTTATTCATTAGGATGTGTTTCACACCAACAAAGATGAAGAAATGCCTACAGCTCTTAAGGTATGCGTTTTAGGGCCCATATTACTAGACTTCTTTGCTTTAAGTGATTGTTACTGTCTTATCCCTGAATACTGAACATTCCTCCTCGGGCATCATGTATAATGGATGAAGAAAAACAGCCCACGTAAAATAAATGAAATAGTTGGGTCTCGTGAAGAAAACCGCATCTCCATCAGAAAGCGTATTATGGATTTGTGGCAGAAGAGATGGGACTCTTCCATTACTGGAAGGTCTCCTCCTGTTTCTGCTTTAATATCACGGAGAGACTTCCAAACACCGAGCGGGGTGGCGCAGTGGTTAGACACTGGACTCGCATTCGGGAGGACGACGGTTCAATCCCGCGTCCGGCCATCCTGATTTAGGTTTTCCGTGATTTCCCTAATTCACTCCAGGCAACTGCCGGGATGGTTCCTCTGAAAGGGCACGGCCGACTTCCTTCCCAATCCTTCCCTAATCCGATGAGACCGATGACCACGCTGTCTGGTCTCCTTCCCCAAACCAACCAACCAACCAACTTCCAAATGGGTCAGATTCAACCAACCGCTATTCTTGCGCACTTTGCAGCCAACGGAAAAGTGCTATAGGAACTTTCAGCTTGGGACACAAGAGTTTCACGACAACAGTATCCACAAGGCACTGCGTAATGAGCTTTATTTCGGCTTCTTGAAAGCTTCATTCATCTGACAACCAGCCAAACCTGGACGAGCGGACAATTAAAGGCCTGCACAGGGCAGAAAGACGTGAAGGATGTGACATGCCTAGAAGGAGGACAACGACTCCACAGTAGCACAGAAAGGAATGGAAATAGGTCTCAGTGAACCGTCAACTTGTCTTTGTTTCCAAAGTCCAGTTGTACTCGCATGCGAAATCAATCCTGAAAGGAGGACTGGATCTTCCGTACCGCATCTGGTGAAAGAGGAAACATCAAAGTACACAGTCGACATGCTTTACGCTCACACAGGCTCCTGAAGCCAGTTTGAGAAGGAAACCGGACGTGAATTGCCTAGACACTAAGATTACTTAACTGTACTTGTCGCTTACATCTCTTTCCAACAATGATAAATCCCACTGTTTCTTTCTGCTTCCTATTCTTCCTTTCACGCTATTAGTCATCCTTATTAGATTTTTGTGATATTAGGTGGAAGTGTAGTTTCAGTATGTAGCTTAAATGGACAGATTAGTAACAGTTGGCTTACAGAATGAACTCGTTCAGAAGAACACACATTGCCAGCGCGGCCGTCTGCCGACTGGTAATGAGGCAAGGTCACCAGTACAAATCAAATACTTTAAGCAAAAAAATGTTCAAATGTGTGTGAATTCTTATGGGACTTAACTGCTAAGGTTATCAGTCCCTAAGCTTACACACTACTCAACCTAAATTATCCCAAGGACAAACACACACACCCATGCCCGAGGGAGGACTCGAACCTCCGCCGGGACCAGCCGCAGCTACTTTAAGCATTAACGATAAAAACGTCAGCGCTTTTTTTGTATAACTTCTTTTACATGTAATGTAAAGATGTCCACTTATTTAGCTTAGTGCTGGAGCGCCAATACAGACCAATAAATATTTAAAAAAAATTATTCTTGTCACATATCGAAAAGTGATAATAAGGAAGATAAACTGCGTAATTGGTGTAGGTCATCAAGTGAACTGACGGTATAGCTTAGCACGCAGAGCGCTGACTTAGGCAATAGGGAGCCGAGTGCATCGCCCAACCCAAGTGTTCAAGTTGCTAAGCGGTTTTCCACGCTCGTTTAGGCAAACGCTGGGCTGGTCCCCAACCTCGGCCTGGGAAAATACGATACACAATACGCTAACATACTGAAGAATGGTGACACGATTTACCGACAGAGGACACAGAACACTTCCCTCTATTAGATTAACTGACGATTTCGGTAACAGTGTAAGTAGGCTGTTCAGGTTTTTATATTGGTAACGCCACGTAGCGCTCTGTATGAAAATTACTGGCTGTGCTGTGTGCAGTCTGTGGCTAGTTTGTATTGTTGTCTGCCATTGTAGTGTTGGGCAGCTGGATGTGAACAGCGCGTAGCGTTGCGCAGTTGGAGGTGAGCCGCCAGCAGTGGTGGATGTGGGGAGAGATATGGCGGAGTTTTGAAATTTGTAAGACTGTATGTCATGAACTGCTATATATATTATGACTATTAAGGTAAATACATTGTTTGTTCTCTATTAAAACCTTTCATTTGCTAACTATGCCTATCAGTAGTTAGTGCCTTCCGTAGTTTGAATCTTTTATTTAGCAGGCAGTAGTGGCGCTCGCTGTATTGCAGTAGTTCGAGTAACGAAGATTTTTCTGACGTAAGTGATTTGTGAAACGTATAGGTTAATGTTAGTCAGGGCCATTCTTTTGTAGGGATTATTGAAAGTCAGATTGCGTTGCGCTAAAAATATTGTGTGTCAGTTTAAGGACAGTCGTGTATAATTGTTCAAAGGGGACGTTTCAACAGGAAGGGGCATCCGATCACAAAGTTGAGACATGTTATTACATCATGAAAGCAGAAGACGCCGTACGCTAAAATTAACCCTAGAAAAGACAGAAAAATGTATTGAAATTGAACTGTGAGACGAAAGGAAGGAGAAGGGCATTGACATGATGCATAGGTCGTCCGTACTGGCACATATACCGACAAAAGGAACAAAGATGTCATTTAATAACAAAAATTACATGTTTGAGGAAAGAGAGGAGGGGCACGTTGAGTTTCAGCAAGTTTCTCAGTCTCTGTTGCAACATTCTGATTTCGATTCTTCTATAGTGTGCATTTAAAGCAATTTACAGAGATTACCTACCCGACTATGGAGATTAGATACCACAACTATTTTTAGAGATTGTGGAGAATACAGCGTTATAAAAACCTCAAAAACCATTTACATCATCAGTTTCGTATCTTTGGAGAGAAATGTTTGCCTTGTCTGGCGTCACTTACGTAACTAGAGGTTTACCTTTACCGAACAGCACGAAGCACAATGAGGAAGCGAGGAGCCAGAGAACGCACTCTGAGATCGCAAATCACGCGGCCGACCGCCGTAAAAACCAACGGTTCTTAGCGTGGTGCCACAGCACGACCCTGAAGGGAGACATTCCGCCTAGAGCGAGTGAGGGCTCATTTGCATCCAGCATTTCTCGAGACAAGCAAGGCAACTGGAGAACACCACCAGTGTCAATGCTGCACGACGCGCGGCCCGGGACGTCGCCGTGTATCAACGGCTGCCGTTTCCATGCAGTAACTTCAAAATGGCGCGCAAAGCATGGCTGGAAAATTTTTAGTCTTAGAAACATGGCTATTAATGTTTATGACTGGAAAATGTATGACTCCTTCACAATAACTGCATCTGTGCAGTCAACTAAGAGGGCTATTCGGAAAGTTAAGTTCCGATCGGTCGCGAAATGGAATCCACTCCGAAAATCCGACAAATTTTTGCACAGTTGTGCGGGGTAGTGTCTCTAGGACGCCCGTCGATCACGGCACGTTGCTCTATTCAATTCTGAGCGCAAAGTGAGCACGTATAGATGCCTAGAAAACAGTGTCTCTCGCTAAGTTTGAGAGCGTGGTGAAAGGTTTCGCCTGATGACGTGCAACCCGCATAACTTAACTGTCATGCGTTTCGTTCTTCTTGATAGTCTCCGGCAGTACTCTGCAGGGGCAATGAAGATGGTCCTGCAACGGTTTCGATGGGAAGTGTTTGATCACCTACAACACAGTCCGTAGCTCTCTCGTCCTGTTTCACCTCTGCTCACATTAACTGACTACTATGAAGGCAACATTTTGGCACAGACAACGAGCTGCAGACGAGTTGGCGGAAAGCACTGGAGGCTGCCTTCTATGACGAAGGTATTGCAAAGTTGGTATTACGCCACGTCAAATGTCTAAGTCGGACTATGTAGTGAAGTAACTGTAAGGGGTAGCTTACTATTGCAAATAAAATATTTTTTCTTTGCACAGTGGTTTCCATTTCGCGACCGATCGGAACTTAATTTCCGAATAGCTCTCGTATATACTAGCCAGAGACATCCACAACTGACTCTTCAGTGTAGATAAAATCACTCGAAAAACCGCTATTATTCAGCTGTGGTTCAGAAGTTATGGAGGCCCGAAAGGCTGCGTATACAGAGATATTTCGTGTAAGCTACCGATTATTTCACACACTGTTCTGAAACGTTGATAAAAAGTCAACGCAATATCAAGAAGGCGCTGAAAGTGAATTACATCAACATAATAAGGATTTGATCTACTTTCTGATGGGTCACATCCCATACTCCTATTACCAGAGCTGGAATAAGAACAGACTGCATGAGATACATGACTAAATAGGTCAAGGCGTTCTCACAAAGGTTGGGGATTATAGAGATGATAGTCACTGGTTCTCTCTCCCAGAAAATCTAAAATTTCCTTGAAAGCGGGGCTTAATAACCAACAACTTGCTCTGTGAAAAAGCGTCAAAAAAGTAGCCACAAGATTTATACAAGGCGTGTATTTATGAGGACCTAGTTTCTGTGAAACCGGCTGAAAAAAGGAATCTTCTTTGTCATCTCAGCCGTCTATTCTTCTCACGCACACCGAAATAAAGACAAATAAAACGCGAACTCTGAAGTACCTGGAACCCTTTATGCAAAGTGATGCTGGCACAAATGATGACGTATGATACAGAGTAAATGCAACGGGGATGCAACGGCGAAAATACAGAGGAGTTCTATGTGACAGAAACATCCTACTCCAAATTGACTGTGGAATAATCTACCACCGCGTACAACACTGCAAAATACCACTGAGAAATCCATCTCTGTCGTGCCGTACCGCATAACACGACTGATATTGACAGACTGCGTAAGATACAGCACCACCAGACAGCAGATCTCCATTTTTCCAATCACTTTCGATGGTATTGGAACGTACAAAGAACAGCACAGCGCATGGTAGTCTGAAGTCTACAAATCAGCTCATTGTTGACGGACAAAGAAACGAGGAGGATCAAAGAAACACTGTGGACAGAAAACCTCATTAAAGGAGCACAGCTACGTCCAGAAGACACATCGGATCGAAATAAGTATCGTATGTTGATAAGCAAAACTAACTCTATTGATCATGGGTCTAAGCTAGGAATAACAAGAAGAAGTAAAGAGCTCTGAGAACGTACACGTCCGAATGGAAGCACCCTTCCTATCTCATCTTCAAGACATCAAGACACAAGCAAACGACATTTCAAATGTCAAAATTTAGAACTTACTTCGTACATGGTTCATATTTTTAATTTAACTTTCCCTGTGTTTTATACACGCATTTAAGACTTCTCTCCCTCCCCTCCCCCTCCCACCCCCGCCCCTACACAGTGGCGGTATACTACTGACACTCGTGTCCATTTTCTTTCCGAACAATGATAGGTATCTCTGGAATTGTTACTCGCACTTGGCGGTTGCGTCAAAACAGAAAGTTGCTCCGTTCCGGCTCCGCAGCAGTTGTTTGCAAGAGCAGAAGTAACAATCAGTGTGATAGCTTGTTTATGCCGCCAGTCTGTTTCTTATTCCGCATGAACTCGTGAATTCACAAAGATAAACTTTATTGGAGTTTTATGCAAACGTGACTGCCCGCCGTCACGACATCTGAACAATTTCCTGGAAGAGCTCGGCGATTAGGGCCCTGATTGTCTGGCAGTTCCCTCACGAGATTATATTTCACGGGCTATCGAGGCAATATCTTTTTGCGGACGCGCGACGACCAGTCGAACTGATAGCGAATTTAAAGAAACGTTCTTTGGGATTAGTTACTACCGCTGTCGCACTCTCTCTCTCAACGGCGCTTCATTTGATTGCTGCAGCCAGAAATAAAGTTACGAAAGTTAAGACAGTAATATACTTTGAGAGAAGGAGAAATATAACCTTCTTTTCCAATGTATCGTACTGACTCTGAGGTATTTCATACTAGTGACGATATCAAACTGACGTATTGTATCCTTATGTCTTAGCTAGAGCAATATGAAAGTTTCATCAGATGATGATGATGATGATGTTTGGTTTTGTGGGGCGCTCAACTGCGCGGTTATCAGCGCCCGTACAATTACCCAATCTTTGCTCAGTCCAATTTCGCCACTTTCCTGGATGATGATGAAATGATGAGGACAACACAAACACCCAGTCATCTCGAGGCAGGTGAAAATCCCTGACCCCGCCGGGAATCGAACCCGGGTCCCCGTGCTCGGGAAGCGAGAACGCTACCGCGAGACCACGAGCGGCGGACGTTTCATCAAAAAGATTGCATACCGCCATTAGTAATATTAACTATCAATAAAATTTCGGGACACTCGAACGAGACTGGTGACAGAAATTCGTCGGTTAAGTCGGGTGGTGGGCAGCAAAACATTTTGCACCAAGAAGTATTCATTCAGACAAGCGTTATATTTGTACGTAGCATCTTCTCTGTTTGCTTGCATTGATCCAAGCATTTATACGAGCGATCGAGATGGCTAAACGCCCCAAGTGTGGTAGCACTCGACTCAGAGGTAGACAGTTTGAATCCTGGTAGTGGAAGAAAATTTAGTGGTCACTGCTTGCTTGGAAAAAGACAACTGGTTTTGTAATTTGAATAAAATCATTTTGGGTATTAGCTTGAGTCATTATGAAACACTAAAAAAATTAAAATGCTGCCCTTTCGACAGAATTTGCAAAGATTGTTTTCACGGCAATCAACTGTACTTAATCGCCCTGAAGAGGTAGCTGCGAAGTCGGTCGAAACGTCATCATTTTAGTAGTTTTAGTTTTTCATAATGACGTGGCCGAACACCCAGAATGATTTTACTCAAAGTGACATTTGTTGTGAAAGCCTACGAAATTATGTTGGTGGTGGTGTAATCTTTCTGACCATCAGGCTACGTGTCAATGCATTGGATTTAATCCTAAATATCTCCGCAATCTCTAGCTGAGTGACGGCATGTGACACTGCTCCAGGTGATCCGTCCGTCTATTGTGGACGTTAATCTCAAGCTGCGATTCCGCTGTCACCCTTCTCTCTCATCGTCAGGAACAACGCAGGCATGATTCTAGAGCGTACATTACCATGTCGCAGCCAGCTACAGATACGAAACAAAAAGTCACATTCCGAAACGGGAAGGTTCCCTGAGTGCTTCAGAAGAAAACCCTTTCCGTCCGTGCAACTGAACTCCAAGGTCACAGCTCAGCAAACGATGTCATATGAAGTCAGACATGGATCAGTAGGTGAGCAATCATTTACAAATGGGGACATAATTGTCGAGAACGTTGAAAAAATGGCATCGTCTGTGCTCCGTGGATTAGCGGCCAATTCTTGTTGCGTTGCACTGAGAGAAGTGCATTGATAAAGGGACTCGGTAATGGCATCCTCTACCAGCACTCGTTGCTGTAACCAGCTCTTGCACTTCTTGACTAGCAGGATCCCTCAAAGAGCTCACAGGCCATTGCGATGAAGCAGAACAATTGATTATGTTTTACTGGACGTTCAGCTGAGGTCTACACGGCCTTTCGACAACCGAATCTGTCGTTTTCTTCAGGTGGCGCGAGCTGTGTTTACGCGAGTAGTCCCTACCTTGGTGTCGCACCGGCGCTTAGCGCTGAGTTCGATCCTTGGCGCCCGCTACAATACGCCCTTTGACGTTCATTTGTTGCTCGTTGGTTTTCCGATGCTCGCAATGTTATTCCACGAAACGCCCACTCTCTCGCCGCTTTCCACCTCTGCAGGGTAAGATGGCAGACGAGGTCTTAACAAACAGAGTTGTGGAACCGAAGCCTTGCTTAAATTGAAAAATGGTTCAAATGGTCTGAGCACTATGGGACTTAACTTCTGAGCTCATCAGTCCCCTAGAACTTAGAACTACTTCAACCTAACATAAACTAAGGACATCACACACATCCATGTGAGGTTAGTGGCTAAAGTTTGTTCTCAAACTTTAGCCACTAACCTCACAGAAAGAATTGATACCCAACTAAAAATCGCGTTTCTTATGTATTACAGTAAAAGTCAACAAAATGAAGCAGACTCACACACACTGACAACATCAAAAGAAATGGCTTAACACACATAAAAAACGCACTTGAAAATGGGAATTATTTCTCGAAACGCGTCGTGCGAATAGTAAAATAAAGAAAAATCGTGACTGGTAGCAGAAGATTTATTTATTTATAAACAAACCTATTAGTTCAACCTGTTACCGCGAGTGGCGCCGTCACAGCATGTCTTCAAGATGGCTGCTCCACTTGACGTTCGTCAGAAGCAACGTGCTGTCACAAAATTCCTGTGCTGTGAAAACGAGACAGTGGGAAACATCCACAAGAGTTTCAAAACGGTGTATGGAGATGCTGCTGTGGACTGCAGTACAGTTAGTCGGTGGGCAAGGAGATTACGTGATGAAAGCGGGCACGGCAATATTGATGACTGTCCTCGCAGCGGCAGGCCGCGTACTGCACACCCTCCAGACAATGTGCAGAGAGGTAACGAATTGGTGACTACTGACAGACCCATCATAGTGAACGAATTGTCACGCTACGTTGGGATAGGGGAAGGAAGTGTTTGCAGAATACTGAATGTGTTGGCGTTGAAAAAGGTTTGTGCCAGGTGGGTTCCCAGAGTGGCTCACAAAGAAACAAGAAAAACGGTATGCAGCGAACTTTTGGAACAGTACGAGAATGGTGGAGATGAATTTCTTGGTAGAATTGTGACAGGTGATGAAACATGGCTCCATCATTTCTCACCAGAGACGAAGAGGCAATCAATGGAGTGGCATCATGCAAATTCACCCAAGAAAAAAAAAAAATCAGTACAACACCTTCTGCTGGAAAAGTTATGGCTACGGTGTTTTTCGATTCCGAAGGACTCTTGCTTGTGGACATCATGCCAAGTGGAACCACCATAAATTCTGATGCATATGTGACGACACTGAAGAAACTTCAAGCTCGACTGAGTCGTGTTCGACGACATCGGCAAAAGCAGGATGTTTCGCTGTTGCACGACAATGCACGGCCACATGTCAGTCAAAAAACCATGGAAGCGATCACAAAACTCGGATGGACAACACTGAAACACCCGCCTTACAGTCCTGACCTGGCTCCATGTGACTATCATCTCTTTGGGAAACTGAAAGACTCCCCGCGGAACAAGATTTGAAGATGATGACTTCCTTGTGCACGCTGCCAAACAGTGGCTCCAACAGGTTTGTCCAGAATTTTACCGTGCGGGTATACAGGCGCTGGTTCCAAGATGGTGTAAGGCACTTGAGAGGGATGGAAATTGTGTGGAGAAATGAAAATATTGTTCCTAAAGGATGTACCTACACAGTGTAAAGCTTTCAGTCATGTAGAATAAAAGATGGAGTTAAGAAAAATAGTGTGCATTTCTTTTGGAGTGACTCTCGTATTAATGTGACTGGACCGTGTCCTGCATGTGGAAACAGGCAATAAAGCGCTGGATTTCCTTTGCGGATACTGCAAAACCCGCAGGTTGACGGCGCTCAACTGATTGAGTTACAAGGCGATGAGCGAAGCTACCGGCGCCGTGGGTCGTGACCGGCGCACAGAGAGAGAGAGAGCCTCCGAATGCTAGCGCCCCCGGCCGCGCCGGCGCCACACACGGCTGCTATCTGCGCCGGGCCCATCCATCCGCGCGACAGGCGCACCGCACCGCCTCACGGGTGCTCCATCACCGCTACTGGGTCCCGTCCCGGCCGGCACGACCACCACTTCCACAGCACGCCACGGCCGAGGCGGGCGATTTGTCGGACATGTCAGGCGACGTTAAGCGGAGAGATAGTGGGGGTACTCAGATCGGTTATTTCCTAAAATCGTTTCGGTGTTCAATAACAACGCTGCACGGATACACAGAGATCGTTCACAATGACGGTGCAGTGCCTCTACGTTAATTAACGTCTGTGAAGCGATAAACAGAAGTACTTAGCACCTATCTTCAAGAGCACGGAGCTACAAGTAACAGACAGCTATGGAATTCAATAACAAGCTATAAGAAGGGAAGGAGTATCTTCTGTCCCAGCTCTCGGGCTATCGTCGCGACCTCGTGAAGTGGAGGTCGTAGTATCGAGTCTCATCTCTGGCAGCGGTGAGGTTTCTGAATGTGCCGTTACTGTGTAGACATTAGAGCATAATTCATACCCAATTGAATTCTTCGTGCCCAAAGACTGGAAAGTTGCACCAAAAAAATGGTTCAAATGGCTCTGAGCATTATGGGACTTAACATCTGAGGTCATCACTCCCGTAGACTTAGAACTACTTAAACCTAACTAACCTAAGGACATCACACACATCCATGCCTGAGGCAGGATTCGAACCTGCGACCATAGCAGCAGCGCAGTGCCGGACTGAGGCGCCTAGAAGTGCTCGGCCACAGAGGCCAGCCGAAAGTTGCACAGGTAACACAATATTTAACAGAGGTACTAGCAGTAATCCACTAAATTATAGGCCCATATCATTAACGTCGATATGCAGCATGATTTTGGAACATATATTGTTCTCGAGTATTATCAATTACGTCGAAGAGGACGGTGCATTGACACATACTCAAGACGGATTCAGAAAGATCGTTCTTGTGAAACGCAAATAGCTCTTTACTCACACGTAGTGCTGAGTGCTACTGACAAGCAATTTGAAATTGGTTCCGCATTTCTAGATTTCGAGAAGGCTTTTGACACTGTACCACACAAGCAGCTTGTAGTCAAATTGGGTGATTTTGGAATATCGTCCCAATTATATGACTGGATTCGTGATTTCCTGTCCGAGAGGTCACTTTTCGTGGTAATTGACGAAAAGTTCAAAAATATTCAAATGTGTGTGAAATCTTATGGGACTTAACTGCTAAGGTCATCAGTCCCTAAGCTTACACACTACTTAACGAAAATTATCCTAAGGACAAACACACAAACCCATGCCCGAGGGAGCACTCGAACCTCCGCCGGGACCAGCCGTAATTGACGAAAAGTCATCGAGTAAAACAGAAGTAAGTGATTTCTGGCGTTCCCCAAGGTAGTGTTGCATTCCCCTTGCTGTCCCTTATCTATGTAAACGATTTAGGAAACAATCTGAGCAGCTGTATTAGTTTGTTTGCAGATGATGCTGTCATATATTGTCTAGTAAACTCATCACAAGATCAAAAGAAATTGCAAAACTATTTAGAAATCTGTACTGTGCGAAAACTGGCGATTGACTCTAAATAATGAAAAGTGTGAAGTCATCCACAAGACTTCTAAAAGGAATCCGTTAAACTTTGCTTACACGACAAATCAGTCAAATCTAAAGGCCGTAAATTCTACTAAATACCTAGGAACTACAATTACGAAAAACTTAAATTGGAAAGAACTCATAGAAAATGTTGTGAGGAAGGCAAACCAACGACTGTCTTTTATTGGCATAACGTTTAGAAGATGCAACAGATGTCTTAAAGAGGCTCCCTACACTACGCTTGTCCGTCCTCTTTTGGAGTATGCTGTGTGGTGTGGGATCCTTACCACATATGATTAACGGAGTACATCGAGAAAGTTCAAAGAAGAGCATCACGTTTTGTATTATCACGAAATAGGGGAGAGAGTGTCACGAACATGATAAAGGATTTTGAGTGGACTTCATTAACACAAAAACATTTTTCGTTGCGGCGGCGTCTTCTCACGAAATTTCAATCACCAACTTTCTCCTCCGAATGCAAAAATATTTTGTTAACGCCTACCTGCGTAACAAAATAAGGGAGATCAGAGCTTCCATGGAAATATAGGTGTTCGTCTTTTCCGCACGCCATTCGATAGTGGAATGATAGGGAATTATTGTGAACGTGTCTCGATGATCCGTCTGCCAGGCACTTAAGTGTGATTTGCAGAGTATGCATGTAGATGCAGATGTAGATGTATGGCCTGCGTGGCGTTGTTCTTTCCTTTCATGTTTTCGCACGTGATGTCTGAGGACCTGCTTTGGTACAGATTTTATGTATGTCTTTGGAGTGTCACTCTTTTAGTCCATAGTTGGACAGAGTCGACCGTTTTCACGTACACTACAAGTACCTGACGTTGCAGCCGGTCTAGACCTTCGATATACATTCCTGGAGTACTAGCTGAATCTCGCTGCAACAGTTTCGTGACTCTAAGGGAGTATCGAATCCTGTGGTGCTCTTCACTAGCGCACGGAAATGTGCAACTTTCGAGATTACAGCATTTACCAATTCTAGTATTTAGTATTTATCAATCTACGGGAGGCTTTTGACGTTACAAGAGGCGATGAAAATACAGAGTGTCTACACCGAAATTTCGTATTGTGTAAGGCAATTTAAAAAACCAGTAAATCTTTCTTTGTTTCAGGTCTGACCTTTCCGTTGGGTGCCGGAGGACTTTAAGTTGCTACCTAAATTTCTTCACCATCTGGTGCACTTTCATTGTTGAATTGTTGTTGGTAGAAGCGGAAATTGCGTCAGTTCAGGAGAAGGCAGAAACTGTGCTTTGGTACGCAGAGTTTAAACCCATTATTATGGTGCAAAAGGTAGTTTCGTGGTGTTTAGAGGGAAGCAGCAACAGACGCCAAGAGCATAAAAGCGTGGACAGTCGGTTTCTGGAAACTGGCAGCACTGCAAAGGGGCAAGGAGGAGCTCAGCGGGTCTCTGAAGAACAAGTTGAGAATATCCGCCAAACATTCCAACGAAGTCCACGAAAATCAGTTCGTCAAGCTTCACGAGAACTTGAGTTGCTTAGTGCAGCTGTTAGAAAAGCGTGATGATAAGCAGCGGCGATACGAATTTGCATGTGAAATGCTTAAACGAATCGGCCGGAATCCTGAATTCCAATGAAGTGTAATTTTTTCTGACGAGGCGACATTCTTGTCTCTGGAACTGTGAACAAGCATGACGTTCGAATTTGGAGGTCGCAGAATTCACACAGTGTAAGGGTAAAGAAAGATTAAGGAAAGGCAAACCTACGTTTCTAGCATTTGTAGACTTAGAGAAAGCTTTTGACAATGTTTACCGGAATACTCTCTTTCAAATTGTGAAGGTGGCAGGGGTAAAATACAGTGCGCGAAAGGCTATTTACAATTTGTACAGAAACCAGATGGCAGAGTCGAGGGACATGAAAGGGAAGCAGTGGTGGGGAAGCGGGGTAAGACAGGGTTGTAGCCTCTCCCCGATGTTATTCAATCTGTATATTGAGCAAGCAGTAAAGGAAACAAAAGAAAAATTCGGTGTAGGTATTAAAATCCACGGAGAAGAAATAAAAACTTTGAGGTTCGCCGATGACATTGTAATTCTGTCAGAGACAGCAAAGGACTTGGGAGAACAGTTGAACGGAATGGATAGCGTCTTGAAAGGAGGATATAAGATGAACATCAACAAAAGCATAATAAGGATAATGGAATGTAGTCGAATTAAGTCGGGTGATGCTGAAGGTATTAGATAAGGAAATGAGACACTTAAAGTAGTAAAGGAGTTTTGCTATTTGGGGAGCAAAATAACTGATGATGGTCGAAGTAGAGAGGATATGAAATGTAGACTGGCAATGACAAGGAAAGCGTTTCGGAAGAAGAGATATTTGTTAACATCGAGTATAGACTTAAGTGTCAGGAAGTCATTTCTGAAAGTATTTGTATGGAGTGTAGCCATGTATGAAAGTGAAACGTGGACAATAAATAGTTTAGACAAGAAGAGAATAGAAGCTTTCGAAACGTGGTGCTACAGAAGAATGCTGAAGATTAGATGGGTAGATCACATAACTAATGAGGAAGTATTGAATAGGATTGGGGAGAAGAGAAGTTTGCGGCACAACTTGACCAGAAGAAGGGATCGGTTGGTAGGACATGTTCTGAGGCATCAAGGGATCACCAATTTAGTATTGGAGGGCAGCGTGGAGGGTAAAAATCGTAGAGGGAGACGAAGAGATGAATACACTAAGCAGATTCAGAAGGATTTAGGTTGCAGTAGGTACTGGGAGATGAAGCTTGCACAGGATAGGGTAGCATGGAGAGCTGCATCAAACCAGTCTCAGGACTGAAGACCACAACAACAACAACAAGGGTAAAGGTACGAGATAGCCCGAAAGTGAACCTTCGGTGTGGCCTCATGTGTGACAAGGTAGTTGCACCGTACTTTTTTGCCAAAACAACTGTCACAGGAACGACATACCTAGACATACCGGAATCTTTGTATTTCCCGAGAGACTTGCAACCAAGCCTTTGGTTTCAGCAAGACGGTGCTCCACCCCACTGGTCGCTGGATGTTCGGAAAGCTCTGAATGCAACATTTTGAGGACGCTGGATTGGACCAGGCGCACCCATGAATTGGCCTCCACGTTCTCCTGACATCACACGGCTGGAGTTTTTTCTCCAGAGCTACGACAATGACAGGGTGTTCGCGAGTGCAGTGCGAGACACAAAGGACGTCAGTACTCGGGTATGTAAGTCACTGACGCCATTCCTTCGGACATGTTGCAGCGGACCTGGATGGAAATTGAAAACAGATCCGACACTCTTCGTGTCACCGCAGGGGCTCACGTGGAAGTGCTTTCATTTGTTATTGTACTTCTTTTTCCAAAACGTATCTTCACATACAACTTATTTTTGTGAAAAAAGCCGCGCGGTTTGAGACGTCATGTCACGGACTGCGCGGCCCCTCCCGCCGGAGTTTCGAGTCCTCCCTCGGGCTTGGCGTGTGTCGTTCTTAGCATAAGTTAGTTTAAGTAGTGTGTAAGTCAAAGGCCCGATGACCTTAGCAATTTGGTCCCTTAGGAATTCACACACAATTGAACATTTTTTGTGAAAAAAATATTGTTGTTTCATTTAGTTTTGTATATGGAACATATTTAAAGTAAGGAATTTCGGTGTAGACACTCTGTATATTAGAAACACGATGATTACAGGAGCTGTTAGCAGGCAGCAAGCGCAATGTGGCAAGATGCGGCAGTATGGCGTGCGGCGTACCTCGGGCAGCGCGATGGGAGTCTCTATGGCGGCGGCGCCGGGGGCGGCGGCGGGCTCCGGCGTCTCGGACCGCGCGTCGTGCCACTCGACGGCCTCGCCGTCCGACGCCGGCAGCGCGCCGTCGACGTCGCACGCGGCCGCGCTCTGCTCGCACCTGTCGCGGTCCTCCGTTGCGGCACTTTCCGCGTCCAGATTCGCGTTCACCGACTTGTCCGCGGTGCACCTGCCGCCTCCACTCGTCCGATCCTCGGGAATTTCCTCGAGGGCGGCCGCGCCGCGTTCCGTGCCGCCCTCGTTCCTGGAGTCCAGCACGTCTCCGGGCCCGCCCCGGCCCGGCCTCAGCTCGACGCTGTCGGGCAGGCGTCCCCCCTCGGCCGGCCGCCTCCCGCCGCCGCCGCCGCCGGACGCCCGCCTCGCGCCGCGCACCACCTCCGCGTCGTCGCGCGGCGCCACCTCCCGGGCGGCGTCGGGCGCCGCCATCCCGCCGGCCGCCACCTCCCCGTCTTCGGCGGACGCGGCGCCGTCGGACGCGTCGGCGGAGTCATCGTAGAGGTCGCGTGCCCGCAGCACTTCGACCCTGTCGAGTGGCAGTTCGCAGACGTGTTCCTCGCACACGTGCTCCTGGCTCTGCTCCGCCACGTGGTAGTGCTCGACGTACCAGGAGGAGGTCCTGGCCGGCTCCTCCGCGCCCTGCGACGACGACGAGCCTCCGGAGGCGGCCCGCCGGCACTTCTTCAGGTAGCTGCGCACCCGCTTGGCTCGCCCGCCGGACTTGCGTCTCTCCACCACCGGCTGCTCTTCCTGCAGCTGCTGCTGCTGCTGCTGCTGTTCTTCCTTAGCTTTCTGCTGCTGCTGCTGCTCTTGCTTGCGCTTTTGCTTCTCCTGCTTCTTGCTCTGTTGCTGGTCCTGTTTCTGCCTGCTCTGCACCTGGGGCTGTGCCGGCACCGTCGGCGGTGCCGCAGCAGCTTGGTCCTCACAGCCGAAAAACTCGTCCCTCCTCTGCCAGAGTTCAGGGTCCGGAGGGATGGGCGGCTCCTCGGGATTTACCTGCAACACCGTCACAAGCGACACCGTCAATTGTGGCAAAAAAATGTTGTTGTTACATATAGCTACAGTAGAAAATCATATTTTTTTTAAAGAAAGGTGACAAAATGGATTGTAGTAATTATAGAGGCCTATCGCTATTACCAGTATGTTCCAAACTTTTCTCGAATATTTTGCTAAGCAGGCTTCCACCATATGCAGATGAAATTGTGGGGGATTACCGAGCCGGCTTTCGGAGGAACAGATCAACGATAGACCAAATATTCACCCTGCGTCAAATTTTGGAAAAGAAATGAGAAACAATAAACCAGTTCATAATCTTTTCATAGATTTTACAAAAGCATATGATTCACTATTGCAATCAAAATTGTACAGAATTCTTTTGGAACTTGGAATACCAAAGAAATTTGTTGGACTTATAGAAGTGAGTTTGTAAAACACAAAAGGTACAGTACGCGTGGGGAAATTGGATTCAGAAGAATTTGTAATAAAGAACGGACTTAAGCAGGGAGATGCCCTGTCTCCGCTACTTTTTAATTCAGTACCGGAATATATTTTACGAATGGAAGCAGATAATTCAGAGGGTGTGGAGTTAAATGGAAATAGTAAGATATTAGGGTATGCAGATGATCTAAACCTCATTAGCGATAGGAAAGAATCTGTAACAGCAAATGCGAATGCGTTAATCAAGGCTAGTGAAGATGTAGGTCTAAGGATAAGTGAAGACAAAACTAAATACCTGGTTACTACTAGAATGCCAACAGCAGTAGATCAGGAAATGTTAAGAGTTGGAGACATGCAGTTTGAAAAAGTGAACACATTTAAGTATCTAGGCGTGGACATCACTTCGAGAAATGAGATTGTATCCGAACTGAAGAAGAGATTACGGGCGGTAAATGCGTGCTACTTCGCATTGAATAGATTACTTTCATCACGGATATTGTCTAGGAATTTAAAGATTAGAATATACAAAACTATTATTCTACCAGTTATGCTGTATGGGTGTGAGACTGTGCAAAATGAAAAGCCGTTTAGAGTATTTGAAAACAAAATTTTGAGGAAAATTTTCGGAGCAAAAAGGGATGACATTAGCGGAGAGTGGCGAAAACTGCATAACGAAGAGGTTCACGAACTCTATTCAAGCCCTGACATAATCAGTATTATTAAATCACGTAGGCTGCGATGGGCGGGTCACGTACCTCGAATGGATGAGAGCAGGGCAGCGCGCAAAGTACTGGTAGGGCACCTAGAGGGAAAACGTCCCGTGGGGAGACCGAGGCGTAGATGGGAGGACAATGTGAAGGCCGATTTGAGGAGCCTAGGTATTGAAGGGGAATGGAAGGAAATAGCCCAAGACAGGGACAGATGGCGAAAATACGTTGCTTCGGTAAGGGACTCTCGAGTCCGGTATGACCAGTGAGTAAGTAAGTAAGAAAATCATCCCGCAATACGTATTTTCACGTGTCACTGCGTATCATCGCGAAAGTACAGAGAGGTCCAAAAAAAATGTATCCACTGTCTAAAAGTCCATAACTGGCAAACTAATTGACGGAGTTGTCTCATCTTTGGTAGTGTAACAGTTTGTAGCCGCGCGGGATTAGCCGAGCGAAAAATGGTTCAAATGGCTCTGAGGACTATGGGACTTAACTGCTGAGGTCATCAGTCCCCTAGAACGTAGAACTACTTAAACCTAACTAACCTAAGGACATCACACACATCCATGCCCGAGGCAGGATTCGAACCTGCGACCGCAGCGGTCGCGCGGTTCCAGACTGTAGCGCCTAGAACCGCTCGGCCACTCTGGCCGGCGATTAGCCGAGCGGTCGAGGCGCTGCATTCATGGACTGTGCGGTTGGTCCCGGCGGAGGTTCGAGTCCTCCCTCGAGCATGGGTGTGTGTGTTTGTCCTTAGGATAATTTAGGTTAAGTAGTGTGTAAGCTTAGGGACAGATGACCTTAGCAGTTAAGTCCCATAAGATTTCACACATGTAATAGATTGTAGTTCCGGCAATCGCCACAAAAGCGTTGTATTGCGTTGTTTTGTCAGATGATGGTTCAAATGGTTCAAATGGCTCTGAGCACTATGGGACTTAACATCTGAGGTCATCAGTCCCCTAGAACTTAGAACTACTTAAACCTAATTGACCTAAGGACATCACACACATCCATGCCCGAGGCAGGATTCGAACCTGCGACCGTAGCGGTCACGCGGTTCCGGACTGAAGCGCCTAGAACCGCTCGGCCACAACGGCCGGCTTGTCAGATGACAGTCGCCACATAGTCAGTGTTTTGTTCTTAGTTGCACCTAGTTATTCGAGTAATCATGGCTGGCGCAAGGCTTACATTCGATGAAAGGAAGTCAGTTTTGAAGTGGTATTTTAAGCACGAAAATATTAATGAGGTTCAGCGGCAGTGACGAAATGAGTATCAAACAGAGCCACCGTCACGTTTAACGATTCGTCGCACTCGAGACAAATTTGAAGCCCAAAGCTGTGTTAAAGATGTACACAAACAACGATCTGGAAGACCTCGAACAGTAAAAAGTCCAGCTAACTCCCGTCGTGTGTTACAACAATTCACTCGCTCACCACAGAAGTCTGTGAGACAGCGTGCCCGTGAAACTGGACTGAGTCGCTCAAGTGTTCGGCGAATTTTGAAGACAGCAAAGTGGAAGTGCTACATCCCACGATTGCTGCACGCAGTGAACGAGGACAACCCAGATCGTAGAATGGAGTACTGCGAGTGATTTACTGACATGGTGCGCAACGATGAAAAGTTTGTCGTCTGATGAGGCACAGTTCAAACTCAATGGTACAGGAAATCGCCACAATTGCGTCTACTGGGCCGCCGAAAATCCGAACGTCCATGTAGACAAAGCCGTGAATTTGCCAGGAGTAAATGTGTGGTGTGGGTTGCCTTACCGGGGCTTGATTGGGCCATTCTTCTTTGACGGCAGTTACCAGTGAGGTGTACCTTCAGAAGCTTCAGACATCCATTTTACCTGCCATTCCAGACTTGTATGGAGACGGAAGAGTTTACTTTCAACAAGATGGTGCCCCAGCCCACTACCAAAATCGTGTTACGGCGTATCTCGACGAAAATCTACCAGGAAGATGGATAGGCCGTAGAGGTGCTGTGGAGTACCCACCACGTTCCCCAGACCTAACTCCTCTGGACTTTTACCTGTGAGGAACACTAAAGAACGTCGTTTATCGACAAAAGCCACGTACATTGGATGAACTTCGAGAATCCGTCGTACATTCATGTGCAAATATACAACTGAACACAGTGCAGTCAGTAGTTCGTGCTGCACTTCGGCAGCACCGTTTGTGTCTGACCATTTCGAACACCTACAGTGATATCTTTAAGTTGGACTTTAAGCTACACTTTCACCAAAAATGAGACAACTCCGTCAATTAGTTTGCAAGTTACGGACTTTTAAACAGTGGATACATTTTTTTGGACCCCTCTGTATTAATACCTCCAAACATAAACATTTTGAAAATAATAACAATAATAATAATAATAAAACGTAAGTAACAGAAAAGCAATAACGCACACTTTCTGGCGTCTCAGTAAAATTTGCAGGCATACATCCTAAATTAGAAAAGTAAATGTAATAACGAAGCGAAGGTTGCAAAAAGTTAGAACACATAATTTCTGGCGATTTTCTATAATTTTGCTGATTATTTCGCTGTATAATTTACAGAAATTGACTTTCTCGCATCCTTATGCATCCAGATCTGAGCATATCAGTAGATGGTCTGAACGCGTAACAGCGCTTTTACAAACAGGACATTCATTTCTGGGAAGGAGTCCTATCCTGTTTAGAGATACGCCTAGGCAGTTAGTATACGTAGTGTTCTAATTCAGAATTGGCTGCTCGTTCCTCCCTCGGTTTATTCATGAATAACACCGAATATTCTTGTATGTTCCCCCAAACTTTTCGTTTTGACTTACTTGTTAGGTCTGTTACATGGGAATCTACAACTGTTTTGTCGACAAGCTTTTTAAGTATCAGGTGGAATAGGTTTTTGTTATACAGGGTCATTTCACAGAGAAGACAGCAGCAAACAGCCACTTTCTACAATGCTATTTGCTTATTTAAATAGCGCCGTTACCAGTTTCGAACTGAAAGGCTCATCTTCAGATGGCTAGTTCACGTTACGATACATTTTACATTTGCTTTTTCACAAATTTCCTTATGAACCGCGTCATTCCGTTCCAGTGCTGACTGCCTGTCATCATGCAGCAGCAAAGACTGTATGATGCACTTTTTTAAATACATTTATACACATCATCTGAAGTACTGCCCACACACCCACAAATTTCATCACAAGGAAGTATGTACACAAAGATGGTGATGCCGCAGCCATAGCGATATTATAATTTTCCGAGCAAATGCATCGTTCTAGGGAGAACCAGAAGCATAAACAACCATCCAGTAGCCGGCCGCAGTGGCCGTGCGGTTAAAGGCGCTGCTGTCTGGAACCGCAAGACCGCTACGGTCGCAGGTTCGAATCCTGCCTCGGGCATGGATGTTTGTGATGTCCTTAGGTTAGTTAGGTTTAACTAGTTCTAAGTTCTAGGGGACTAATGACCTCAGCAGTTGAGTCCCATAGTGCTCAGAGCCATTTGAACCATTTTGAACCATCCAGTGTGGCGCTTACACCAGCATTGCCACTGCGAGGGTTGGAGATGTCTGGAGTGTGTGGCGTGGGACAGAGATGCAGAAAGCAGACTGGCGACCCTGCAAGGAATCCTCCATCTTCCTCCATGCAGTAGGCATTGCGTGCCCACCTTCTTACTTACAAACCACTATAGTAACGACGCCGAGCACAGAGCTTGGAAACATGTGGCATAGGAGAGTGATTTCTATGGTTATTCCACATGTGATTATATTCTGCATACAGTTCGTCAGAGTTATCGTCAATACTTAAAATGACAGGGAAGAGCAACGTAACCAGAGTAATGTAACCACGTAATGACAATCTCCAGACTGTAACTAGCTAGGGCAATACAAAGTTTTTGTCAAATCATTGTTGCAGGTATTATCAACAGTCTCAGATGTATAATATCAATATTACTGAAATATACCCATCGTGAATAAAGTAAACAATGTGTTTTAAGTATCATTTCAAAATGATCTATCTGGAATAAAGACCATGTAATGGACAAAACTGTGGGTCTTGAAGTATTCTAGATAAGGAGAATGCAAACTCTTTTAACAGCTATCTCTTTTTTACATGTACGAACCTGATCCGCATTTAGCTCGACTGTCTCTCTAAGAAAAAACTTGAACACATGGCGTTATGATACACTCTGAAGCTGAACTACTTCATAATTTAAAGCTCTGTTGAAGAGGAATTGGAAAGTAAAGTCTCCTCCGTATTAAGGCCAGCTGAGACTGATGTCCAGCTCACTTTAAGAAGTAACAGGGAAGCAGCGACCATGCTCCGTGTAATGAACGCTGGCAGCATTGAGCTGGAAGATAAGCGGAACAAAGGAAAATTTACGTCAGGATGTACTCAAGACTATTTAAATCTCATTCTTGACGAGTTCCAGTGAAATGTCATAACCACTGAGTCACCTCCTTGCTTCTTGGCAGATCGCGTCTTGAAGCCTGGTTCCAGTATAGAACAACTGGACAATATATGAACCTGTCAAACTTTCCGTTGCGCCGTACACTCTGTTGCATCATGAGTTCGATTCTGGAAGCTCTTTAACTACACTCATGTTCAAAAAAAGACAGACTAGCTTGAATCACTGGAGACAGGACGTTCATATACACAGGACATGTACATTAGTATGTTCTGCAGAAATGATTCTCATTTCAGCCTTCTCGGTTCAGTATGTGCCCTGTTGCCCAGTAGGCACAGGGTCCGCCATGGGACCTGGTAACTTGTTCCATGTTTGACGGCATCGACGCATGTAAAGCGCGAATGGCGTCCTATGGTATTCCCATCCGTGCTGCATTCACCTGGTTCCAGGGTCCATCTGTGGTGGTTGGCACTGGGTGACAGAGCTGCACCCACCGTTTCACCATGTTGTTGTTGTTGTGGTCTTCAGTCCTGAGACTGGTTTGATGCAGCTCTCCATGCTACTCTATCCTGTGCAAGCTTCTTCATCTCCCAGTATCTACTGCAACCTACATCCTTCTGAATCTGCTTAGTGTATTCATCTCTTGGTCTCCCTCTACGATTTTTACCCTCCACACTGCCCTCCAATGCTAAATTTGTGATCCCTTGATGCCTCAAAACATGTCCTACCAACCGATCCCTTCTTCTAGTCAAGTTGTGCCACAAACTTCTCTTCTCCCCAATCCTATTCAATACCTCCTCATTAGTTACGTGATCTACCCACCTTATCTTCAGCATTCTTCTGTAGCACCACATTTCGAAAGCTTCTATTCTCTTCTTGTCCAAACTAGTTATCGTCCATGTTTCACTTCCATACATGGCTACACTCCATACAAATACTTTCAGAAACGACTTCCTGACACTTAAATCTATACTCGATGTTAACAAATTCCTCTTCTTGAGAAACGCTTTCCTTGCCATTGCCAGTCTACATTTTATATCCTCTCTACTTCGACCATCATCGGTTATTTTACTCCCTAAATAGCAAAACTCCTTTACTACTTTAAGTGTCTCATTTCCTAATCTAATTCCCTCAGCATCACCCGACTTAATTTGACTACATTCCATTATCCTCGTTTTGCTTTTGTTGATGTTCATCTTATATCCTCCTTTCAAGACACTGTCCATTCCGTTCAACTGCTCTTCCAAGTCCTTTGCTGTCTCTGACAGAATTACAATGTCATCGGCGAACCTCAAAGTTTTTACTTCTTCTCCATGAATTTTAATACCTACTCCGAATTTTTCTTTTGTTTCCTTTACTGCTTGCTCAATATACAGATTGAATAACATCGGGGAGAGGCTACAACCCTGTCATACTCCTTTCCCAACCGCTGCTTCCCTTTCATGCCCCTCGACTCTTATAACTGCCATCTGGTTTCTGTACAAATTGTAAATAGCCTTTCGCTCCCTATATTTTACCCCTGCCACCTTTAGAATTTGAAAGAGAGTATTCCAGTCAACATTGTCAAAAGCTTTCTCTAAGTCTACAAATGCTAGAAACGTAGCTTTGCCTTTTCTTAATCTTTCTTCCAAGATAAGTCGTAAGGTCAGTATTGCCTCACGTGTTCCAACATTTCTACGGAATCCAAACTGATCTTCCCCGAGGTCGGCTTCTACCAGTTTTTCCATTCGTCTGTAAAGAATTCGCGTTAGTATTTTGCAGCTGTGACTTATTAAACTGATAGTTCGGTAATTTTCACATCTGTCAACACCTGCTTTCTTTGGGATTGGAATTATTATATTCTTCTTGAAGTCTGAGGGTATTTCGCCTGTCTCATACATCGTGCTCACCAGATGGTAGAGTTTTGTCATGACTGGCTCTCCCGAGGCCATCAGTAGTTCCAATGGAATGTTGTCTACTCCCGGGGCCTTGTTTCGACTCAGGTCTTTCAGTGCTCTGTCAAACTCTTCACGCAGTATCTTATCTCCCATTTCGTCTTCATCTACATCCTCTTCCATTTCCATAATATTGTCCTCAAGTACATCGCCCTTGTATAAACCCTCTATATACTCCTTCCACCTTTCTGCCTTCCCTTCTTTGCTTAGAACTGGGTTGCCATCTGAGCTCTTGATATTCATACAAGTGGTTCTCTTCTCTCCAAAGGTCTCTTTAATTTTCCTGTAGGCAGTATCTATCTTACCCCTAGTGAGACAAGCCTCTACATCCTTACATTTGTCCTCTAGCCATCCCTGCTTAGCCATTTTGCACTTCCTGTCGATATCATTTTTGAGACGTCTGTATTCCTTTTTGCCTGCTTCATTTACTGCATTTTTGTATTTTCTCCTTTCATCAATTAAATTCAATATTTCTTGTGTTACCCAAGGATTTCTATTAGCCCTCGTCTTTTTACCTACTTGATCCTCTGCTGCCTTCACTACTTCATCTCTCAGAGCTACCCATTCTTCTTCTACTGTATTTCTTTCCCCCATTCCTTTCAATTGTTCCCTTATGCTCTCCCTGAAACTCTCTACAACCTCTGGTTCTTTCAGTTTATCCAGGTCCCATCTCCTGAAATTCCCACCTTTTTGCAGTTTCTTCAGTTTCAATCTGCAGTTCATAACCAATAGATTGTGGTCAGAATCCACATCTGCCCCAGGAAATGTCTTACAATTTAAAACCTGGTTCCGAAATCTCTGTCTTACCATTATATAATCTATCTGATACCTACTAGTATCTCCAGGATTCTTCCACGTATATAACCTTCTTTTATGATTCTTGAACCAAGTGTTGGCTATGATTAAGTTATGCTCTGTGCAAAATTCTACAAGGCGGCTTCCTCTTTCATTCCTTCCCCCAATCCATATTCACCTACTATGTTTCCTTCTCTCCCTTTTCCTACTGACGAATTCCAGTCACCCATCACTATTAAATTTTCGTCTCCTTTCACTACCTGAATAATTTCTTTTATCTCGTCATACATTTCATCTATTTCTTCATCATCTGCAGAGGTAGTTGGCATATAAACTTGTACTACTGTAGTAGGCATGGGCTTTGTGTCTATCTTGGCCACAATAATGCGTTCACTATGCTGTTTGTAGTAGCTAACCCGCACTCCTATTTTTTTTATTCATTATTAAACCTACTCCTGCATTACCCCTATTTGATTTTGTATTTATAACCCTGTAATCACCTGACCAAAAGTCTTGTTCCTCCTGCCACCGAACTTCACTAATTCCCACTATATCTAACTTTAACCTATCCATTTCCCTTTTTAAATTTTCTAACCTACCTGCCCGATTAAGGGATCTGACATTCCACGCTCCGATCCGTAGAACGCCAGTTTTCTTTCTCCTGATAACGACGTCCTCCTGAGTAGTCCCCGCCCGGAGATCCGAATGGGGGACTATTTTACCTCCGGAATATTTTACCCAAGAGGACGCCATCATCATTTAATCATACAGTAGAGCTGCATGTCCTCGGGAAAAATTACGGCTGTAGTTTCCCCTTGCTTTCAGCCGTTCGCAGTACCAGCACAGCAAGGCTGTTTTGGTTAATGTTACAAGGCCAGATCAGTCAATCAACCAGACTGTTGCCCCTGCAACTACTGAAAAGGCTGCTGCCCCTCTTCAGGAACCACATGTTTGTCTGGTCTCTCAACAGATACCCCTCCGTTGTGGTTGCACCTACGGTACGGCCATCTGTATCGCTGAGGCACGCAAGCCTCCCCACCAGCGGCAAGGTCCATGGTTCATGGTTCACCATGGTTCACCATACCCCACACATTTTCGACTGGCGATAGGACTGCTGATCTGGCAGAACAGGGCAAAAGTCTGACATCTTGTCATGCCAAGAAGGCTCGTGTTCGTTCAGCAACATGTGGTCGTGCATTGTCTTGCTTAAAAATGGCGTCTAGGGCTCTGTGATGAAAGGGTCACAGGATGTCATTCACGTAGGTCTCATCGGTCACAGTGCCCTGGACACGCGCCAACAGTGATTTCAGGTTGTACCCAATAGCACCCCACACCATAAGGCCTTGAGTTGGGGCTGTACGTCTTGTGCAAATGCAGTCACTGTGGTGCCGCTCCCCTTGTCTGTTACGAACCAAAATGCGGCGACCATTTTCAAACAAACAGAACCTGTATCTCTCCGAAAACACTATCGGAGGCCATTCCTGTCCCCATGACGTCGTTCCATAGACGATTGTCATCTAGCATATTTTTGCACATTTGTCAGAGGCTGGGGGAGAAGTGGACGACGCTCACGTAACCGATGCCGTAATAAACGGCGACGGACTGTCACCCGTGATAGTGTACGATGTATTACACTGCTATACTGTTGCGCCAGAGCCGAGGAGGACGCAGATATGTCCTGCAATGCAGTTTGGATGAGGAGTCGAGCCGGCAGTTGTGGCCGAGTGGTTCTAGGCGCTTCAGTCCGGAACCGCGCTGCTGCTATGGTCGCAGGTTCGAATCCTGCCTCGGGCATGGATGTGTGTGATGTTTACGTAGTTCTAAGTTCTAGGGCACTCATGACCTCAGATGTTAAGTCCCACAGAGCCGTCCGAGAAGTCGATCTTCTCTGGGGTTGGCCTGGATGGTGCGATCTGACCGAACTCGTCGCATTCTACAGCCTTCCGTGAACCATTCTGCACACACCCGTTGCACTACGGAAACACTTCGTCCCACACGAGCAGTAATTTCCTGTACGGATTCATCACATTCTCTCGTTCCAAAAATACGCCGTCTTTCAAACTCACTGATTTGACGGTATCGTTCACGGATACGTCTGTGAGCCATCCTGCACTTCTGCTACTGTCACACTCATCCATTACCTTCGGTTTATAAACGACAGCCGCAGGCACATTTTACCTGTAGGTGGTGTTGCGCCACGATATCTATCTTGACCTTGAACCCGCGGTCCGACATGGTTCAAATGCTAATAATTTCCACAGAACATACTGATTTACATGTCCTGTGAATATGAATCTCCTATCTCTAATCGTTCAAGGTGGTCTATTTTTTTCTGAACATGAGTGTATTTGCATCTAGATAAGATGTAATATTCAGTTAAGCTCAAAAACAAAACAAATAAATAAAAATACCTATCGCAACTGCTTATCTAACAAACTTAAAGCATTACAGTGGAGTAGTGAAATCAGGATAATAAGCTTAATGAATTAGAAATAATAAAAAGAAGACTTATATGGAAACTATTATGTCCTCAGAAAAACACAGGATTTTGAAAATCATGAAATAGCGACGAAATTCTGAGTACATTGAAAATATATCAAAACCAATGAGGACGATGAGGTTACAATTTTTTGGACATATTTACAGAGTGGATGACAAGTAGCTCTTCAAATATCTTAGCGAAAAGAAATTAACAACCACCTGTATTGAAGACGTTAGGACAAACTTGGAAAGGAGAAACGTAAGAGAAGAAGTACTGGAAAGACAGATTTTAAACCCGGAGGGAAAAAGTAACGAGCACAAGGCGGTCTGAAGAAAGGAAAAAGAAAAGGTGAAACAATGAAAGAATGCTGGAATAAAAGGGAAGAACAACAAAGGATTAAGAATTAAAATTGCAACGTCGCGCCCAGAATGCCTTAACGCAAGGGAAAAAAAAGCAAAAAGGGAGTGTTACTTTACATGAGTTATTTCCAGAAAGAAACTTCTTGTTTTTGTTTCTTTTTTTTCTTTTAAGGAAAGAAATCTTTCACAACCGGACGTAAGTATAAATGAAAAAGTAATAAGATCGAATTACCAATTGCAGTTAACGATTCGTCTTCAAGGGTATTAAAAAGAAGATGAACCTAGAGATTACATAAGTTTCAGACCAATCCTTCAATTGCTTCCAGAGGAATAAGTGCTCACGCCAGCGGGGGTTTCAGATGTTGATAACCTGTTGTGTAAATACAGGTGCGCTTCCAGACACCTCCAGTCCGCAACCTGTACATGTTCCTGGAGACCACAGGTTGAGGAACAGGACCGGCAACCCAAAAAAAGCGAGCGGAGGGAGTCGTTTAGCGATTCACCAGGGTGAAGGTCCCACTAATCTGGGGGACAATCTGTTCCCAATCACAGCCTCCATCGGATAAGAGAGGGTAGCAGCCCGTCGCGTTAACGTGTGATCGTCGCTGCGTGACCAATTAGGGCATTAGCTGCGGGGGCAGCGCCGGCAGCGCCGTCCCGACACCGCGATAGCCGGCAGGTCAGGGGCCGGGGGCGCTCGGCGAATACGGTGGGAGCGGCCAGCCAAAAGCGAAAGCTGCGCACTTCAAGTGCGCCACACACTCGTTAACGAACGGTGCATACACCGATAGTGTGCAAGTGGGAGTTTCTTTTGTTTGTGTCAGATATGCTAGCGTCGCCTTGATAGGGATAGTACTAGCATAGTAACAGGTCAGCCAAACAAGGATACAAATACACATCAGCTTACAACTTTTTGGAGGAAGTACGTACTGGCGCGTCCTGTTTTTCAGAATGACCATTTGAGACACTCTTTGATTTTCTTTGTCAGTTTGTACTTACTCCATCTTTGCGCAATATACACTCCTGGAAATTGAAATAAGAACACCGTGAATTCATTGTCCCAGGAAGGGGAAACTTTATTGACACATTCCTGGGGTCAGATACATCACATGATCACACTGACAGAACCACAGGCACATAGACACAGGCAACAGAGCATGCACAATGTCGGCACTAGTACAGTGTATATCCACCTTTCGCAGCAATGCAGGCTGCTATTCTCCCATGGAGACGATCGTAGAGATGCTGGATGTAGTCCTGTGGACGGCTTGCCATGCCATTTCCACCTGGCGCCTCAGTTGGACCAGCGTTCGTGCTGGACGTGCAGACCGCGTGAGACGACGCTTCATCCAGTCCCAAACATGCTCAATGGGGCACAGATCCGGAGATCTTGCTGGCCAGGGTAGTTGACTTACACCTTCTAGAGCGCGTTGGGTGGCACGGGATACATGCGGACGTGCATTGTCCTGTTGGAACAGCAAGTTCCCTTGCCGGTCTAGGAATGGTAGAACGATGGGTTCGATGACGGTTTGGATGTACCGTGCACTATTCAGTGTCCCTTCGACGATCACCAGTGGTGTACGGCCAGTGTAGGAGATCGCTCCCCACACCATGATGCCGGGTGTTGGCCCTGTGTGCCTCGGTCGTATGCAGTCCTGATTGTGGCGCTCACCTGCACGGCGCCAAACACGCATACGACCATCATTGGCACCAAGGCAGAAGCGACTCTCATCGCTGAAGACGACACGTCTCCATTCGTCCCTCCATTCACGCCTGTCGCGACACCACTGGAGGCGGGCTGCACGATGTTGGGGCGTGAGCGGAAGACGGCCTAACGGTGTGCGGGACCGTAGCCCAGCTTCATGGAGACGGTTGCTAATGGTCCTCGCCGATACCCCAGGAGCAACAGTGTCCCTAATTTGCTGGGAAGTGGCGGTGCGGTCCCCTACGGCACTGCGTAGGATCCTACGGTCTTGGCGTGCATCCGTGCCGTGCGTCGCTGCGGTCCGGTCCCAGGTCGACGGGCACGTGCACCTTCCGCCGACCACTGGCGACAACATCGATGTACTGTGGAGGCCTCACGCCCCACGTGTTGAGCAATTCGGCGGTACGTCCACCCGGCCTCCCGCATGCCCACTATACGCCCTCGCTCAAAGTCCGTCAACTGCACATACGGTTCACGTCCACGCTGTCGCGGCATGCTACCAGTGTTAAAGACTGCGATGGAGCTCCGTATGCCACGGCAAACTGGCTGACACTGACGGCGGCGGTGCACAAATGCTGCGCAGCGAGCGCCATTCGACGGCCAACACCGCGGTTCCTGGTGTGTCCGCTGTGCCGTGCGTGTGATCATTGCTTGTACAGCCCTCTCGCAGTGTCCGGAGCAAGTATGGTGGGTCTGACACACCGGTGTCAATGTGTTCTTTTTTCCATTTCCAGGAGTGTATATACCGACCCTGTCCGTCACTCTGGGAATGTATGGCAGAAACGCCATACCCGACATTTCTTTTTCTGATTCTCACTTCACCGAGTGTTTGACTGTGTTATGATTCTAATATCACTTGCGGAGTACCCGTTGCTCCTCAGAACACTCTCCACGTGTTGCATTTCGCGTCTGAGGTGCTGTGGCTCACTTTTTCGTTACAAGTATCTTAATCATGCTTCTTTGTTGGCTCAGGTGGTGATTTGATAGTTTGTGCAGGTATCGGTACGTGTGTGTCGGTTTTCGATACACGCTGTGTGCCAGGTTTTCACCATCCATTGTGACCAGCACATCTAGAAATGGTAGTCTTTTGTCCTTCTCTACTTCCATAGTAAATTTTATGTTGTGGAGACTGTTCAAGTGTCTTAGGAAGTCACCGAGATGTTCTTCACCATGGCTCCACACAATGAAAGTATCATCGACGTATCTGTACCACACTTTAGGTTTACAAGATGCCAAGTCAATTGCCTGTGTTTCGAAACGTTCCATGAAGAACTTGGCCACCACTGGACTAGGAGGACTACCCACGGCGACGTCTTCCAGCTGTTCGTAGAAGTTGCCATTCCACGTGAAATAGATAGTGGTGAGACACGCATGGAACAGCTTTGTGATGTCTTGCGGGAAGATGGAACCGATGTGCTCCAGAGTGTCCCTGAGTGCCACTTTTGTAAACAAAGAAACAACATCAAAGCTGACCAGCATGTCGTTTGGTTCAAGTTTCAGTTTCTTCAGGTTCTCAATGAAATGTCCTAAGTCCTTAACGTATGTGCCAGTCTTCCCCACGTGCGGCTGGAGCAGAGAGGGCAAGTGTTTTGCCTGTTTATACGTAGGTGAGCCAGGAGCGTTAACATTGGATCTTAGTGGAACGTTATTCTTATGGATCTTAGGGCTTCTGTGTTGCGCAGTTTCCTCTGTATGTCCGCCGGCAGAAAAAACGTCTTGATTAACCGATTCGTATTCCGTGTGATTCGCTACATCGGACCTGCGCTTAGTTTCCGGTAGTCGTCGGATCTAATAGGTCTCAGATCTTCTGCTCATAATCTTCGGTCTTCATTACGACGGTCGCATTTTCCTTATCGGCAGGCAGTACCAATATACACTCGTCGGCGTTAAGGTACTTAATGGCTTGTACCTCTTCTTTCTTCAGGTTGTAAGCAGGTGGTTTTGCTCGGCGCAGTATCCTAGCTGTTTGAGTGCGTATTTCCTCTGCTCTTTCACAAGGGAGGGTCCGAATGGACGCTTCGGTATTAGCAATGATGTTCTCCATGGGTACAGTTCTCGGAATGATAGCGAAATTCTCTCCTTTTTGAAGGACGAACACTTCCTCTTCGGTCATTTGTCGTTCAGTGAGGTTGACCACTGTGCGTGACATGACATGTCGGGAATCACCTCATCAGTCTGCTTCCGGCATCTTGCAAACTTTTTCTTCTGTCGCTCAGTGCAGGGCTGGAGTTCGTTCTGCGTGCTCCTGTGGGTGATACTGTCGATCTTATCCCAGTCGTCTCGACGCATTCTGCTACTTAATTGATAGAAAATGTCCGAAAGTTCCTCATCCGTTCTTGTCAAGTCTCGATTAAGACGCTCGTAACGCTGGCAAGACGAATAAGTGAGCCACAGCACCTCAGACGCGGAATAAAACACTTGGAGAGTGTTCTGAGTATGAACGGGTACACCACAAGCAGAAACAGCTGCCATCACATGTCCGAATTCCACGCTGGCATGACCGTCACCAGCAAGAGACTACTGTCTGTCGTCGCTCGATAGTGTTCTTCGCAGCAGCCAGGGTCCCTCGACTGTCATGCCGATATGAAACCGACGGATTCAAGATGACCATACTCAACACCAAACAAGGTATCCGCGTTCTCCACGCGACTAGCTCCCGAGAGTACACACACATTGTTCCTTGAGTTGTGCAGGATCTTACAACCACATCACGCACCTTTAGTCAGATAATGACTTGCTTGCAACACGGACAATGCGAAAGCCTCTGGGACACCGCGGACTGTTAGTACAACGACCATTCTTCTGACTTCCTGTGATGCAGGAGATGAAAGAGGCGCGCCGACCTTCGGTTCCCAACGGCAGCACTGGACGTGGGAGTGGCACCACGTCATAGTTCCAGAGGAGTCCTGGTTCTGCTTACAGCACCACGATGGAAGCTCCGACGAGAACGCATTCCGTATCGTCAAAAGGACGCAGAATCTAGTGAGATGGTACGGTGTGCCACTGGGGACACAATACCATCCCCTCTGGCTCGCAAAATTGAATGTCTTTACTGAAGCGAGAGGCTGAAGTAGCTAGCTCTGCCCAATATTCGGGGTCTTTGTGGCGTTGTCGTTCAGCAACGCAACGCAAAATGCTGCCCATGCTGTCCTGACCAACCGCGATACAAAGGATGTTCGACTGTTGCCCTGGGCAGCAAGTTCTAAGATTTATCAGATAGAGAAAACATCCGATCATGACTTGCTGAGACAATGCCATAGGCCAGCCGCAGTGGCCGAGCGGTTCTAGGCGTTTCAGTCTGGAACCGCGCGACCGCTACCCTCGAACGGTTGGAATCCTGCCTCGGGCATGGATGTGTGTGATGTCCTCACGTTAGTTCCGTTTAAGTAGTTCTGAGTTCTAGGGGACTGATGACCTCAGAAGTTAAGTCTCATAGTGCTCAGAGCCATTTTTGAACCAAAACGAAAGTGGGTTTCGTCGCTAAACCAAACCATGCATACGTGAACTATTTCCCATCATGCCCAGCGGCCAACCGTGTAATTTGAATGTCCTAACACAAACCGTTCAGACGTTATGACGATTTAATTCGTATAGTTCAATAATAAGTCACCCTATGTGTACAGGATGATCCATTGATCGTGACCGGGCCAAATATCTCACGGAATAAGCGTCAAATGAAAAAAACTACAAAGAACGAAACTTGTCTAGCTTGAACGGGGAAACCAGCTGGCTCTATGGTTGGCCCGCTAGATGGCGCTCCCATAGGTCAAACGGGTATCAATTGCGTTTTTTTTTTTTTAAGTACGAACCTCCATTTTTATTACATATTCGTGTAGTACGTAAAGAAATATTAATGATTTAGTTGGACCACTTTTTTCGCTTTCTGATAAATGGCGCTGTAATAGTCACAAACATATGACTCACAATTTAAGACGAGCAGTTGGTAACAGGTAGGATTTTTAAATTAAAATACAGAACGTAGGAACGTTTGAACATTTTATTTCGATTGTTCGAATGTGATACATGCACCTTTGTGAACTTATCATTTCTGAGAACGCATGCTGTTACAGCGTGATTACCTGTAAATACCACATTAATGCAATAAATGCTAAAAATGATGTCCGTCTACCTGAATGCATTTGGCAATACATGTAACGACATTCCTCTCAACAGCGAGTAGTTCGCCTTTCGTAATGTTCGTACACGCATTGACAATGCGCTAACGCATGTTGTCAGGCGTTGTCGGTGGATCACGATAGCAAATACCCTCCAACTTTCCCCACAGAAAGAAATCCGGGGACGTCACATTCGGTGAACGTGCGGGCCATGGTATGGTGCTTCGACGACCAATCCACCTGTCATGAAATATGCTATTCATTACCGCTATTCAACCGCACGCGAGCTATGTGCCGGACATCCATCATGTTAGAAGTACATCGCCATTGTTGTAGTAACATCGGTAGAACATTACGTAGGAAATCAGCATACATTGCACCATTTAGATTGCCATCGATAAAATGGGGGCCAATTATCCTTCCTCCCATAATGCCGCACCATACATTAACCCGCCAAGTTCGCTGATGTTCCACTTGTCGCAGCCATCGTGGATTTTCCGTTGCCAGTGTATATTATGCCGGTTTACGTTACCGCTGTTGGTGAATGACGCTTCGTCGCTAAATAGAACGCGTGCAAAAAATCTGTCATCGTCCCGTAATTTCTCTTGTGTCCAGTGGCAGAACTGTACACGACGTTCAAAGTCGTCGCCATGCAATTACTGGTGCATAGAAATATGGTACGGGTGCAATCGATGTTGATGTAGTATTCTCGACATCGACGTTTTTGAGATTCCCGATTCTCGCGCAATTTGTCTGCTACTGGTGTGCGGATTAGCCGCGACAGCAGCTAAAACACCTAGTTGGGCATCATCATTTGTTCCAGGTCGTGGTTGACGTTTCACGTGTGGCTGAACACTTCCTGTTTTCTTAAATAACGTAACCATCCGGCGAACGGTCCGGTCACTTGGATGATGTCCAGAATACCGAGCAGCATACATAGCACACGCGAGTTGGGCATTTTGATCACAATAGCCATGCATCAACACGATATCGACCTTTTCATTGGCAAACGGTCCATTTTAAACCGGGTAACGTATCACGAAGCAAATAGCGTCCGCACTGGAGGAATGTTACATGATACCACGTACTTATACGTTTGTGACTATTACAGCGCCAGCTATCACAAAGCGAAAAAAGTGGTGCAACTAAAACATTTCTTTACGTACTACATGAATATGTAATAAAAAATGGGGGTTCCTATTTTAAAAAAACGCAGTTGATATCCGTTTGACCTATGGCAGCGCCATCTAGCGGGCCAACCGTAGGACCATCTGGTATCCCCCTTCAAGCTAGACGAGTTTCGTTCTTTGTAGTTTTTTTCGTTTGATGCTTATTTCGTGAGATATTTGGCCCCGTCACGATCAATGGACCACCCTGTATTTGCAGATCACTTAAGAATTTAACCATATCTCCTCCCTACTATATCAAATATATCAAGTAAGTGAAACTTCGTTATTTTCTGTTCTGCCCGGTATTGCAGTTTTAATGGGCGATAGTGTAGACATGATTTTCAAAATGAAATGAACTACCTACAGCAAATAATAATAAGTATCTAAACATGACGACGAAATAGGTCTTCCGAGAAGGCCGTTTTTAAGTAATTATAATTATTGTCCCGCAAGAAAGGTGAAAGAGAGCACAATCGTTCATGATGAATGTCTCCCGTATGAAAGGCACAGTATGGTGTACGTCTCTCGCTACACAGTACAGCCGCAGTAGCTGTCATATAGAAAGCTTGCACGCACGCAGCTGGAATGTAGGTGCCCGTCGGTCGGCCGATAGGGAATGTTGGGATTTATGCAGAGTTTCTCCGAGGGGGCGGAAGCGGCCGGCACTGCAGAACTATACAGTGCAGTCGTAAAGCAGCCGCCCCGCAGCGACCCCGTGCGGCGAAACAAACGCACGGCGCCCTGCCGGCAGCAAAAGTCACTGCCCGGCCGCTGCGGCTGCATGTCGGTCTTCCCTGGGTACCGGCCGACCAAGGAGTCGAACCCACGCACGAGGCGAAACACAAGCAGAGGGACGCGCGTACACAACGACAGCGAAGAAAACGTACACGCACGGAAACGTGAAGCGTTACACTTCGAAGAAACAGTTCGATGTGTATCAAACTTGGTGGAGATGTCCGTTATAAAAATCAGTAAGAGGTGTCATCCTCACGGGCACCAATACACTCTTGCGCGTCTTGTGACATGAAAAAAAAAAAAACAACTTCAGAACATCATTTTGAGTCATTTATGCGCCAAGTCTAAAAAACATGTCGTATCATGAAAACTCATGGCGGGAGGCTGTTATGAAACTGTAAGTGTTCCCACTACATCCACAATATGTCCTACGGGTGACGAATCAGGGGACGGGTTAGTCCAGTCGAGATTCCGTACATTCCACAAGGTATTTGTTGTCTGAACTACTGTGTGGGGGTCTTGTATTACGATGCTGGAATACGCCATTTGACTTTCTACTCACGATGAGTTGCGAAGGTAAACCATCCCTGCCACATAGCTGCGAATGTTCAGCCTTGATTCAGCAATTACCGAGTCGGCCCTGCTGTCATTTCCAACAGGTCCTCATTCCACGATTCCAAGAACTGGAAAGCTATAGGTCTCGAGAATCGCTGCTTTCTGTGACGTTTAACGCCGCGCGGTTTGAGGCGCCATGTTACGGATTGCGTGGCCCCTCCCGCCGGAGGTTCGAGTCTTCCCTCGGGCATGGGTGTGTGTCTTGTCCTTAGCATAAGATAGTTTAAGTTAGCTTAAGTAGTGTATGCGTCTAGGGGCCGATGACCTCAGCAGTTTGGTCCCTTAGGAATTCCCACACATTTGAACATCTATGACGTTTCAAATGGTTCAAATGGCTCTGAGCACTATGGGACTTAACATCTGAGGTCATCAGTCCCCTAGAACTTAGAACTACTTAAACCTAACTAACCTAAGGACATCACACACATCCATGTCCGTGGCAGGATTCGAACCTGCGACCGTAGCGGTCGCGCGGTCCCAGACTAGAACAGCTCGGCCACTGCGGCCGGCGTGTGTCGTTTCACCGGGTAGCCTTCGGCAATATTGACTCGATCTGACCGCCACAAACAGATACAACACTCATAGCTGAACGCCACAGAATGTCTCTGGCCCTCACCATGAGAACCTCTGTTAACTGTGAAAGGGTAACTGGAGTTCTCAACACTGCTTCTAGTTACATATTGCGACGGTTCGTGGAGACATTTAGGACTGTTGTTATTTATAAAAATATAGGGAATCCGATACATCGGTATTTAAAAGAATGTAATTATGGGCTCTGGATATATCGAAATAAAGTATCGGTAAATATATTTGTCGACGGAAAAAATATCGACGTATCTGCACGTAAAAATATCGGCTGCACATAGTAAGTATATCGCTGGTTTAGAGGTGTATATTTAAGTATTGATTTATTATTAGATATTCTGAACATCAACAAGCTAGCAGCCTGCGTATCCCCCTTAGAGTAAGAATGGAAAGGTAAACGATGCACGTTCACGTTTGGCGATAACCACTTTGCCAATAATGGTAACTGCATGTAAGTGGCACAATAAAAGGTGTCCGAAGGGTCCGTCTTTTTTTCCCCTTCAATGCCACCGACCTTGCGGTTGTAGTGACAAGATTGTGTGGTGAAGCTAAACGTTGCTGTTTCTGTTGGTAGCATTTCACCTCACATGTCTCCGCCCACCTCAAAGACCAGTCTTGTCATTTAGGTTTTTGTTCATCAATTTCAGCAACTGTTTTTGAAGAATGCTGATGTGAAGAAATAGTACATTTCTAGCCTTAAAGATTGTTTCTTAACGCAGCTGGTGTGATATTTCTTCACGTCTGAAATCTTGTTATTGCATTCACTCCGCCCCCCACCCCCTCCAATGCAGTCGGACTTCTTCTTTTGTACCACATATACTTGCTTCACACAGCCAAAGAGAAAGATTGGACGTGATGAAAGCTCAAAAAGTCGCAAAATTCCATCACACAGTGAAAGTAAATTTCAAAAGAACAGCTTCAAATACTTACCGAAAATTGTGAAAAAAATATAAAATAAATATACTGACATTCGATGTTGCCTTTTGATATCGATAAATCATGAAAAAGAGCCTATATATATAAACATCGACAACTTTCGGAAAACATATTGATATGTCGATATCTTATGACAGCCCTTGTGACATTCTCCTATGTCATCTGTCCACTCGTCAGAGCCAGTCCGACAGACCTATCTTCACGCCATGCACTCCCCCCACAAGGAGCTGTGGCTCTTCTTCCTGCCTCGCTCTAGTCCAGAGTCAATTTTCTCACGACTCGTTCTGCAGTCGCTGCACTGCAGGTTGTGCGGTCTGTCGCTATGGTGCTCCCTCGTCCCTCGTGCCAATAATTCGACCTTTCATGAAGTCCGGTGTTGGACGAGCAGCTGCACGTGCACGTGCACGTCGAAAAAATGTTCAAATATGTGTGAAATCTTATGGGACGTAACTGCTAAGGTCATCAGTCCCTAAGCTTACACACTACAGAACCTTAATTACCCTGAGGACAAACACCCACACACCCATGCCCGAGGGAGGACTCGAACCTCCGCCGGGACCAGCCGCACAGTCCATGACTGCAGCGCCTGAGACCGCTCGGCTAATCGCGCGCGGCGTGCACATCCAATGGGCATGCTATGTTGCGACCTTGATCCGAAAGGTTCCACAAACGTTAGGCACCCCAAAAGCCAATATGTGTTCACAGAATTCTTAATTTGTAGGATCGGTTCTTTCTGTACTGAAGTGACCGAAAAGAAGCTCGAATAAGAATGAAATTTTGATCAGTATACTCTACAGGCATGGAAATACTTGAGCATCAGAGCCTTAGTGTTCTGTCAGGGAGTAACAAATTCCTTTTCACTCAGTGTGTGTGTGTATCTTTCTTTTTCTTGTGCACAGTGCTGTACATTGCCCGTCGCCGCACCGTGTGAAACCGATGCACCGTAAGCGGCAGAGGCGGCACGTGGTAGCGGGTTCGCGCCATCGCACGCCGCCCCCGGACGTCTGCTTTCGCCGCCCCACCCCACCCTAACCCGCCTCCCGGGGTCAGCCCGCAATTCCGCTGCGTGCATCACGACCGCCGGCCCCATATTGCGCCGGCGCCGCCAATTCCGCGCTCACGACGCGGAATACATTAGCCAGCCGCCACTGCGCCCCCGCTCTCGCCGCCGTATGGGTTCATTCCGCACTCTCTGGCTCCCACCTCTGCACGGTGACGTCACTGCGACACAACCGTGGAGCGGACACGGGCTGGGAGAGAGCACCTGGTTTCCGTCCGTCTCTAGCAGACGTGTGCTCCATCATCCGTTGTTCATACTTGCGGTTCTTCCTCGTCTCGTCTTTACTGAAATCTCTAAAGCCTCATCTCCTTCATGCTGTCATAAATTTTGCTAGAATGTTTACAAAGCATATTTTGTAATACTACGGTAACGTTTATAGGAAGCTTAACTTGTTCTATGCATGGACGTTAATAAAAATACGTTATTTCCTGCTAATCGGAAGGAAATGGACAGATATTAAAGTAAGTTCGGGACTATCTCAAGACTGTGTTGTATTGCCATAACAGTTTGTGATGTATACTGCCAGACAGAAACAGTAAAGCACAGTGACGACACGGTCAGCTGCCAATGTAACTTCGTTCACCTGCACAACACTAATAGGTTTGTAAACGACTAGAAGTGGACTTCTCTGTGACACATAGAACGGCCACCAGAGAGCGTTAATGTCGTTTTTGACAGGCTAGTGAAAAACATGGAGATGTTCTAGAAAACCAAAATATTGCATTGAAACAAGCGTTCAGTTCATAGTGCAGTGGAATGTGGGGAAAAACCGCAAACTGGCATTCATACAGGGTGTTTCAAAAATGACCGGTATATTTGAAACGGCAATAAAAACTAAACGAGCAGCGATAGAAATACACCATTTGTTGCAATATGCTTGGGACAACAGTACATTTTCAGGCGGACAAACTTTCGAAATTACAGTAGTTACAATTTTCAACAACAGATGGCGCTGCAAGTGATGTGAAAGATATAGAAGACAACGCAGTCTGTGGGTGCGCCATTCTGTACGTCGTCTTTCTGCTGTAAGCGTGTGCTGTTCACAACGTGCAAGTGTGCTGTAGACAACATGGTTTATTCCTTAGAACAGAGGATTTTTCTGGTGTTGGAATTCCACCGCCTAGAACACAGTGTTGTTGCAACAAGATGAAGTTTTCAACGGAGGTTTAATGTAACCAAAGGACCGAAAAGCGATACAAGAAAGGATCTTTTTGAAAAATTTCAACGGACTGGGAACGTGACGGATGAACGTGCTGGAAAGGTAGGGCGACCGCGTACGGCAACCACAGAGGGCAACGCGCAGCTAGTGCAGCAGGTGATCCAACATCGGCCTCGGGTCTCCGTTCGCCGTGTTGAAGCTGCGGTCCAAATGACGCCAACGTCCACGTATCGTCTCATGCGCCAGAGTTTACACCTCTATCCATACAAAATTCAAACGTGGCAACCCCTCAGCGCCGCTACCATTGCTGCACGAGAGACATTCGCTAACGATATAGTGCACAGGATTGATGACGGCGATATGCATGTGGGCAGCATTTGGTTTGCTGACGAAGCTTATTTTTACCTGGACGGCTTCGTCAATAAACAGAACTGGCGCATATGGGGAACCGAAAAGCCCCATGTTGCAGTCCCATCGTCCCTGCATTCTCAAAAAGTACTGGTCTGGGCCGCCATTTCTTCCAAAGGAATCATTGGCCCATTTTTCAGATCCGAAACGATTACTGCATCACGCTATCTGGACATTCTTCGTGAATTTGTGGCGGTACAAACTGCCTTAGACGACACTGCGAACACCTCGTGGTTTATGCAAGATGGTGCCCGGCCACATCGCACGGCCGACGTCTTTAATTTCCTGAATGAATATTTCGATGATCGTGTGATTGCTTTGGGCTATCCGAAACGTACAGGAGGCGGCTTGGATTGGCCTCCCTATTCGCCAGACATGAACCCCTGTGACTTATTTCTGTGGGGACACTTGAAAGACCAGGTGTACCGCCAGAATCCAGAAACAATTGAACAGCTGAAGCAGTACATCTCATCTGCATGTGAAGCCATTCCGCCAGTCACGTTGTCAACGGTTTCGGGTAATTTCATTCAGAGACTACGCCATATTATTGCTACGCATGGTGAATATGTGGAAAATATCGTACTATAGAGTTTCCCAGACCGCAGCGCCATCTGTTGTTGAAAATTGTAACTACTGTAATTTCGAAAGTTTGTCTGCCTGAAAATGTACTGTTGTCCCAAGCATATTGCAACAAACGGTGTATTTCTATCGCTGCTCGTTTAGTTTTTATTGCCGCTTCAAATATACCGGTCATTTTTCAAACACCCTGTAGGAAGCTTAACTTGTTCTATGCATGAACGTTAATAAAAATATGTTATTTCCTATTCATCGGAAGGAAATGGACAGATATTAAAGTAAGTTCGGGACTATCTCAAGACTGTGTTGTAGTGCCATAACAGTTTGTGGTGTATACTGCCAGACAGAAACAGTAAAGCACAGTGACGACACGGTCAGCTGCCAATGTAGCTTCGTTCACCTGCACAACACTAACAGGTTTGTAAACGACTAGAAACGGACTTCTCTGTGACACATAGAACGGCCACCAGAGAGCGTTAATGTCGTTTTTGACAGGCTAGTGAAAAACATGGAGATGTTCTAGAAAACCAAAACATTGCATTGAAACAAGCGTTCAGTTCATAGTGCAGTGGAATGTGGGAAAAAACCGCAAATTGGCATTCATAAGAAGAAGAACAACACCAAATGTGCAACAGGAGCGTAATATGGAAGAAATTGTCCATGCAACCTGCCACTGATGATGCCTTGCAGAAAATAAAGACGAAACGCGTATGGCACTATAATTTTGTTTTATTCAGTTGCTGTCAGACGGTCCAGAAGTAAAAATTATCAATATACCGAAATATTATTTATATACATTTGACGATGCTGGCGCTGATTTTGTGTTTAGCATTTGACGATGCCACTATGGCTCCGGCACATTAGGACATGTTTTTATAAAACAGGTACGCCTCTTCATATACAGGGTGTCCCAGCTATCTTGTCCACCCAAAATATCTCTGGAACAATAACAGCTATTGGAAAACGACTTTCACCGTTATCAATGTAGGGCTGGGGCCCATGAATGTACATATTTGGAAACATTCTAAAACGAAAGCATATGTGCTTTTAACACAAACTTATGTTTTTTTTAATGGACCTCCTATATTTTTTCTTCAGCAATCCATAGCATGACAAAGCACATACACAATGGCGTTGATTGCATCGTAATATTCCCATTACATCCTGAGATATTAAGACGCGAAGTTGACGCTTGAAACGCCCGACATGCGCTGCTAGCGCACGTCCTGAGGCTCAGGCGTGAACCCCATGCTGCCCGTAATCGCAGCAGACCGTATTATTCGTTTCGGACCTCTTGATAAGTATGGAGGTGTGATTACGCATGTCAATCACATCGCGATTACGGGCAGCATGGGGTTCACACCTGAGCCTCAGGACGTGCGCTAGCAGCGCATGTCGGGTGTTTCAAGCGTCAACTTCGCGTCTCAATATCTCGGGATGTAATGGGAATATTGCGATGCAATCAACGCCATTGTGTATGTGCTTTGTCATGCTATGGATTGCTGAAGAAAAAATACAGGAGGTCCATTTAAAAAAACATAAGTTTGTGTTAAAATAACACATATGCTTTCGTTTTAGAATGTTTCCAAATATGTACATTCATGGGCCCCAGCCCTACATTGATACCGGTGAAAGTCGTTTTCCAATAGCTGTCATTGTTCCAGAGATATTTTGGGTGGACAAGATAGCTGGGACACCCTGTATAAAAAAGCAGAAATGCATATGTATGTCAGTAATACTTTTCATTATGGTCTATTTTATTGTTTTAAGCTGTAGACAATCTTCTAGTGTTTTTGTATTTGTCCCATATTTTGCTGCATTTCTGAAGATAGTCATTATAGACCGAAACCGGTAGTCTAATAACAAAAAATTTGTGGCCATAGACGTGAAGTAAAGGAAATTTACACTTACATATATACTCCGCTAGCTACCAAGCGGTGTGTGGCGATGGCCACAATTCCCGCCAACTTCATATCCCCCCTCCCCTCTGTTCCACTCGCGGATCGCACGATGGAAAAAACGACTGTCTGAACGCCTCACTACGAGCTCTAATTTCCCTTGTCTTTGAATGGTGATCATTGCGAGATATGAAATATGGTGGTGATAATGTATGCTCTACATCCTCGGCGAATATCGGATTTCGGAATTTAATGAGCAGCCCCTTCCGTTTAGCGCGTCGTCTATCTGCAAGAGTATCCCACTTCAAACTTTCTATGAGATCTGTAACGCTCTCGCGATGGCTAAATGTACCAGTCACGAATCTTGCCGCTCTTCATTGGACCTTTTCAATCTCCTGAATGAGACCAACTGGTAAGGGCCCTCCATACAGACGAACAATACTCTTAAGACTGGACGAACTAACGTATTGTAAGCAATTTCCTTTGTTGAAGGACCGCATCGCTTCAGGATTCTACCAATAAACCGCGATCTAGAGTTCGGCTTGCCAGTTACTTGTGTAATCTGATCACTTCATTGGAGATCATTTCGAACAGTCACGCCCAGATACTTGACGGTTGTTACCGAGTCCAAAGACTGGGCATTTATTTTGTACTCGTACATTAATGGGGATTTTCACCTTGTTATACGCAGTAGCTTACACATAATAATATTGAGAGGTAACTGCCAGTCATTACACCACGCATTTATTTTCTGCAAATCCTCATTGATTTGTTCACAACATTCCTGTGATACTACTTTTCTGTAGACTACAGCATCATCGGCAAACGGTCTAATTCCGCTGTCAATACCATCAACCAGATCGTTTATGTAAATCGTAAAAAGTAGCGGACCTATTACGCTGCCCTGGGGCAAACCTGAAGTTTCGCTTCTTTTTGTTGAAGTCACTCCATTCAGGACGACATACTGCTCTCTGTCTGTTAGAAAACTTTCATTCCAACCGCATATATCATCGGATAGAACGTAACCACGCACTTTTTGGAGCAAGCGACAGTGCGGAACTGAGTCGAACGCCTTTCGAAAGTCGAAAAATATGGCATCAACCTCGGAGCCGGTATCTAGAACTTGTTGTATATCATGCACAAAGAGGGCCAGCTGTGTCTCGCATGACCGCTGTATCCTAAAACCGTGCTGGTTTCTGCAGATGAGCTTCTCAGAGGTCATTATGTCTGAACACAAAATATCTTCCGTGATTCTACAACAAATCGATGTCAGTGAAATTGGCCGGTAATTATGTGCATCCGATTTTCTAACCCTTTTATAGACTGCTATGACCGGGGCCTTCCTCCAGTCCCATAGAACTTTACGCTGTCCCAATGATCTCTGATAGATGATGGATAAGAATGGTGCTATATTTGTAGGATAGTCAACATGTAATCTTACAGGGATACCGTCTGGGCCAGATCCCGTCCTGGCGTCTAAGGATCTTAACTGTTTTACAATACTAGATACAATAAACACTATGTAAGCCATCCTTGCGTTTGTTCGATAATTGAAAGGGGGAATGGTGCTGCAGTCCTCTACCGTAAACGAGTTTTTGAAAGCTAGGTTTAGAATTTCGAACTTCTGTTTACCAACATCTGTTTCATTACCAGTAATAAACCAAATAGTGGAGTTTGAGAAGCTATTCTTTCCAGCCTGCACAAACGAATGGAAGAGGAAAAACCCTGATTACTGGTACAATGGGGAGCACCCTCTGCGATGCACTTCCCAGTGGTTTGCAGAGTAAAGGTATGCACTACTGGTCATTAAAATTGCTACGACAAGAAGAAATGCAGATGATAAACGGGTATTCATTAGACAAATATATTATACTAGAACTGACATGTGATTGCATTTTCACACAGTTTGGGTGCATAGATCCTGAGAAATCAGTACCCAGAACAACCACCTCTGGCCGTAATAACGGCCTCGATACGCCTGGGCATTGAGTCAAACAGAGCTTGGATGACGTGTACAGGTACAGCTGCCTATGCAGTGTCAACACGATACCACAGTTCATCAAGACTAGTGACTGGCGTATTGTGACGAGCCAGTTGCTCGGCCACCATTGACCAGACGTTTTCAGTTGGTGAGAGATCTGGAGAATATGCTGGCCAGGGCAACAGTCGAACATTTTCTGTATCCAGAAAGGCCATACAGGACGTGCAACATGCGGTCGTGCATTATCTTGCTGAAATGTAGTGTTTCGCAGGGGTTCGAATGTAGGGTAGAGCCACGGGTCGTAACACATCTGAAATGTAACGTCCACTGTACAATGTGCCGTCAATGCGAACAAGAAGTGACCGAGACGTGTAACCAATAGCAGCCCATACCATCACGCCGGGTGATACGCCAGTATGGCGATGACTAATACACGCTTCCAATGTGCGGTCACCGCAATGTCGCCAAACACGGATGCGACCATCATGATGCTGAAAACAGAACCTGGATTCATCCGAAAAAATGACGTTTCCCATTCGTGCACCCAGGTTCGTCTTTGAGTACACCACCGCAGGCGCTCCTGTCTGTGATGCAGCGTCAAGGGTAACTGCACCCATGGTCTCCGAGCTGATAGTCCATGCTGCTGCAAACGTCGTCGAACTGTTCGTGCAGATGGTAGTTGTCTTGCAAACGTCCCCATCAGTTAACTCACGGATCGAGACGTGGCTGCACGATGCGTTACAGCCATGCGGATAAGATGCCTGTCAACTCGACTGCTAGTAATACAAGACCGTTGGGATCCACCACGGCGTTCCGTATTACCCTCCTGAACCCACCGATTCCGTATTCTGTTAACAGTCATTGGATCTCGACCAACGCGAGCAACAATGTCGCGATACGATACACCTCAATCGCGATAGGCTACAATCCGACCTTTATCAAAGTCGGGAACGTGATGGTACGCTTTTCCCCACCTTACACGAGGCATCTCAACAACGTTTCGCCAGACAACGCCAGTCACCTGCTGTTTGTGTATGAGCAATCGGTTGGAAACTTTCCTCACGTCAGCACGTTGTAGGTGCCGCCACCGGCGCCAACCTGGTGTGAATGCTCTGAAAAGCTAATCATCTACATATCACAACATATTCTTCCTGTCGGTTAAATTTCGCGCCTGTAGCACGTCATATTCGTGGTGTAGCAATTTTAATGGCCAGTAGTGTACATAGCAGCGTTTAAGAAGCCATGTTTCCCAACCTCGACACGCGAATGGAAGAGGATGAAACCCTGATTACTGGTACAATGGGGAGCACCCTCTTCGATGCACTTCCCAGTGGTTTGCAGAGTACAGATACAGACAGCGAACGTAGGCCAAGATATCTAAATCGTGTACGACAGAGAAGCCACATCGAGAAGCTTTCTGTCAGAGTAATCAGCACGGACTGACAGACAGCGACAGGTAAACGGATGAAAGGGAGACACGAAAGTTGAGAATACCAACGCCGCACCTGGTGCGCGCCGGCTGCGTGGCGACCCCGCACGGCGTGGTGGGCGCCGCAATTAACGATAAGGCGGGCGAAAGCCGCCTCCCTTTCGTTTCGGCGCACCACCTCCCTTTCCCGTAACCGCCGCCGCGAAAACTGTAGTTCGCGAAACCCACTTTGTCGCTAAGCTCCGACCCGCCGGCGAAAGCACGCCGCGCCGCCGTCGCGGCTGGTGTGATAAGGTTGTCCGGCAAGGTGCTAGGGAACACGTGCCGCCCGCCGGGAGAAACGGCAGCGCCTGCCGGCTGGCCGTTGTAAAGTGAGGGACACGGTACATCCCAGCGCGGAGAAAGCCCGCCACATTCACTTGACGCGCAAATTTTCTTTCACCCGCGATGCACAGTGAATAACTCGCGACATTTGTGGTATTCTGCGAAAGGGCCGGCCAGGGTGGCCGAGCGGTTCTAGGCACTACAGTCTGGAACCGCGCGACCGCTACGGTCGCAGGTTCGAAACCTGCCTCGGGCATGGATGTGCGTGATGTCCTTAGGTTAGTTAGGTTTAAGTAGTTCTAAGTTCTAGGGGACTGATGACTTCAGATGTTAAGTCCCATAGCGCTCAGAGCCATTTGAACCATTCTGCGAAAGAAACAAAATTCGTACTGTGCCTCTCTAAAAGGTCTCACACATCATTCGTTTATCTGGAGTCCATAAATCGTGCACCGTACCTGTTCCTCTTATATCTGTCTCAGAAAATTTATAGCTCGAATAGTGTTCCCGATGGTGGAAATGCAAGAGCTACTTTACCTACAACCTCCGATCGCTCATGAAATGGAAACTACAGTGAAAATCAAAAATATTTTATTTCCAATGTTTAGCTACACATTGTCACTGATTCTCTACATAATCGCTGTTCCGACTTAGACATTTGTCGTAGCGTAGCACCAGCTCCCCAATACCATCGTACAAGGCAGCCGCCCGCGCTCTCCACCAATTTCCTATGCTAGTCGGCAGGTCACTGTATAGGTAGGCTGTTTAGCGTTTTATGTTGGTAACGCCACGTAGTGCACTGTATGAAAATCGCTGACTGCGCTGTGTGCAGTCTGTGGCTGGTTGGACTCATTGTTGGATTGTTCGTCAGTTTAGTGTTGGGCAGTTGGATGTGAACAGCACGTAGCGTTGTGCAGTTTGAGGTGAGCCGCCAGCAGCAGTGGATGTGGAGAGAGAGAGGCCAGAGTTTTGAGTGGACGATATGGACGTGTGTCCGTTAGAAAAAGGAAATTTGTTTAATTGGACGTCACAAAATTATATATATACACTCCTGGAAATGGAAAAAAGAACACATTGACACCGGTGTGTCAGACCCGCCATACTTGCTCTGGACACTGCGAGAGGGCTGTACAAGCAATGATCACACGCACTGCACAGCGGACACACCAGGAACCGCGGTGTTGGCCGTCGAATGGCGCTAGCTGCGCAGCATTTGTGCACCGCCGCCGTCAGTGTCAGCCAGTTTGCCGTGGCATACGGAGCTCCATCGCAGTCTTTAACACTGGTAGCATGCCGCGACAGCGTGGACGTGAACCGTATGTGCAGTTGACGGACTTTGAGCGAGGGCGTATAGTGGGCATGCGGGAGGCCGGGTGGACGTACCGCCGAATTGCTCAACACTTGGGGCGTGAGGTCTCCACAGTACATCGATGTTGTCGCCAGTGGTCGGCGGAAGGTGCACGTGCCCGTCGACCTGGGACCGGACCGCAGCGACGCACGGATGCACGCCAAGACCGTAGGATCCTACGCAGTGCCGTAGGGGACCGCACCGCCACTTCCCAGCAAATTACGGACACTGTTGCTCCTGGGGTATCGGCGAGGATCATTCGCAACCGTCTCCATGAAGCTGGGCTACGGTCCCGCACACCGTTAGGCCGTCTTCCGCTCACGCCCCAACATCGTGCAGCCCGCCTCCAGCGGTGTCGCGACAGGCGTGAATGGAGGGACGAATGGAGACGTCTCGTCTTCAGCGATGAGAGTCGCTTCTGCCTTGGTGCCAATGATGGTCGTATGCGTGTTTGGCGCCGTGCAGGTGAGCGCCACAATCAGGACTGCATACGACCGAGGCACACAGGGCCAACACCCGGCATCATGGTGTGGGGAGCGATCTCCTACACTGGCCGTACACCACTGGTGATCGTCGAGGGGACACTGACTAGTGCACGGTACATCCAAACCGTCATCGAACCCATCGTTCTACCATTCCTAGACCGGCAAGGGAACTTGCTGTTCCAACAGGACAATGCACGTCCGCATGTATCCCGTGCCACCCAACGTTCTCTAGAAGGTGTAAGTCAACTACCCTGGCCAGCAAGATCTCCGGATCTGTCCCCCATTGGGCATGTTTGGGACTGGATGAAGCGTCGTCTCACGCGGTCTGCACGTCCAGCACGAACGCTGGTCCAACTGAGGCGCCAGGTGGAAATGGCATGGCAAGCCGTTCCACAGGACTACATCCAGCATCTCTACGATCGTCTCCATGAGAGAATAGCAGCCTGCATTGCAGCGAAAGGTGGATATACACTGTACTAGTGCCGACATTGTGCATGCTCTGTTGCCTGTGTCTATGTGCCTGTGGTTCTGTCAGTGTGATCATGTGATGTATCTGACCCCAGGAATGTGTCAATAAAGTTTCCCCTTCCTGGGACAATGAATTCACGGTGTTCTTATTTCAATTTCCAGGAGTGTATATATATATAATGAGTATTGAACGCTATTAAGGTAAATACATTGTCTGTGCTCTAACAAAATCTTTCATTTGCTATCTATGCCTATCAGCAGTTAGTGCCTTCAGTAGTTACAATCTTTCATTTAGCTGGCAGTACTGGCGCTCGCTGTATTGCAGTAGTTCGAGTAACGAAGATTTTTGTGAGGTAAGAGATTCATGAAAGGTATAGGTTATTGTTAGTCAGGGCCATTCTTTTGTAGGGATTATTGAAAGTCAGATTGCGTTGCGCTAAAAATATTGTGTGACAGTTTAGTGATGATGAGAATAAGTAAAGAGAGAACTGTCTGAGTACGTCCAGTTTTGCTCACCTGTTTGAAAATCAAATAAAGTAAGAGTTTTTCCAGCACTGTCATTCATAATTTTTCTAAGGGGACGTTTCGTAACTGTGTGGTCGAGCGGGTCTAGGCGCTTCACTCCGGAACCACGCGGCTGCTACGGTGGCAGGTTCGACTCCTGCCTTGGGCATGGATGTGTGTGACGTCCTTAGGTTAGTTAGGTTTAAGTAGTTCTAAGTTCTAGGGGACTGATGACCTCAGATGTTAAGTCCCATTGTGCTTAGAGTCATTTGAACCTTTTTTTTTTTTTTTTTTTTTTTTTTTTTTTGCTGTTCTCATAGCCAGCGGTTATGTGAGGGAGCAGACAAAAATCATTGGGAACCAAGTCAGGGATGTTTGGTGTGTGATCAAACACTTATCATCTAAAACGCTGCCGGAGCGTCGTTTTTCCTCCGGCTGAGCAATGTCATGGCCGCGAGTAATAGCCGCGCGGTTAGAGGCACCATGTCACGGATTGCGCGGCCCCTCCCGCCGCAGGTTCGAGTCCTCCCTCGGCCATGGGTGTGTCTGTGTTCTTCTTAGCATAAGTTATTTTAAGTAGTGTGTAAGTCTAACGACCGATGACCTCAGCAGTTTGGTTCCTTAGGAATTCACACACATTTGAACATTGTCATGAAGAAGAGATCGCATTACAGTCACGTTACGGGGCTTACATGAAATCAGGCAGAACCGCTCAGCAGACACTCCGCACCTGGCGGAAGACACTAATTGTTCTGAGGAATTTTGTGTGCTATACTAGAGACACTGCGCAAACCATGTCCACACAATGTTATCGGATTTTCATTCTGGTTTTAATTTCGTGGCCGGTCCCTTGTACTTTAGAGAACCCTAGGCGTCTCATTAGAAAATATTTCATCACCCACTTGCAAACATGGTTATTTATAAACGAGTAAGCAGCTTTGGAAAATAAGTAATGAATGTGATCTGTCTAACGTTCGTGCGTCTACGTACGATGTAGTCGTTAAAAGATGTAGAGGGTACTACCTCTCCCTGGATCAGTTCAGTCACACGTCATCCACTCAGGTGCAATGAAATCACGCTTAACGGTTGCTTACGTGGTTGATGATTTTCCGTAGTCTATTTTTCGTTGTACTTTTTGTGTTCAAGACTATCTGATTTCTGTGTTCTTGTAATCTCCTACACGTTAGGAAACGAGTCATCACTATTGCACGTTCTTTTGAACCTAAGGCAGTCAATAATAGGATTATGACAGTAACGGATACACGCTTCTTGGGGTGAAAATTAAAATTTTTCGTTTGTGTATATATTGCACCGTGAGAAGTAAAACAATAATTAGTTCCTTTACTAGGTGATGTTTGAAAGTTTGTGGTTCACACACAACCAAATTCCCTCGAACTGCAGTCAAGGGAATTCGCATCTTTCTTCCCACATCAAGTTAAGTTGATGGTGTGGCGACATGCATACACGTCTGAAGGAACAGGCATTGTCTGTGGTGTTTTTCAGCTGTGAAAGTCATAAAATGGATTCAAATTTTGCGCTGGACAAGGGGGGAACCCGGTTCCCCATTTGTGATGAGCGGAAAAATTTCAGCACAGTAAAAGGGACGACGACATCAAAATTACTCTGAATTCAATTATTGTTGTTAATCAGTATTCGATTACCCAAAGATGTATCATTATGGAATTTTCACTGCCAACTTAATATGTCTCAACGCTCTAACATTTATACTGTCAATCTTAAAGTTAACCCTGTCAAATTATTTCGGTGGTAAGTGCACATGGTGCTCCAGATAGTTCAGCTGCATTTTCAGAAGACATGACAGTAAGGGTATACCGCAACGAGCATACCGAAAAAAAAACAGACACCTTTCTACAGAATATTTTGTACGTCAAGAAATTTCCGTACCTTTTCATTTGAACAAGTTTGAAATTAAACCAGTTAGAAACCGTGTTAATGAGAAAAATATGGACGGTACCTCAGCAATCTAATTTTCTCTGGCCACTACAAAGCAGTTAGCACAGTACATACGGACATGATAAGTAAGAAACGGAAAATCATTAAAACAACATCTCGTTGTCAGCTGATCTTTTAGAGACGAGACACTAATTGCGTCAGACAATGAAGATTGAAACATCCCCTTAGAAAAATTATACATGACTGTGCTTAAACTGACACATAATATTTTTGGCGCAACGCAATCTGACTTTCAAAAATCCCTACAAAAGAATGGCCCTGACTAACATTAACCTATACGTTTCACAAATCACTTACCTCACAAAAATCTTCGTTACTCGAACTACTGCAATACAGCGAGCGCCACTACTGCCAGCTAAATAAAAGATTCAATCTACTAAAGGCACTAACTACTGATAGGCATAGTTAGCAAATGAAAGATTTTGATAGAGAACAAACAATGTATTTACCTTAATAGTCATAATATATATAGCAGTTAATGACAGCCATTCTTACAAATGTACTGTTTCTGATGGACACACCTCCAGATTATCCATTCTCAAAAATCCGCCATCTCACTTCCCCAAATCCACCACTGCTGGCTGCTCGCCTCCAACTGCGCAACGCTACGCGCTGTTAACAGCCAACTGCCCAACACTACAATGGCCAACAACAATGCAAACCAGCCACAGACTGCACACAGCACAGCCAGTGATTTTCATATAGAGCGCTACGTGGCGGCGGCGTTACCAATATAAAAACCTAAACAGCCTACTTACAAGATGAACTTTCTTACTGAAGGAGTTATACCAGATTTTGCCTGAATATATTCAGCAGAACTACGGAAATACGGAACTAGTGTAAGCAGGCGGAGAGCGTCTATCAAATCTGAGCGTATGGCCACATTTAACAGAATGAACGTATAAAATTCTGGTGAGTTTCTTTTATACTGATTACGTCTTCTCCACGCAAACCTTTAATCCACGCCAAGTGGGTAAAACGGAAATGAGCGTATGGTGTCAGTGGCCGGGAGTTCCCAGTCGGGAAGTTCGGCCTCCAAGTGCAGGTCTTATTGAGCGCGACGCCACATTGGGCGACCTGCACGTCGGCAATGGGGATGAAATGATGATGAGAACAGCACAACACCCAGTCCCTGAGAGGAGAAAATCTCCGTCCCCAGCCGGGAATCGAACCCGGGCCCCTGTGCGGGGCAAGCCAACGTGGTGACCATTGAGCTAATGGGGCTGACGCCAACGGGGTAGTCGAGGTATTCAGTATTATCAGATTTCTCTGTGATAGTTGTATGAACCATCTTCATCAGATCTCAATGACTGCATTTCTCAAACACGACGGCGACACAGGTACGCTTTACATGACTAGAAAGCCATTTACTTTACCCCGTATACACATGCAGAAATACACATTCACATACACCAGGCGTCAACTTTTTTGGAGGGAACTGGGGGGGGGGGGGGTGAGGGGAAGAGACATATCGTCTCAGAATTGAATTAAAAATAGTTCCACAGTTTTCGGGCAGCTTCCTTTCGTTTTGAGGAAAGTACTGTTAGTAAAGACCTCGCTGCAAATGTTGGTATTACCTCTGCCTGGTATATGGTTGAAAAGTCCCTAATTGTCCAGTACAGCAGTAAGCGAACAGCAAGCTCTACCATTAAGGAAAGATAAAGAAAAGCGATAAAAACAAAAAGTAGCAAAAATCAAAGTGAGACCATATGCTCAATATTGAATACGAAATACTTTTTTTGATGTTTTGTGGGACATTAGGAAACCGTTTTCTGTTTAATATTGCTGTCATGTTTTGTCAAGCACCGACAGGAAGTTCAGTTGATATTGTGAGATGCCCATTCAAGATATTACACACCTTTGTAGCAAACAACTGCAAACTGCCCAGATTTATCAGATACGGGTGAGAGAATACATAGCGGTATGTTCCAGAAATGCAGATGACGCAATTCCCAGCTCCCTGCGTCATTGAGGAGACATTCGTATGCGCAGCCATGCGGGAGGACAGCATGCAGTTAAGTGTCTCCCAGCTAGAAATCTGCGGGATGTGTCGCCAAAGGTCACTCCCCGTGCCAGAGGACATACTGTCTCTCAGGAGAACGCAGACTGGTAAGACTGGAAACAGGGATTACTGCGTAGCACGTCCTTTCTCCCGGCAATATTAACTTGTTCTCCCGGTTCACCGCCAGTGAGAATTTCTCTGTGTCCGTTCACGGTAATTAGCGCTGCGGACAGCACGTCTACATGTTCCATTTTTTAACAATTCTGCACAAGACTTCTGCCAGGTGTAGCTTTTGTTGACCTTTCGGCGGCCTTTGACACCGTAAACCACAGAGTGTAACTGCACAAAATCTACAACCTGACTAACGACTATGCGCTGACGAGGATAATTGCAACACTCTTACATAATCGACGTTTTTTCGTGGGCTTCCAAGGAAAACACAGCCGATGGAGAACTCAAAAGAAACGTCTCCCTCAAGGAAATGTACTGTCAGCTGTTTTATTTAGTGTGTACACTAACGATCAACCACAGCCTCAAGAATTCAAAAGTTTCATATATGCTGATGACCTTGCTCTTGCTGCCCAGGGCAATCGGTTTGAAGATGTAGAGATAATGCTTGCACATGGTCTACAACAGCTTGGTACTTATTATAAAAAGGATCAACTCGCACCCAATACTAAGAAAACGCAAGTGTGTTCATTCTATCTGAAACATAAACAAGCTGACAGGAAACTTGAAATATTCTGGACTGGGGTTGCACTAGAATAATATTCCCACCCCAGGTATTTGGGTGTCACTCTCGACCGTACACTGACGTACAGGGAACACTGCCTGAAGCTGAGGCAGAAAGTATCCTCCAGACACTGCATTCTTCGGAAACTGGCGGGATCGAACTGGGGTACACATCCACAAACGTTAAGAACAACAGCTCTTGCCTTATGCTATTCTGCAGAAGAGTACGCTAGCCCAGTGTGGTACAATTCAGTACATGCAAAGCAGGTTGTGTAGCCTTAAATGACAGCTGTAGTATTGTTACAGGCTGCCTAAGGCCAACCCCCATGGACAAATTGAATATCTTACTGGGATTGCTCCATGTGACGTCAGAGGAGAGGTCACCGCTAACATCGAGAGTCATAAATCAAATACAGTGACCTCACATCCACTCTCTGGACATTAACCTGCGAAGCCAAGACTTCACAGCCCTTAGAAGGATCAGCTGTGGCTATCCAACCCACAAAATGGAAAGAAAGATGCTAACACCTTCAAACTGGATGATACCACAACAATCCCTGTCGCCTGGACACATGGAGAAGTGGGTCATCTGGAAGTCCTTGAACAGTCTACGGACCGAAGTCGCAAGATCTCCTTAAATGGAACTTCCAACTGCCAAATGCCAACACAACACTGTGCGAATGCGGTGAATTGCAGACAACGCATTATCTCTCCAAATGTAACTCATGCCCAACCAGCTGTAGCATGAAGGACTTAACGTCTGCAGCACCCAGTGCTATCAAAGTTGCCCAATTCTGGTTTTTTTGTGGTTTTAGGGCGCAAAACTTCAATGGTCATTAGCGCCCAGACTACGTTAGGAATGCACCGCCAGGCACAAGTTTAAAACAGCAACTAAAAGGGAAAACACGATAAAAGACAGACTGACAGGCATAGGATTAAAAAAAAAAAAAACCAGCATAATCAAAGGTCCTTAGAGAGGTTGGTCAAGTTGATAAAATGAAGAACGCGAGCAGCTGCTCGTGGGTCATCCGCTAAAATGGCATCTAGACTACAGGGCAGGCCAAGATCAAGACGCAGTGTGTTAAAATCCGGGCAGGACGTTAAAATGTGGCGGACCGTCAGCAATTGCCCACATGGGCAGAAAGGCGCCGGCGCAGCCGTCAGCAGATGGCGATGGCTGAACCGGCAGTGTCCAATTCGTAACCGGGCCAAAACGACCTCCTGCCGCCGAGAAGGGCGGGAGGAGGACGTCCAAGCCACGGGAAGAGGTTTCAAGGCCCGAAGCTTGTTGTCTGTAAGTGCAGCCCAATCGGCATGCCACAGCGATAAAATGCGTCGACAAATGACCCTGCTACAATCTGACGAAGGGATACAACCAGAAGCTGTCCGAGGCTGGAGGACCGCAGCCTTGGCCGCTGCATCTGCAGCTTCGTTCCCAGGGAGACCGACATGGCCAGGAACCCACATAAAGCTAACCGGAAAACCAATTCTGGGTGAATACTGTATAGTTTTCTTTGTATGTATTGTATGTGTGTTCATTTTAGTGTACCTCTGACACGAATAAAGAAAGAAAGACCATGAGTAACACCGTTATCGTAGGGTGAAAGTATCTATGACCTTTCGAGAGTCCCTCCGCTCCGCAAGTCTTGCACACTGCTGCACAAAACTTACGAGGGATAGTAGCTTCCGCGTAATATGTCACTGCCAAGAATCATATTAGCAGCGCCATGAAACTGGGGCCATACGTCGAAAGAACTGTTACATTATACTGTAGAAGGTAACAGAAAAAATACGCAATTAGACGAACAGAAATGACACTTTTATTCAAAGATAAAATTTACGCTGAAGTCAGCGCGATTCATGATGGTTCCCTGCACGCTACAAAAGGTGGGACATGGTTCCTAATACTGTGTCTGGCCAGAAATGCATGCTCAGCAACGCGCTTCCTTGCTGGCCACAATGTCGGTCACGAGTTCTTGTTGCAGACCATTCCCTTCCCCACTCGCGCAGCTGACAAACACCGGATGGTCGCTGGCGTATCTGGTCACGCGGCGGTAGCATTTAGGTCGGAGTTTTGGAGAGAACACTCCATCCACCTAACATCCTCTAATTGTACGATCTCTTCCATGTGCGCTGTTCGATGCGGTAGCGCAATGTTATCCATACAGATGAAGTCAGGGCCGAATGCTCCCTTGAAAAGACGTACATGGGGAAGGAGTACATTGAACTGTTCAGTCTACCGCGTTCAAAGGTTTGGAGGTCAGTACGCCCACACAACATTATGTCATCCCATACAACAACACCTGGACCACCGAAACGATCGTGTTTGGTAATGTCTGGTCGTTTGTAATGTCCAAGGGACCTTAGTGAATCGCCGTGACTTCAATGTAATTATTGTCCTCAAATAAAAGTATCATTCCCGTTCGCTGCACTGCGTATTTCCTTCAGTTACCTTCTTGAGTATACTGTAACAGTTCTTTCTCTGTATGGTCCAATTTTCATCGACCTATGTTACTTGGTAGTGACACATGATCAGAAAGTTACTTTCGTCCCCGTTGTCCTTGAAGAAAATGAATGCATGTTAAATTCGTTTGGTCATGAGGGCGCGATAGCGAATTTCACTCTCGTCGTATTCCCATTGCAGACTTGCTGGTTCCTTCAAGCGTCCTAGATGTAGATTGTTATTTATGTATTGCTAATACAATTTATAAAAATTAATATCGTCCTTTGCGACTGTAATGAAACTGTTATTGAGACCATACGCTTTTTGCTTTATTTTTAAAAATCTTCAATGGTCACTGAAAGAATATGGTTTTTCTTGGAATTCTGTTCGTTAGGATCATGAAAAGTTCTCATGCTTTAAGTTATTACTATAAACAGTATTAAGTTACTATCATTAAAAATGGCTCTGAGCACTATGGGACTTAACATCTGAGGTCATCAGTCCCCTAGAACTTAGAACTGCTTAAACCTAACTAACCTAAGGATATCACACATATCCGTGCCCGAGGCAGGATTCGAACCTGCGACCGTAGCAGTCGCGCGGTTCCAGACTAAAGTGCCTAGAACAGCTCGGCCACATCGACCGGCCTACTATCATTACTTAGGGTATTTTTTGTTTCTTACTTCATTCTTAATGTTTTTATAGATACATGTGATCGATCTTGCACACAACACTTCCAGTGACACGAAATATATTTACGCTTTTATAACGTGTGGGGCAACTGCCATCAGGCCACTTCGTGTAATTACTGCTGATGCTTCGAGATGCGACCGTCTTTTGTTTTGTTTCGTTGGTAGTGGGGACCGTTTGCTATTGCTCTGCGTGTGTTTAAATTTTTCGACTAGTGTGTGTGTGTGTGTGTGTGTGTGTGTGTGTGTGTGTGTGTGTGTGTGTGTGTGTGGTTCGGAAAAAAAAGTTCGAAGAACAAGGAGGACAACATTTATTACTGATAACAATTTCTAATCATAGTTTAAGGGTGTCATTTATTACACGTGGACGCCTATTTGTGTCTTCTAGACTGGTCCGAAGATTGTCATTAGTGATCGAAGCTGGTTATCAAATAAAATAATAAATCTATTGTGACCCAAGACTGGTATAATACTATAAAAACGGTTGTATATGTTGGGAGTGTTAGAACTCTCGCTTTCTAGTGTTCTCATGTGAGGGCACGCAGGCGTCTTTCACATTAGCAGTCACTGGAGTATTACGCGTCACTACTCGGCAAACTGGAGAATTTTGTTCAGGAAAATCGCCCATATTTTGAAAGAAGGAGGTAAGTTCGTTTTCTTCGAGACAAGGCACTGTGATACACGTCTTTGAATTCCACATCCTTCACTTTGATGCTATTTTGTTCCGAAATCTGAACAAATGAATTGGTGGACGAAGATCCACATCGAAGGAAACTGAAGCAGCCACAAACAGATATTTTGTAGCAGTTAACAGATCTTTATTTTAGTGTGGATACTAGAAAGGTCGGATTACGCTGGACTAATTTTATTTATTTACAAGGTAGTTACGTTAGTAAACGTAAGATACAATCCTCTTATTTGTTTTCTTTGTTAGCACCTTCTGAAAGTACCTCGTAAACAGAGTGAAAGGAAGAAGAACCCAGGACTAAGAATTCTACGCACAGCACGAGCTGCAGAGGGGCAGAAAGCGAGCGACTGCTATTCTACCTGTGTGCTCTCGCCTGCACGGGCCGGGCCCTACCGCAGCCTGTTCGTACACGCGGGAGCGCCGCGGGCGGCTGCCGTACTGCGGCAGGGCCGGCGCACGTGCCCAGGAGAATAGCCGCCCGAGACTGTTATCGATGCCCACACGTGTCAGCGACCTTTCGCCGGTACTCGCTTTTTGTCCGTGGGCCGGATCGCTCTTTGGCCGAACCCTAAACGGGAGTACACTCTGTGTTGAGCGCCGAGAGGCCTCGTGGCTGCGAACGCGAGGCACTGTTGAGGGAAGAAGGCAGACGCGAGCGTCATTACTGTGGTCCAATCTTACCGAGAGTAAGAGGCGTAGCCCATCGTACGACATCACGTGTGGAAAGTACCAATTTTGTTTCGGTATACAATTGGCGAACCGGGCGAGGTAGCCTTGTGATAACGCACTGGATTCGTTTTCGGCAGGACAGCGGTTCGAATCTCGTCAGACCATCCAGCCCCGTTTCCTGTGGTTTCTGTTGTGTTGGCAGAAGAGCCAACACCGTGTTACTACAGGAGGCCGAAATGCACGCGTTTTAGCTCACGCAGGCTGGCGTGAGGAGGGAAGAACTATACTGACGTGAGGTCTGGAACATGACAAGAAATTAGAATTCAGAAAGCGGGCGTAATTAGTTTGATACTTAACTTTAATCCATTACTGATGAACGTCGCTGTTGACGGTACATGATTCACAGTATTATCTGTTAGTAAATGAATATGGTGCCTTGCTAGGTCGTAGCAAATGACGTAGCTGAAGGCTATGCTAAACTGTCGTCTCTGCAAATGAGAGCGTATGTAGTCAGTGAACCATCGCTAGCAAAGTCGGCTGTACAACTGGGACGAGAGCTAGGTAGTCTCTCTAGACTAGACCTGCCGTGTGGCGGCGCTCGGTCTGCAATCACTGATAGTGGCGACACGCGGGTCCGACGTATACTAACGAACCGCGGCCGATTTAAAGGCAATCACCTAGCAAGTGTAGTGTCTGGCGGTGACACTACAGTTTCCTTGAACTGCTTAAGGTAAATGCTGATATGGTTCCTTTAGAAAAGTCATGGCCAATTCGTTTCCACAGCTCAAGTTTTTCCTCAGTCTATAACCAGCTCATCGTCGACGGTATATGAAACACTTATCCTCACTTTTCCTTACCACTGGAGAATGCGTTGCAATCTTTAACTATCTGTGGGTACCAATCCGGAGTAATCTGAGACAGGGAGACCACATAAATGTAAACTACTGGAAGACTGAAACCACAGAAATTCATCGGAAGAATTCTAGGAATTTAACAACCGAAACACACAGTATTACTATTCTGTAATAATATTAATTTAAAATTTCGTTGCCGGTCGGTGTGGCCGAGCGGTTCTACGCGCTTCAGTCTGGAACCGCGCGTCCGCTACGGTCGCAGGCTCGAATCCTGCCTCGGGCATGTTCAAATGTGTGTGAAATCTTACGCGACTCAACTGCTAAGGTCATCAGTCCCTAAGCTTACACACTACTTAACCTAAATTATCCTAAGGACAAACACACACACCCATGCCCGAGGGAGGACTCGAACCTCCGCCGGGACCAGCCGCACAGTCCATGACTGCAGCGCCCTAGACCGCTCGGCTAATCACGCGCGGCGCCTCGGGCATGGAAGTGTGTGATGTCTTTAGGTTAGTTACGTTTAAGTAGTTCTAAATTCTAGGGAACTGATGAGCTCATATGTTAAGTCTCATATGGCTCAGAGCCATTTGAACCATTTGAAAATTTCGTTATGAACCAGCTTTAACTTTTCTGGACCATCAGCAAACAGCTTAAGTTGTCTCGAGTTGTAGAAAATCGAAAGCCGGTTCACAACGAAACATAAAATAAATATTGTTGTTATACTGTGTGATTTCGTTTTTAATGTGTGGTATAATTATTAACTGCAGGAGCTTAATAGATTTCATCAAAAAATCACAGTAGTAGAAATTAATAGAAATGCATGGTGGCTAACGGGAAAGCTTGGTAACTTCATATGCGAGAGTGGACGTTCCAAGACGAGCAAACAAACATTTTATCTCGTCGCACCCTACGATCTGCCTACTGGCCGTTAGAGTACATGGGGAGAAATTAGGGCTGATATGGCGACATACCGACAGTCGCTCTACCCTTGCAGCAACCTCCAGTGGAATACTATACAAGAAAATAGACATCTTATCTAGTGCGTCACATTGTGATCAGCCCGATTCCTCAGCGTCCCATATACAGATTATAGACTGGATTTAGCAGTTTTACTTAAAAACAGAATATGGCAGTTATCTTCGCTTCACCGGACAAAGTAGGGCGATTTGTAGGTTTTTTCTGATATAACACATATATTTTCATTACCATCACGAGATTCGGTTTACTGACCTGCCTGTGCTAACTCGCTTTGATCTTTTTTTCGTCGGCGTATACGTGACTTATGGATGTCAGATGTTCCTAAATCGAATCCTGTAGCTTAAATTGTATATTTGCCGGGTATCATACCTCAGTAAATTACCAAACTATTTTGTGTATCAATCTGAGTTCACACCTGTAGTCTCCACATCCACCCATCGAATAAGGTGAGTTCATATTGGAGAGGAACATGTAGCAAATTATCCTGATCTGAGATTTCTTCTATACCACCGAATCTTAGCATGGCTTTTTAAGCTAGGTCACTATTGGTTTTTTACCTCCCTCACTCCACCCGTACCCTCTTCTCTAACGACCTTAATTTGCTAGGACATTAAACACTGTATTTCCTTACACAGGTATGTTGTAGACACTGAAACAGGTAATCAAAAATTTCGTTATAACGACTAAGGAGTTGACAACACCAAAATGCAAGCATCTGACGTAGGGAGTTTTGCGAGAGAAATAAATGTCACCTTTCTCACGCAGTACTCTTTCGGTGCGCACCTGTGGCTTTTGCTTCTTCCCGACTGGGTATCTACAAAAGTAGAAGTAAAGAAATTTTAATAGCCCCCCTATTGTGAGAAATGCTTCATTACTCATTGTGAAAGAGGAAAGCGAACAGCACAACACAACATTCATTACATAATCGACACTAAAATACTACGCACAGTATTGCTATCGTTGTATCTCTAACGTACACAAAACAGTAGCGACCAGGAATCTCCCGAATCCTACACCTTCAGAAGCATAGAGGAATCCTAAAAATAGTACAGTTCACTTGCGGACTGAGGGGCCGTGGTCGCTATATAAAATTACTCACTGACGCTTCGTCCCGATCTGCGAAAGACGTCGTCAAAGGTGATTCAGCATCATCTTTGAAAACATCTTCCGCAGATGGGGACAAAACATCATTGAATATTTACATACACTTGTAAGGCGTCCGGAGTTTACGGACCTTACATGAGCTTGATCCATAACGACAGGACGATACTTTGTGAGAGTCTCAGAAAATAATAATTACATTATATCAACAAAAGGCAATTGCAGTTAATCTCATGTACCGAAAACCAACAAAACAATCTCTACCAACATGGACACTGGCATGAAGCAAACAAGTTAAAGTGAAACGAATTTTGGAGACCAACCAAGCAGGTGGTTAATGATATCGTAAAAATCCCATTTAGCAAGAGATCGGCGAGCTTCAGTGCAGAATGGGATAAGGCCAGAACAATACATCACTCCTCTAGGCAGCGACCCAGCAAGAAAAATAGAAATGTATTCACCTCTAGCGAGACGGTGATTGGCTGAAGCTATACTTGGTGACGCAGATGCGACATGGTGGGGAGATCCCCTTTACATAAAAGCATTTTGAGACCTTAAGCCTCTATATATCTATCTATCTCTCTCGTCTTGCGGCAGACCGCACAAGTGTGTGGAAATAAGTGAGGGGGATAGTGGCGACAGATAACAAAGCGGTAGTTAATTATCCCTGCAGGAATTTTTGCGGGCGAAGACATTGTGCTTGTCACTCCAACCCATAGCGAGTGTGCAATAGCCATTATTTTGACTAGGGAAAGATTAACGTTCTACGGAACGCAGGAAAGTTTCCACTGAGTGCATTTACTCAAGACCAGAGTAGGGAATTAGCGTTTCCGATCCAGCACAGAGACAACGCCGTTGCAGATGCCGCTTGATAAAGTACCATCGCACATTAGGCTACAGTAAATGTTGAGTCTAGGTTTTGCTCACTCCAACTTGCATACGCTTCGACCATTGAATATCAAAAGCTAGAAAACTAACCTACCCTCACATTGAGTACATGAGTTTTTTTCATTGGTTCAGAAAGTAAATTTATTCTCCACCAACTCAGTGCAATGACCAGGTATGAAAACGTAGAGGCCGGCCGCTGTGACCGAGCGGTTCTAGGCGCTTTAGTCCAGAACCGCACGACTACTACAGTCGCAGGCTTGCGCATGGATGCGTATGATGTCTTTAGGTTAGTTAGGTTTAAGTAGTTCTAAGTTCTAGCGGACTGATGACCTCAGATGTTTATCTCATAGTGCTCGGAGCCATTTGAACTTCCTGGGCAATCCTGGTAATATTCAGTGTTACATAAATTTATATAATCCAGCAATGCTCTTCTTTATTGCCAGTCTGTAGTTTATATACTGTCTTCATCTTCCATCATCAATTATTTTGCTGCCTAAATAACAAAATCGAACCTGGGACCATTATTTTTCTCGGGCCGGTGCTGTACCGACGGAGCTATCAAAGTGTGACTCACGAAACGTCTTAACAGCTTCACTGCTGCCAGAACCTCATCTCCTACCTTCCAAACTTGATAGGGGCTTCCCTGCATGCTTCACGGGACTAGCAGTGCTGGAACACAGGGTGCGGCGGAGAAATGGCTTACCCGCAGCTTAGGGAGTGGTTCCAGAACGAAATTTCAGTCTGCAGCAGAGTGTACACTGACTTGAAACTTCCTGGCTCATTAAAACTGTGTGCCCGACGGGACTCGAACCTGGTACCTGCCAGGTAGTTGGTTAAATTTTTTGCCCCTATAGTTAGACAGCAGAGAAATTGAAACATCCCCTTAGAAAAATTTATGAAATACAGCGCTGACAAACCCCTTACGTTATTTGATTTTCAAACAGCTGAGCAAAACTGAACGTACTCAGACATTTCTCTCTTTACTTACTTTGATCGTCACTAAACTGACACACAATATTTTTAGTGCAACGCAGTCTGACTTTCAATAATCCCTACAAAAGAATGGCCCTGACTAACAATAACCTATACCTTTCATGAATTACTTACCTCACAAAAATCTTCGTTACTCGAACTACTGCAATACAGCGAGCGCCAATACTGCCAGCTAAATAAAAGATTCTAACTACTGAAGGCACTAACTACTGATAGGCATAGTTATCAAATGAAAGATTTTGTTAGACAGCAAACAATGTATTTACCTTAATAGTGTTCAAAAGTCGTAATATATATATAAGTTCATGACATCCAGTCTTACAAATTTACTGTCTCTGATGGACACACGTCCAGATCATCCGCTCTCAAAACTCCGCCATCTCTCTCCCCCTACCGAGCGGGGTGGCGCAGTGGTTAGACACTGGACTCGCATTCGGGAGGACGACGGTTCAATCCCGCGTCCGGCCATCCTGATTTAGGTTTTCCGTGATTTCCCTAAGTCACTCCAGGCAAATGCCGGGATGGTTCCTCTGAAAGGGCACGGCCGACTTCCATCCCAATCCTTGCCTAATCCGATTAGACCGATGACCACGCTGTCTGGTCTCCTTCCCCAAACCAACCAACCAATCTCTCCCCTACATCCACCACTGCTGGCGGCTCACCTCCAACTGCACAACGCTACGCGCTGTTAACAGCCAACTGCCCAACACTACAATGGCGAATATTTCAACAACAATACCAACCAGCCACAGACTGCACACAGCACAGCCAGTGATTTTCATACAGAGCGCTACGTGGCGTTGCCAATTAAAAAAAAAACAAAAAAAAAAAACCAACGTAAACAGCCTACTTACAAGATGAAGGGTGAAAAGGGAAGAAAATGAACACAAAAATACTGCGTGCAGTTGGTAATGTGATTGTGAGTAGCACTGTTGGTGCCTAGCCAAGCAGGGAGTGTTATTTTGCGATCAGTGAAGTGCAGCGCGCGGAGAGGGGTGGCGGCCTGCGCGCCGGCCAGACGCACTCGGCCGTTTCCCACAGGGCGTCATTGTTCCCCGGGAGGACGGCTCCTCGTGATAATGGAGCCGGCATTAAGAGTGAAAGAGCCGCCGTGCGCCGGCCCACAGATAAGCGAGCCGAGAGGGCGGCCGCCGCCGTAATTAGGAAACAGTCTCGGGGAGGCGGCAGATAAACAGCGCCCGCCCGAGGAACACGCAGCAGCCGGGGGCGAGGAGAAACGGCCACCCCGCCGCGGCGCCTAATTAAAGCCTCCGGCCAAGTGAAACTCTATTTGCAATAAAAAGCCCCGACAAAAGTCCGTACTGGCGCCCCGCCCGCGGTCGGCGCTAATCTACATCTGCCCAGCCTTCCGGCCGACCCGCATTCCCACGGCAAGCCAGGTAGCTCCGCGATCGGCGCCGATCTTCCGCCGATATCTCGGCCGTTGTGCCGAAGCTGCGATCTAGCGGCGAACGCGGAACAGCCGATCGGGGGCTGATAGATGTAATCATCACTGTTTGCCTTCCCCATCAGCAGCTTCTCTCACGTCAAGATAGTGAAAACACACTCAGGCATCTCCGTCGAGTTAGGGAAAGTTTTTACACGGTTTGAATATCTCCTGTTGTCTGTCTTTCCTAGATTTTCCCTCCCTGTACGTTCCACTGTTTTCATAATACATCAATTTAATTTCATTTTAACTCTGTGACCGGATGCCCCACTTGTTGTCACAATGCTCAGGGAACGTTAGACATGGATGACCCGTGCGACATCCCAGTTTCCTTCATCGGCGTTTCTGCTCACGAGCGTCCGTAGAATTTTTTTTAGGGGAGGGGGGGCGCCAGAGTTGCATAAAACGCAGGAATTTAAACAAAAACAACCCACTATGTAAAATTGGTTTTTATGGGTTTTATTAGGTATTTTTGGAATTTTTTTCGTACTGAGGATTAAATAGTTCAATTTTAATTCCCATGATTAATTTATTCAAAACATTAAGCCATTCTTATAACTACTTTGTCAGTGCCTCATTTCCTGCACTGCCAGTACTGCGTCCATTCAGAGAACGTTCTTCACCTAAAGTTATGTTTAGTAAATTAAGAAACAGTTTAGGAGAGAAAACACGAGAGAAATTAGTGAAGATCTATAATATCTACATTTAAACTCAGCTGTTCGTTACAGTCGTTACGACTCCGTATATATGTTTTTCCTGGAAGTGTAAACGTTACTTGTATGTTGTATCTTAATTGGGGACCTATAAACGACGGAGAGGCTCCGTCCCCGCCGCAGCCGCATTGGTCCAGAATCCCACGGCGACTACCGCAGTCTACTTCACCCCTCTGCTTCCTCACACCGAACCCAGGGTTACTGTGCGGTTCGGCCCCCGGTGGACCCCCCAGGGAAGCTCTCACACCAGACGAGTTTAACCCCTATGTTTGCATGGTAGAGTAATGGTGGTGTACGCGTACGTGGAGAACTTGTTTGCGCAGCAATCGCCGACATAGTGTAGCTGAGGCGGAATAAGGGGAACCAGCCAGCATTCGGCGAGGCAGATGGAGCACCGCCTAAAAGCCATCCACAGACCGGCCAGCTCACCGGAGCTCGACACAAGTCCGCCGGGCGGATTCGTGCCGAGGACCAGGCGCTCTTTCCCACTCCGGAAAGCCGTGCGTTAGACCGCTCGGCTAACCGGGCGGGCCAAGTGTTACTTAACTGGATTTCTTATATTGCAAGAAAAGTTAAAACACAACATTGTTAAAATAAATTCTTGTGACAGTTAATAGTTCCATCCAATATCATGGCTCTTTTTAATTTGTGTAAAGCTGACTGTGTAAAATTTTGCATACTAATTAAATTTTCATACTTAAATATAGTTCCGTTTTATTGAGTTTATAGCCGGTTTTTTTACACGGTTTTAAAGAATGCTTTTTTGCCATTTTTAAAACAAATGAGCCAGCCAATTTCGAGAATTGTATGCCACAGGAACTAAATAATAAAGATGACACAAAAGACTTAATATAGCTCGGAGAATTGGATGTTATCCATTCAGTACGTGAATAAACTCTCCAGATTCCAGGGAAGGAGGGGGGGTGGATTGGAGGAGGGGCGGGGTGTCAAGCACATCTCGTTCCCAGGCCCCCCACCACTCCGACTGCGGACGCCTATGTATTGTGCTACAGTTGACGGTCTAAGTGTACTCCTTGCTCACTTCTTCTCTCCGTCTCACAGTTTAACTTCGATTACATGACGGCATGCACCTTCCTCTCTTTCTTAACGTTTATTTCATCCTGCAGGCTCCACTGTTTTCATGATTTAGCAAATTTATTTTTATTTTAAGGTTGTGGCCAAATGTACTCCCTGCCGCGACAATCAGCTTAACTTTTCTCTCTCAAGTAGCTACGCTGCGCGTTACGGTGTACGAGTAGGTCTTGAAGGTACTAAATGGTTCAAATGGCTCCGAACACTATGGGACTTAACATCTGGGGTCATCAGTCCCCTAGAACTTAGAACTACTTAAACCTAACTAACCTAAGGACATCACATACATCGAAGCCCGAGGCAAGATTCGAACCTGCGACCGTAGCGGTCCCGCGGCTCCAGACTGAAGCGTCTAGAACCGCTCGGCCACAGAAGCCGGCTTCAAGGTACTCTAGAGTACTAAAACAAAACAGATTCTATTCTAAGTGCACTACAAAGCAACACACAAGGAATTCTCAAGCCTTTACCTTCTCTGTTTAACACGAGTTTCTTCTGTATTCCAAGTCGTTGTCCTTTTTCCTTTTTTTTGTAATTCATTACTTTTTAAAGACGTCGCTTAACACTCAAAATTAGAAAATTTGCTTTTGTATCGGCAGAAACTTGAAACTGGCACCACCGCCTGTAACAGGAGCACGTAGAAGGGAGAACCGATAGAGGTACTCAAGGTACGCTCCGGCACACACCGTCAGGTGGCTTGCGGAGTATGGATGTAGATGTAGACGTAGACTGTCGAGTCACACACGAAGGAGTCCACAGCGCTGCTAGGAGGAGGACGGATGGATCAATTAACGTCAATTTCGCGATGACTGACGAAACAGTTTTTACTGTTTACGACAAATGACTCTCGGTAAGCTCGCTACTACTCAGTATCCACAACAAGTTTCGGCTTTTTTGAAACTCATGCCGAAATAGTACGCCTGACCGTTCGACGGGGCGGGGCGGAACCAGGCCGGATGCATGATCGGTTTGCGAAAGTTTATTTTAAAAGATACGGAAGGCAGTGGGACGGCAGGACGGGGTGAAGCTGCCCTGCCCTACCCCCGCTATTACGAGGTGCATTCAAGTTCTAAGGCCTCCGATTTTTTTTCTAATTAACTACTCACCCGAAATCGATGAAACTGGCGTTACTTCTCGACGTAATCGCCCTGCAGACGTACACATTTTTCACAACGCTGACGCCATGATTCCATGGCAGCGGCGAAGGCTTCTTTAGGAGTCTGTTTTGACCACTGGAAAATCGCTGAGGCAATAGCAGCACGGCTGGTGAATGTGCGGCCACGGAGAGTGTCTTTCATTGTTGGAAAAAGCCAAAAGTCACTAGGAGCCAGGTCAGGTGAGTAGGGAGCATGAGGAATCACTTCAAAGTTGTCATCACGAAGAAACTATTGCGTAACGTTAGCTCGATGTGCGGGTGCGTTGTCTTGGTGAAACAGCACACGCGCAGCCCTTCCCGGACGTTTTTGTTGCAGTGCAGGAAGGAATTTGTTCTTCAAAACATTTTCGTAGGATGCACCTGTTACCGTAGTGCCCTTTGGAACGCAATGGGGAATGATTACGCCCCCGCTGTCCCAGAACATGGACACCATCATTTTTTCAGCATTGGCGGTTATCCGAAATTTTTTTGGTGGCGGTGAATCTGTGTGCTTCCATTGAGCTCACTGGCGCTTTGTTTCTGGATTGAAAAATGGCATCCACGTCTCATCCATTGTCACAACCGACGAAAAGAAAGTCCCATTCATGCTGTCGTTGCGCGTCAACATTGCTCGGCAACATGCCACACGGGCAGCCGTGTGGTCGTCCGTCAGCATTCGTGGCACCCACCTGTATGACACTTATCGCATTTTCAGGTCGTCATGCAGGATTGTGTGCACAGAACCCACAGAAATGCCAACTCTGCAGGCGATCTGTTCAACAGTCATTCGGCGATCCCCCAAAACAATTCTCTCCACTTTCTCGATCATGTCGTCAGACCGGTTTGTGCGAGCCTGAGGTTGTTTCAGTTTGTTGTCACACGATGTCTGCCTTAATTAAACTGTCGCACCCACGAATGCACTTTCGACACATCCATAACTCCATCACTACATGTCTCCTTCAACTGTCGATGAATTTCAATTGGTTTTACACCACGCAAATTCAGAAAACGAATGATTGCACGCTGTTCAAGTAAGGAAAACGTCGTCATTTTAAGTATTTAAAACAGTTCTCATTCTCGCCGCTGGCGGTAAAATTCCATCTGCCGTATGGTGCTGCCATCTCTGGGACGTATTGACAATGAACGCGGCCTCATTTTAAAACAATGCGCATGTTTCTATCTCTTTCCAGTCCGGAGAAAAAAAATCGGAGGCCTTAGAACTTGAATGCACCTCGTATAATGATTTGTTAATATCCCCACAGTAACTGCAGATCACAGCACCCCAAGGTCCGCGGACGCCAAGAAATTCATTCAGTAAGTTGTTTCTGAATAGACATCTGGAGTCACGCTGTCTGCCTCCTTCTCACAGGTACTGGAGGGTGCTTAATGGTTGATTCACACAAAGTTAATAGAGTTGGACCTATGTCTGTTAAGTTGACTTTAGGCTCCGAGTATTTAGGGACCAGGGTTTAATATCGTTCCGCGGCGATATCGTTCGGTCCAGATGCTCGCCGAGATACTGCTATTCTTCGAATCTTAAGATCTGCAGACGCTATCGTGTCACCGTACAATAAGAAGGTCGTTCCCGCACTCCGACACCCTCTGGGGTGTTTGTGTCGGAAGCAGTCCGAAAGCGGCAGTCACATACCTGAGTATATATGGAGATGGTATCCGCTCTTTCGGACATGTCCGAAAGAACAGATACCATCTTATATAGCTCACCGACCATGCCGGCCGGAGTGGCCGTGCGGTTCTAGGCGCTACAGTCTGGAGCCGAGCGACCGCTACGGTCGCAGGTTCGAATCCTGCCGCGGGCATGGATGTGTGTGATGTCCTTAGGTAGTTAGGTTTAATTAGTTCCAAGTTCTAGGCGACTGATGACCTCAGAAGTTAAGTCGCATAGTGCTCAGAGCCATTTGAACCATTTTTCACCGGCCATCTGACCTTCTCGTTCTGTGCGGATGCACAAACAGTGCCCGAACTCTTACGGAAGTGCGGCACAATAAGTTACGAATGTGGGTCGCACGGGAGGCGTGTAAGGGACAAGTCCCTGCAGTCACACTATCCTCTGTGTCCTCGGTGGCTCAGATGGATAGAGCGTCTGCCGTGTAAGCAGGAGATGCCGGGTTCGAGTCCCGTCCGATGCAGATGGCCGCTAGCGTAAGGGTAAAAAGTGTTTGGACATGAAATTGCAAACTGCGCCGGCACGGTAGCTCGGCGTGTTCGGTCAGAGAGTTAGCTGCCCTCTGTAATAAAAAAAAAACTGAGTTAATCGATCAACAACCAACTTAAACGGATGTCTTACGACGTCCGCTCCGAGCAGATGCAACGAACAAAGGCGAACAAAATAGGATTAAAAATAAAAATTTAAAAAAGATGGATAGAGCGTTTGCCATGTAAGCAGGAGATCCCGGGTTCGAGTCCCAGTCGGGACACACATTTTCAACTGTCCCCACTGACTTATATCAACGCCTGTATGCAGCTAAGGGTATTCATTTCATTGTAACATACCTGAGTGTCGTCCGGTCGTTCATTGTTTACACTGACAACTTTGCTTCTGGACTCTCGATTCAAGTTATGAGTACTTGGTTTCCAGTTCGTTTATAATTTCATTCTTGGTTCAAATCCCCGTGCGACCATCCAGATTTAAATTACCCTGATTTCCCAAAATCACTCCAGGCAAATGCCGGGATTATTTCTTTGAAAGCGCAGGGCCGATTTCCTTCCCCGCGCTTGCGTCATTCCGAGGCTGTATTCCGTGTCTAATGATCGTTGTGTCGACGGGACGTTAAATCGTAATCTTCCTTCGTTCCTTCCTCCGTTCACGGGTCAGTGCTTCCGATCGCTTCTTGTGCTACTTCAGAGCTTAGGAACATAGGCAGACGACCTGCAATAAGGCCAGTGCTACAAAGTGGCTGTGTTCAGCGCCGCTGCTGAACCTCGCGACTGCGTCCCGCTCAGGAGAAGGCACGGGGCACGGCGCAGCCGCTGACTCGCGGGCCAGAGGTTAATTAAACACCTGCGCACGGACAGCGGCTGCGCGCCGCCCGCTGCACACGTCGTTAACGCCGCCCATTGTGCTCGCTCCTGACGGGCACGCCGCCAGTCGTCCACGCGCTCCTCTCCCCCGCCTCACTTTCTCGCCTTCGTTGCTCCTACAGCGACTTGAAAATCGCTTAGATCAGTGGTGGTCAAACATGTGGCCCGAGTCACGTATTCCTGCGTCCCGCGGTTCTCAGGACCATTCTACAACAAAATGCATCCAGCAAATAACAGCTAAATCCACTACCATTAAGACCATATTTAAGGATGTAGTTTTCCTGCTCAGTAACAAACAAAAATAAGAAGACAGTAATATCCTAAGATGTGCTCAATGACGCTGGTGAATTCGGACGTGACCTAAGTACGGTTAGCCGAAGAGTGGCAGAGAGTTACGTAGCGCGTCCACTACAGGGTTACAGGATGTCAGAAGGGGACGTTTTGGTGTTGTCCTCCAGCACTGGTAACTAACGGGCGTGGGTAAATGTAAATGTCGTGTGAGTAGGGCCTCCCGTCGGGTAGACCGTTCACCGGGTGCAAGTCTTTCGATTTCACGCCACTTCGGCGACTTGCGCGTCGATGGGGATGAAATGACGATGATGATTTGGACAACACAACACCCAGTCCCTGAGCGGAGAAAATCACCGACTCAGCCTGGAATCGAACCCGGGCCCTTAGGATTGATATTCTGTCGTGCTGACCACTCAGCTACCGGGGGCGGACACGGGCGTGGGTGACTCCTACCGATCAGCTGATACGCTATAAATTTCAAACGTAAGTAAAATGGATTCGTGAATGTGCTTTACAGAGACGGTCATCCTCAAATGCGGTACATATTTGTAGCCAGCAATATGACATTCAATTTCGGCTGGTGGTGCACGAAAAACCGGCCCCGAGTACAGACTACTCGTCAGTTACGCTCCAATTGTTGCTCGCCGCTAGCAGATACGACAACAAACAGATAAACATTCATTCTGGGTTTTTCAAATCAAATGGTTCAAATGGCTCTGAGCACTATGGGACTTAGCATCTGAGGTCACCTGTCCCCTAGAACTTAGGACTACTTAAACCTAACCAACCTAAGGACATCATACACATCCATGCCCGAGGCAGGATTCGAACCTACGACCGTAGCGCTCGCGCGGTTCCAGACTAAAACGCCTAGAACCGCACGGCCACACCGGCATGCCATTTTGGGTTTTTCCTTTACTTCAAGTACGTCTGTCTGTATGCTACATTTCTCATATTGTTACATGACGTTATTTGCGATTTTGTTCTCCAGTTGTAGTTATACTTATTGTATGTTGTACGGTGTTGGTCTTTTCATGTTTTGACTTCTGCTGTGAGAGCACATGCATGTTCGTCATAATGTTGCAGTTTGTAATTCTGCTCCAGTGTCATTGTCATCACTGTCGCCGGCTGTCTGGTGTCTGTTTAACTGCACTTTCATTTTACTTTAACTGTTTGTTTGTATCCTAACTTCGTAATTTTTTGCTATGTAGCTTATTTGCTATTATGTTTCCTTCGCACTTTATAATCGTTTTGGCATTGTGGACCCTGTAAACCAAAGCCAGAATAAAGAAATTAAAAAAAAAGATATGTAATAATTAGATACTAAAGAAATAACAAATAAGCTAATGCAAAGGTGTATATTTAGTGAAATGATCTTGTCCTTCACATTACATTACATCAGGTGCTGCAAATGACTTTCTTGTGCTTCAATGCACTTTTCCGCACTACGTAACATATTAAAACACACACTTTGCGCAACTCTGCTGCATCAGTTCTCAGACTTTCATTACGACTCTTGTCCTTCAAGTCTTCTACCGTTACTAGGTCTTTTACATACACTTTTCCCTTTAGACTGCCCCACAGACAAAAGTCACAAGTGGTTAGGTCCGGTGAGAGCGGCGGCCACAATCCTTTGTTGACAGTCCTCTCTTCTGTGAATTTTTTTGAGAATCCCTAACACTGGCTCGAGTAAAGTGTGACAACTCCTACCATCCTGAGACAACATACTTTTCGGGGTGGGGGGTGGGGGGTGTCAACGTCAACTGTGCGTAAAATTTCTCAAAGATTTCTCTATACACAGCAGCGTTTACTGTAGTTTCATAAAATATGGCACCCCACAACCCGTCTTTCTGACACGGCACACCACACTCCGATTTTTTCACTGTGAAGAAGTCCCTCATTAACCGTATATGGATTGATTGTTGACCAGTGCTACGTGTTCTGGGAGTTCACATGTCCTGTCCGATGGAACCACGCTTCTTGAGGCATGAAATACAGCAGCAAATCCAAAATTCCATTCTCAACCGGTTGACATTGCCACGTACAGTAATTGACTTATTTGCCTTATCCTCCTCCTTCAGTTCTCAACATGTTGACGAAACCTACGCGAAACTTACACATGTTGCAACAATTTACGTGTCGACTTCTTTGGACTCTGGATCATTCGTTTTCGAATATACGCGATAACAGCAGGTGTACGAACGGGCAGGGCTCGTTTTTTTTATTTTTTTTTTTTTTTGCGTTTGCAGCTGACACTGTAGTACGTCACTTTGTCACCAAGACCTGTTTACTGTTCCCCGCTGGCATGGAAAAGCCAGGAAACGTCTTTGCAAAAATGTCCCACGTTCCCTTAAACGAACCGGTACACACGATCGCCTCCACTACTGCGATTCCTTTTTTTGAAGAGGATAGATCTCACTGAGATGTTTCCTTCACACACAAGCAACGCCCTCCATGATCACGATACAAAACGCGATCGCAACAGCTTCGAAACAAAAAAAGACAACAGGCGAGCAACAATAGTACTCGGTGCCGCTTTTTAATGCCCAACCTTGCACATCGCAATGAGCAGAAGAAAAATTACATTCAGAACAATTAGTAAACATTTTGCGATCGTGTATCATATTTCGTAATGTATCTAAAAATGATTACAGTTACAGTTATTTATCATCCGCTCACACAGACAACACAACAACACTTCGTCATGTAATTACGGTGTCACAACTTAGTGTTCGCTGAGGGCGACGGTGATCTGAAACAGAGAACACTCGACGTGAAGCGTTCCAAGTGATGACAACTTTTAACCATCAGCACTTGGATTCCGGCAGCCATCTCAGCGTGCCCTCAGTACAGTTAGTCTATTTGGGGGCGCACAGCTTACCTGTTAATAACAAGATTGGCACATACGCAGCCTCAGTTGCCAGCCTACAATGTCAGTATCGACTCTTGATGACTTCAAATGGCTCTGAGCACTATGGGGCTTTAACACCTGAGGTCATCAGTCCCCTAGAACTTAGAACTACTTAAACCTAATCAACCTAAGGACATCACACACATCCATGCCCGAGGCAGGATGCGAACCTGAGACCGTAGCGGTCGCGCGGTTCCAGACTGAAGCGCTACTTAAATCCATGTAGGCTGAATAGTAAAATTTTCTGAAGATCTCCCCAGAGAAAATATAGTCTGTCGTCTCTTCAGACATGTTTAGGTTTGGTTGCATCATCAAAAAAAAAAAAAATGTTCAAATGTGTGTGAAATCTAACTTAACTGATAAGGTCATCAGTCCCTAAGCTTACACACTACTTAACCTAAATTATCCTAAGGACAAACACACACACCCATGCCCGAGGGAGGACTCGAACTTCCGCCGGGACCAGCCGCACAGTCCATGACTGCAGCGCCTCAGACAGCTCGGCTAATACCGCGCGGCAGGTTGCATCATCATCATTAGGTCTGTTTCATTCATTTGGAAGCAGTCTCACCGAGACACACATGTGTAAAGTTAAAAAGATGACGAACAGCATTTTGTTCGAGGTGGGATCCTCAAGGGACTTTATGGGTAAAGAGTATTTATTCGCCCGACATTATCCCTCTTTCCGTTCACTTCAGCTATTAGTCAAAATGACTCTCGTTTGTCTGACAATCTGCGTGGTGGACTACGCTGAAAGTGAGGACATTATCTGTCGGCCATGACGACGTCTCCTCGTCTTGCAGACACCCTGTCATTACCTGACATCGGCATTTTCGCCGGTGCGCCCGCTACCTGCTGAGGCCCGCTCTCCTGCGCCGTGACCCTGGTTTCCGGGACGTTCGCGATCCCCTCGCTGCAGCGCGGAGCCGGATACAACAGGTGCTGCCCGCCAATCGCGAACCCAGGGTGTAGAAAGTGGCCGGCCTCCCCGCGCCACGGCGAACAGGTGCGTTTCCTACACTTACGGCCGGACCTCATATCGGCTGCAATCTCATTTGTCGTCCTTCATTTTATCCACAGTGGTTATTTTCTCTTTAATGTGAGTCACGAAGCGCAGTCAGCGTGTGGAATCCGATAGAAGAGCGGATGCTGTTTGAGAAACAGCTCTCTGAATTAAAAAGTAGAAAGTGGCAAAAACACTACCGCAAATGCACGATTTCAGTTCCAGCAAAAAGAAATGATTTATTTACCTCTAGCCGCAATTAAAATGAGAGTGCAGTTATCTTAGAGATTGGATCTCGTCCTGGCTTTGAATTGTGCTTCTCAGCCCATTCTGAACAACAGAGGCTATACTCTCGGTAGAACTTATTTGCGCTCATTAACCTTGCTTTTAAAAAAAAAATAAAAAGAAGGTATTCCACGCAATGATTAAGTAAAGAGACTTTCTTGGAAAAGACGAAGTTTCTTCGTACAGAAAGAATTTGTATATTTTGGAATCCTCCTATTAATCCAGCAACCGCCCAAGCGACATCGGTGCTCCCTCACTCACATCTACATCTACATCTACATCTACATCTACAGGACCTCTGTGCAGTTCACACTTAAATGTCTAGCAAAGGGTTCGTCGAAACACTTTCATACTATCTCTCTAACGTTCTTCTCTCAAACAGCGCGCGGGAAAAACGAAAACTTAAATCGCCCCGTGCGACGTCTGATTTCTCTTATTTTATTAAGATGAACATTTCTCTCTGTATAAGTAGGTGTCGACAAAGTATATTCGCATGCGCAGGAGAAGGGTGGAGACTGTAATTTCGTGAAAAAATCTCGCCTCCCTATCCTTTGGAAGTCGAAGCGGTAATTACGTCATACTTTGGCCGGATATACAATTTATTCGCGGGTTTCAAAATGGCTCACAAAATTGAAAAAAAAAGTTCAAATGTGTGTGAAATTTTACGGGACTTAACTGCTAAGATCGTCAGTCCCTAAGCTTACACACTACTTAAGCTAAATTATCCTAAGGACAAACACACACACCCATGCCCGAGGGAGGGCTTGAACCTCCGCCGGGACCAGCCACACACGTGGTTGTTAATTTGGGGGCGGATGGTAATGGGACTTTGCGGCCACGGTGTACAGTAAATCTTTCGGGTAGCTTGTCTTTCTATCTTTTGCTCCGCCGCGACCAGCCGCACCGTCCATGACTGCTGCGCCCTAGACCGCTCGGCTAATCCAGTGCGGCACAAAATTGAAAATTTCATCAAGTGTAAGGCATACGCTAATGATCAACTGGATCAGAGACAGGTACGTCTGATCACGGCGGCAAAGAGTGGTGGCAGCGGCTATGCCAGACACCTGCACCGTTGAGGAGACAGCCTGATGCATCACCGCTGACTCGCCGTCCACATCTCACCATGCTGCATTAATGGAAGGGACAGGGAAGATCCAACGAACAGCGGCGCTTTTCGTCAGCGGACCATTAAGTCGGCTGAAGAGCGTTACAGAGATGCCCAAAAAACTACACTGACCGACGCTGCTAGACAGTTGTTGTGACTCACAGAGATGTTTACTTTGAAATTCCGAGACGGTACTTAGCACGATGCATCGACAATATGTTAGTCCTCGCACATAAACTCCTCCCGCACAGGCCATGAAGGCCCACAGGTACCGACTGGCCGCCGTGTCATCCTCAGCCCACAGGCGTCACTGGATGCGGATATGGAGGGGCATGTGGTCAGCACACCGCACTCCCGACCGTATGTCAGTTTCCTCGCACATACGTCTCGCGAAGACCAGATAAATTTTAGCTCCTTCCGGCATCACAGACAATCATCCTGCCCGTTCTGGTACTACATGTACCCGTAAGATTTGTTGCAGAGTACAGATATAGATTGGTTGGAGTTGGAGGAGGTTCTAAATGTGTCCAACAGGACTGAGACGAGATCACCTTGGGACACCACGCAATCAGCCTCATGCCTGTTCAGTGTTCCTCAAGTCATCCCGACACACATCGATTACTATCGAGAGGTGCATCGTCTTTCTGAAGCTACACGTTGTCTGCGGGGTGTTGTACGCGAACAAGTGAACACACATTGACGGATAGTGAGTTCCTGAATTGCTCGACGGCGGAACAGCATGGCGCCAGCCTTTTGGTTTCAAAGACTTATCAAACTACAATCAGTTACATTGTGAAAGTGCGCTAAAAAGAACGCTGAGCAAGTATTCTTGAGCATTTCAGCTGACAAAATACTCAAGAGATCACCACCAGGCGTGTGATAAGGGCTGGGTTACTGTGACTTGTTTTCCCGGGACGAGTCGTCATTGCTGGAGCGCACGTAGTGGGAGGGTGACGCCTTACTACACATACGGTAGCCGTAAATTATTTCACGGCCGCCCCGTAAGTATAATTCTTTTAATAAACCTACAAAATACGCAGATGGCAGTTCAGATATTGACGATGGAGAATGTGTTCGTACGAGGGCAGGCTGAAAAATAATGCCACCGAAATATTTATGTGGAAACTCTTAAAGCTTTCCAAATAAAACAAACGTTGTTAACAAAATTCAAATGGCTCCAAGCACTATGGGACTTAACATCTGAGGTCATCAGTCCCCTAGACTTAGAACTAATTAAACCTATCTAACCTAAGGACATCACACACATCCATGCCCGAGGCAGGATTCGAACCTGCGACCGTAGCAGCACCGCGGTACCGGACTGAAGCGCCTAGAACCGCTCGGTCACAGCGGCCGGCCATTATTAACATTCTACATCTATATTCTTCATGTCTACATATTTATTCCTCAACACGGTCACCCTGGCGACAAACACATTTCCCTCAACGAGAGATCAGTTGTTGATACCGTCACTGCAGGATGTTTGAATTTGTTTACGGAGCCACAACCGCACCTCTGCTTGCACCGCTGCATCACTATCAAACTGAAGTCCCCGTAGAGTCGTAGTCAGGACTGTATGGAAAATGGTCGATGAGTGCGTAATTTTGTGGGTTTTGCAAAGACATATCGAGAATACGAAGACTGCTCAATAAAGAATTATCATAATTATTATGGTCATAATTTCTCGCGCCAAAATTTAATCTTATTATATTCTGTTAGCTTAATGTGCAACAAACACGCCGTAGTACTTTCATTAATGGGACTCCCGGTTCTCGCCTGTGAGAGGCAGGCAAGGTCAGACATGTTCAGTATCGCCTACCGCTGCAATGGAGGTAACACGCGAGGAACAATATGCGGCTTTGAAATTCTGCTTTCGTCTCAACAAATCTTCAGCTGAGGCCTATGCAATGTTACATGAGGACTATGGAGAGTCTGTTTTTTCCTACAGCACAGCTCGAAGGTGGTTTAAAATGTTTAAAGAGAGGAGACAACCAATTTCAAAGGAAGGTGGACCCGGTGCTCCAGTTACTGCTCGTACTGAAGAAAACACAAACACTGCTGCTGTCATTGTGAGAGAGGGTCGACCAATTACCTTAAGATCACTTTCTGAAATACTGAACAATCCACTGTGTGCCACCCACACGTTGGCGACAGAAAAATAACACCTGACACGTGTTTGTGGGCGATGGGTTCCAAGACTGTTGATTCCCGAACAAAAGGACATTCGCGTGCAGGCGTGCATGCATTTCAAGTTCACGTTAGAGGAAGATCCGGAGTTTCTTTCCAATGTAATCACTGTTGATGAATCTTGGCTATATCCTTTTGATCCTGAGAGCAATCTCCTTCGCCACCAACCCCAAAAAGCAAAAGTGGTTGCTTCTGTTGGGAAAGTTATGGTCATCTCACTCTTTGATATTCATGGAATTGTTTATCAGCATGTTGTAGCTGCACACATATCAGTAGCTGGACAATAGTACATCAATGTCCTGAAAACATTGCAAGTCCATATCAGGTGCAAAAGACCAGATTTCAGGCTGGATGCTGCACCACGGAAATGCGGGACCGCATATTGCCAATGTTGTTGCTGAATGTCTTGCAAAAATCAACCTGAAGTGCATCCCTCATCCTCCATATAGTTCGGATATAGCCCCACGTGACTTTCTTCTAATCCGTAACATGAAGACACGCGTTCTTGGGAGGCATTATCAATCATCAAAAACAGTGGTGAAGGGTGCGGAGGCGATTTTGAAGGACCTGTCAAAAAATCGTTTCCAGCGTGTATTTGAAGACTGGCAGAAACGGTGGGACAAGTGTATCATATTCATGGGAGACTACTTCGGAAGAACCATCAAATTGCGGTTAGTTAACCCCTTCGACACACAGGAACAGTTTGAGGAAATAAATTTTTAGTACCTTCCTCAAACGATATAACGGTGAGAGTAGTGGAGTTCAGTTCATATAATCTGACTATTAGAGCTATAATTATGATGCAAGTGATGACATTTTCGTTCAAAATGTGTCGCTAGCTTGTGTCCTTATGACCTGATTACGCACAAATACGAAATCTCTGATACCGTGATAGCAGTGTATGTGATGTCGTAGTTGCGTTACCGATAAAGGAGGTAATTATGAGAAATTACTTAGAAGCGACTATCAACCATCTAGTCTGATCAGAGAAGATAGAACCAGACGACGAGATTATGGATTTAAAATCTAAAAGGATGTAGTGTTTAATACAGGTCGTTTTCAAAGTTGGAACTATTTACAAGTGTCTGCACTGTGAGCCTATCGACGCCGAATTTATAATTTCCATGTTCTCTATTGACGACAATTGTACTGATAAGTTTAATCGAATACTCTCATTTGTATTTCTGTTTGGACAAACACGAACCCGAGCATTCGTAGTGGTGTTACATCAGTCATCACTAGCAGCTTCATTGATTCAGCTGGTACGTTCATCAAGGTCACAAGTAGATGTTGTTGAAGATCTTTGGCAGACAGCTCCGAACTCTGCAGAAAAACTACCACCTTTAAATTTAAAACAACCGTAAGTGGTGAGTGTATAGAACTTAGCCGCCCGAAGTGCGTGCCTAGTGATAAAATTAGTTAGTCACATGTTCCATGGATCATTTTGCACGATAGGCCGTAAAGATGTGGAACGAGTCATTTCACGGGTTTGTTTTCAGGAATCATAGTAGTATTTGTTTTGTAAACAAAATACGCCTTCTCTTGCTCAAAAAAATGTTCAAATGTGTGTGAAATCTTATGGGACTTAACTGCTAAGGCCATCAGTCCCTAAGCTTTCACACTACTTAATCCTAAGGCCAAACACACACACCCATGCCCGAGGGAGGACTCGAACCTCCGCCGGGACCAGCCGCACAGTCCATGGCTGCAGCGCCCTAGACCGCTCGGTTAATCCTGCTCGGCCTTCTCTTGGTGCACTGTAACTATTTTTCTTACCTAGACGCGTTTCGCTTTCTTTTACTTCAAGGCATCATCGATGGGGTCTATAATGATGCACTTTTGCTTTGATATGTATTATTCGTAGCTTATAAAACATTTCACTTCTCGCTTTTTACGTAAATAACTGTATGTAACCATTTATTTACATAAAAGGCGAGAAGTGAAACGTTTTATAATCTACGAATAGCACACATCAAAACAAAAGTGTATCCTAAGTGTATCATCATAGATGCCTTAAAGTTTAAAAAGGCGAAACGCGTCAGGGAGAATAAAAGAGAGAATTATTTTACATTCACATCACAAATTAATTTGTACTTACGTTTACATTCTGAACATTTCTAAGGTTTTTTCTCCTTTTTTACTATAGTACAGCAGAAAAAATACTGTGCTGTGGTTCAAATGGCTCTGAGAACTATGGGACTTAACATTTTAGGTCACCAGTCCCCTAGAACTTAGAGCTACTTAAACCTAACTAACCTAAGGACATCACACACATCCATGCCCGAGGCAGGATTCGAACCTGCGACCGTAGCAATCGCGCGGTTCCGGACTGAAGTGCCTAGAACCGCTCGGCCACCGCGGCCGGCTACTGTGCAATGTTGTGCAATGGTGTGTTAGAGAGGTAATTATTCAGGCACTCAGTGCAGCTATAAAATGGAAAAGGAACTGTAGTCGGTATTATCCTACGAGGAGAATCAACCCGTTTGGGAAAAACTAAAGACAACGATTAACTGAGGAGGTGTCACAACGTGTAAATACTAAACCATCAAAATGAAATGTTTCGTGTCTTGTTCGTTTTCGTAGGCACAATTCTAAAAATTCAGTACAGCAGTACTACAGGCCACGTGGCAGCACGTAGTTCTAAAATGCACACATTGCGCTTGGTCTCGAGTACTGTTCGTCGGTCTGGGGCCGTAAAAGAATTGGATTAACGAAAGAGATGAAAAAATTCTGAGAGGAGAGCTGCACGATTCGTGTCGTCTCATTTTAGTCAGCGTAGGAAATGCTCCACAAACTGCTCTAGGAGACCTTACAACAAAGGTGTTGTACACTGCGGACCGTATTTACACATTTACGAGAGCCCCCGTTTCAAAGTGGATCAACAATTACAGTACTTCGGGTCAACAAGTGTAATACTTTCTCTAGCATACATCTCGCGTGATGATTACGATGTTGAAACTGGAGAAATTCGAGGGTTACCACCAGTTTATCGTCCCTCGTGCCATCCACGAAGTAAATACACTCCTGGAAATTGAAATAAGAACACCGTGAATTCATTGTCCCAGGAAGGGGAAACTTTATTGACACATTCCTGGGGTCAGATACATCACATGATCACACTGACAGAACCACAGGCACATAGACACAGGCAACAGAGCATGCACAATGTCGGCACTAGTACCGTGTATATCCACCTTTCGCAGCAATGCAGGCTGCTATTCTCCCATGGAGACGATCGTAGAGATGCTGGATGTAGTCCTGTGGAACGGCTTGCCATGCCATTTCCACCTGGCGCCTCAGTTGGACCAGCGTTCGTGCTGGACGTGCAGACCGCGTGAGACGACGCTTCATCCAGTCCCAAACATGCTCAATGGGGGACAGATCCGGAGATCTTGCTGGCCAGGGTAGTTGACTTACACCATCTAGAGCACGTTGGGTGGCACGGGATACATGCGGACGTGCACTGTCCTGTTGGAACAGCAAGTTCCCTTGCCGGTCTAGGAATAGTAGAACGATGGGTTCGATGACAGTTTGGATGTACCGTGCACTATTCAGTGTCCCCTCGACGATCACCAGTGGTGTACGGCCAGTGTAGGAGATCGCTCCCCACACCATGATGCCGGGTGTTGGCCCTGTGTGCCTCGGTCGTATGCAGTCCTGATTGTGGCGCTCAGCTGCACGGCGCCAAACACGCATACGACCATCATTGGCACCAAGGCAGAAGCGACTCTCATCGCTGAAGACGACACGTCTCCATTCGTCCCTCCATTCACGCCTGTCGCGACACTACTGGAGGCGGGCTGCACGATGTTGGGGCATGAGCGGAAGACGGCCTAACGGTGTGCGGGACCGTAGCCCAGCTTCATGGAGACGGTTGCGAATGGTCCTCGCCGATACCCCAGGAGCAACAGTGTCCCTAATTTGCCGGGAAGTGGCGGTGCGGTCCCCTACGGCACTGCGTAGGATCCTACGGTCTTGGCGTGCATCCGTGCGTCGCTGCGGTGCGGTCCCAGGTCGACGGGCACGTGCACCTTCCGCCGACCACTGGCGACAACATCGATGTACTGTGGAGACCTCACGCCCCACGTGTTGAGCAATTCGGCGGTACGTCCACCCGGCCTCCCGCATGCCCACTATACGCCCTCGCTCAAAGTCCGTCAACTGCACATACGGTTCACGTCCACGCTGTCGCGGCATGCTACCAGTGTTAAAGACTGCGATGGAGCTCCGTATGCCACGGCAAACTGGCTGACACTGACGGCGGCGGTGCACAAATGCTGCGCAGCTAGCGCCATTCGACGGCCAACACCGTGGTTCCTGGTGTGTCCGCTGTGCCGTGCGTGTGATCATTGCTTGTACAGCCCTCTCGCAGTGTCCGGAGCAAGTATGGTGGGTCTGACACACCGGTGTCAATGTGTTTTTTTTTTCCATTTCCAGGAGTGTAGAAAGGGCGGAAAATTATACTGGTACACAATGTAACCTCCCCCACACATAGTACGATGGCTTACAGACTAGAGATGTAGATGTAACTGAACGTCAGTGCTCTTTTGTTTGTTCGGGTCCGCAGCTCGTGGTCGTGCGGTAGCGTTCTCGCTTTCTTCGCCCGGGTTCCCGGGTTCGATTCCCGGCGGGGTCAGGGATTTTCTCTGCCTCGTGATGACTGGGTGTTGTGTGATGTCCTCAGGATAGTTAGGTTTAAGTAGTTCTAAGTTCTAGGGGACTGATGTGCTCAGAGCCATTTTTTGTTTGTTTGTTCGGAATGTTTTGCTTGCGAGTCGTCCGGCACCTTGCGCAATGCCTGACGACCGAGAAGACCTTTGGGTGGCTCACCGCTCCCTGTAAATCACGACCGTCGCCAGCAGTTAGCGGCCCGGCCCGTGAAGCGGCGCGCTTCCGCACCGATCCCGTGACTCCGGACCGCAGGGTCACGATCCACTCTCGCCGGCCGAACAAAACAACCGCAGGGACAGAGCGCGCCGGCCGGAGAGAACGAAAAGCGATTACATCTCCGTCGGTAACCGCTCGGCCGGATTCCCCGTGTGTGAGAATACGGCCTTCGCCTTATTGGTCAGCGACAACGAGCCTAGCCCAGGATTGTTACGCGCTTGCCAGCGGAGGATGGAGGGCAAATAAAAGTCAGTCGTAATAAAACACGGAACCTACGGCGCCCTCCGCTGTAACACAGGGCGCCCCTCCCCTGCCTTTCTTCCTCTGACTAATTCAATAAGCACAGGCCCGCGCCGCGTGCCGCCCAAGGACGACGAACAATTGTAGGCTCACGACCGGCGAGCTGGGGAAAGGTAATAAATAGCGGCGAGTTGTGGCGGCCGGGATCACCAATTAGGAGGGACACGGTGGTGGCTTTCTAATCTCCCCCGCCGATACTGCACTCCGATTTTGGGGCACCGCGTGAGGCCGCTTCCCACGGTCGCGGCGCGTCGTCAACTGATCCACAACCTATAAAATCCACCCGAGAACTGCTGGCATTTGCACTCGACCTTTAAAACTTATATCTGCATCTACATCCATACTCCGCAAGCCACCTGACGGTGTGTGGCGGAGGGTACCTTGAGTACCTCTATCGGTTCTCCCTTCTATTCCAGTCTCGTATTGTTCGTGGAAAGAAGGATTGTCGGAATGCCTGTGTGTGGGCTCTTATCTCTCCGATTTTATTCTCATGGTCTCCTCGCGAAATATACGTAGTAGGGAGCAATATACTGCTTGACTCCTCGGTGAAGGTATGTTCTCAAAACTTCAACAAAAGCCCGTGCCGAGCTACTGAGCGTCTCTCCTGCAGAGTCTTCCACTGGAGTTTATCTATCATCTCCGTAACGCTTTCGCGATTACTAAATGATCCTGCAACGAAGCGCGCTGCTCTCCGTTGGATCTTCTCTATCTCTTCTATCAACCCTATCTGCTACGGGTCCCACACCGGTGAGCAATATTCACGCACTGGGCGAACAAGTGTACTGTAACCTACTTCCTTTGTTTTCGGACTGCATTTCCTTAGGATTCTTCCAATGAATCTCAGTCTGGCATCTGCCTTACCGACGATTAATTTTATATGGTCATTCCATTTTAAATCACTCCTAATGCCTACTCCCACATAATTTATGGAATTAACTGCTTCCAGTTGCTGACCTGCTATATTGTAGCTAAGTGATAAGGGATCTTTCTTTCTATGTATTCGCAGCACATTACACATGCCTACATTGAGATTCAGTTGCCATTCTCTGCACCGTCCGTCAATTCGTTGCAGATCCTCCTGCATTTCAGTACAATTTCCTGTTGTTACAACCTCCGCAACGTGAATAACAGGTATTGAGATGGCACAGAGTGTGCAGTTCCAGTGTATTTTACTCTATGAAATACGTTTCAATGTAGCCAGAGCTTACGATAACTGAAATCACAGCCAGGCCAGAGATAAGACTCGATCGCACGTCCCCGCTTTCCAAGACACTAGGGCTGATTAAAAAATATCGATATCATTTCGAATATATCGATAGAAAGGGCGTAAACAGTCACACTCATTATCGATATATCGCTATCGAAATGGAAATATCGAGTGCCGATATTTTTATTTTATATTCCATTTTTTCAAAGTTTTCGGTAAATATTTGAAGTTGTTCTTTTGAAACTGAGTAGCACATAATTTTACTTTTACTGTGTGAATGAGTCTTACTACTTGTTGAGCTATCAAGACGTCCAATGTTTCTCTTTGAATGTGTGAAGGAAGTATAGGTGGCACAAAAGTAGGAGTTCTATTGTACTGGTGGGTGATGGGCCGAATGGAATAACAAGATTTCTGTCGCGTTAAATCAGATTTTTAAAGAATCGTGTGCTGTTTCCTCACATTGGCATTCTGCAAAAGTAGTTGCTGAAAATGATAACCAAAAATCTAAATGACAAGACTGGTCTCTGCGGGGTGCACGGAGACATGTGAGGGCAAACGTTGACGTAATGGACTCTCGGCGGTACCGACAGAAACTGCAACGTTTAGCTTCACCACGCAGTTCTGACACTACAACTGCTAGGTCGCTCGCTTTGGCAGAAAAGAAAAATTAAAAAAATAAAAATAAAAAACCATGAAGTTGACATGAAGTGTTTCCGACAAATATGATACGTGACGAAACCGAACGACAGACTCATTGGACACCTTTATTTTGCAACATACATGCAGTTACCATTCTCAGCAAAGTTTTTATCGCCAACCGTGAACATCCGTTTTCATTTCAATTCTTGCTCTAAGGGGGAAATGCAGACCGCTAGCTTGTTGATGTACAGAATATCTAATAATAAACCAATACTTACAATAGTGGCCATTAAAATTTCTGCACCAAGAGGAAATGCAGAAGATAAACGGGTAATCATTAGACAAATATATTATACTAGAACTGACGTGTGATTACATTTTCACGCAATTTCCGTGCATAAATCCTGAGAAATCAGTACCCAGAACAACCACCTCTGGCCGTAATAACGGCCTTGATACGCCTGGGCATCGAGTCAAACAGAGCTTGGATGGCTTGCCCATTCAGCTTCAACACGATACCATAGTTCATCAAGAGTAGTGACTGGCGTATTGTGACGAGCCAGTTGCTCGGCCACCATTGACCAGACGTTTTCAATTGTTGAGAGATCTGGAGAATGTGCTGACCAGGGCAGCAGTCGAACATTTTCTGTGTCCAGACAGGCCCGTACAGGACCTGCAACATATGGTCGTGCATTATCCTGCTGAAATGTAGGGTTTCGCAGGGATCGAATGAAGGGTAGAGCCACAGGTCATCCGCAGCTCGTGGTCGTGCGGTAGCGTTCTCGCTTCCCGCGCCAGGGGTTCCCGGGTTCGATTCCCGGCGGGGTCAGGGATTTTCTCTGCCTCGCGATGACTGGCTGTTGTGTGATGTCCTTAGGTTAGTTAGGTTTAAGTAGTTCTAAGTTCTAGGCGACTGATGACCATAGATGTTAAGTCCCATAGTGCCCAGAGCCATTTGAACCATTTTTTTAGAGCCACGGGTCGAAACACAGCTGACATGTAACGTCCACTGTTCAAAGTGCCGTCAATGCGAACAAGCGGTGATCGAGACGTGTAACCAATGGCATCCCGTATCATCACGCCGGCTGATACGCCAGTATGGCAATGACGAATAAACGCTTCCAATGTGCGTTCACGGCGATATCGCCGAACACTGCTGCGACCATCATGATGCTGTAAACAGAACCTGGATTCATCCGAAAAAATGACGTTTTGCCATTCGTGCACCCAGGTTCGTCGAGTACACCATCGCAGGCGCTCCTGTCTGTGATGCAGCGTCAAGGGTAACCGCGGCCGTGGTCTCCGAGCTGATAGTCCATGCTGCTGCAAACGTCGTCGATGTGCATATGGTTGTTGTCTTGCAAAGGTCCCCATCTGTTGACTCAGGGATCGAGACATGGCTGCACGATCCGTTACAGCCATGCGGATAAGATGCCTGTCATCTCGACTGCTAGTGATACGATGCCGTTGGGATCCAGCACGGCATTCCGTATTACCCTCCTGAACCCACCGATTCCATATTCTGCTAACAGTCATTGGATCTCGACCAGCGCGAGCAGCAATGTCGCGAGACGATAAACCGCAATCGGGATGGGCGACAATGCGACCTTTATCAAAGTCGGAAACGTGATTGTACGCCATTCTCCTGCTTACACGAGGCATCAGAACAACGTTTCACCAGGCAACGCTGGTCAACTGCTGTTTTTGTATGAGAAATCGGTTGGAAACTTTCCTCACGTCAGCACGTTGTAAATGTCGCCACCGGCGGCAATCTTGTGTGAATGTTCTGAAAAGCTAATCATTTGCGTATCACAGCATCTTCTTCCTGTAGGTTAAATTTCGCATCTGTAGCACGTCATCTTCGTGGTGTAGTAATTTTAATGGCCAGTAGTGTATGTTAAGACATCAGGGAGTAAGTTCCATGGTACTACAGGGAGGTGTGGAGGGCAAAAATTCTAGGGAAGACAGAGACTGGAGTACCTCGAAGAAACATATTAAGAATTTGTGGTGTGCGTACTGTAAGACCTTCGATACACACACCATCAGATTATTTGACTTGTCGCTCTAACGAAGTAGGCGAGTGTCAGCAATATGTCTCGTGGTCTTATCGTGGCGTGTTTATCTTCTGCCGTTAGGTCAGACGATAGAAATGCCGCTTGCACGCTTAAGAGTAGCAGATTGACAGTGACCAACTTTAAACAGAACTTGATTAATTTTCACGCACATTTATTAAAATAATAAAAAGCATAGACATTACGTAACTTGATTCTGGATGCTGTTTACAATTGACAATCTGAAATTCCTTTGGTCTTGGTACGTTAATCTTATTCTAACATATCTCTGATACTTGACAAAGTGTCTATACATTTATCTTCATGGCCATGTACAGGAATATGATAATCTTATTAGGCGCAGACTGAAACTTGACTGTAGACTGGTACAGACTAATGCAGACTGGTACAGACTGATGCAGACAAATGCAGACTGACTGATCGGAGGTCTGTACACACGTTTTAATACCTTGCGCGTTCAGGTATCACTGCGCGACTGTGATCCGCGAGGAGAATAGGTTCTACTTTAGCATCGATCTCATTGGCTGCGTTACATATTAATACGCGGATCGGCGGAAGCAGAATTTGGTCCGTCTCTAAGGCAGCGCCATCTCGTAGTGCAGAGACGGACGAGTGCTGCGCCTGCACTGTTGCGGTTAACGGGGCGCGCTCTAGTGGGAAAGTTGTGTACGCGCTGAGTATGCGGAACTATGTACACAACAGAATTATATAAGTATTATATTAGAATATATATAAGAATTATAATTGAAGATGTGCGGTGCAAGTCCTACGAGGTTGGCACAAGACAGCAATTGGTGGCAGGCTGCATCGAACCAGAAGACTTACGACTCAAAAAACTTTAAACTTCAAAGCATTTTGTAATACCGAGATTTTTAGGGAAGCTCTATTCAGCAGTATTGAAAAAAAAATCAACTTCTACAACATTTCTTTACCCTTGGTACCACGTCTTTTGGGTAATATTAGGTATTAGGAGATGCAGCGATAGCTATGACGTTGCACCAGTGGATGGTATGCAAGTCGGGACCAGTGTCAATAGGTGCTCAGTTAATATTCCATTTCTTGAAGCTATCGAATGACTCAGCACCAGTCTTACGTGTTCGAAAGACTTACCAGGGGTCGATAAGCGAAAAGTACATAGCTGACGAGACCTTATAACAACATTGACCATTCGACGTCTCACAGAGAACAATCGCAGTGAGCACGGCGCATCGAATGAGACCGCTACACCGTGATAGGGCGCTGTATACGTAACGCAGATTTGTTTCGCTCACTTGGTGCCTGCCGGCTTGTGGAACGCTCATTGTGGGCTGCAGCCGCCGTCCGCCGTCCGGCGCACAAAAGGCGCCCCCTCCCGACCAAACGCCAGCCACGGCTCGCCCAATGCTTCATTTAACGTACACCAGATAAGCGGATCACCTTCACGACGGAATGTCCCGTGACACGGCCGGATTGTGCAGCTGTATTGGTTCATTACAGCCGTGTAATCATTCAGCTTCCAAGAAGCCCGATGCGCCGGCAATCCGAGCGGAGAGAGAGAGCCCTGCCGGTAACAAGGCCTCTGCAAGAGGAGAAGCTCGCCCGGTCGCACTGACACCTAAGTACCGTATTCAGCTGACTGTAGGGCCAGTGTTGGTGTAAAAGGACGGCGGAGCAGGGGGGGACGGAGGGGAGGGGTGGGAGGGGGGGGCGGCAACTCGAGGAAAATCGCGGCGTTTCGCTTTTCCTTCAGATCTATGGAACGACCGTTTGCTAACAGGTCAGGGCAGAGGTCATTGTTGGTAACCGGAATAAAATAATAATTGGATCCTTTTACCGACCTCCCAACTCAGATGATACAGTTGCTGAAAGGTTCAAAGAAAACTTGAGTTTGATTTCAAACACTTACGCGAATCATACGATAATAGTCGGTGGTGACTTTAATTTACCCTCAATATGTTGGCGAAAATACATGTTTAATTCCGGAGGTACGCATAAAATATCATCCGAAATTGTGCTAAACGCATTCTCTGAAAATTATTTCGACCAGTTACTTCATGAGCCCACGCCAATAGTAAATGGTTGTGAAAACACATTTGACCTCTTAGCAACAAATAATCCTGAGTTAATAACGAACATCAAAACCGATTCAGGGATTAGTGAACACACGGTTGTCGTAGAGAGATTGAATATTGTAACCCCCAAATCCTCGAAAAATAAGCGAAAAATATACCTATTCAAAAAAGCAGATAAAAATTCACTTGACGCCTTCCTGAGAGACGATCTCCACTCATTCCAAATTAATAGTATAAGTGTAGACCAGATGTGGCTTAAACTCAATGAAATATTATCGGCAGGAATTGAGAGATTTATACGAAATCAATTAACAAACGACGGTGCTGATCCTCCTTGGTACACAAAACGGGTTAGAACACTGTTGCAGAAACAACGAAACAAACATGCCAAATTTAAACAGACGCAAAATCCCCAAGATTGGCGATCTTTTACAGATGCTCGAAATTTAGCGCGGACTTCAATGTAAGATTCCTGTAACTGTTTCCACAACGAAACTTTGTCTCGAAACCTGGCAGAAATTCACAGAGAATCTGGGCCTATGTGAAGTATGTTAGCGGCAAGAAACAATCAATCAATGTCTTCTCTGCGCGATAGCAATGGATTTACTATTGAAGACAGTGCTGCCAAAGCAAAGTTACTTAACACAGCCCTCCGAAATGCCTTCACAAAAGAAGACGAAGTAAATATTCCAGAACTGTAATCGAGAACAGCTGCCAACATGAGAAACGTAGAAGTAAATATCCTCGGAGTAGTAAGGCAACTTAAATCACTTAATAAAAGCAAGTCTTCTGGTCCAGACTGTATACCAATTAGGTTCCTTTCGAAGTATGCTGATGCAATAGCTCCATATTTAACAATCACATACAACCGTTCGCTCGACGAAAGATCCGTACCCAAAGACTGGAAAGTTTCATAGATCACACCAACATTCAAGAAAGGTAGTAGGAGTAATCCGCTAGATTACAGGCCCATATCGTTAACGTCTATATGCAGCAGGATTTTAGAACATATATTGTGGTCGAACATTATGAATTACCTCGAAGAAAACGGTCTCTTGACACACAGTCAACATGGGTTTAGAAAACATGGTTCCTGTGAAACACAACTAGCTCTTTATTCACACAAAGTGTTGAGTCCTATCGACAAGGGATTTCAGATCGATTCCGTATCTATATCTATTCCGTATCTTCTACATCTGCAGAAGGCTTTTGACACTGTGCCACACAAGCGGCTGGTAGTGAAATTGCTTGCTTATGGAATATCGTCTCAGTTAAGTGATTGGATTTGCGATTTCCTATCACAAAAGTCACATTTTGTAGCAATTGACGGAAAGTCATCCAGTAAAACGGAAGTGATTTATGGCGTTCCCCAAGGTAGTGTTATAGGTCCTTTGCTGTTCTAATCTGAGCTGCCCGTCTTCGGTTGTTTGCAGATGACGCTGTCGTTTATCGACTAATAAAGTCATCAGAAGACCAAAACAAACTGCAAAACGATTTAGAAAAGATATCTGAATGGTGAGAAAAGTGGCAGTTGACCCTACGTAACGAAACGTGTGAGGTCATCCACATGAGTGCTAAAAAGAACTGAAACTTCGGTTACACGATAAATCAGTCTAATCTAAAAGCTGTAAATTCAACTAAATACCTAGGTATTACAATTACGAACAACTTAAATTGGAAGGAACACATATAAAATGTTGTGGGGAAGGATAACCAAAGACTGCGTTTTATTGTCAGGACATTCAGAAAATGTAACAGACCTACAAAGGAGACGACCTATACTGCGCTTGTCCGTCCTCTTTTAGAATACTGCTGCACGGTGTGGGATCGTTATCAGATAGGACTGACGGAGTACATCGAAAAAGTTCAAAGAAGGGCGGCACGTTTTGTATTATCGCGAAATATGGGAGAGAGTGTCACAGAACAGAAATGACACAGGATTTGGGCTGGACATCATTATAAGAAAGGCGTTTTTCGTTGCGACGGAATCTTCTCACCGAATTCCAATCACCAACTTTCTCCTCTGAATGCGAAAATATTTTGTTGCCACCGACCTACATTAGGAGGAAAGATCACCACGATAAAATAAGGGAAATCAGAGCTCGTACAGAAAGATATAGGTGTTCATTCTTTCCGAGCGCTATACGAGATTGGAATAATAGAGAACTGTGAAGGTGGTTCAAAATGGCTCTGAACACTATGGGACTTAACATCTGAGGTTATCGGTCCCCTAGAACTTAGAACTACTTAAACCTATGGACATCACACACATCCATGCCCGAGGCAGGATTCGAACCTGCGACCGTAGCGGTCGCGCGCGGTTCCAGAGTGAAGCGCCTAGAACCACTCGGCCTCATCAGCCGGCCGAAGGTGGTTCGATGATCCCTCTGCCAAGCACTTAAATATGATTTGCAGAGTATCGATGTAGATGTAGAGGTTATTACCGCGAGTAGTGGACGCCTTATCTTTGGTGAATATCGGCCAGCGGCACCAACATCTTCAGGATGATCAACATGTGGCAGACACAGTTTTGGGTGTTGCTCGGACGACGGTTCGTGAGCTGGGTCTGCATAGCTCAACTGGTAAGGGCAAGGTTCGGGACTCGGGTCTCTGTCTGGCACACAGTTTTCATCTGCTAGGGAGTCCAAAATAGCATACACTCTGCTGCAGAGTGAAAGATTCATTCTGGATCTTCACAAATCCTTACTGATGAGTAAAATTAAAAGAACTATCCTTGCCAGCGATTGTCACCTTCAATGTAAATTTCACGGCTTGAAACCGAAACACTTTTCCAGAGTTGTTAGAGCAAACGAGCGAAAGCTGATGTCCTAGTTAGATAAATGAAAGGGAAAAGGTGAAGGAGGAATTATCCGCAAACTCTCATACGTACAAGTTAAATACAATGTTAAGCGCTGTGCAAGTTCTTGGGCGACGGAGCCTCAGCAGCATACTGCGTCCCACCTGTGCCCCTATCGTACGAGTAGATTCGGGATGGATCGACAAGCCGTCGCCCAGTGGCGTGGTCAGACGTCTCAACGATGAAAGCAGCCGATAGCGCCGGCGTCTCGCAGACTGCAAACAACGGCCCCTCGGGGAGATGCGTATCTGTGGCCGGGGTCGCGCTTTGGGCTGCCCCCTTCTCTGTCTCTCCCTGGGCTTTCACCGAATTCATTACGGCGGCGGGCGAGCTCTGTCCGTATGCTTCAATGGCCGCTTACCGTCCCGTCTGATTTGTTCCCGAATCGTTCCTCTGCAGGTGACGCAGTCGGCGAAGCGTTAAGTTCGCCATTGTCTCGGCTGGCCATCTCGCGACGCGGAAGAGCTCAAAAGGTACCACCTGGCGCCCACAGGCAGCATTCCGCTTCGCTGCGTCGCGCCCGATTCAGCGGACGTCACTATTATTTTCACGGCGTGCTCTGGACGGGACATTAACTTGTACCGTTGTCTGATTGCATTATCTCTCGACTCTGTGCACTTCCGAGACAGGTATGAGGAAGAATGCGGGGGTAGGAAATAACAGAAAGAAGCACACATGTTCCCTTTGCGTAGAAAGTACGATTCATTCTTGACTCACGACTATGCATTTCTAGGCAGTCTTTGTTAGCAATGAAAGCACGGAACCTATCTTCTAACCCAGAAAAGCGCGTTGGTCATATGAAGGGCTTATTTCAATAGTGGTACAAGTCCATTTTTGTTAATTCTGAGATACAGAGTCCTAAAGTTAAATGACCGCTTATAAATCTGCAGTTAAGATACCAGAAATATTCAAGCATATGGCTTCTTGCTAGAAATGAACCTTTCTTTCTGTTTGTTTGGACCATTAATTTCAGAAGGATTATAGACAGAAAAGTGGAGGTAATGGACTTGTACCACTATTGAAATAAGCTCTTCATATATGAACATGAAGCACGACTAAGATTTTATGTTTGAAGACGAGATGATATTCGTGATGGAGAAACTTCTTATCTTTTATCATACCATGAACTGTGGACATTCAGAATCGACACAGCCATTTTGAACCCAATATTATTGATTTAGCTTATGGCATGACACACTACATTGGAAACAGCATAAAAGAGAATAAACATTGTGTTTTATTTTCATTTATTTATACGTATGGCTAGGGCCCCCCGACGGGCAGACCGTTGGCCGGGTGCCGGTCTTTCAATTTGACGCCACTCGGCGACCTGCAGTCGATGAGGATGAAAGGATGAGGACAGCACTACACCCAGTCAGTCCCTGGGCGGAGAAAATTCCCCGACCCAACCGGGAATCCATCCCGGGCCCAGAGGATTGACAATCCATCACGTTTACCATTCAGCTATCGGGGGCGGACTAATATACATAATAAAATAATGTAAATTGAAGATTGGCACATAAGAATAAATGTATAACTACATTACAAAACAATAAGATTGCACAAAGTTCAGATTCCAGTATTTTCAGCAATCACAATTCTACCCTTCGATTCTGCAGCTCCTCCACAGCTTGTGGTGTTGCCCTCAGGAAGTCGTCATCAGTGCCGGTGAACGCCCTCAGCGGACACTCGCTGGCGATGTGGTGGATGGTTTGTTCTTTGGCACCACAGTCGCACCCAGGGTCAGGTCTCAAGTTCCATCTGTGCATCGAGGATCCGCATCGGCCATGACAAGGCCGTATTCTGTTCAGTGTCACCCAGGTTTTCCTTGGGAGCTGAAAGCCCGCTGGACGGTTGGGAGTCTGAAATAAAGTATGCCATCTTGGAATGGCTGTTTCTCCAGTCCGTTCGCCAGATTTCAACGCCATTGTAGTTCTGGCTCAGAAGTTGCTGTGCAGTCTTCAAAGGGGGATTTCTGGATTTGAGTCTTCTCAATACAGTAATGTCCTGGTGGATTGCCAGAGCTGTATTACTGGAGATCTTTTTAAACTCACTTATGAGTATGTTATATCGTCGTATATAAGCCGCTTCGATGTTACTGAGGGGTTGGGTTGGGTTGTTTGGGGGAGGAGACCAGACAGCGAGGTCATCGGTCTCATCGGATTAGGGAAGGATGGGGAAGGAAATCGGCCGTGCCCTTTCAAAGGAAGCACCCTGGCTACCTCATTTGCATGAATATCGCCATCTCCTGGTGCCCAGTAGAATGACTCCTCTTTACTTCGTATTTGAAACTGGAGAAGCGCGTCCTGGATATTCTAGACTGATTTATTTACGGGGTACGTTTGTTGGATGGTCTGTAGGGCTCTGAGTGAATCGGAGCAAATAAGGAATTTCAATCACTGACCTGATAGGTAGCTTTTAGAATCGTGGAGATTTCAGGATGAAGTATATTAAGCTCAGTGGGCAGACGGATTCTGAGGACACGATCGGGAATAACGATGGAACACCCACTAGTGTCTCCCTGTTTGGACCAATCAGTACGTACTACGTTAGAATCGTGGTGAAAGGTATCTGAATAGATTATGAAGAATATCTGTGGATATCATGAACGGTATCTATTAAAATTCCAGCGACAATAAATTATTTTAATTTACCAAATGGAGGCTAAGGCTGTCTCATCAAACGGAAGAATGTATTCTGTTCTCAGTCAGGCAATCGATCTGTTCATAGGAATGTACTTTACCAAGCTGAAATTTTACTTAATAAGCAATTAAATAAATAGGCCTCTGCGAATTACGCAAGGGACATAGGCTGTAGAATGTATCCTATAAAACAGAGATTGGTATATGTGGGATAAAACATCAAGAGTGAATTTAATTTAAACTGGATTCAACATTTACCTTATGTTATCAAATTAGAAGAGCACAATACCTTCACCTAAAATCTTAACGGTTGTTAGCGCCTGCTCTGAATAACCACGTGAATGCAACAAATAATCAGAAGCTTGATGGGCTTGTGAATCATTAGAGTGTCATAAAATAGGAATCACTTAATGGTACAGAATCGCACACGGACTTCAAGCTCACACTAACACCACACAGTAGATAGAAAAACTAGAACATGTAACACAAACCTATATAGTCGGCAAAACGCCTAACGCAAAATACGGAAAACCCAAGTCATGGAACTGAACGAGAATTATGATCCGAAATGTAGATCACACCGAAAATGCCTGTAACACACAGCACGCACATGAAGGCAATGTAATTAAAGCCCCAGAAGTATGGAATAAGAACGGAAAATCGACGAGCTCAAGGCCCTTCCGAAAAGTCGGAAAAGTGGGACGAACTATCCATGTAACTAAATAATCGTGGAATAATTGCAAGATGAAACAGATTTCGAGAACTGAAGGTTCTCCAAAACGACGACGGACACGTGGGATTGAGCAACAAAGGCGCACGCACTAGCGCATGGAAATTACGTAACACCGGCGAAACTTACGAAACAGAAGAGGCAATAAGAGCAATAAACACAAACACAGCCACATTCACAGTGGCAAACACGAATTCTAACTGAGGCTAAGCAGAGTTCACACACCACGCTGCCACATTTCTAAGTTCTGGTTGAACAAGGTACCTACTAATAAAATGGAACAATTAAAAAAAACTATCACTTACCATTCCGAATGAAATATTCTGCATTATTATACAGGTCTAAAGTTAAAAAAGAAATGGTTCAATACTTCGACTAGGCTGAAATTTACACAAAATCAGTCACTTTACTCATTACTTTCCATTCCGAATGAAATACACTATGAAAGGGTGTAAGTAGGCTGTTTATGTTTTCTTTACGAAAGTAGACTGTTTATGTTTTCTTATTGGCAACGTTACATAGCGCTCTGTATGAAAATCACTGGCTGTGCTGTATGCAGTCTGTGGCTAGTTTGCATTGTTGTCTGCCATTGTAGTGTTTGGCAGCGGCAGCTGGATGTGAACAGCGCGTAGCGTTGCGCAGTTGGAGGTGAGCCGCCAGCAGTGGTGGATGTGGGGAGAGAGATGGCGGAGTTTTGAAATTTGTTATACTGGATATTATGAACTGCTATATATATTATGACTATTAAGGTAAATACATTGTTTGTTCTCTATTAAAATCTTTCATTTGCTAACTATCCCTATCAGTAGTTAGTGAATTCCGTAGTTTGAATCTTTTATTTAGTTGGCAGTAGTGGCGCTCGCTGTACTGCAGTAGTTCGAGTAACGAAGATTTTTGTGAGGTAAGTGATTCATGAAAGGTACAGGTTAATGATAGTCAGGGCCATTCCTTTGTAGGGATTTCTGAAAGTCAGATTGCGTTGCGCTAAAAAATATTGTGTGTCAGTTTAAGCACAGTCTTGTATAAAATGTTCAAAGGGGACGTTTCAAGGGTCCTGCAGTCCCCTTTCATTATCATTTTATTTGCTTCCCAATGATACAGAACTATCTGGCATGTGCCATGAATGAATGTGGGTATGTTTCATTTTTCTATACAGTGGTTTAGTGTGCTGTAGAGAATCAGCGCCGGTCGTACAGAATGGCCAACCCTTGTAGTTTTCAGGCAGGCAAAGAGGTTTGCTCCATTTGTGTGAGAGTTACCGGTGTTTGGTGGCGGAAGCCTCATCTCTGGGTTTTCCTGGCCACGGAGTCGCGTGGAGACGTTGGAGTGTGTGAGACGGTCAGTCTGGTTCCAGTTCGCCGAGGGTCTGCAGCCGAAGTCTCGTCGAAGAAGAAGGGTGAGCTGACTTAAGCGCGTGGCGCGTTGTCTCACGGCAAGAGGGGAGCTTTCAGCTTTTGGTCTCGCGTTTCATCTTATAAAGACTGATTTGCTGGGTCGCACCAAGGAATGCAAGACCTCTGCAGACTTTCGGTTTGATTCCTAATGCAGACTTGACTTTTACCCGTTAGAAGAACGTAGCACAAAGGTGTTGCACATGTTGAAGCGCCCTCGGTTCAGTGTGAATGTTTGTGTGCCTGCAACTGCGTGTGTATGCATTCGAATCTTTTCCGAATCTTGGTAATTTGTGCTTCTTTGTTAATTTTCTTTGTCTCATTACTTTACATCCGGTGGAATCCATCCACATGGGTTAATACTAGAGTTTGTTAGCCCTCTGCCATTATCCTTTGCCTCTTAAAATGTTTTGATGTTACTAAAATTTGGCCATGGTACGTAGGAATTGACTCCGCGAACCACGTGGGCGCAAGAGTCTGTTGTGAAACGTATAGCGTTTCACAAGCGATTGTACTTAGTTACCAGGCAACAGCAGTCTGTAGATGCATTACATCAATGTTTTAAGGAATAAATAATTTTGCCTCCAATCTTATCCAAAGTACTGATGTTACGTCTCCGTTACCTACGCCATTTACCTTATAGTTTTCCTTGTTAGCCCAACCATAGCGTTTCCATGTGCACAGGTCCAATAATTAGTGTCCTTTTATATTTAAAACAAGTGCTCTGAAAAAGATCTTGTTTTCAGGACTGCTGCAAGCTGCACTTACGCACAGTGTTCGCGCACTCTCTGCTTTATTCATATTTGATTCACGGTATCAATGCCTGGATCATATTAATAATTACATCCCAGTCTTTATCAGTGATTTTATAATTAATGTTCTTTTGTGAGTTTTTCTTGTGAATAAATTAAGTAATTTTCCGACTCAGCGCAACCGCTTATCCGTCGTGTGCCTAGAGTTGGTGGCGACCCAGTCTTTTACGTTGATTTGAATGTCAGATAGCATTTTCTTATTCAAAGTGCGCTTGGCTCTTCTAGCCATCAGGATACAATCAAAGTGCGCTTCACGCTTCTTACAATTACATGATTATAAAGGTCTGGGGCTACGAAAGAACTCGATTAAAACTTCGAATAGATGAAACTTAAACAGACTCAGTTACCATACTCTTTACTGCAAACGAGTTGCCGCAATCAACTTCTGTCTTCAAAATTCCAGGACCATGTGTCCAGCACCCTGACCCAATCGGGGTCCCCACACGCATGTAGCGGGAGTTGCCAGAGAACACCTTTACCGCACCTTGCCAACTCCAGCACAAGAGCGCTCCGTTTAGAAGGGGACGAACCATCTTTGCCACTCTCTAAGCTGGGTAACGTGCCACAGTAACAGACAAGAAGTTTACCCGCCACCAGACGTTAAGTCAACTCAGTAAATGTACACATTCGCTCAATCCGTCATTCTAAGATGATAGGAATGGAAGAGAAGAATACCGGTACCATACAATTGTGTTGTCATTAATTATGGGGAAAGTATAGGGAACTAAGATGCTCTTAAAATAAACACATGGATATAAAATAGCCATAGAATACGTATGCTCAGCTGCCGATTATTTGCTTTGGCATGTTTACTGAATGAACTGGAAGTCCAAGGTGCTGAACGACATGCAAAATTTCATTTAAACATAATGAAGGGGCTAATACGGAGACCCTTCATCGGTACCTATTTACAACCTTACATCGGTACCTATATACAAAGTTATTCTTAATAACATAGTCTTGAGTAAACAGTGTAAAGTTATCTTGTGTTTCATCAACAACCAGGGAATCAGTTGTTTCCGTCGTTGTGATTGGTATGATTCGCCACGCCTGGGTGGTAGATTTTGCTTATCAGAGTTTGATGTTAAGCACATCAAAATACACTACTGGCCATTAAAATTGCTACACCAAGAACAAATGCAGATTATAAACGGGTATTCATTGGACAAATATATTATACTACAACTGACAAATGATTACATTTCCACGCAATTTGCGTGTGTAGATCCTGAGAAATCAGTACCCAGAACAACCACCTGTGGCCGTAATAACGCCCTTGATATGCCTTGGCATTGAGTCAAACAGAGCTTGGATGGCGTGTACAGGTACAGCTGCCCATACAGCTTCAACATGATACCACAGTTCATCAAGAGTAGTGACTGACGTATTGTGACGAGCCAGTTGCTCGGCCACCATAGACCAGACGTTTTCAATTGGTGAGAGATCTGGAGAATGTGCTGGCCAGAGCAGCAGTCGAACATTTTCTGTATCCAGAAAGGCGCGTACAGGACCTGCGTGTAACCAATGGCACCGCATACCATGAAACGTCCCTTAGAAAAATTTATGAATGATTCTGCTGATAAACCCCTTACGTTATTTGATTTTCAAACAGCTGAGCAAAACTGAACGTACTCAGACATTTCTCTCTTTACTTATTCTGATCATCACTAAACTGACACACAATATTTTTAGCGCAACGCAGTCTGACTTTCAATAATCCCTACAAAAGAATGGCCCTGACTAACAACAACCTATACCTTTCACGAATCACTTACCTCACAAAAATCTTCATTAGTCGAACTACTGCAATACAGCGAGAGCGCCAATACTGCCAGCTAAATAAATGATTCTAACTACTGAAGTCACTAACTACTGCAGGCATAGTTAGCAAATGAAAGAGTCAACAGATGGGGACGTTTTCAAGACAACAGCCATCTGCACGAACTGTTCGACGACGTTTTCAGCAGCGTGGACTATCAGCTCGGATGCAAACAATGTATTTACCTTAATAGTGTTCAAAAGTCATAATATATATAGCAGTTCATGACATCCAGTCTTGCAAATTTACTGTCTCTGATGGACACACGCTCTCAAAACTCCGCCATCTCTCTCCCCACATCCACCACTGCTGGCGGCTCACCTCCAACTGCGCAACGCTACGCGTTGTTAACAGCCAACTGCCCAACACTACAATAGCAAATTCCAACTATGCAAACCAGCCACAGACTGCACACAGCACAGTCAGCGATTTTCATACGGAGCGCTACGTGACGTTACGAACATAAAAACCTAAACAGCCTACTTACAACCATCACGCCGGGTGTTACGCCAGTATGGCGATGACGAACACACGCTTCCAATGTGCGTTCACCGCGATGTCGCCAAACACGGATGCGACCGTCATGATGCTGTAAACAGAACCTGGATTCATCCGAAAAAATGACGTTTTGCCATTCGTGCACCCAGGTTCGTCGTTGAGCACACCATCGCTGGCGCTCCTGTCTGTGATGCAGCGTCAAGGGTAACCGCAGCATTGGTCTCCGAGCCGATAGTCCATGCTGCTGTAAACGTCGTCGAACTGTTAGTGCAGATGGTTGTTGTCTTGCAAACGTCCCCATCTGTTGACTCAGGGATCGAGACGTGGCTGCACGATCCGTTACAGCCATGCAGATAAGATGCCTGTCATCTCGAATGGTAGTGATACGAGGCCGTTGGGATCCAGCACGGCGTTCCGTATTACCCTCCTGAACCCACCGTTTCGATATTCTGCTAACAGTCATTGGATCTCGACCAACGAGAGCTGCAATGTCGCGATACGATAAGCCTTAATTGCGGTAGGCTGACAATCCGGCATTTACCAAAGTCGGAAACGTGATGGTACGCATGTCTCGTCCTTACACGAGGCATCACAACAACGTTTCACCAGGCAACGCCGGTCAACTACTGTTTGTGTATGAGAAATCGGTTGGAAACTTTGCTCATATCAGCACGTTGTAGGTGTCGCCACCGGCGCCAACCTTGTGTGATTGCTCTGAAAAGCTAATCATTTGCATATCACAGCATCTTCTTCCTGTCGGTTAAATTTCGCGTCTGTAACACGTGATCTTCGTGGTGTAGCAATTTTAATGGCCAGTAGTGTAATTATCTTCTGACTGATGGCTGGCATACCGCTGATGTCGATACGAGCCGTCATTCTCGTGCATCAAGCAGCCGAAAGACACTTTCCGAACTGCCTCGCACCTCTACCTTCCAAACAGCTCCCCTAATATTGAGCTTTCCTTTTCTCTGCTATGAATTCGTATCGTGTCTCGTTCAGTATGGAGACGAATGTGTGGGCCGGGTTGGGAGGGGCAGTGGCAGTACCCTGACATATGCGGATCGGGTAGAAAGCAGCGTTCCCCGTTCCGCGAGAAAGCCGGAGCGGCGTCCCCGGCCAGGAGAGACAAGAGGTAGAGGCAGGCCGCGCTCTCGGGGGCGGCGGCGGCGGCGGCGCGTTTTGATTTGTGGCGACACGCGAGATTGCGGGGGAGGCGGCCTCGGCGGCAGTAAATCGCGCGCCCGCGGGGGCGGGGCACGCGGGGGCGGATGCGGGCGCCGCGGCGCCGTAATTGAGGCGTCCCTGCCCCCTGCCCGCGGCCGCGCCGCACTCTCTCGCCTGCGGTCTGCGAGGCAGCCCCGTGAGAAGCGCCAATGCCGTCGTTCAGTCCACCTGCGAAGGAACTCACTCCGTCGTCTAGGACTGCAACAAATAGCGTTAGACTCCTATCACATACAAATGTGTGGAACACTTTTTAAGGAAATTAAGCTGAAACGTACTGTCCACAGTACGCAGGCAGCAGGTATATTCTGTAAGCTTTCTTTCTAATGCTATCCATAATTCACAGTTGCAGACATGGCTGAACATTGCGAAAGGACTATTTGGAATGGGTATCTGGAGTCGCGCATCTCGCAAAATGCCACTGATCGCAGAAGCACGTAAAACTGCATCTCTTAAATGGGCCAAACAACATAGAAAATGGACAGTAACTGAAGTGAGGCCAAGGCGCGATCTTGCTCCCTTTCAAATGACGCCCATTGTTGAACTCCCTAACGACTCTGTGAGGCGTTTAATTCAACAGTGTGTGGAGACTGTGGTTCAGGGGTTTTGTTTTGAGGATATGCTTCGCTCCATGACTTGCGCGCAGTCATTGAGGTTACCGAGAACACTACCAGTATTTTATTTTGGTCATTTTTTGGGACCAAGTGTTCCCCTTTCTTCTGTATCTTCATAATGAGTAAGCTGTGGACATTCCCATCTTTCAAATGACAACAACAGTGTTTACATGGCTACTCGCTTACGTTTCTCGTTTGACGGAAACTCAGTCATCCTACAAATCTTGACTGGTCCGCTGAATCATCCGATTCCAATCTCATAAAAATGTCTAGCACTATACAGAACAGGGGCAACTGCCTTGCCGCAGTGGATACACCGGTCCCCGTGAGTTCACCAAAGTTAAGCGCTGTTGGGCGTGGCCGGCACTTGGATGGGTGACCATCCAGCCGCCATGCGCTGCTGCCATTTTTCGGGTTGTACTCAGCCTCGTGATGTCAACTGAGGAGCTACTCGACCCAGTAGTAGCGGCTTCGGTCAAGAATACCATCATAACGACCGGGAGAGCGGTGTGCTAACCCCACGCCCCTCCTATTCCTGGCTCTGAGCACTATGAGACTTAACATCTTAGGTCATCAGTCCCCTAGAACTTAGAACTACTTAAACCTAACTAACCTAAGGACATCACACAACACCCAGCCATCACGAGGCAGAGAAAATCCCTGACCCCGCCGGGAATCGAACCCGGGAACCCGGGCGCGGGGAGCGAGAACGCTACCGCACGACCACGAGATGCGGACGCCCCTCCTATGTCCATCCTATTCTGAGGATGACACGGCGGTCGGATGGTCCCGGTAGGCTACTCGTGGCCTGAAGACGGAGTACTATACAGAACAGAGAGTTAAACGTATCAGTCAAAATTTCCCCAGTTAAGTAGCTGCATGAGATCAGATCATCAATGAGTGGCTTCTCCTATGTGTAGCATATAACGAGCTTCTCAACCAGGACGTATAGGCCAAAGGGATGTCGACCGACCATCGTGGCAGTCTTCTGCCTTGTGGCGTCATGCGGCTGCCGTGTGGAGGGGCATGAAGTCAGCACACCGCTCTCCCTTCCGTTTAGCAGACTTCCCAGATCGTGGAGCCACTACTATTGGGTCAAGTAGCGCCTCTATTTGGCATCACAAAGCTGACAGCAGCCGTTACAAGTCCTCCAACAGGGAAAAATTCCTTGCCAGTATCGGGAGTCGAACCAGTGTCCTCCTGATGGCAGCTGTCTACGCTCACGACTCAGCTACGGGGACGCACTATGTGTAGCATTCCGCAAGCAAATCAGCTTTTTCCAGCAAGCCCAGTTCCCATGCGTTGAAACAATAATCTTGGAACAACTGAAAAACTGAAAAAATATTCACGTTAGTGAGGAGAGTTGCTGCTTATTTTAGTTTCAATCGAACATTTATCAACATTTTCTGTGCTCTCTGCAGAGGATTTTTCTATATTATTCCGTCTCACATCTTCCTACGTACGTTACTGATTTTAGGTGTTACAATATGATGAATTACACTGAAGATCCAACGAAACTGGTACACCTGCCTAAGGTCGTGTGGAGCCACCGCGAGCACGCAGAAGTGCCGCAACACGACGTGGCACGGACTCGACTAATGTCTGAAGTAGTGCTGGAGGGAACTGACACCACGAATCCTCCAGGGCAGCCTATATATCCGTAAGAGTACAAGGGAGTGGAGATTTCTTCTGAACATCACGTTGCAAGGCAACCCAAATATGCTCAATAATGCTCAGGTCTGGGGAGTTTAGTGGCCAGCGGAAGAGTTTAAACTCGGAAGAGTGTCCCTGGAACCACTCTGTAGCAATTCTGGACGTGTGTGGCGTCGCATCGTCCTGCTGGAATTGCCCAAGACCGTCGGAATGCACAATGGACATGAAAGGATGCAGGTAATCAGACAGGATGCTTATGTACGTGTCGCCTGCCTTAGTCGTGTCTAGACGTATCACAGGTCCCATATCACACCAACTGCACACGCTCCACAACATTACAGAGCATTCACCAGCTTGAACTATCCCCTGCTGACATGCAGAATCCATGGATTCATGAGATTGTCTCCATACACGTACACGTCCATCCGCTCGATACAATTTGAAATGAGAATTGTCCGATCAGGCAGAATGTTTCCAGTCATCAACAGTCCAAAATCGGTGTTGAAGGGCCCAGGGGAAGCGTAAAGCCTTATATTGTGCAGTCATAAAGAGCACACGAGTGGGCCTTCGGCTCCAAAAGCCCACATCGATTATTTTTGATTGAATCTGCAGCAATTTGCGGAAGGATTGCACTTCTGTCACGTTGAACGGTTATCTTTAGTCGTCGTTGGTCCCGTTCTTGCAGGATATTTTTCCGGCCGCAACAGTGTCGGGGATCTGATGTTTTACCGGATTCCTGATATCCACGGTACACCCGTTAAATGATCATATGGGAAAATTCCCACTTCATCGTTACCCCGGAGATGCTGCGTCCCGTCGCTCGTGTGCCGTCTGTAACACCACGTTCAAACTCACTTAAATACTGACAACCTGCCATTGTAGCAGCAGTAACCGAGCTAACCACTGCGCCAGACACTTGCTGTCTTATATAATAGACGTTGTCGACCGCAGCGCCGTATTCTGCCTGTTTACATTTCTCTGCATTTGAATAGGCCTATGCATCCCTACACCAGTATCTTTGGCGCTTCATTGTATATTGGGCTATGAAGAGCTAAAGTTGTTATTAGTTTTCCGTCTTGAGCTTATTGCAGCTTAACTAGCGAGAATTATACCAGACGCGTTTATAAACGCATCTTCCGTGGTTTTTGGTGTTTCTCTACATGTATGTACTGAACTGTGGACCTAGAAACGACGGAGAGGCTTCGTCCCCGCCGGCCGGTGTGGCCGAGCGGTTCTAGGCGCTTCAGTCAGGAACCGCGCTGCCGCTACGGTCGCAAGTTCGAATCCTGCCTCGGGCATGGATTTGTGTGGTGTCCTTAGGTTAGTTAGGTTTAAGTAGTTCTAAGTTCTAGGGGATTGATGACCTCAGATGTTAAGTCCCATAGTGTTCAGAGCCATTTTGAGCGCCGTCCCCGCCGTAACCCTCAGTGGTACACAACCCTGCAACAGTCTACAGCAGTCCAGTCACCCCGCCGCCGGATCACACAGAACCCATGGTTATTGTGCGTTTCGGCCCCCAGTGGCGGCAAGCCGGGCAGGCTGTTTGTCTACGTAGTCTCCGAACGACAGCTCCTTCCCTCCTTGTTAGCAGCGGCTGACGTCGAAAGATTTCTTTTCACATATGCAATTTGCAGTTTTTGCCATTGTTCAGTATTTCTTGCGCTGCATTTGGGTTATTTACACTTATCGTAAAAACTGGCAAGTGTATATGTGAAGGGACGCTGTTAACAAGGAGGGAAGAAGCAGTCGTTCGGAGAACACTTAATAAACACCAGCAACACCGGAAAAAGCTTTATAAATACAAGCTTAACATGTCTGGTGTAGGCGGCCGCCGTGGTCTAGTGGTTCCAGGCGCGCAGTCCGGAACCGCGGGACTGCTACGGTCGCAGGTTGGAATCCTGCTTCGGGCATGGATGTGTGTGGTGTCCTTAGGTTAGTTAGGTTTAAGTAGTTCTAAGTTCTAGGGGACTGATGACCACAGAAGTTAAGTCCCATAGTGCTCAGAGCCATTTGAACCATTTTGTCTGGTGTAATTCTAGTATGCTCAAGACGAAAAACCAATAATAACTGATTTTAACACCTGTTGCGGAGATTGGCCATGTAAACAAACGTATTATGCAGAGCTAATCTAGAAAATCTCGATGTTTTAAATGCATAGGTATTCAGTGAACAATGTGAGATGCAATTTTATCTCAGAGTACTTAAGAAAGGACTCATATTACACGGATTTAGTTAACAAGGAAGGAAGTTTAGAGTTAAAACTCTTATCAACGGTAAGGTCTTACCAGTGAGCGGAGTAAATACTGCGAAGGTAGCCATCTCGGTAAGGAAACATAATAATATTTTGAGAACCACCAAAAATCTGCATCTTTGTGGCCGTTCTCTGGACTGAACGTTGGTGCTTCCAGATTTTTTTTTTCAAATATGAGCTCAGTGTCTTATTTGTTGAGTCATATCGGATTGTTACATAGAAACACGTTAAATAAAAATATATGGACGTAAGATACTTGAAATAATCAAAATACGTAGACAATCCTGTTTGTCTGGTACATTACACGAGGCCATATCAAAACGAAAAATCATGCCCAAGGTTACTAAAGAAGCACGGCATATTATCTCTGTTTTCCACTCTCCAATAACGAAAAACATTTTCAGTGACTATGTGCACGTGATATTGAAACACTCACAAAGAGATCGTACAAGATTTCAATCTCTTCTCGTACTGAACCAAGATATAGCCCTATTAAATGCACACTGAAATGGGAAATGGTACACCATGCAGCACCAGTCCGCTATTTATCAAACGCTGCGGGCATGTTCATCAAGTAACGGATATTTAATTCAGAACTGATTTTCATCGTCATGGTCAATATGGGGTGTAGCACCGGCAGGCTCGAATATAGCCTTGCATTGGTTGTGGCGCAGAAGCAAACAGCCTCTGGATGTTATCCTGACAAATTTCTTTACATGCTTGGAACAAATACTCCATCAGTTCCTGAAGCCTGATTACTGTACGATGGTATTACAGTGTACGTTTCTACATCGCATCGCTGTCATGCTCTGTGGGTGATAACTCAGGCGATCGGGCTGGCCATTCGAGGGTCCATACATTTCTCAATTCATCTGCGATGAGAACTGCAGTGCGAGGCTTCATTCTTGCCATGTACTGGCGAGCATTAGCCCTCCCTTTAAAAATTGTAAAATTAGTCCTGCGGTCATACATAATAGCTCTTAATTCCATGGTTGGTTGTGTTGGGTTGTTTGGGGGAAGAGACCAAACAGCGAGGTCATCGGTCTCATCGGATTAGGGAAGGATAGGAAGGAAGTCGGCCGTGCCCTTTCAAAGGAACCATCCCGGCATTTGCCTGAAGCGAGTTAGGGAAATCACGGAAAACCTAAATCAGGATGGCTGGACGCGGGATTGAACCGACGTCCTCCCGAATGCGAGTGCAGTGTGCTAGCCACTGCGCCACTTAATTCCATGACTCCACTAGCTGGAGAGATGTGGATCTCGAGAACAGCTGCTTTCTGTAATCTCCCATCAGGTGGTCTAAGGACATGTTGGAGTTGGCTGACCACTGTGATATCGATAGCTACGATGCCACAGCGTAGGTGCCCTTTCTTAGGTTGGCAGTAGGAGAGTGGCAGATCTTCGCCGCCCACAGCGCCCACTAGCCGACGCTGTGTAGCTCTAAGAGCGCCACTCCACTTTGGCAGTTCATCAAGTGTACACGACCGGGACACTTCGCTTCATCTCCGCTTCGTATAGAGACTTTGCACTACCTACGACGGGTCTAAGGCTTCGCACTTACGTGCTGACATGTACAAAGTTATATATGCCTCTGTAGATATTCATGCACCAGTAAACCCCTTTCACTTACTTGCAATACCGACGTGTTTTACCTCACCTGCTCCTACTCGCTTCCTTCATTCGGCCAACCTTTAAGTTTTCATGAGCAGACCCACGCGCCGCCTTCCAGGCGGGCTGCAAAAACCACCACAAACAAGCGAGACTCGTCGCTCAACACCACTGTCTCTACGCCAGTATGCCTCTGTTGTCCTTGTTATGGTTTCAGTGGTAAATGACGCATGGCACTTCGACATCTCCATCCAGCTCCCAGTAATCAGTTAACCGCCGGGGTGGCCGAGCGGTTCTAGGCACTACAGTCTGGAACCGCGCGATCGCTACGGTCGCAGGTTCGAATCCTGCCTCGGGCATGGATGTGTGTGATGTCCTTAGGTTAGTTAGGTTTAAGTAGTTCTAAGTTCTAGGGGACTGATGACCTCAGAAGTTAAGTCCCATAGTGCTCAGAGCCATTTGAACCACTAATCAGTTCCCATCAGCTTGTGGTGACACACTGCGAGTAACCTCTGCCCGAATTTCAGCCGTTGTCATAATCGCCAGAGCCAATCAGTGACTACTACTATATTTTCGTGATGAAGTCCTCCTAAAAAGACGTTCGGTCAATGTGTTGGTGGAGCAACACGTTCCATTTTAGTCGGTGTATGTAGGAAGGATGCGCAAAAGTGGAGCAACGGAGTGTGATGGAGAACAAGGCAGGGCACAGTGGCCGACTGGAGGAGCGGAAGTTGGGAATGCGGCCGAGAGGGGGGGGGGGGGGGGAGGAGGGAGGTGGAGAGAGTTATGGGGCGGAGACCTGTCCAAATATTGGTCCCGCACCCCCGCGGCGCCTGCGCACACGCAGACACGCAGCCGGGCGCGGGCGACCACAAATCTTTGGCCGGGTGGCGAGCTCTTTCCATGGCCCGGGCCGCGCCTCCTCCCCGCGCCCTCTCCTCTTGGGGTCACCGGCGCGACGCTCTTCCACCGGGACTTCTACGGCGAACCCTCGCCTGAACGCTGCTGCGACGGTCTACGACTTCAGTTCTGTTGCTGCTTTTTAGGATGTCTGTGCAGCAGTGATGAAAATGCCGCAGATCAGTTTTCCATCTCAGTTGATATTTCATCGTTACCTTCGTATACGGGACGTTTAGCATCTTGCAGGCGACGAGATGCCGCAGACACTGGCAAATCACTGGTCAAATACTTGATTGTCAGATCGGGTGAATTCAAAATTCTCCCGGCGGAGGTTCGAGTCCTCCCTCGGGCATGGGTGTGTGTGTTTGTCCTTAGGGCAATTTAGGTTAAGTAGTGTGTAAGCTTAGGGACTGATGACCTTAGCAGTTAAGTCCCATAACATTTCACACACACACACAATTTAAAATTCGGTGTAACAGAGTTAACCTGTAACTTATCTTCACACGCTGTTTGATGAATAGTGAGATTATCCGAATTTAGTGTCCGCCGCGATAGCTGAATGGTCAGCGTTACGGATTGCCGTCCTAAGTGGCCCAGGTTCGATTACCGGCTGGGTCGGGGATTTTCTCCGCTTCGTCATCATTTCATGCCCATCCGGCCCAAGTCGCCCAATATGGCGTCGAATATAATAAGACCTGCGCCAAGGCGGTCGGACCTGTCCCGTAAGGGGCCTCCCGGACAATGACGCCAAACGCTCATTCCCATCCGAATTTAGTGCTACACACTCAGTGGCGTTACCAACAGCATTCTTACCGTTGTAACAAGGACGTGTTGTTGTGTACAGCTGACAGAGTTCTTTCACTGTTAGTTTGTTGGTTGTTACCATCTAAGAAGTCTGCACGTGAAGCTTCAACCATCCTGGCAAACGAGAGGATGTCGTTTAGTATTTCACTTTTAACAATAAACAGACGAAGCATCCATCATACAGATTTCAGGAACTATCAAGGACGGATTTCAGACGACTCGGAATTCTTTTATCTGCATTACCACTAAAAACAACGTATTGTCAATATATACTGCAACTAATATGACTGTTTGGCGAAAGGAGTGTAAATTTGATTTCCACGGATTGCAGGTTGTCCATAAACAGATGCATCATACTGACAAATGATAGGCGTCTCTCTCTCTCTCTCTCTCTCGCTCTCTCTCTCTTTCTCTCATAATATGTTAAGCGATGTTTCAAGATCGTGGAACAGCAGTTGTACTGAATGATCGCGTAATGCGTGATCTACAAATATCCACTTCCGAGAAACACAAATAATAATTCCTCATACTTCTAATTTTTGGCTTGCTGCTGAACGATAACAAGGCAAAAAAGGCAGGAAGGAAAACAAACCAGCTCTAAATAACAAGTCAAATAATTTATATTTTTATTTAAACCCAACTGAGGTCTTACAGTAAGGTTTGAACATCCACTCCATTGTAGCTCACTTGCTTTCAGTCTATCTAATCTATCCGATCCGCGGTACGGCTGACAAGAAACGTAATTGATGCTGGTAGAGAACGACATCATGTGACCGACGCCAGCATCAAATGACCGTAGATGTGGAGCTAAGTAAACATATACTGAAAAGGAGTAATAGAAGTCATTTAGCCGGCCACGGTGGCCGAGCGGTTCTAGGCGCTTCAGTCCGGAACCGCGCGACTGCTACGGTCGCAGGTTCGAATACTGCCTCGGGCATGGATGTGTGTGATTTCCTTACGTTAGTTAGGTTTAAGTAGTTCTAAGTTCTAGCGGACTGATGACCACAGATTTTAAGTCCCATAGTGCTCAGAGTCATTTGAACCGTTTTTTGAAGTCATTTAATACCATTATTCGTAAAAGAAGCATTGTGCAACTGAATCAGTGTTACACCCCAGTTGGAATACTGGATCTCTATCAAGCGACCCACAAGTTGTCTTCGATTGCTCTTTCAGAAGGAAATCCATCTACACTCGGTGATATAGTGTACACCGGGTGGTCAGAAACAACCTGACATACTTGTGAGGTAGTTGCAGGGCAGGTTGTGTCGATAAACAATTTTTTTAACGAAAATCGATATTCTGCTCTGATTCCGATGTAATTGGCAGTGACCTTAGCCAATGAGGTCGTTGTGCGCGCAGAGTCGAGCAGCCTACCGGTTACAAATACTGACAGTTGTTCTCACAGTGTAGATGACAGCGCACGAGACTGCTCAGCCTTTGGCTCGTGTTCGACCCTCACTACGGTCCAATCTCCAATTTTTTGTATCGCTCTCTTGTTCAGTTTCAGGAAACCAAACGAAGAGTCCGTTTGGCGTCACCACGTCGCCGGCCGGAGTGGCCGTGCGGTTCTAGGCGCCACAGTCTGGAGCCGAGCGACCGCTACGGTCGCAGGTTCGAATCCTGCCTCGGGCATGGATGTGTGTGATGTTCTTAGGTTAGTTAGGTTTAATTAGTTCTAAGTTCTAGGCGACTGATGACCTCAGAAGTTAAGTCGCATAGTGCTCAGAGCCATTTGAACCATTTGACACCACGTCTGTAGGGCCGCTTAATTACCGCGCGGAATGGTCTTATTGGGTAACTTTATCAACTCGGAAATGGCGCAGCCTATCTAATTTTTTTCTTAACAACTATTTCTTAGCACAGCCTACCTGGCAACACGCTTACAAGCTTTCTTGAAATTATGTAACGCACGACATTCTGTCACAACGTAGGAATCTATGGTAATGTGTTTCTTCTTAAAACGCTTGTCTAATCTACAAAATTACACATTATATTTCCAAAATTATCAATTTAATTCAAATTTTTTAAAAATACTCGAATGTCACTTCTGTCGTTCTCTGTAACTTATGGTGCTGTATTATTCTGCACTGAATGGTTCAAATGGCTCTGAGTACTATAGGACTTAACATCGGAGGTCATCAGTCCCCTAGAACTTAGAACTACTTAAACCTAACTAACCTAAGGACATCACTCACATCCATGCTCGAGGCAGGATTCGAAGCTGAGATCGTAGCAGTCGCGCGTTCCGGGCTGAAGCGCAAAGAACCGTTCGGTCACCGCGGCCGGTTGCACTGAATGACAACATGCCGAGATTGAGAGACACTGCATCATATTCTGAAGCAGCCGAGTAAAAAAAAAATAGAGCGTTTGTTATTTAGTTTTTATATTGAGTAAGTTTCCTATCTGTTATGACCGGTTAATACTGTGTGCCGGGTAGGGACTCGAACCTGGGAACACGGGGTCCCGAGTTCGATTGTCGGCCGGATCGGGGATTTTCTCCGTCCGCGGACTGGGTGTTTGTGCTGTCCTCATCATTTCATCAACATTCGGGTAAACGGCGAGACTGGTCAGTGAAAAAGGTTGGAGATTTGTATGGGCGCTGGTAACCACAGTGTTGAGCGCTCCACAAATCAAAATCGTCATTATCATCGAACCTGGGACCTTTGCTTTTCGTCTGTAAGTGCTCTCCTGACTGATCTATCCAAGTGGAAATCACGACCAGGCCTTATAGGTTTCCTTCCGCCAGTACCTCATCTCCAGCTTTCCAAACTTCACAGTAGTTCTTCTACTGCTTTGCGGCGCTAGCACTCCTGGGAGAAATGATACAGCGGAGACACAGCTTAGGCGCAGCCGGGTGGTGATTCGAAATTGGACACCTCGGTCGGTAGAGCACCTGCCCGCGAAAGGCAAAGGATCCAGGTTCGAGTCCGAGTCCCGTAAACAAGTTTTAATTTGTCAGGAAACTTCAAATCAGCGTACACACCGCTCGAGAGTGAAAATTCATTCTGGAAACAATCCCCCATGCTATGGCTAAGCCAAGTCTTCGCAGTATCCTTTCTTACGGGAGTGCCAGTCCCGCAACGCAGGAAGATAGGAGATGAGGCCGGGTCATGAGCGGTGCTGGAATAGTTCAGTCGTTAGAGCACTCGCCCACGAAAGGCATAGGTCTCTGGTTCGAGCCCCGATATGGCACACGGTTTTAATCTGCCACGAAGTTTCGGTAGAATAACTGTTACGAAAAGGGCAGTTACGGTGTAATAGGATTATCAGACGTTCGGAGCGCCCCTTTTAGGCGCGGCTGCAGTAGAGAGAAGGTGGCGACCCTCTCCCTCTCGCTCTGCCGGGAACAATGTTGCGGCGCCTTCTCAGAGGCTACCGCACTTGTCGGCGAGCGATACCGGCGCTCCGTGAAAGCGGCGTCTCTTTCTCTCCGCGGCGCCGCGCTGTACCCGTGTGCTGTATATGCGCCCGGCAACCGACCTCGGGTCCTACACTACACGGTCCCTGAACACGGATAACGAGGTCGATCGCAGCCATACATAAGCTGCGCACTCGATCGAAACGTGTCTGCTGGACAATTTAATACCTCCACCGCCCTCTCTCAGCAAAAATAATACTTTTCGCGTTACGGAACCCGTTTCTACGTGTCTGTAAACGTTATACGCCGAGGATTTACTATTATCCCGATAGAGAGAATAATATCCGACTGTCTCTGGAGAAATACGAGATGTACCCCGGCCTCTGAACGAGTGCTTTCTATGTGTGAATCAAGCAGTTCTCTCCAGGCACCTTGCACAGCTTTCTTAGTGCAATAAACACCTCGTAGGCATCTCGTTTCGAAAAAAGGCAACAAGCATTCGGCTGCGAAAACCGTTGGATAGCAAGCACTAAGAAAAACGCTCTTTCATTGTTTCCCGTTACTCTGCCAAGAGATCCGCCAAGTGTTGCTCTCTGCAGTGTGCGACCGGTCGGGTTGTTTGGGAATGTACATGCGGCGTGGATGACAATATGAAATACTATGTCTCTCACCAAATCGCCGAAAATTAAAGTTCTAAACTTTTCACCAGTTCTTTATCAAGTCGGAGCCCTCACGTGCTGCTGCACGAAAAGATTTACACACACACAATGCACAGCACAAACGTGGTTGGACTTACAAGTCTGGCTACGTTTCATCTATGGGGCGCCAACGCACATTCATCGCAATACACCCAATGTTACACAGAAGTGTTTAATATAAATGAAGGCAGTATTTTCGAAGCAAAAATCACTTTCGCGTACACGTATTTTTTTAAAGTATCGCTAATTCGAGTTTATTTCGAATAAGAACATAGAGAAATCGAGAGTCAGAGTTCACAATAAATTAATTTCAGAGCCTGATCGAGTTTATTAAGATCTTTGCGCCGGGTGAATAAACCACGATTAACAGCGTGAGTTATCCTTCGAAAACCGTTGAAGTTCCACACTACATCAAACTATAAATTCCACAATGGCTACACATTGAAACGTTACAAGTGCAGCTTGTACCACACGCAACCCAAAAAGTGACAAGTTCATAAGATGCCCAAAAATATCTCTGTCCGAAAGTAGGAACTACCGGCTGCGTCGCCGCTCATCAGATAAAACTTTCTCCTAACAGCCTGACTGCCTCCAACGGCGTCCGAACCTAGACTCACCACCAAAATTGCTGCAGTTCACCCATGAAACCTCTTAAATCACTGAACAAGAAAACTGCTGGAATTCTTAATTTTAACCTTTTATACACATGTCATACATCTGACCACACGAAAATTTTCCGAGAAATATTATGCTGTTATCAGTTTTCTTTTATTTACCTAGTTTATTTATAAACAATAATTTCTATGTTTTATTCCGTTTTCGGACGTATAAGTGTAAATATAAACAATTGATTTAAGTTGTATATTAAATAATTTCCTTTCTGTTTGAAGTTTACAGTACTGCCGCTACTTTTAATGTTTCTGTATTTATTTAATAAGAACAGTCGTTTTTTATTGTACGAAATCCACTATTCGGCCTCTCATTTAAATAAGTGAGAATAATTTCAGTAAATCTACTATCACAGTCCGATACAGTTCTACGAGATGTATACGTTTGTTGCAGAGATCATGCACGCCGAGATATTTTTACAGTTCATGAATTATTTATAACATTTAATTTACAATAAGTTATAAACTAATGCAGATATCGAAGGCGCCTCTTCACACGCGTAATCGTCCATCTTTTCCGCTTCAAATGAGCCTAGTGGCTCTTCAGTGACGCATACGACCCAGTCTTTATTAATTTTTAGGGGTAAGCTTTAATTCTGCAATTGAAGAGAAAAGCGGCCATGAGAAACGAGCAGCGATTGTATTGCCCAACGGATGGGTTTTCTCGGTCGCGCGGTCACCTTAGCGGCCTGTGGAAGTGCAGATACAACCCCATCTGTGGAGCATAGCGCGAAACTGGACCTGCACGTGCTCCTGCCCAGCTGCTTTCAGCTGTCAACACGAATATGACTCGAACGTGTCCGCCCCCAGTAGCTGAGTGGACAGGCGGCACGGTATCTCAGAGTGTTCGGTCAGAGAGCTGGTCGGCCTCTGTAATAAAAAAACTGAGTGGAATGATCAACAAATGAACTTGACGGGATGTCATGTGACGTCCGCAACGACCAAACACAACGAAAAAAAAAAAAAACCTAGGTCAGCGCGACAGAATGTTAATCCTAAGAACCCGGGTTCGATTCCCAGCTAGGTCGGGACTGGGTGTTGTATTGTCCTAATCATCATCATTTCATCCCCATCGACTAGCAAGTCGCCGAAGTGGCGTCAAATCGAAAGACTTGCACCCAGTGAACGGTCTACCTGACGGGAGGCCCTCGTTACCCGAACGTAGCCGCCGCCTGTGCGTCCGCTGTTGCGTGTTTGTGGCTGAATAACGTGTCTCTTCCCTTTACTATACGCTGTCGTGTTACAAGTGAAACTGTTTTGCCCATGTTGAATGCATGTGAACTCTGGCACAGTCTATACAAATATCATCATCATCATCATTTAAGACTGATTATGCCTTTCAGCGTTCAGTCTGGAGCATAGCCCCCCTTATACAGTTCCTCCATGATCCCCTATTCAGTGCTAACATTGGTGCCTCTTCTGATGTTAAACCTATTACTTCGAAATCATTCTTAACCGAATCCAGGTACCTTCTCCTCGGTCTGCCCCGACTCCTCCTACCCTCTACTGCTGAATCCATGAGTCTCTTGGGTAACCTTGCTTCTCTCATGCGTGTAACATGACCCCACCATCTAAGCCTGTTCGCCCTGACTGCTACATCTATATAGTTCATTCCCAGTTTTTCTTTGATTTTCTCATTGTGGACACCCTCCTGCCATTGTTCCCATCTACTAGTACCTGCAATCATCCTAGCTACTTTCATATCCGTAACCTCAACCTTGTTGTTAAGGTAACCTGAATCCACCCAGCTTTCGCTCCCATACAACAAAGTTGGTCGAAAGATTGAACGGTGCACAGATAACTTAGTCTTGGTACTGACTTCCTTCTTCCAGAAGAGAGTAGATCGTAGCTGAGCGCTCACTGCATTAGCTTCGCTACACCTCGCTTCCAGTTCTTTCACTACTTTCACTATGTTGCCATCCTGTGAGAATATGCATCCTAAGTACTTGAAATCGTCCACCTGTTCTAACTTTGTTCCTCCTATTTGGCACTCAATCCGTTTATATTTCTTTCCCACTGACATTGCTTTCGTTTTGGAGATGCTAATCTTCATACCATAGTCCTTACATTTCTGATCTAGCTCTGAAATATTACTTTGCAAACTTTCAATCGAATCTGCCATCACAACTAGGTCATCCGCATATGCAAGACTGCTTATTTTGTGTTCACATATCTTAATCTCACCCAGCCAGTCTATTGTTTTCAACATATGATCCATAAATAATATGAATAACAGTAGAGACAGGTTGCAGCCTTGTCTTACCCCTGAAACTACTCTGAACCATGAACTCAATTTACAGTCAACTCTAACTGCTGCCTGACTATCCATGTAAAGACCTTTAATTGCTTGCAAAAGTTTGCCTCCTATTCCATAATCTTGTAGAAAAGACAATAACTTCCTCCTAGGAACCCGGTCATATGCCTTTTCTAGATCTATAAAGCATGGATACAATTCCCTGTTCCACTCATAACACTTCTCCATTATTTGCCGTAAGCTAAAGATCTGGTCCTGACAACCTCTAAGAGGCCTAAACCCACACTGATTTTCATCCAATTGGTCCTCAACAAATACTCGCACTTTCCTTTCAACAATACCTGAGAAGATTTTACCCACAACGCTGATTAAAGAGATACCTCTGTAGTTGTTACTATCTTTTCTGTTTCCATGTTTAAAGATTGGTGTCATTACTGCTTTTGTCCAGTCTGATGGAACCTGTCCCGACTCCCAGGCCATTTCAATTATCCTGTGAAGCCATTTAAGACCTGACATTCCACTGTATTTGATGAGTTCCAACTTAATTTCATCCACCCCAGCCGCTTTATTGCACTGCAATCTGTTGACCATTTTTTCCACTTCCTCAAATGTGACCCTATTTCCATCATCATTCCTATCCCATTCTACCTCGAAATCTGAAACATTACTGATCGCATTTTCACCTACATTGAGCAACTCTTCAAAATATTCCCTCCATCTTCCCAAGGCATCCACAGGATTCACCAGCAGTTTTCCTGACCTGTCCAAAATACTTGTCATTTCCTTCTTACCTCCCTTTCGAAGACTGCTAATTACACTCCAGAATGGGTTTCCAGCAGCTTGACCCATAGTCTCCAACCTGTTTCCAAAGTCTTCCCACGATTTCTTCTTGGATGCTGCAATTATCTGTTTGGCTTTGTTTCTTTCTTCAACATAACTTTCTCTGTCTACCTGGGTTCTGGTATGTAGCCATTTTTGATACGCCTTCTTTTTCCTTCTACAGGCTCCCTTGACTGTATCATTCCACCAAGCTGTTTGCTTCATCCTACTTTTACACACTACTGTTCCAAGACATTCTTTAGTCACTTCTAGTACTGTGTCCCTGTACCTTGTCCATTCCTTTTCCAATGACTGTAATTGACTACATTCAACTAACTGGTACCTTTCTGAGATCGCTGTTATGTACTTGTGCCTGATTTCCTTATCGTGAAGTTTCTCCACTCTTATCCTCCTACATATGGACCTGACCTCCTGCACTTTCGGCCTCACAATCCCAATTTCACTGCAGATTAAATAATGATCAGTGTCATCAAAGAATCCCCTGAATACACGTGTGTCCCTCACAGCCTTCCTGAATTCCTGATCTGTCATTATATAGTCGATGACAGATCTGGTTCCCCTGCCTTCCCAAGTATACCGGTGAATGTTCTTATGTTTAAAAAAGGAGTTTGTGATTACTAAGCCCATACTGGCACAGAAATCCAAGAGTTGTTTCCCGTTCCTGTTGGCCTCCATATCCTCTCCAAATTTACCCATAACCTTTTCATACCCTTCTGTTCGATTTCCAATCCTGGCGTTAAAATCACCCATGAGCAGAACACTGTCCTTGTCCTTTACTCTAACAACTACATCACTGAGTGCCTCATAAAAACTATCCATCTTATCTTGATCTGTCCCTTCACAATGCGAATATACTGACACAATCCTAATTTTCTTGCTAGACACTGTCAAATCTATCCACATCAGTCGTTCGTTTACATACCTTATTGCAACTACGCTGGGTTCCATTTCTTTCCTGATGTAAAGCCCTACACCCCATTGTGCTATTCCTGCTTTGACTCCTGACAGGTAGACCTTGTATTCTCCCACTTCCTCTTCTTTCTCACCCCTTACCCGAATGTCACTAACAGCTAAAACGTCCAGCCCCATCTTACTTGCAGCCTCAGCCAACTCTACCTTCTTTCCAGAGTAGCCCCCATTGATATTAATAGCTCCCCATCTCATTACCATTTGTTTCCCAAGTCGTATCTTAGGAGTCCCTGGTTTGTCAACGAAAATGCCAAAACCTAGTTAAAGTTTCACTTTAAGCTAAAAGTTTTTATAGGTATCATATACTCGTAGAATCGCTTTACATCAAATCGACAGAAAATTTTCGCTAATTTAGACACAGCGAGGAGAGATGTGTTATATTAAATATACAATACTCTTGAGCTTGAGCCTTATTGCCGCCTGTAACTCATTATCTTCATAAATGCGAGTTGCGCTGAGTTTACAATACAAAGTACCCGCCTGCATGTATGTTCCGTGCATTGTAAACGTGAACCGATACCAGTGCGCAAATGGAGAGAGTGCGACCATTTACAAGTTATAATTATTTTGTCCGTGATGGCTTGCGACCTTCGCCACTGTTTAAAAATCTGACCTGGAATTATTTTAAGTTGTCGCGATTTCACCGAACGAGCATTTTATCTACTCGTAGTTAGTGTCAGATTCACGAATACATTTCATGTGTTGCTTACATGTAGCGGCGAACAAAGCTATGGAAGCACCAGAAACAGAACATATTGCCATGCGTAATACGTTGTAGCAAAACCGTTGGGAAGGCAAAACAGATTCGAGTCGCTCCCAGATTGGTAGGTAAAAGTCCTGTTCGGTTGTTTTCAAAGGAATGCCGTACCGTCCTTTCTGCAAAACAGTGACCACTTCAGAAGGATGGTCGTGCGGTACCTTTCTAGCTTCCCACGCCCGGGTTCCCGGGTTCGATTCCCGGCGGGGTCAGGGATTTTCTCTGCCTCGTGATGACTGGGTGTTGTGTGATGTCCTTAGGTTAGTTAGGTTTAACTAGTTCTAAGTTCTAGGGGACTGATGACCGTAGATGTTAAGTCCTATAGTGCTCAGAGCCATTTGAACCATTTGAACTTCAGGAGGCGATGATGGGGATGGGCAGCGATCACGCACCCTTCTCTCCAAGGAACACCACAAAGGGTAGATAATACTGAGATCTGGTGACTATCGTGGCCAGGTGCGATGCAGCAATTCATTCTAGTTCTCATAAAATCAGTCCTGCACGGTGCAGCTGTGTGAACATGGACCTTTACGTATTGCAGCGCGGTATCACCATTGGTAACAAAATTGTACCATGGGATAGACGTGATCAGCTGAAATGCATACATAATCCTTCGCAGCAATAGGACGGTGGACGTTGCTCGACACTCATAGGTCCCACGGAATACCCCTACATGGGTGCCCATATCATCGTCGAAACCCCGACATGTCCAGAGGTTAGAAACAATGTGAAGAAAGAGTCGTTCGACCAAGTGACTTTCTTCCATTGCTCCACAGTCCAGGTTCGGCGCGACGTTTTCCTGCTATGGGCGCCTGCATCACATATGAGTTGTTCTGGAATTCCAGCCCGCCATGTGATTCCTTGCTGACACGAATTACGAGTGCGACACTCGGTTGGGTAGCGACTTTTGAAGCTGTCGTCTCACTTTTCGTTACAATCCGCTTTAACGACCGCCCGTCACGATCATTAAACCCACACTTTTGTTCACCTTGTGAGTTAGCGGATGATATTTTTCCGCGCTCCTAGTATGCGGTATGTACTTCTACACGGTGCCTCATGTAACACCAAAATCTTCGGATTTCTTGGTTACGGAAGCACCATAGGAGCACCAACAATTTGACCACATTCTAACAAAGGAACCTCCCCATCGCACCCCCCTCAGATTTAGTAATAAGTTGCCACAGTGGATAGAACTTGAAAAACTGAACACAAATTAACCGAGAAAACAGGAAGAAATTGTGTGGAACTATGAAAAAATAAGCAAAATATACAAACTGAGTAGTCCATGTGCAATTTAGGCAACTCCAAGGCTAGGGTGAACTTTGAAGCGCCATGGTCTCGTGGTTAGCGTGAGCTGCTGGGAAAAGAAAGGTACTTGGTTCAAGCCTTCCCTCGGGTGAAAAGTTTAATATTTTAATCTCGTTTTTGGGAGTGATTATCACATCCACAAGAAATCCTGCCTCGGGCGTGGATGTGTGTGATGTCCTTAGGCTAGTTAGGTTTAAGTAGTTCTAAGTTCTAGGGGACTGATGGCCTCAGAAGTTAAGTCCCATAGTGCTCAGAGCCATTAGAACCATTAGGTGGGTCGACAATATATTCCTGTCATGTGACGCACATGCCGTCACCAGTGTCGTATAGAGTATATCAAACGTGTTTTCCTGTGGAGGAATCGATTGACCTATGACCTTGCGATCAAATGTTTTCGATTCCCATTGGGGAGGCACGTCCTTTCGTCTACTAATCGCACGGGTTTGCGGTGCGGTCGCAAAACACAAACACTAAACTCATTACAGTGAACAGAGACGTCAATGAACGAACAGACAGATCATAACTTTGCGAAAATAAATATAGTAAACTTTTCACTCGAGGGAAGACTTGAACCAAGGACCTCTCAATCCGCAGCTGCTCACGCTAACCACGGGACCACGGCGCTCCTGAACTCAAACTATCTTTGATGTTGCCTATCCTGCGCGTGCACTACTCAGTTTGTATATTTTGCTTATTTTTTCATAGTTCCAGACAACTTCTTCCTGTTTTCTCGATTGATATGTGTTCAGTTTTTCAAGGCCTATCCACTGTGCCAACTTATAACTAAATCTGAGGGGGGTGCGATGGGGAGGTTCCCTTGTAAGTTACTTATCTCCGACATACTCCGTTCACAACTGCACAGAGTACTGTTTTGACCACAACGAACACCAGGTCTTGCGGATGTTTCACTTTTTTTGTGAGACGCTATGCTACACTGTAGCTCCAAAGACACTGGTGTAGGCATGCGTATTCAAATACAGAGGATGTAAACAGGCAGAATACGGCGCTGCAGTCGGCAACGCCTGTATAAACCAACAACTGTCTGGCGCAGTTGTTAGATCGATTATTGGTGCTACAATGGCAGGTTATGAAGGTTTAAATGTGTTTGAACGTGGTGTTATAGTCGGTGCAAGAGCGATGGGATACAGCATCTCCAGGGTAGCGATGAAGTGGGAATTTTCCTGTACGACAATTTCACGAGAGTACCGTGGATATCATAAAATCGGTAAAACATCAGATCTCCGACATCGCTGCGGCCAGAAAAAGATCCTGCTAGAACGGGACCAACGACGACAAATGTGTGAATTCCTAAGGTTCAAATGGCTCTGAGCACAATGGGACTTAACTGCTGAGGTCATCAGCCCCCTAGAACTTAGAACTACTTAAACCTAACCAACCTAAGGACATCACACACAGCCAAGCCCGAGGCAGGATTCGAACCTGCGACCGTAGCGGTCGCGAGGTTCCAGACTGTAGCGCCTACAACCGCTCGGCCACTCCGGCCGGCAATTCCTAAGGGACCAAACTGCTGAGGTCATCGGTCCCTAGACTTTAACTTATGATAACAACAACACACACACCCACGTTCGAAGGAGGACTCGGTGGGAAGGGGTTGGGGGGGCGCAACCGGTGACACGACGCCTCAAACCACGCGGCCACTCCGCGCGGCGACTAATGAGAATCGTTCAGCACGACAGAAGTCAACCCTTCCGCAAAGAGCTGCAGATTTCAATGCTGAACCATCAACAAGGATCAGCGTGCGAACCATTCAACCAAACATGTTCGACATGGGCTCTCGGAGCCGAAGGCCCAGTCGTGTAACCGTGATGATTGCACGACAGAAATCTTTAAGAGTCGCCTGGGCCCGTCAACACCGACATTGGACTGTTGATGACGACATTGGACTATTGATAACTGTAAACATGTTGTCTGGTGGGATGGCTCTCGTTTGAAATTGTATCGAGTGGATTGTCGTGTATCGTTGTGGAGACAACATCATGAATCCGCGGACCCTGCATGTCTTCGGGGGACTGTTCAAGTTGGTGGAGGCTCTGTAACGGTGTGGGGCGTGTACAGTTGGAGTGATGTGGGAGCTATGATACGTTTAGATATGACTCTGGCAGGTGACATGTACGTAAGCATCCTGTCTGATCACATGCATCCATTTATGCCCAGTGTGCATTCCGATGGACGTCGGCAATTCCAGTAGGACAAAGCGACACCCCACACGTCCAGAATTGCTACAGAAAGGCTCCAGCAACACTATTCTGAGTTTAAACGCTTCCACTGGCCACCAAACTTCCCAGACATGAACATTATGTACCATATCTGGGATGCCTTGCAATGTGCTGTTGAGAAGGGATCTCCACTCCCTTGTACTCTTACGGATTTACTGGCAGCCCTACAGGATTCAAGGTGTCAGTTTTCTCCAGCACTACTTCAGACATAAGTCGAGTTCATGCCACATTGTGTTGCGCCACTTCTGCGTGCTTGGGGGGCCTACACGATATTACACTTCTGGCCATTAAAATTGCTACACCACGAAGATGACGTGCTACAGACGCGAAATTTATCCGACAGGAAGAAGATGCTGTGATATGCAAATGATTAGCTTTTCAGAGCATTCACACAAGCTTGGCGTCGGTGGCGACACCTACAACGTGGTGACATGAGGAAAGTTTCCAACCGATTTGTCATACACAGCCGGCCGCGGTGGTCTAGCGGTTCAGGCGCTCAGTCCGGAACCGCGCGACTGCTACGGTCGCAGGTTCGAATCCTGCCTCGGGCATGGATGTGTCTGATGTCCTTAGGTTAGTTAGGTTTAAGTAGTTCTAAGTTCTAGGGGACTGATGACCACAGAGGTTAAATCCCATAGTGCTCAGAGCCATTTGAACCATTTGTCATACACAAACAGCAGTTGACCGTCATTGCCTGGTGAAACGTTGTTGTGATGCTTCGTGTAAGGACGAGAAAAGCGTACCATCACGTTTCCGACTTTGGTAAAGGTCGGATTGTCAGCCTATCGCGATTAAGATTTATCGTATCGCGACATTGCTGCTCGCGTTGGTCGAGATCCAAAGGCTATTAGCAGAATATGGAATCGGTGGGTTCAGGAAGGTAATACGGAACGCCCTGCTGGATCCCAATGGCCTCGTATCACTACCAGTCGAGATGACAGGTATCTTATCCGCATGGCTGTAACGGATCGTAGAGCCACGTCTCGATCCCTGAGTCAACAGATGGGGACGTTTGCAAGACAACAACCATCTGCACGAACAGTTCCACGACGTTTGCAGCAGCATGGACTATCAGCTCGGATACCGTGGCTGCGGTTACCGTTGACGCTGCATCACAGACAGGAGCGCCTGCGATGGTGTACTCAACGACGAACCTGGGTGCACGAATGGCAAAACGTCATTTTTACGGATGAATCCGGGTTCTGTTTACAGCATCTTGATGGTCGCATACGTGTCTGGCGACATCGCAATGAACGCACATTGGAAGCGTATATTCGTCATCGACTTACTGGCTTTTCAGAGCACCCGGCGTGATGGTATGGGGTGCCATTGGTTACACGTCTCGGTCAGCTATTGTTCGCATTGAGGGCACCTTGAACAGTGGACGTTACATTTCAGAATTGTTACGACTCATGGCTCTACCCTTCATTCGATCCCTGCGAAATCCAACATTTCTCCAGGGTAATGCACGACCGCAAGGTCCTGTACGAGCCTTTCTGGATACAGAAAATGTTCGACTGCTGTCCTGGCCAGCACATTCTCCAGATCTCTCACCAATTGAAAACGTCTGGTCAATGGTGGCCGGGCAACTGGCTCGTCACAATAGGCCAGTCACTACTCTTGATGAACTGTGGTATCGTGTTGAAGCTGCATGGGCAGCTGTACCTGTACACGCCATCCAAGCTCTGTTTGACTCAATGCCCAGGCGTATCAAGGCCGTTATTACGGCCAGAGGTGGTTGTTCTGGGTACTGATTTCTCGGGTTCTATGCACCCAAATTGCGTGGAAATGTAATCACATGTCAGTTCTAGTACAATATATTTGTCGAATGAATGCCCTTATCATCTGCATTTCTTCTTGGTGTAGCAATTTTAGTGGCCAGTAGTGTAGTCAGTCAAGTGTACGAGTTTCTTTGGTTCTTCAGTTTATAAAGATGGTAGTAGGTGCAGTCTGCTATGGTTCACTGTGTATTCATGTCAGAATGCAACTGCTGAAGTGCTGGTTTTAGCGCTGGTGGGTGCGGGCCACGTGCCGGCGGACGGCGGCCGCCCGCGGATGCGCGCCACGTCCACGTCCGCCGGCCCGCGTCCATTGTTCCAGCGGAGGCGGCGGGCGGCACCTCGGCAGCTCGGCGCCCGCCGGCGTTGCTATTCGCCGCGTGGCGCCTCCAGCCAGCCACCCACGCATGCGGGCGGGCGTGCGTACCTGAGCGCGCCCGGCGCTCTTCGCGGCATGCCGAGGCCGCGGCGGGCACCGCGCTGACGCGTCCCGCCTCCTCCGTGCCTTCGCACGTCGCTTCTGTCGAAAGATATCGAAGTCTCGTCGTGCACGTGTTTCCTCCAGGAAACCGTGTGGGACGATCCAGAGAAATAGAAAGGCCCGCTTTTATCGTTTACTTCATGTCAGTCAAGATGCTCAAATGAAACCTCTGATTTTCATCGAATAGCTATTGTTGAAGCGTTGAAGCGCTGTAACAAATATGTCTGAAAAGGCTGGGCGCAGAATCACATTTGGCGGCGGGAGGGGGGGGGGGGGGCGTATTTGAGCTAGGAACAGGGACTAAAACGTTTTTGGTTTAGCCCGAACCAGCGCCCGTTTGTTTAGCCATTCGAACATCTGACTTACTGCAGTTATACTGTAGTGACATGTTGCGTTCCGCAAGGTAGTGTCATAGGCCCTCTGCTGTTCCTGATTTATATAAATAATCTAAGTGATAATCTGAGCAGCCCCCTTGGATTGTTTGCCGATGAAGCTGTAATTTACCGTCTAGTAAAATCATCAGACGATCAATTCCAATTACAGAATGATCTAGAGAAAATTTCTGTATGGTGCGAAAAGTGACAATTAGCACTAAAGAAAGAAAAGTGCGAGGTCATCCACATGGGCACTAAAAGAAATCCTATAAATTTTGGGTATACGATAAATCGCACAAATCTAAGGGCTGTCAATTCGACTAAATACCTAGGGATTGCAATTATGAGCAACTTAAATTGGAAAGACCACATAGATAACATTGTGAGAAAGGCGAAACAAAGTTTGCGCTTTATTGGCAGAACACTTAGAAGATGCGACAAGCCGACTAAAGAGACAGTCTACATTAGACTTGTCCGTCCTCTGCTGGAATATTGTTGCGCGGTATGGAATCCTTACCAGGTAGGATTGGCGAAGGACATCGAAAAAGTGCAAAGAACGGCAGTTCGTTTCGTGTTATCGCGCATTAGGGGTGAGAGTGTCATTGATATGATACGTGAGTTGGGGAGGTAGTCACTGAAACAAAGACGGTTTTCTTTGCGACGTGATCTATTTACGAAATTTCAATCACTTACTTTCTCTTCCGAATGCGAAAATATTTTGTTGACACCCACCTACGTAGGGAGAAATAATCGTCATGATAAAATAAGAGAAATCAGAGCTCGAACGGAAAGATTTAGGTGTTCCTTTTTCCCACGCGCCTTTCGAGAGTGGAATGGTAGAGAAGTAGCATGAAAATGGTTCGATGAACCCTCTGTCAGGCACTTAAGTGTGAATTGCAGAGTAACCATGTAGATGTAGATGTAGATTAAATTATCAAGTAAAGTTTGAACGACTAAGAGGAGCTGGCGAACAGACAAATTATGCGAATCGATTAATCTCTTTGCATAAATTTTAATTGGGCTGAAATTAATGCCCAGCTAATGACTGTATTTCTATGTGCGCCGTTCGGATTTTACGTGTAAAATCATGCAAAAACAGGCTTTTTCTGGTGTGGTTTTGAAGCACGCCACTTCTATACCATAAACTTGCTCGAATTAGTTCAAACTTTACACGACGGTAGATGAAGACGGTGGATGAAGTCAAAACAATTTTCTTATTCAACAGTCTTTATCCGTTTTGCAGATACGATCATTTAAAGTCGACCTTCACGTAGTACATAAAATTCTTTTTTACTTTAATTGAATGCACGAAAAAGGGTGAATAAAAATAAATAAAAAATTGCATTACGATAAAATTGAAAGCTAGCTACAAAAATCAAGCTTCATTCTGAATTTACGTCCATAAAACACGTTTCTTCTGAGTTTTCTTACGCGCCTCACTTCTTTGTTTCAGATTTGTGTTAGTCGGTTCAGATCTTGTGAGAAGGTAGGCAAATATATGCAATTAATGGTCGTCCCGTTGGTTTGTGAAAGCTTTATCCGTTGCCACGATATTAGTAACATGGTTCGAAAGAGAATAAAAGAAAGCCAATAGCGGATCAGACATCGCCCGAGACAACAAAAATCTACATCGGTTGCAAAGCTATCGCGGTCTAATGCCAAAATTATGGTAGAGAAAAAGTTAGGAACCAAAATGAAAATCCTCCTATCATAGCACGAAAAACCGATTATGATCTGGGCAGAGTTAAGAATGTAAAGGAAGGGGACTAGCCTTTCGACTTATCTGACAGCTTCAAATACATTTAAATCAAAACATCTTGACATGTTGGCGGTTTCATACGAGTTAACCCCACTTCCCCAGTGCAGTGAGCTCTTTAGGTGCAAGGTGTTGAGCCGGCCGGAGTGGCCAAACGGTTCTAGGCGCTACAGTCTGGAACCGCGTGACCGCTACGGTCGCAGGTTCGAATCCTGCTTCGGGCGTGGCTGTGTGTGATATCCTTAGGTTAGTTAGCTTTAAGTCGTTCTAAGTTCGAGGGGACTGATGAGCTCAGATGTTAAGTCCCATAGTGCTCAGAGCCATTTGAACCATTTGCAAGGTGTTGACCAACTGTATATTGCAATTTATGTTGCAGTTTATAGGCTAAGTCCCTGTTCCTGATTTAAATCTCTTTGAAGCTGCCAGTTAAGTCTAGAAGCTGGTTTCCTTCTTTTAAATCCGTAACTCTGCCCGGGACATATTCGCTGTTTTTTGTGCTATGACAGCATCTTTCCTTCTGTATTATAAAAAATCGGACGTACTTTCAGCACTGGTGCAAAAACTAACTTTTAACTGGCTGATTGTCCACCGTTCCCCGGTTACATATTTTTATGCCATCCCTTCCCACTCCTACTTCAAGCGCCGACAGTTCCCTAGGAGCCAGGTGAAAATCAGGAAACTATGGATTCCACACTATTGTCATTCTTTCGATTATTTTCACATGTCATCTTCCCGCCATTCCAGTCCCTACTTGCGGCGATTCTAGGGATGCCTTACTCCACCTGAATATTTTTCCAGATATTACGTCATATTCGTACCTAGTTTAGTTGAAATTGCTCCAGCCGTTCGAGATTTGTCTGTTCTCAACCTCCAGGCCCAGAAATAATACAGGTAAATACATCTGAGGCCAGAGGTAATTTTCTTCTCTTGCTAAATTGTATATGTACCACGTCTGGTTTAAGTTACAGCCAGGCGTTCCAGAGTTACGTTGGAACACATGCAGTAAATTAACACATATACATGGTAAGACAGCTAAGACAGGCCAGCCCAAGCAAATTTAGTAGGAGTAAATATACGTTGGTGCCTTTTTCGTTAATCTTTTTTGGAAAATGTGGTGTATTTTCTAATGTACGCAGTTAATTTTTAACGTTTACATACTCGTGTTGTTGCCGCGCAGAATTAGCCGAGCGGTCTGGGGCGCTGCAGTCGTGGACTGTGCGGCTGGTCCGGCGGAGGTTCGAGTCCTCCCTCGGGCATGGGTGTGTGTGTTTGCCCTTAGGATAATTTAGGTTAAGTAGTGTGTAAGCTTATGGACTGATGACCTTAGCAGGTAAGTCCCACATGATTTGACACATTTGAACATTTTTTAACATATTCGTGTTGTAAGGGAATAAATTTTAAGTGAACATTGTATGTATCATATGATTGTTTCTAAGGCTACCTTCCACGACAATTGTTACATAACAAGTTTGATTCGCGTTTCCCCTGCATTCACCATCGTGCGCATCAAAATAGTTATTCAGCAGACGCTTTTTACATTACTGTTAAAAAGGTATCACTAGTGACTCTGCAAACATTTTACATAAAAAATATGTTTGTACCCTTTGATTCGTAGAGAGTTAAAGTGTGGTTTGATGGTTCAGTGAAGATGTTCCATATACAGAGGCCGTGTGCCGTGTATTTGAGCCCCAGTTTGCCCTTGGGTTCTTCTTCTTCTTCTTCTTATTCTTCTCTCTCTCTCTCTCTCTCTTTTCACTTGTCGTTTCTTACACATCTGTTTCCCTTAACACGAAATTCCTGGCTTCAGCAGGAAAGAGTTGATTACACGATCCAGTCATCTCTCGCTCCAGAGAGATTCAAAGCTGTACTATACGAAACGGTAAAATGGGACTTCTCACGACTTCAGAGCTGATTGATGATTCAGCGTCTAGGGTACCGCTTATACCTGTTACATTCCGTCGGAGGACGACACAGACCGTACATTTGAAAAGTAAATCCGATGGACAGGAAAGAAAATTCCGGTACTATACGTGTGTTCCAAATTTCACCTGTCGCACCGCGTCGCCATTATTTTGACGCCCGCCAGAACCGGACAGGAAGAGTAATTGGAGGTTTTCAGGAACCATCAGCGTCGCGCACAGAGAAAGCCGAAGTCCAGTGCCGGACCGCCAGCGGCGGCGGCGGCGGTGGGTAGGACCCACTTGGCGGGCGCGCGTGCTCCGCCCACGCACACGCGCACGCACTTTCTCACGCGCCGCAGGTGAGCCGTGCTTGGCACGCCTCCCTCGGCCGTATCGCGAGATGATCACCGCTTGTGCCGCTGCGGTGCGTTGCCTGGCGTCACCTTTGCTTGGCGTCGAGGAAGGTTCGGAGGTCCCATTCAAAATAGCACACGTACTTCACAAGTCAAACTTGTGCGTTCCAGCAACGTGGTGTGATGAATTTGCTGGCTGCAAACGATTCCAGATCACTGGTTCAGAACTTGATTTGTGCTGTCATGTTTTGTAACTATCGGCTTATACCGATAAATCAAAACATGTCTTCATAGATGAGCATTTGTTTTATAATCAACTCAGAGAAGCCATTCATGACCGACATCACACATGTTTTTACACTGTCGTCAACCTACATTTGGTTGCCATTCACAAATATTAAAAATGTTGCACGTCTCTATGACCTACTGCAACATTAACTACTTCCAACAAACAGCTGGGCTGATGTACCGTCACCGCACACAACATTACGGTAAGATGCTTCACTTTAGAAGACGTCGACGTTTTGGACCTTCTGCAGAAAGTATAATAGTGATTCCCAGGTATCAACATGGTCACCCACGCTAATAGAGCGGCCTGAAGATGGTTTAATGTAACACCGAAATGGGTTGCCCATGAATAAAACCAGTGTATGTAGCAGATGGTGCTGGGCTTCTTACATATTAATTCACTCTCAAGTGTTGCGTGGCGTGTATGTAAAACGTATTTAAAGGAACCCTCTCCCCACCAGTTTAAGGAATGTGATGTCACAAAATGAAGTAAAAAAATATATTTAATAATAAAACTAAGGTGCCTGAAGGCTAGGACTATTTTCATTTATATAAGTACTGATTTAAAATGGTTTAAATATTCTTCACTAAATTTTTTGAGTGTATTTAGAAGAGGTAGCAAACATACTTGAGTCCACTGTTATATCCTCAAACCTATCAACCATCTTAGACGGAAAATTTATGTATAAAGTGTGTCACCTTTACGGGGCTTTTGTGCTGATTACAAAACTCCTCTTAGATTTTGCGAGTCTGTAAATTTTCCGAAGCTACTGGGGATTTAAAATTCTGTTTTATATTCTAGTAATATTAGTTTAGCTGATGTGTTCGGATAACAGTTGTATGTATTAATCACGATCTTTTATCTTCCATGCGCTGAATAAATATTACTTCTGAGAACAGTCATTTAACTGAATGTAAATGTACACTGAGAGGTGGCATGCCTTTACGGCACACACAGTGACTTGCCCCCTCTCATATTTGTATCTTACTCTGAGTAATTCGATTTGGGGAAGTATGGTCATTACAAGGCTAGTATTGAGAACTCAGAAGATATGAATATTTTCCTCTCTAATTGCATGCGGTGAAAAGTCGCTATTCCTTCACACGCAGACTTCCCACGCAGCGTCTCTCATCGCCCGGGTGGTCCGGTGACAGGCGGGTTCTGCTGATCTTGAAAGGGTTATGCCGACGGGTGTGAGGGAGCAAGTAGATGCTGTCCAGACGCCGACATTGTCGTAAGAGCGGGGGCGACACGCCCACAGGGGCCTGAAGGAGCGGCTGGGCTACAGATTCCGTTACTTCGCAGAAACTTAAGGAAAACACTTTCTGACGGGTTACCAACGAGGTGTGGGAATGACTTGTGTTCCCAAGCAGTCGTGGCGGGAAATTCCAGCGTTTTCTGCAAAATCATGACTGTGATTGGCTTGATCAGGGGATAGCTCCATGATGTAGCAAAATCGACGCAGAAATTGGCGCCAAATATCTCCACTGGTGGAATAGTAGTGCTTCGGCAATAGAGTGGAATTTTCCGCTGGTTTTCGAGTTGCTGATTGGCACATTTAACCACGGCCACTGTGGTGGGGGCGGTAATGTTCTGTTTTCGGCTTGTACAGGTGTTCTTGATAGGGAGTCGGCTCTCGCCTTTCGGTCGGAGTAGGTTACAAGACTGAGCTCTCGCTGCTCTGGACAGCTTGTCTTCCATTGGCTGCCTAATATAATTTCATCTAATTGTAACTGTTTGACGAAGTTGCTGAAGTTTCGACCTCAAGGTAACTTTCTGAGTACAACTGGCTATTGAGCGTTCTGCGAACAAGCGGCCTATGTTGTCTGTCTTGAGCAGTTTTGGCTAAAGTTGACTGTATCGGAGTTACTGTGTGACTTCGCTTGTTAAAATCAATCACTGTACCGTTAGTGATTATGTGGTGAGCCTTTTACGTCTCCCTCAGAGGCGCATTTGTATTACTAGGAAGTCTTTAGTCTGGAACAACTAGACCGGGATAATTTGTTTCGCGCCATACTCGCGACATTATCATCACCACGACGGGACGTCGAAGCAACCAGCCATCGCCTCCGGTACGCCAGATCGTGTTCTTGCAGTTAAGAAGACAGCTTGGTAATGTACGTCCGCAGCACCGGTAGATTAGGTAATTTTGCTATGTGATAATCAGAGCTCAGCAGAGCGCGCCTGTTCCCGTCTTTTCTAACGTGGTTCTATCGTGGGCGTTCCATGTCTGAGTTGTCACTACTGTAGCAGCAATTAATGTTGGGTTGGCTGAGTGTTTCTCTTAAGGTTTGAGTTGCAAGGAATTGGCTCCACATACCACTTGGTCATAAATGTCACGAGGTAGTTTATGGACAACTTCACGTTCACAGCATTTATTTGAGAATCCAATTTGACGTATTGTAAATGTTTCATGTGTTTTGTTTATTATTTTCAGTTTAGCCATAATAAATCAAATTGTTATTTTGGACAGAACTTTCATTCTGTAGATCGGTAGAGCAATCCTTTCATTTCTCACCACGTTAATGAAACTTTCCTTTATCAAATTAATTTCTATCAAATTAAATTATTGCAGGTGCCAAACTCTTTTGTACTCGACTTGCAGGGTCGATTACAGTCAGTTCGCGTTTCTTCTTAATCCATGTGCAACAGCAAAAGTCGGAGTTAGAAAAGGGGGGGGGGGGCTTGGAGCATCATTTCCATGTGAAGATTCTAGACAGATTTAGTGTTAAATACACTGCTAATCCCGGCACCTTGCAATACATCATCTCCTATATTCGTATAAGGAACGGTTTCGGAATTAAAAGAGTTGGTCTCCATGAAACCAGCTGCTATCGACCTTCAGTTCATGGCAGCAAAATGTGATGTGTTGAGTCCACAGCTCGTGGTCGTGCAGTAGCGTTCTCGCTTCCCACGCCTGGGTTCGATTCCCGGCGGGGTCAGGGATTTTCTCTGCCTCGTGATGACTGGGTGTTGTGTGATGTCCTTAGGTTAGTTAGGTTTAAGTAGTTCTAAGTTCTAGGGGACTGATGACCAAAGATGTTAAGTCCCATAGTGCTCAGAGGCATTTGAACCATTTTTTGTGATGTGATGAATTACATTGGTTTCAACATATTAAATATGGATTTACTACTGGCATTCTAAAACACAATTTTTTGAAGGATAGTATTATATCAACGGAATCAGCAGCAGTCAGCAGTATTGTACTGCTTTCATAAATAAACCCAGAACATTATGACCACCGACATTTGGCACGGATAGCACTGGCGGCGGTCCGTGGCATGGAAGCAATGGAGCCCTGATAGGTCGCTGGAGGGAGTTGGCACCAGACCTACACACACAAGTCACCAAATTCCCGTAAATTCCGGGGAGGGGGGCGATGAGCTCTGACGCCACGTCCAGTCACATACCAGATGTGATCAGATCTGGCGAGGTGGGAGACCAGCACATCAACTGGAACTCGCCACTGTGTTCTTCGAACCACTCAATCACACTCCTGGCCTTACGGCGTGGGGCCCTATCTTGTCAAGGAGATGGAAGTCAACGGATTCGCCCCTTCCCAGGGGCATGATGAAGGACGTATCGGGATTCATCAGAACACGCAACGCTCTGCCACTGCGCCAACATCCAGAGCCGACGGTCACACGCCCATTTCAGTCGCAGTTGCCGATGTCGTGCTGTAAACGTTGGCACATGCGTGGGTCGTCGGCTGCGGAGGCCCATTGTTAGGAATGTTCGGTGCACTGTGTGCTCAGACACACTTGTACTGTGCCCACCGTTAAAGCCTGTTGTTAGTTCCGCCACAGTTCACCGCCTGTTCTGTTTTACCAGTCTCCCCAACCTACGACGTTCGACATCTGTAATGGTGAGTGGCCACCCAACCCCACTTCGTCTAGACGTGGGATAGGGCTGTGAGTGATGCAGATGCACGCCAAGAGTTGAAGAGTACCAACGTAGATGCAAACAGTCTGATCTGATAGGTATGCCCATTTCGTGATAGTGGGTTTCAAACATATACACTCCTGGAAATTGAAATAAGAACACCGTGAATTCATCGTCCCAGGAAGGGGAAACTTTATTGACACATTCCTGGGGTCAGATACATCACATGATCACACTGACAGAACCACAGGCACATAGACACAGGCAACAGAGCATGCACAATGTCGGCACTAGTACAGTGTATATCCACCTTTCGCAGCAATGCAGGCTGCTATTCTCCCATGGAGACGATCGTAGAGATGCTTGGTGTAGTCCTGTGGAACGGCTTGACATGCCATTTCCACCTGGCGCCTCAGTTGGACCAGCGTTCGTGCTGGACGTGCAGACCGCGTGAGACGACGCTTCATCCAGTCCCAAACATGCTCAATGGGGGACAGATCCGGAGATCTTGCTGGCCAGGGTAGTTGACTTACACCTTCTAGAGCACGTTGGGTGGCACGGGATACATGCGGACGTGCATTGTCCTGTTGGAACAGCAAGTTCCCTTGCCGGTCTAGGAATGGTAGAACGATGGGTTCGATGACGGTTTGGATGTACCGTGCACTATTCAGTGTCCCCTCGACGATCACCAGTGGTGTACGGCCAGTGTAGGAGATCGTTCCCCACACCATGATGCCGGGTGTTGGCCCTGTGTGCCTCGGTCGTATGCAGTCCTGATTGTGGCGCTCACCTGCACGGCGCCAAACACGCATACGACCATCATTGACACCAAGGCAGAAGCGACTCTCATCGCTGAAGACGACACGTCTCCATTCGTACCTCCATTCACGCCTGTCGCGACACCACTGGAGGCGGGCTGAACGATGTTGGGGCGTGAGCGGAAGACGGCCTAACGGTGTGCGGGACCGTAGCCCAGCTTCATGGAGACGGTTGCGAATGGTCCTCGCCGATACCCCAGGAGCAACAGTGTCCCTAATTTGCTGGGAAGTGGCGGTGCGGTCCCCTACGGCACTGCGTAGGATCCTACGGTCTTGGCGTGCATCCGTGCGTCGCTGCGGTCCGGTCCCAGATCGACGGGCACGTGCACCTTCCGCCGACCACTGGCGACAACATCGATGTACTGTGGAGACCTCACGCCCCACGTGTTGAGCAATTCGGCGGTACGTCCACCCGGCCTCCCGCATGCCCACTATACGCCCTCGCTCAAAGTCCGTCAACTGCACATACGGTTCACGTCCACGCTGTCGCGGCATGCTACCAGTGTTAAAGACTGCGATGGAGCTCCGTATGCCACGGCAAACTGGCTGACACTGACGGCGGCGGTGCACAAATGCTGCGCAGCTAGCGCCATTCGACGGCCAACACCGCGGTTCCTGGTGTGTCCGCTGTGCCGTGCGTGTGATCATTGCTTGTACAGCCCTCTCGCAGTGTCCGGAGCAAGTATGATGGGTCTGACACACCGGTGTCAATGTGTTCTTTTTTCCATTTCCAGGAGTGTATGTGCGCGTGCCTGTATCTGCCATCCTCGAGAGACCTATTGGTGCCGTGTGCTTTAATGTTTTTTCGTCGCAATTAAGACTGCAAAACATATGCTTTCAGCAAAAACTCGTCACATATGCGGCGAAGATTAACCGATGAGTTCTTACCTTACTAACCTTCACGCTACACTCAGCAACGTGAAGTCCCCCTTGAGTCAAATGACACACAGGCCGGTTAAGAAATCCGACGGGGGCAGACTTTACGGAGAAGATAAAAAGCGAAGGTTGTTTCCGAAGTTTTCGATCTTCTATACACTATACACATCTTGACCAACATAATGTGTGATTCCATTATATATTTAGTCGTCGTCTCAAAAGCTGGGTTCTACCGCACCACCGAAGCTCCCCTCTTGCATGTGTACTGACAAGCGAAGTACCGCATTTCTAACGGCTAAAACCGAATAATAATTACGTTACAATACTGAGACGTGTATTTTCTAACACTGATCGGGATCTTCTATCAATAAAACTCTGGAGCTAAGTACAATCGGTGTCTGAAGGCTAACGAAACTAAGACAAGCACGTGTTACAGAGGAAACAGTGTCATGCAACAGAAAATTATTACCAACAGGTTAAGAAGAATCATAAACAAAGTATTATTTCGGAAAACGCAGAAAACTTGCTCGAAATAATATATATATTGACACATGCACTTCTTAGATAGTGAAACAGAAGATTCTGTGTTGTCGTACGTTCTACCCTTATTCGTCACCGAAGACCAAATGTGGACTTTCAATGCAGTGATAAAAATACAGCGAAATGAAATAGTACGCACACTTGACAAGGAGGAAGTGTGAAGATAGCGCATGGTATTCGGTACATCCGCAGAGCAGTAGAGCAATATCTAAAGCTCAAAGAGACCACAGTATCTAAATCTTTGCTCCGAAATGTTCCATTCCGCTATTTGCACAGCGAAAATACGCGCGGTATACGTTTTTTTATATTTTTTGTACAGACGATAAAAACTACCGCTCCGATTCAGAGTTCTTATGAAACGTTAAATACACACGTATTTCAGTTTTCATACGCGCTGGTAGAAAATGCTCCATGAAGCGGTAAGCTGTGAGTACGCTTGCAAATGCAAACAGAACGTTTATCTTCTGGTGAATAATTAATGAAGGGAGACTGTGTACCTCTATATGAAAGCTTGTACAATCGGTCTCTAATTTTCCATGGTGTAGTTTTTCAGGACGGACTGTCGTGAAAGACACAAGAGAGTCCTTCAACAGAGATACAGTCATTGTAGATGAAGCGCAGTAGCTCTTCTGTTGCGTGGTAAAGCAACGAGGTGTCTGTACCTTAACTGACATTTTATTTTCTTCCTAACAGAGAAATATCAGCGGAAGAAATAGAGAACGAATACGCTTAGAACTGTTGGTTGAACACCCAGCTAATAAAATAGTGAGTAATCCTGATATGCAAATGAGTGCCTGGTTTACATTTATGTAGAACATCAAATTTAGTACGAACGTTATCTCGATTTTAAGTGCCATAAAGTTCGTTGCCCGGAGGATGCTGAAAGGGTCGCATGTAAATAAATGCTGACACGCATCTGAATATACACTGTTCCACTAACTATAAAACAAAGTTGTAACACTGACTTCCATTAAAACATTACGAGGTGCTCATGAGTCACGTCTTATCTGACGACGCGTTTTATTGATCTTAAAAGTTGTTCTAAGTGGCAGTCCGAGAGTGTGACGACAAAACTTTACTGGGGGACCACCCGCCGCCCTTCAGTTAACGTTGAAGTGCCTGTCCTCGCCTTGATGTATGAGGCACTAGACGCTGCTGAAAAGCCTGTTTTGGTCCCGCTCTCTTGAAAAGAATCACGTAGAAAACAAGTGGGACCCACCGACAAAAGACACAGAATATAGACGCTGCAACCAGACATCCTAATGTTCGAAATCCTGGAGAAGATGCATAAGCTACATCGACAGGCGAACATCTATCCGTAACAGGTCGGAGTAAAAAATGTGGACGATTGCGCACTGTACAGTGGCTTGCAAAAGATGTACACGAATGCAGAAAGCCGAGAACATTTTGTGGGGCTGTAAAGAAGGATTGCAATTAGTCGGCGCTGCTGCGTGTCTTGTTAGCGGGAAAAAAAATCAGTGGAAAAACTGAGAAAAATTCGGAAAAACATGAAATTGTTAATTGAACGAGTAGTAAAGTTGAGAGAACATAGCACTCTTGGCTGAAAGTAAGGAAGGGGAGGTCCCAGAATGAGATTTTCACTCTGCAGCGGAGTGTGCGCTGATATGAAACTTCCTGGCAGATTAGAACAGTGTGCCGGACCGAGACTCGAACTCGGGACCTTTGCCTTTCGCGGGCAAGCGCTCTACCATCTGAGCTACCGAAGCACGACTCACGCCCGGTACTCACAGCTTTACTTCTGCTAGTACCTCGTCTCCTACCTTCCAAACTTTACAGAAGCTCTCCTGCGAACCTTGCAGAACTAGCACTCCTGAAAGAAAGGATATTGCGGAGACGTGGCTTAGCCACAGCCTGGGGGAGGTTTCCAGAATGAGATTTTCACTCTGCAGCGGAGTGTGCGCTGATATGAAGGTAGGAAGTTTGGAAGGTAGGAGACGAGGTACTAGCAGAAGTAAAGCTGTGAGTACCGGGCGTCAGTCGTGCTTCGGTAGCTCAGATGGTAGAGCACTTGCCCGCGAAAGGCAAAGGTCCCGAGTTCGAGTCTCGGTCGGGCACACAGTTTTAATCTGCCAGGAAGTTTCAAGGGGTAGTCCCATTGCTGAATGGGATAGGCGGCAGCCTTGCTAGCGACGGCGACACAGATACGAGATTTGACTACCCCGCTTGTGAGACTGTCTGCCATGCAAAAGACAGCAGTTCGATTCCCGCTACAGCCAGTGTATTTCCCCTGGTGGGAGGACTGCACTGGGCTACACTGAGCCTCGTGATATCGACTGAGGAGTTACCTGACCGAGCAGTAGCGGCTCCTGGTCACGAAAACTGACAACGGCCAGAAGCGCGGCGTGCTGACCCTACGACCCTCCATTCTGCATCCGATGAAACCATTGGCAGAGGATGACAAGGCGGCCGGTCGGCACCTATTGACCCGCCAGGGCCTATTGACCGTATTCACGCTACAAACAGACGATGAAAACAGTTTGAAAATCAAACTGAATTTACTTTTGTTTCACAAGCTGCGACATCGTCGCGAAAAAACAGTGACCCGTATATGTAATAAGTTTCCTTTAATTTACGTCTATGGTCACAAATTTTACGTTAACAGATTACCTGTTTCGGTCTTTAATGACCATCATCAGATCTGTTTCATAAAACAAAGTCCTAATGTACTGCAGCCATAGTGGCATCGTCAAATGTTAAATGCGGAATCAGCACCAACACTAACATGACTCGTGCATGTGATGTTATTTATATGTATTTGACGATACGACTTTGTTTTTATGAAACAGATCTGATGATGGTCATTAAAGACCGAAACCGGTAATCTGTTAACAAAACGTTTGTGACCATAGACGTAAATTAAAGGAAACTTACTTTTGTTTGACACTCCTACTTCACAGATGAACTCACAAATAACCGCTGTTACTGATATTAAGTATATATTATGATTAACACAAGGACCAGACATGTAAATGGTCAGCATATATTCGTACTTTCGCCGAGAAGGTGATTTATAGATGCATAAGAATTAACACATTCCACATCTTGGACAGATCACGTAAATGTACCAATAACTAAATTAAATATCAGAGCCGTAGAAACAAAAGAATTCTTGCATTTTAGAAAAAAAGGGATTACGAAAGATACTCGCATGAAGTCGTACATTAGAATTATATCAGCGTTCGTACAGAAAACTTTCTTCAGCAAAAGAGTTTAACTGTTTTGTAATAAAGTCATGGTATATATCCCCTACGAGTGTCAACGTCATTCTTGAGTTAGACTTTATATGGGTGTACCAATATGGAGAGTTTTGATGTACATTTCAAAATCACAAGGTATCACATCGTTATTATTTTGGCGAAATAAATTTCGCATGGTTTTCAGCCTGTTGAAACGCTTCGTATAACTACAGCTTCGGCAGCTTGCATGTGAGTTCGCTGCTTATAAATGAAGCTGTTTATCATTCGATCTCTCGAGCGTGAGAAAGTTACATTTCAGACCTTTCTAAACCAGAAAAATCTCAGCTAGGAGATCCAGGATGTCAGACCAAGCAGCGACAGACGCTTATCAATAGACAACGGAAGCGCCGTAACTCCGATGGTAGAGACCCAGTCAGCTAGTCTAATATTTTCTTAATCTTTTCCTGGGAAGAAAAATTGGCGCACTCGGTCTTCGCAGCCGATTCCTCATATACTGGCATCACAAAAATCTCTCTCACAAAATTTCATCCTGCTCATATTCCGGGCGGTAACTGGACACTAAAGGTTGGCAACACTATAGAGTGAGCTGTGCTGTGCAGTTGTTAGCATTTTCGGTTAGCATGCAGGAGGTCGATGGTTCGATTCTGGGTCAAGACTTATTTGTTTTCATTTGCTAAAAGTAATCTCCGTGGTACGGTATATGGCGCATTAATCGTCATACAGCGATTGCAGTGGGTCTTCTACAAAACATTTGCAGTTACGTACTACGAACACAGAAATGGAAACACAGTCATTTGCACTGGTCAGCTTTTAAAGAATTCTTTTGCATGTCGTGGACGCGAATTGTTTCACACCACTGCATCTACTAAATCTGCATCCACTAGATTCCAAACCTGCTTTTTGCGTGCCCTCCCCCAATGATCCCATAGCCGGACGTGGTGGCCGAGCGGTTCTAGGCGCTTCAGTCCGGAACCGCGCGACTGCTACGGTTGCAGGTTCGAATCCTGCCTCGGGCGTTGATGTGTATGATGTCCTTAGGTTAGTTAGGTTTAAGTAGTTCTAAGTTCTAGCGGACTGATGACCTCAGCAGTTAAGTCCCATAGTGCGCAGAGCCATCTGATTAGTACCACCTACTATTCTTGCCATGTCTAGGTCCATTAAGCTTTGTTAGGGGCTTACGTCACCAGTAGGGCTAGCAACGAGTTTTGCAAATAACTTCGATACAACCATTGGGGGAGGGTACACAGAAAACAGGTTTGGAATCTAGTAGATGCAGTGGCGCGAAACAATTTGCGCCCGTGACATGCAAAAGGTTTCTTTAAAAGCTGACTAATGAAAACGACTGTATTTCCACTTCTGTGTTCATAATACATAATTGCAAATGTTTTCTAGAAGATCGAGTGTAATCGCTATACGACGATTAAGATGCCAGACACCGTACCACGCAGACTAATTTTAGCAAATAAAAGCAAATAAGCCTCGACGTAGAAATGAACCCTCCACCTCCTGCATGCTAACGCAAGACGCTAACCACTGCACCAACTGCACAGCACTACTCTCTGTACTGACAGAGGTAGTTACCGTAGACGTGATTACAGTGTTGCCAGATTGCCAGTCTTTAACGTCCATCGAAATATGCGCCGGATGAAGTTTTGTGAGAGACATTTTTGCATTGCCAGTATGTGAGGAATCGCACTGCGAAGTCCGACTACACGAATTTTTCTTCTTATATGTCTTTCTGTATCGTTTGCGACTGTTTGGTAAAGTTAATTCATATTGTAGATGAACAAAGAACTTAAGTCTATATTTCTTGTGTAATGGGCCTACATGATGATCATTAAAATTTCAAGACTACAAAGGATAGTAAAAATGATATTTTAATTATTGTTTATATACAGTATATGTAGTTCATGATTAACTCTGTAGATGGTCTGAGGGGGGGGGGGGGGGGGGGGGAATACAGCATAACGAAATGTTTGCAGTAGATGAAGGTTCAAATGGCTCTGAGCACTATGCGACTTTAACTTCTGAGGTCATCAGTCGCCTAGAACTTAGAACTAATTAAACCTAACTAACCTAAGGACATCACACACATCCATTCCCGAGGCAGGATTCGAACCTGCGACCGTAGCGGTCGCTCGGCTCTAGACTGTAGCGCCTAGAACCGCACGGCCACTCCGGCCGGCAGTAGATGAAGGAACTGAAGAATATGCTACTCAGGGCAATAACAAAACAGCCTCTGGTTCGAGATAGGTCAGGACAGCACGGGCAAGTTGCGGGCTTGTGTTACCTTGTTCAAAGGTAACGTAACGGAGACCACAAAGAAAGGGCACGCACAAATGTGACGACTGCTGTCGAAATTACCAGAGGTGATCGTGCTGTACACGGAATGGTCGCGCGCTGGATCCTTCTGACGATGACGTATGCAATAGAGCAGTTCTCCTTGAAGTCAGGACACACAGGAACGAGAGTGGCGATGCTCTACCCAGAACCGCCACTGGTGTATCCAGTGCGTCGGTGGGCGCTATCTCAGCTGCGCGTTGAGACAAACCAAAACAATGGTCGTCATGGAGACAGTCTGGGATGAGCCAGACGTCGCCGCACTGTCTGTGGCCATATGAGTACTTGTCTTGCTGCATACGAGCCCAGTTTCCGGTTCTAGGTACCTTACGTGCCTGATCGACCCTGCACGGCCGAACGAACGATACCTCGTCCCATCGGGCGCTCTCGTGTGGAGCCCTTGAGACCCGGCATGGTGTTTTAGCCCTCCTCAACCAATGGATACCACATTCACATGGCAGTCGTGAATACGGACCAAGGCGAGCAGTAGAACACCGCGGAACGGTGCACTGCGATCTCTGCAGGAAACGAGTTTTTGCTAATAGACGTTTCTCCTTCGTACGTGAGGCATAACAGAATTTTCTCATAAACAATCAACATTCAAACGGTCTTTATCCGAACGAGAAACCCGCTGTGTAATCTTTTCTTGTACGGGGTGTTCAAAAAGTCTCTCCGCAGTGCCGTATGATTGTTAGCCGCGCGTGCCGTATGATTGTTCGCCTGGGTGGGTTACTTTCCTTCAAGTGGACTCCCCCAACATTCCACTGTTTCGTTTATCTCAGCCAGCGTCAGTAGTATCGTTGGCGTGTGTCGTTACGTGTTGACGTGAACGTTTTAAGTTTAGTTCCTTTGTTCGTTTGTTTCGTGTTTGTCACTGTTAAAATGCTAACCATTGAAGAACGTGTGTTTTCAGTCAAACAAGTGTTCAAAGCTGGCGGTAAATACACAGTTTCAGTTCGTCAAACATTTAATTCGGTTTTCCCGGAGACAGCACTCCCACATCGCGATACTGTGCGAGGTTTGATTAACAAATTTCGAAGTACGGGTTCAGTGACAGATGCACAGAGAAGTGGTCGTCCTACCGTTTTGTCTGAGCATAAACTACTCGATATTTCCGATAAAATATCCGTGAGTCCGAACAAGTCAGGAATAAAACTCGCCTGGGAAATCGATGTTAGTGTCGGAACGGCCCACACAACTGTAAGGAAAAAATTAGAACTTTTCCCATACAAAGTGACAGTCGTGCAAGAACTGAAAAATACTGATCATGGCAAGAGACTGCATTATTTTCAATGGTTCAAAAATTTCGTTCAACAAAATGGAAGAGATATTCTTAATGAAACGTTTTTCACTGATGAGGGGTGGTTTCATTTATCCGGATACATGAACTCGCAAAATTCTCGTACGTGGAGTACTGCAAATCCATTGTGTATTCATGAGGAACCACTTCATTCTGCACAACGATACTGCACTGATATTCTGTACCCATTCATAGGAGAACTTGTGTTAAGTGAAACACCGAACGGTTATTTTCAACAAGATGGTGCAACCGCGCATACAGCTCGCTTTTCAATGTCACTGCTTGCTGATATTTTTGGTGATCGCATAATTTCACATGGACCTTGGCCTGCACGATCGCCTGACCTAACACCACTTGACTTTTTCTTCTGGGGTGCAGCGAAATCAACTGTTTATAAAAACCGTCCAAAACCCACCGATGAATTGAAAACTGCAATATCCACTTTCACTGCTTTTCTTACAGAAGAAATGTTACAGATTGTGTTTGGAAACTTGATTAGACGAATTGAATTGTGTATTCAACAACAAGCGGGACACTTTCAACATTTAATGTGAAAATTTGTAAGTAAAAATGAATATTCAATAAATTAATAACCTGTATTTCACAGAGTTTCATTTCGGTATATTCACTGCGGCATACGGCACGCGAGGCTAACAATCATACGACACTGCGAAGAGACTTTTTGAACACCCTGTACAAGTGAGTGGTACCTACTTCACGTGATCGCGTTGAAACGCTAATCACTTGCATATCCGCGCATGGAACTAGGCTTCATGCCATCCTGATGGTTGTTTCATGCCGCCTTCATGATATTCCAATTTTAATGGCCATAGCGCACGTTGTCCACAGCTTAGATGTCTGCCATGCGGAGGACCTGGGTTCGATTCCCGGTATTGCTAAGAATTTTTTTCTTGATTGGACGACTGGTACGGGGCGCACTCACAAACAGCCTCACGATGCCAAATGAGTAGCGTCAGCTCGCGGTCTGGAAAGAGTGCTAAACGTCCAGGAGAGCCATGTGCTGACCGCATGCCCCTCCAAACCACACCCGCATGACGCCGCAAGGCAGAGGGTGACACGGCGACCGGTAGACATCCGACGGGCCTTCACGGCCGTTTGTTGATTAGATGTGATGTTTGAAGGCCTGCTATAGCTGCCATAAGGGCTGGTATGCAAATCTCAATGAAAAAACGATAAAAATTAAATATACGCTTCTGAAATACTTTAAAAGTAGAAAATAAATTTATATCTACTTATTAGTGTGTGGTATTGATACAAGTTGCGTCTGAAAAGTTTGGTGAATAGTCTCAGAAAAAAAGGGAAACGCGATCTGTAAACAAAGTACCATCTCTGGCCTTCAGCTACAACACATCTCTGGCGTCGGTTGTAAAGCTGTTGGAAACTGTAAGCAGCCACTTCTTGTGGAATCGCTCCAAGCACGGTGAACACGTGCTGCTGGCTATACGCAACGTCTGCGAAAGTGCGTGAACAACAGTACTCAGACTGTCTTTGCTTATCTTCAATTCTTCTGTTCTCACTCTCAAAGATGGCTGCTGATCTTCTGCAAGCATCCGTCGTACTCGTCCGATGTTGTCTGGGATTCTGCGTGTTCACGTGAAAGTGGCACATTGTCGACACCGTCCTTTCCGTCTCGAAGCCGTTTAAACAACTCAAACATACACATTGTACTCGCTGCTTCAAGACCGTACATTTCTTCTAAAATTCGACGAGTCTCCGTAACCGTTGTCGCTATTTAGAAGCAAAACTTCGCGCGAACGCGTTGCTCCATTTTGCGACTCGTTCTGTAACGATACGCCTGCGACGAACGCTTGAGGTGCATGCGTAAGCACTACTGTTCACGAACACTAGTAGAAGTTGCGGATATCCAACCACGCGTGGACACACCCGGCCAGGGTGGCCGAGCGGTTCTAGGCGCTAAAGTCTGGAACCGCGCGACCGCTATGGTCGCAGGTTCGAATCCTGCCTCGGGCATAGATGTTTGTGATGTCCTTAGGTTAGTTAGGTTTAAGTATTTCTAAGTTCTAGGGGACTTATGACGTCAGAAGTTAACTCCCATAGTGCTCAGAGCCATTTCAACACGCGTGGCCACGGTGCCCCGAGCGGTTGCACAAGAAGCGTTAGCTGACAGCTTCCTAATGGTTTACAACCGGTGTCAGAAATATGTTGTGGTTAATGGTGATGACTATGAAGGCCAGAGAAAGTATTTTATTTCTATCTCCTATTTGCTTTATTTTCTGAGGCTATTCATCTAACTTTTCAGATGTACCTTGTAGTTTAGATTCCATCAGTATTCATAGACTCTCTCGGGGTTACACCAACAGATAGCGTGATAAACTGACGACTAGAGGTATGGTAACCAGAGCTAATAAAATTAGTCCTACACAGGTGAAAAGAAATCAATGAAATACCCGGCGTGAGTCCCCTCCCTTGTACACGATGACAGGTATCTATTACAGTGACGCCGTCCTAGTGTACACGCACAACAATAAAATCGATGCGACCACCAGCCGGCAGAGAAATAACCCAAAGGACGAACGAATTATAACGCGCGCGTGACTTGTCGCCTGCTGTAGACCTGTCCACGACACAGTGGTGCTCGGGCGTGCTGACGTATGGCGGTGCCGAGCACACAATACCACATTCTTTAACCGGATGTGGGAGATGTATTCAGAGGGAAAACGAGACGTGTTAAAAGTTAAGGCGGGATAACTCAGGGCGCAGCTGGCCGGCTCTGACGAGGACCAGGTGGGCGGCCGCGCCCAGATCCACGTGGCCCGAGCGTGGACCGCGCGCTCACGGGCCGTCCAGTCTACAAGAGCTGAACCCGTGTCACTGCCACCTGCTGTAGCGCGCTCCAGTTCCCGCAGAGACTACAAGTATCTTCGTGATTTCTAGCAAACTGACCAAGAAAGTTCCATGTGACTGTGATAGACTGCTTAATGGGCTGAAAGAGAGAATTTTCTCTCGTCGAGCGGATACGCCAATACAGACCGAGTATCAGCTACTACTGCGAAAAGATGGAGAAGGAAATGGGCCACGCCCTTTTCAATAACCTGAATCAGCAAGTGGACACTTGAATCCCGCCCCTCCAGAATGCGAGTCCGAAGTTTTAAAACCTGCCCTCAGTACAATGGGCAAGGAATCTCCAATAACACCGAAACGTCCCCTTAGAAAAATTATAAATGACTGCTTAAACTGACACACAATATTTTTTAGCGCAACGCAACTTGAGAATGGCCCTGACTAACATTAACCTATACCTTTCACGAATCACTTACCTCACAAAAATCTTCGTTACTCGAACTACTGCAATACAGTGAGCGCCAAAATCTTCGTTACTCGAACTACTGCAATACAGCGAGCGCCACTACTGCCAGCTAAATAAAAGATTCTAACTACTGAAGGCACTAACTACTGATAGGCATAGTTAGCAAATGAAAGATTTTGATAGAGAACAAGCAATGTATTTACCTTAATAGTGTTCAAAAGTCATTTTATATATATATATATATATATATATATATATATCAGTCCATGATATCCAATATTACAAATTTACTCTTTCTGATGAACACACGTCCAGATCGTCCGCTCTCAAAACTCCGCCATCTCTCTCCCCACATCCACAACTGCTGGCGGCTCACCCCCAACTGCCCAACGCTACGCGCTGTTAACGTCCAACAGCCCAACACTACAATAGCAAACAACAATGAAAACCAGCCACAGGCTGCACACTAGAGTTGGGCAACACGATTCTTTTTCCCGGTTCGATTCCTACGATTCAATCGCACATTGCGAATCGATTCCTACGATTCGTTCACGATTCTTTCACGATTCATTCTAGTCTGCAATGACACGATTCTTACGGAATGCAAAAAGTTCTACATCTTACTCACAGATGGCAGGACATGTCTGAAATTATCAATGGAGTTAGAATCGAACTGTGTCATGACGAGATATGCCAGAAATAGTTTATTTATAAGTAAACATGCATATGACGTTACAAGTGTGATTCTCGATTTATACGTGTAATGCCTTAATTGAAGAAAAGACACCATGTCTAACCTAAAATATATCTAGGATGATTGTTACTATTGGATGTACGGTAAGTCCAACGTGTTCGTATTCGTATAATGTTATACCGCCATCTCACAAAATTTTGATACACCTCTACTGTAACATCCAATAGTAACAAAGATTTACGAAATTGTGATATAAAATACTTATTGTGTAAAATCGAGTTTTTCAGGAAACACGCCAATATAGATAAACTTACAAATCAAAATCCGTATCTAAATATAAAATTTCATCCAAACTGTTAAAGCCGTCCCCAAGAAACACGAAATTCGCGTTTTTGTTTAAAAAACTCTTTTGTGTAAAATCGCATGCTGTAAGGAAAGACACCTATATACAAATAAACATGAAAACCAAAACCTTAACTACATTCAATACGTACTAACAAAGTTTTACTAAATCGCGTTATAAAAACATGTGAAATAGCGTTTTTATAATATAAAATTGCGTTTTTACGAATGGAACTATGTAGGATATATATATTGTAAAATTGACTTTTTATGAAAGAATGGAACTATGTAGGTGAACTCAAAAAGCAAAAACCAGTCTAAATACAAAATTTCATCCAAATCGTTAGGGCCGTTTCCGAGATACGCGAAATATAATACATAATCCAACTGCTATTGCTCGTCTGTAAAGAAGGTGTGTGTGTTTTGCATTCCATCTGCAACAAATAAGAGGTACGTATTTATTCATCATACCTGGATTTCTTGATTTTAATCGTCTGTATTGGGAGCTGTGTACTCACTGTATATCGTTTCTGTCATCACTAGTTCGTGTATTACTTGCGCAAACTAAGCTGACGTCGGCGCGGTGGCTGATGGTAGCGACAGTAAATGGGAAATGTCTGTACGCTCGTTCCCGTCAGCCACCGCCAAGCATCAGCTTGGTTTGTTCGTTCCGAGCTTCCTCTGTTCACACGCATCCTCCACTTGACTGCCATCTGGCGGTCGTAATCATTCGGCACGACTCGGCATGATTCGGAAGTTCCCTTCGAAGCATAGCGTACCAAGAACCGATGAATCGTTGGAACTTGGAATCGTCACGACTCGGAAACACACAATCGTTCTTACGATTCTTTTGAACGACGATTCGTCCGTATGACGATTCGATTCTTACGATTCTTTATTTAGAGTCGTTCAAATGAACGACTCATTCACGAATCGCCACAACTCTACGGCACACAGCACAGCCAGTGATTTTCATACAGAGCGCTACGTGGCGTTACCAATAAAAAAACCTTAACAGCTTATTTACAACACGACGTTACCAACATTTCGTCTGCAGCACATCCCACAGTTTCGGCAGTGTATAACTACGAGGCGGTTTTTTTAAAATAAGTACCGTTTTGAAATTAAAAAAAGACGTGCTAAGATATCTCAATAATTTTATTTTTACATGAAAGCCTGACGCCATTAAAGTGTGATTCTTCCTTGTTTACGTTGTGTACCGAGTGTTTAAGATGCCTCCGATAATCGTGAGTCCCGCCGACTGTGAAGTACGGGCTGTTATAAGATTTCTTAGTGCTGAAGGCCTAAAAGCGATCGATATTCATGGTGCGATCTGTGCAGTTTACGGAGAAAACATTATAAGTGATGGAATGGTAAGAATGTGAGTGAGAGCATTTAAAGATGGCAACACAAATGTACATGATGAACAACGGAGTGGGCGTCCTTCGGTCGTTAATGAAAGGTGAGAGAAAACAGACGCTTTACGATTTCCTCCTAATGTTTCTCGTAGTGTTTTGTATGGCATTGTGACCGAAACTTGTGCGCACGTTGGGTACCGAAAATGTTGACGGATCTGTACAAAAGCAAACGTTTAGACAGTGCATTGACTTTCATTGAGCGGTACGACAACGACGGTGATGATTTCTGAAGCCAAATTGTTACGGGCGATGAGAGATGGGTGGACTACGTCACACAAGAATCAAAGCAACAGTCCATGGAAGTTGAGCAAGGGCATCGTTTTGCTGCAAGACAATGCCCGTCCGCATGTGACGAATCAGACCAAAAATCTCATCACATCTTTTCGATGGGAAACTCTAGATCATCCTCCGTACAATCCCGATCTTGCGCCCAGTGACTACCATCTGTTCCTGCACTTGAAGAAACACCTGGGCAGTCAGCGTCTTCAAGACGATGACGAAGTCAGAACAGTGGTGATGCAGTGGTTAACAAGTTAGGCGGCAGACTTCTGTGAGGATGGTAATCAAAAACTGGTACAATGTTATGACAGGTGCCTCAATATTGACGGAAATTATGTAGAAAAGTAGATTAAGGTACAGGCTTTCACGTAAAATTAAAATTATTGAGATATCTTAGCACGTCTTTTTTTAATTTCAAAACGGTACTTACTTACATCTGCACCTGTACTCTAAAACCACTATGAAGTGCATGATAGAGGCTACATCCCATTCCATTTACGTACGGCGCACGGGAAGAACGTTTGTTTCTCTGGCTTCAAGTGTGCTGTAATTAATCTAATTTTGTCCTCACGATTCCTCCAATACATAGTGGTTGTAGTATATTCCTCGAGTCATCATTTACAACTGGTTCTTAAAACTTTGTAAGCAGACTTTCTCGGAAGAGTTCACGTCTACCTCCAAGAGTCTGCCAGTTCGGTGTCTTCAGTATATCTGAGGCTCTCTCCTACGAACATGTAACCATTCGTGCTACCTTTCCCTTCTGTAAGTCTTCTGTTAGTCTCATTTGATACTGGTCCTAGACACTTGAGCATAGTGACTGAGGTAATAAAATACATATTCAATTTCACTATTCCAGGCAGCAGGGATAAAACATGGGGAGCAAAAGTTTATCTGCTACTAATATAGAAATCACGATGCAATTACAGAAGTCGGAGGACATGAAAGCGAAGCCATGGTCGTAAACGGAGCGAGACAATGTTGTGGTCTATCACCGATGTTATCCAAGCTGTACATTGAGGAAGCAGCAAAGGAAACAAGTTAGAAATTTGGAAATGGAATTAAAGTTCACGGATAGGAGATAAAGACGTCGAGGTTTGCCGCTGACATTGCAAATTCTATCAGAGACAGCAAAGAACTCGGAAGTACAGTTGAAAGGAATGGATAGCATCTTGAAAAATAGTTATGAGATGAGCATAATGGAATAAGCAGAATTTAATCAACCCTTGCTGAAGGAATTAGATTAGCAGGTAGATGAGTTTTGCTGTTACGTCAGCCAAAACCAGTAACTCAAGTAGATACAAATCGCAGACTGTCAACAGCAAGAAAAACATGTCTGAAAAAGAGAAATTTGCTAATATAGAATATAAACTCAATTGTCAGAAAGTATTTTTGATGGTATTTGTCTGAAATGGAGGCCTCTCCGAAATAAACGTGGATGATAAACACGAGGAGAGTAAAAGCTTTCCGAACGTAACGCTGCATTACAATGCTGAAGCTTACATGAGTAGATCGTGTGACTAGTGAGTAGGTCCTCAGTCGAATTGAGGAGAAAAGAAATTTATGGCACAGTTTGATTAAAAGAAGGGATAGGATGACATTGGTTCATCACCAGTTTGTAACCTGTGGGAAACATCTTCAATCGTCTTTCAGGCCATCGTAAGAGCGCGCGTTAAACGACAAACCAATACAATCGTTCCCCCAAACGGGACCACGCCTTGTCTCTGAAGTCTCACAAAGGATTTTCTTAGTTATTCCACAAGAGCTCTGTAAGCGAAGCCGATACTTCGCACATGTAGCTGTCAGGTACCGCACGATGGCAATGCAACTATTCCAATGGGTCTTTAAAAATGGCATTTTTCCACTCGACGCAGGTACATTTCGAATCTGACACGTTTGATAATATAGCCCAAGGTTGCAATAAAACATAACATGGAAGAAAATAGAGAGACAGAAAAACATTCCCTTAGCGGAGGAATTATGCGAAAAAAATATATATAATAATAATAATAGTTACCACATGCTGAATGTAGAAGTTGTATGGCATCACAACCAACATTTGATATTTTAAAATGTGTGAAGATGTGGCGTTGTATTGCTGGAAGATCCGTGAGTTGAACCCGCTTTGCCCTTGATACGAATCCACAGTATCCATATCATAGTAACGTCATTGATTCGTGTACTTCAGTGCTTACAGGTTGTCAGTTCTCTGTTACACGTGGCTTACATCTCGAACTTTGATCTGTTGTAGCAGAAAACTGATCACGATATAGCAGTTTGATTGTCGGGCAGAAACACGTGAGATTGGACGGAGACCGATATGTCTCCACTGTGACGCTTGTCAGCAGACCGCCCAGTTGCACTATGAGACTGACAGGTGTAGTTAAGGGATCCTGGTAAGTGAGTCCTAATAATGTGACAAAATCATTTTCAGTGTACACCGATCCCTGCTGGTTAATAGTCGAATTGTTGGCGTTTGATTAGTGAAATGCGAATTCGACTGCCAACAAACATTAGGACTGTTGGAGACTTATCGCAGATCCTGTAGAATAAGCAACTGATAATGTGCAGGGGTCGGCAGGCTCATCCACAACGAAATTACCATGTCTGCACAAAGAGACAGCATCTCGTGCTGTGGCAAAGTGCCACTAATCTCCGAGTGATTGCCGGCCATTACGAGAGGAAGACGAGTACAAAGCGCGGTGGGCGGTTAGAGAGAGCGAACCAACTACGGCGGTCGTTCTAGACGTTGTTCTGGACTTAACGGAGTTCCGTTAAAACCCAACAAGGCAAGTAACGGCGACAGCTTTTCGGTGAAGAGAGTGGGCAGTGTCGCCTATTATGGACGCCATCCTTCACAGACAGCAGATGTAGACAGATGGAGTTTTATTATTACTTCTATTTGCAAAACGCCTGTACAGGGCCGGCCGCGGTGGTCTAGCGGTTCTGGCGCTGCAGTCCGGAACCGCGGGACTGCTACGGTCGCAGGTTCGAATCCTGCCTCGGGCATGAGTGTGTGTGATGTCCTTAGGTTAGTTAGGTTTAAGTAGTTCTAAGTTCTAGGGGACTTATGACCTAAGATGTTGAGTCCCATAGTGCTCAGAGCCATTTGAACCATTTGAACCTGTACAGGAAAGACGAGACTTATGAGTATCCATCGCTAATCAGAGAAGACAATCGTTCGCTCACCAATGGAGGTCGAATTGTGGTTCGTCTGAAAACCTTTTGTGGCCCGAACCCTCGCTTGCACTCGTCTCCTCTGAAGCTGCATTCACATTAGAAACAGCTGTTGTGCCTGGTTATCTCCTTGCTCATGTAGGTGGTGGATTGCCCCACGTCTGAGCGTTTGTCGGCATTATGCAATGACGTAGCCGATACCCACTCTTTACATCGTGTGCCTTTGCTGTTCATCAGTTTCCAATTCTGTCATTCGCTGTGTAGCTATTTAACCACCCACAAAGCATTTTCACCGAAACGACACGCTACCGATTGGCAAGCTGCGCTGTAACCAAAGTACGTGCCAACAGTCAATACTTACTAGTTTATTACTCTACCTTGTACGACAAGTTCTTACATATTGATCAGAAGTGTGGACGACGGCACAAGCCGATATACACAACGCAAGGGCATTCGAAGGATGTTGCGACGAATCTATGAGCTCGTGAGAGTTGCAGAGGAATATATACTCATAAACAACTGCAACTTATGCAAAATTAACGTATAGTTAAATCTCATAGCATACACTGTTTTGAACATACAGCAGAGGATGGCGGATGGTACGATGCAAAAAGATAATGAAAGGAAGACTGTGTCCCGTCAGAAGAAAGAGACGACCAAGAGCAAGTTAGATGGACAACGTCTAGGATGATCGTCCCACAATGGAGATCCGAGAATAGAGAAGAAAGGCAGAGGACAGAAATGTACTGAAGCAGACTGTTGACGAGGGCAAGGCCCAGTGCTGAACAAGAAGAGGAAGCAAAAATAGTTACTACTGACATTCCTCACTCCAGTCTCGACTGGTCGCTGCCTTGATACAAAACGGTAACGAACTGGTCGTTTGCAGACACATCCTCTGCAACGGTTCCATAACGCATGGTGGAGCGCAACCCGAAGCAAGCCTCACACGCTGGCACTAAGCGCTACTTGACGCTTTCTGCTCTCCAAACTCACACTCCACAGAGACTCTTCCATAATGCTCACGTTGTCCACAGCTCGAGGTCTACTAGCTAGCGTTGTTGCCTCTGGATCACCGGGTCCCGGGTTCGATTCCCAGCCGCGTTGGGATTTTCTCTGCCCGGGGACTGGGTGTTTGTCTTGTCCTCGCCATTTCATTATCATCATCATTCGTGACAGAGGCTAGATTGCACTGTGTAAAAATTGGGACTTTGTACGGGCGCTGATGACCGCGCAGCTGAGCGACTCACAAACCAGACGTCATCATCACCACAACGCTCAGAACCATCACACCTGGGAAGAATGCGATAGTTGACGGCTCGACTTAGCCACAATCCCACAGATATTAATTACTTTACTTACTTTACTTTACATGTGGCAAGGGCTTTATCGACCACACGCCTGCTCTATGAGCCTCTTCCACTTCTGCCTGTCCAGTGCGCTGCTTGTCCAGTTGCTGTTGCTATTCATCCTAGTTGTGTCCTCCCGAATGTTATCCCGCCATCTGATTCTGGGTCTCGCTCTTCCTCTCGTTCCATCTATCGTTCTGCTGAATGCCATTCTAGGTAGTCTATTCTCTATCATTCATGCTATTCTTGATATTAATAAACGACAAAATTTTACTCCTTAGCGGAGTATAAGCTACGCTGAACATTGTTACACATTAAAAACGTGGTTAAAAAGTCGCCGTTTCAGTAAGTTCCCTGAGGCTCCACTATTTCACCTTTCTGCATTGGTAATACCATAGCATCATCAGAAAAGCCTGCAGAGCAAGGAAGGTATGGACAGAACCTAGAGATAAGCTGAAGCTGTGGATCGCTAGTGACAGCGAAAATATTGTAAAAAACAACCTTTTTTGTGGGGTTTTCCGAGGAGCCGCCCATGAAGTAATGGTACGTCCATAAGTCATATCAAGCCCACCGTAGACTACATCAAAAGCAAAAAGAACCAACCGATTTGTTCCATTTCTCTAAGCTGGAGAAAGTATGCAATATTCATGTTTTGATCCTTTACTGTGGGATAGTGACACTAAGATGATCTTTCTGTTGGGTAATCGAATGGTCCCTAGCCCAAAGGATATCTAAGGCAACTGACGATAGCCTTGTATCACCAATAAAAAACGGTTTAAATGGCTCTGAGCACTATGGGACTTAACTTCTGTGGTCATCAGTCCCCTAGAACTTCAAACAAATTAAACCTAACTAACCTAAGGACGACACACACATCCACGCCCGAGGCAGGATTCGAACCTGCGACCGTAGCGGACGCGCGGCTCCACACTGTACCGCCTAGAACCGCTCAGCCACACCGGCCGGCTATCACCAATAGGACCGAGATATAAGCAACGGAAAATCCCATTTTTATGCGTGAACGCTTACCGATAAAATAAAAACAAAGCGGATTCGTGGAACTTCTGTTTCCAAAACAAATGGTAATTTATCAACTACAGACGCGCAAATAAGATTCTCTTGCTAAGCCGCGCAGAGTGCCCACACGGTTCGAGGCGCCATGTCACGGATTACGCGGCCCCTCCCTCGGGCATGGGGTGTGTGTTGTTCTTAGCATAAGTTAGTTTAAGTAGTGTGTAAGTTTAGGGACTGATGACCTCGGTACTTTGGTCCCTTAGGAATTCACACACGTTTTAACATTTCTGACCATTTTCACTTTCTAAAACTGAAAAGAGCAGACTTCCTTGACGGAATACTTAACCGCGCCATCAATGGGGAATAAGCCATTCAGCAGTAAAATCCATTTTCGCAGGGTGAATGGCGACAACAGCAGTGCGACTTTTTCACGACCGCAGACATTTACTGCTGGCCGTCGCCGTATGACGCTGAGTGCCGGCAGAAAGCCCCGCGTGTTTTGTGACTCGCGAGAAGCTACCGTCGTGCGGATAAGAATGTCGGTAAGAGAGCAAAAGGAGTTGGTGTCCGACAGAAAGCGGCAGGCGCGCCCGGGCCGCGTCGTGTCGTGTGTGGCGCGACACACAGACCTGCAGGCCGCGCCGCGGCGGGCAGGTGGCGGCGTGTCGGATTCCTCGGCCATTCAGCCCGCAGCCGCGCCGCCGCGTCCCGTCCCATTACCGCCGCGGCCGGAATACATTACGCCCGCCGCCCGACGCCCGACGCTCCCACGCGCTGCCGTCCACGTGCGCCTCTGCCTCCACGGCGCACGGCCCGCCAAATACCCACCTGAGCGCTCGGCACGACTGATGACACCTGTCCAGCTCTCCGTGCGCACTTGCCGCGCCCGGCAGTTGCTCGATGAGTTTTTTTTTTTTTTTTGTTTTTTTTTTTTAAATCTCATTTTCTTCGGTTTCGTTCGTTGCATCTGCTCAGGGCGGACGTCGTAAGACACCCATTTAAGTTCGTTTTTCATCAATTAACTCAGTTTTTTTATTACAGAGGGCAGCTAACCCTCTGACCGAACACGCTGAGCTACCGTGCCGGCAGAGGTTAGGCGGGGCGCACGCAGTGTTACAAAGGCACGCGTGCCTCTGACTTACCGGCCAACGTGCATAGGCGCCGGAGTCTCCCACTGGAGTCGGTGAGGCACGAGCTACAGTCGCGGTCCTGATCGTTCGCTGCACTGTTTTGCAACATCTCACTGCCAGAAATATGGCGTTAGGTCTATTGCTGAGTTGTCTAACGAGAAACACACGGAAAAAAATGATTCAAATGGCTCAGAGCACTATGGGACTTAACTTCTGAGGTCATCAGTCCCCTAGAACTTAGAACTACTTAAACCTAACTAACCTAAGGACATCACACATATCCATGCCCGAAGCAGGATTAGAACCAGCGACCGTAGCGGTCGCGCGGTTCCAGACAGTAGCGCCTAGAACCGCTCGGCCACCCCGGCCGGCAAACACACGGAATTTGAAGAGGGTTGTCGTGAATTTCTTCATCGTGGTTGGGTAATTCCGTGAATTGCGAAGATAATGGAACGAATGACTGTCTACAGTTACTCACAAGTAAGTTCGACCTGGAAACAACAAAGCCATCTCTGAAGAAAATACGAAGCCTTTGTTCATGCTTCTCACGATTACATGTTGAAACTGACTCTGGTACCCTTGGTATGTCTCCTTGGTTCCTCTGCTTGTCGCTTTACTCAAAAATACTGTGCACTGACGAGACCAAATAAAAGAACACCGCAACCGTCCACTGTTTATGAACGTTGCTGAACCACGTGTTTACTGTTCGAAGCCCTCAAACAGTGCGGGAAATTCCACCTCAGTCCGAAATCTCGCCTACACCCAATCACTCTTCTTTAGAGTTTGAAGCCATGAAGCAAACAAAAACTTTTTCCAACAGTTTTCACCACAGATTGGAAAATTCTCATTGATATTGCTTAAGTTCCTCATGTATTCTGTAGTTACATTGATAATTGTCTCTTCTTTTAATTGGTTTGTGTATCACTCTCCATGTTTCATACCTCCTGATGTAGCCTTGTCTGGTACTAATTTTATTTTATAAGTTTTGTTTATTAATAGAAACTGTTATGTAGGCATGCTATTCCTATTTTGTGCTAAAGGTTTTCCTGTCTACTCCATTGTTATCTATGTACTGTTCAATTTTTACTTTTTCATTGCAAAGATGTTACTTACTGTATGTTTCTACTTCATTCTTGACGTGTTACTTCTCTTCCAATGTTGTTTGCAAACATTTTAACTTCTTTGGTGATAATACTCAGTAAATGTCTGAACATGGCCTTGTAAGCCGAAAACCGGTCAACAATAAAAGTAGTATTGTAGAACAAAAGCAAACGGGTGCTTTTCATTTATTATAATGTTGTTCTACCAAGAACCGACGGGAGATCTATCTACATCTACATCTACGTCCATACTCCGCAAGCCACCTGACGGTGTGTGGCGGAGGGTACCTTCAGTACCTCTATCGGTTCTCCCTTCTATTCCAGTCTCGCATTGTTCGTGGAAAGAAGGATTGTCGGTATGCCTCTGTGTGGGCTCTAATCTCTCTGATTTTATCCTCATGGTCTCTTCGCGAGATATACGTAGGAGGGAGCAATATACTGCTTGACTCTTCGGTGAAGGTATGTTCTCGAAACTTCAATAAAAGCCCGTACCGAGCTACTGAGCGTCTCTCCTGCAGAGTCTTCCACTGGAGTTTATCTATCATCTCCGTAACGCTTTCGCGATTACTAAATGATCCTGTAACGAAGCGCGCTGCTCTCCGTTGGATCTTCTCTATATCTTCTATCAACCCTATCTGGTACGGATCCCACACTGCTCAGCAGTATTCAAGCAGTGGGCGAACAAGTGTACTGTAACCTACTTCCTTTGTTTTCGGATTGCATTTCCTTAGGATTCTTCCAATGAATCTCAGTCTGGCGTCTGCTTTACCGACGATCAACATTATATGATCATTCCATTTTAAATCACTCCTAATGCGTACTCCCAGATAATTTATGGTATTAACTGCTTCCAGTTGCTGACCTGCTATTTTGTAGCTAAATGATAAAGTATCTATCTTTCTGTATATTCGCAGCACATTACACTTGTCTACATTGAGATTCAATTGCCATTCCCTGCACCATGCGTCAATTCGCTGCAGATCCTCCTGCATTTCAATACAATTTTCCATTGTTACAACCTCTCGGTACACCACAGCATCATCTGCAAAAAGCCTCAGTGAACTTCCGATGTCATCCACCAGGTCATTTATGTATATTGTGAATAGCAACGGTCCTATGACACTCCCCTGCGGCACACCTGCAATCACTCTTACTTCGGAAGAATTCTCTCCATTGAGAATAACATGCTGCGTCCTGTTATCTAGGAACTCCTCAATCCAATCACACAATTGGTCTGATAGTCCATATGCTCTTACTTTGTTCATTAAACGACTGTGGGGAACTGTATCGAACGCCTTGCGGAAGTCAAGAAACACGGCATCTACCTGTGAACCCGTGTCTATGGCCCTCTGAGTCTCGTGGACGAATAGCGCGAGCTGGGTTTCACATGACCGTCTTTTTCGAAACCCATGCTGATTCCTACAGAGTAGATTTCTAGTCTCCAGAAAAGTCATTATACTCGAACACAATACGTGTTCCAAAATTCTGCAACTGATCGACGTTAGAGATATAGGTCTATAGTTCTGCACATCTGTTCGACGTCCCTTCTTGAAAACGGGGATGACCTGTGCCCTTTTCCAATCCTTTGGAACGCTACGCTCTTCTAGAGACCTACGGTACACCGCTGCAAGAATGGGGGCAAGTTCCTTCGCGTACTCTGTGTAAAATTGAACTGGTATCCCATCAGGTCCAGAGGCCTGTCCTCTTTTGAGCGATTTTAATTGTTTCTCTATCCCTCTGTCGTCTATTTCGATATCTACCATTTTGTCATCTGTGCGACAATCTAGAGAAGGAACTACAGTGCAATCTTCCTCTGTGAAACAACTTTGGAAAAAGACATTTAGTATTTCGGCCTTTAGTCTGTCATCCTCTGTTTCAGTACCATTTTGGTCACAGAGTGTCTGGACATTTTGTTTTGATCCACCTACCGCTTTGACATAAGACCAAAATTTCTTAGGATTTTCTGCCAAGTCAGTACATAGAACTTTACTTTCGAATTCATTGAACGCCTCTCGCATAGCCCTCCTCACACTACATTTCGCTTCGCGTAATTTTTGTTTGTCTGCAAGGCTTTGGCTATGTTTATGTTTGCTGTGAAGTTCCCTTTGCTTCCGCAGCAGTTTTCTAACTCGGTTGTTGTACCACGGTGGCTCTTTTCCATCTCTTACGATCTTGCTTGGCACATACTCATCTAACGCATAATGTACGACGGTTTTGAACTTTGTCCACTGATCCTCAACACTATCTGTACTTGAGACAAAACTTTTGTGTTGAGCCAACAGGTACTCTGAAATCTGCTTTTTGTCACTTTTTCTAAACAGAAAAATCTTCCTACCCTTTTTAATATTCCTATTTACGGCTGAAATCATCGATGCCGTAACCGCTTTATGATCGCTGATTCCCTGTTCTGCGTTAACTTTTTCAAATAGTTCGGGTCTGTTTGTCACCAGAAGGTCTAATATGTTATCCCCACGAGTCGGTTCTCTGTTTAACTGCTCAAGGTAGTTTTCAGATAAAGCACTTAAAAAAATTTCACAGGATTCTTTGTCCCTGCCACCCGTTATGAACGTTTGAGTCTCCCAGTCTATATCTGGCAAATTAAAATCTCCTCCCAGAACTATAACATGGTGGGGAAATCTACTCGAAATATTTTCCAAATTATCCTTCAGGTGCTCAGCCACAACAGCTGTTGAGCCAGGGGGCCTATAGAGACATCCAATTACCATGTCTGAGCCTGCTTTAACCGTGACCTTCACCCAAATCATTTCACATTTCGGATCTCCGTCAATTTCCTTCGATACTATTGCACTTCTTATCGCTATAAACACGCCTCCCCCTTCACTGTTCAGCCTGTCTGTACGGTATACATTCCAATCTGAGTTTAGGATTTCATTACTGTTTACGTCTGGTTTCAGCCAACTTTCTGTCCCTAGTACTATATGGGCATTGTGACCGTTTATTAATGAGAGCAGTTCTGGGACCTTTCTATAGACGCTCCTGCAGTTTACTATTAGCACATTAATATTGTTATTCCCTGTTGCATTTTGCCTACTCCTACCTTGCCGCGTCTCAGGAGGCGTCTTGTCGGGCCTAGGGAGGGGATTCTCTAACCTAAAAAACCCCCATGTGCACTCCACACGTACTCCGCTACCCTTGTAGCCGCTTCCGGCGTGTAGTGCACGCCTGACCTATTCAGGGGGACCCTACATTTCTCCACCCGATAGCGGAGGTCGAGAAATTTGCACCCCAGATCTCCGCAGAATCGTCTGAGTCTCTGGTTTAAGCCTTCCACTCGGCTCCAAACCAGAGGACCGCGATCGGTTCTGGGAACGATACTACAAATTGTTAGCTCTGATTCCACCCCGCGAGCGAGGCTTTCCGCCTTCACCAATTCCGCCAACCGCCTGTACGAACTGAGGATGACCTCTGAACCCAGACGGCAGGAGTCATTGGTGCCGACATGAGCAACAATTTGCAGTCGGGTGCACCCAGTGCTCTCTATCGCCGCCGGTAGGGCCTCCTCCACATCTCGGATGAGGCCCCCCGGCAAGCAGACAGAGTGAACACTGGCCTTCTTCCCCGACCTTCCCGCTATTTCCCTAAGGGGCTCCATCACCCGCCTAACGAGATTCTGTTAACATGGAAAATTCTCGGTTGCTTTTAGAGTTCTATGTAGCAGGTACCGTGAATTTCACCACTAAACTGCCGTATTTGCTTTGGGCAGCAAGATTTCAAAATGAAAAAGCCAACCTCCTCTTCACTGGTACAGCGCCTCTGTATTTCCTATTTTCCTGACCTATTAGTGACCAACAGGATGAAGTATTAACTTCGAAATCACGAGTGTAGTTTGCAAGACTACACTGGACTTGCAGTATGATCTGAAAAGCTAAAGGCGACTATGAGTTTACGCCCTGACATCAGTCACTTTAACTAGTAACCCATCAACGTGACTACCTGGTCAATGCGTCTGCTAAATTGATTTTTGTCTTTTGAATGTAATTGTTGTTGTTAGTCTTCATCAGAGGTTATCACATTTACTTGACTCTAAACGAACTTGAATGCTGAAATAATATTAAGGAAATGATGGCCCTGTCATTAATGTAGTCAGTTGTTGTTGGGTGACGAAGGTATCAAATCGGATTGATCTTTTATAAACGTTATAGTCAACTTTACTGATTAAAAAATAGGACAAACAATGCATGTCACGTGTGACGACAAATATAACACGATCTGTTAGCAACACAAATACACGCAATAGGCAGTGGCGACTGGTTGGCAAAGACTAAGATTTGTGATTGAACTTTGGCTCAAAACGTGAATAATGCAATCTCAAATTATCTCACACTGAATAGGTTCAAATGGCTCTGAGCACTATGGGACTTAACAGCTATGGTCATCAGTCCCCTAGAACGTAGAACTACTTAAACCTAACTAACATAAGGACAGCACACAACACCCAGCCATCACGAGGCAGAGAAAATCCCTGACCCCGCCGGGAATCGAAACCGGGAACCCGGGCGTGGGAAGCGAGAACGCTACCGCACGACCACGAGATGCGGGCACACTGAATAGGCTTTGATGGATTTATTCTATGCAGAATTTATACTAGGTTGGTCCAGCTGAGAACAGGTTTGCCGTAGAAATCCACAGCAGTAATACTACACACCTTTCTCGCTGTCTAGCGCTTTCTAAGGTGACAGTCGTGATTCTAGCGTCTGCAGAGCAGCGATTTAAGGCGTCTTTGATTCGTTATCGCGGGCACGAAATATTCAAACTCGAAGCTGGTGATCTGTTAGGTGGATCGCAAATACTCTCTAATGGGGCCCTGAAACCGCAGTAGATTCCAGCGTGTGACACTTCTGGTCGCCGGTCATACCATGCATCAATTTGACTCACTTGTAAGGCAGTGCGTCAACGGAATTGCCGCAGTGGTAACACCGGTTCCCTACAGATCGCCGGCCGGAGTGGCCGAGCGGTTCTAGGCGCAGTCTGGAACCGCGCGACCGCTACGGTCGCTGGTTCGAATCCTGCCTCGGGCATGGACGTGTGTGATGTCCTTAGGTTAGTTAGGTTTAAGTAGTTCTAAGTTCTAGGGGACTGATGACCTTAGAAGTTAAGTCCCATAGTGCTCAGAGCCATTTGAACCCAACAGATCACCGAAGTTAAGCGCTGTCGGGCTGGGCTAGCACTTGGATGGGTGACCATCCGGTCTGCACAGCGCAGCCAAAATGACCTTGATTTCGACAAGTTGTGGTTCATGCAAGACGGAGCTCGATCCCATCGAAGCAGGAGAGTGTTTCATGTTCCGGAGGAGCGCTTTGGGGACCGCATTCTGGTTTTGGGGTACCCAGAGGCCGCTGGCATGGGGCTTGATTGGTCGCCGTATTCTCCGGATCTGAACACGTGTGACTCCATTCAGGAGGTTCCGCCACTTCAGCGGGTCATGTAGAATTCCGATATTCGTCTGCGCCACATCTTCGCCACTGATGGCAGGCATATCGAATTGTCATTAGCTAAAGCCGAATATCTGTAGGACGTTTACATGTTGAATAAAGTGCGTGCAGGTTGTAGTTTGTGACTAATTTACTTTCATATACGTCAGCCATTGTGAACACGAGGGGATCCATCACAACAGCGCCAAAAGAGAATCACCGTAGGCAATGTTCATCAGTCGTATACACGATTAACAGAAGTCTTCATTCCGACCATACTTCAATTGCGATTTCCGTGTAGTGTCTCGGTTGACTACAAGAAGAATACAGAGAATTCAAATAGGAAACATTCTTCTGATGGAAGTGTAGCAGCAACATTTCGACCTGCCAAGTCATAGTCTGTGAGGTTAAGTTGCTGCTCCAGGCCACGCACTTAGCCTATATTGTACTAATACCAACGATAAGAGCACAGTGCGATACGAAATGGAACAAGCACCTGAACTGCGTAGGAAGGATGAGTAATACACTCCTGGAAATTGAAATAAGAACACCGTGAATTCATTGTCCCAGGAAGGGGAAACTTTATTGACACATTCCTGGGGTCAGATACATCACATGATCACACTGACAGAACCACAGGCACACAGACACAGGCAACAGAGCATGCACAATGTCGGCACTAGTACAGTGTATATCCACCTTTCGCAGCAATGCAGGCTGCTATTCTCCCATGGAGACGATCGTAGAGATGCTGGATGTAGTCCTGTGGAACGGCTTGCCATGCCATTTCCACCTGGCGCCTCAGTTGGACCAGCGTTCGTGCTGGACGTGCAGACCGCGTGAGACGACGCTTCATCCAGTCCCAAACATGCTCAATGGGGGACAGATCCGGAGATCTTGCTGGCCAGGGTAGTTGACTTACACCTTCTAGAGCACGTTGGGTGGCACGGGATACATGCGGACGTGCATTGTCCTGTTGGAACAGCAAGTTCCCTTGCCGGTCTAGGAATGGTAGAACGATGGGTTCGATGACGGTTTGGATGTACCGTGCACTATTCAGTGTCCCCTCGACGATCACCAGTGGTGTACGGCCAGTGTAGGAGATCGCTCCCCACACCATGATGCCGGGTGTTGGCCCTGTGTGCCTCGGTCGTATGCAGTCCTGATTGTGGCGCTCACCTGCACGGCGCCAAACACGCATACGACCATCATTGGCACCAAGGCAGAAGCGACTCTCATCGCTGAAGACGACACGTCTCCATTTGTCCCTCCATTCACGCCTGTCGCGACACCACTGGAGGCGGGCTGCACGATGTTGGGGCGTGAGCGGAAGACGGCCTAACGGTGTGCGGGACCGTAGCCCAGCTTCATGGAGACGGTTGCGAATGGTCCTCGCCGATACCCCAGGAGCAACAGTGTCCCTAATTTGCTGGGAAGTGGCGGTGCGGTCCCCTACGGCACTGCGTAGGATCCTACGGTCTTGGCGTGCATCCGTGCGTCGCTGCGGTCCGGTCCCAGGTCGACGGGCACGCGCACCTTCCGCCGACCACTGGCGACAACATCGATGTACTGTGGAGACCTCACGCCCCACGTGTTGAGCAATTCGGCGGTACGTCCACCCGGCCTCCCGCATGCCCACTATACGCCCTCGCTCAAAGTCCGTCAACTGCACATACGGTTCACGTCCACGCTGTCGCGGCATGCTACCAGTGTTAAAGACTGCGATGGAGCTCCGTATGCCACGGCAAACTGGCTGACACTGACGGCGGCGGTGCACAAATGCTGCGCACCTAGCGCCATTCGACGGCCAACACCGCGGTTCCTGGTGTGTCCGCTGTGCCGTGCGTGTGATCATTGCTTGTACAGCCCTCTCGCAGTGTCCGGAGCAAGTATGGTGGGTCTGACACACCGGTGTCAATGTGTTCTTTTTTCCATTTCCAGGAGTGTAGAAGACTTAGATTTATTTGTGAGAATGTTTGGATAGGGCAGTGTGTGTGATGAATAAGGTCGTATACGGGAAGCTTGGCACAGCTCTAGTATTTAGGACGTTTATAATGCATGAAAATTTCATCCATTATGGGTCTGAAAGGCAGCGACTGTGATGAATAAAGATTTTAAGGGGCGATTGCAACCAGTCGCCTTTTGTGGATGGTAGAAGATTTCTGTTTTTCCATTACCAGTTTCAAGTCGCCTAGCGACCCATCATCAGATGGTATATTGTTCTAAGTGGTTGTGGCATTGTGGGGGTCGCTTTATTGAAATATTGGCGTCCGTGGGACTGCGCACCAGGATTAATCCCACAGATGCAAATAACTCCACATAACGACCCCCAGTATGCTGCAGGTCATCACTAAGAACTACTCGCTAACTTACGATGGGTCTCTAGGTGGCTTTAACCCAATCCTCATAAATTAAAAAAATTCTACCTTTACATAAGGCGAATGGTTGCAGTCATTTATGAAAACTTTATCACGTATGTCTGGTAGCAGACATCCAGAAAAATTCAAAGATGCACTGTTAGGGTTATAATAGGTTGGCAGAACTTTTACGAACTTCTAAGACAGATAACCAGGGCAAGCAAATTGCAAATGCTGAAAGAAAGCAGTAGCTTGTAAGGTGGCAGATTAAATGAACGACAATTTCACACCTTACATGAGAGATTTCATACATCGTAACAGGGAAGTGAATATGTCACATGACATACTTTGGCGAAAACGAGCAGATTTGCCTATTAAAATGTACAGTACGCAATGCAAAGGTAGGACACTCAGTCGACGGTATTAACACACAAACTAAATCCTGCATGTCAGTGAGCAAGAGAAGAAGAAAGCTGCTGGAGGAAACGTCTTAGTTTGGGAGCAGATGCAAGCTGCAGCATCATGGCCCGAGTACAACGGAACGCTCTTTAAAGCGACCCGTGGCGAGGAACAACGAACGTGCTGGGTGACTCATCGAAGAGGACAGGTAGCGAGCCAGCGGCGTGATATGGAGAGAATCTTTAGAAAACTGCGTTGGAGAATTTCCAGATGGAAACAAACAGACCAGCGCTGCAGTCGATCACGTGAACTGCGTATGGTGTGCTCACGTTTACGCGTATAACTTTTAGGCGTCTGGAGCGGGCACAAAATGTCCAGTTGGCTGACATGAACTAGGAAGTGCCGAAATTTCGACGCAGTTTGATTGTAGGCCCTTTGCAATTGGAGAGAGATAGTTTCCACAAGATTAAAGGAATGTTCCTATTGGTCGAAAAAAGCCGTGACGTGGAGCATGAAAGGACCCAGATGGGGGACAGTTTTGTTACGAGAGACACAAGACCAAAAATTTCGGGGACTCTCCTCTGAACCAGCGTCAAGTGTATAACAGGGCGCATCACGCTCTGTACGACGCCAAAAGAGGAATTTTGTGTGAACACAGCGTTCACTCCTGCTGACATTCAGCTAGATATCAGCTGTAGCGTCGTTGAGCTCCAACAGCAGAGAAACGAAACAGGCACGTAGTTAATTGTTCTTGTGAGAACTGAGATGGCATTGTAATATGCACGCTGCTCCATCCATGCACATGCATAACGCCATATTTCAAGACTAGGGATGAGTGCATGTTTTCTCGCCTAACGAGAAACATAGGACACTTTCTTCTGCTAAAATCAGCAAAGATTTTGATCAATTTTTATAGGACCTTCAGAGGAGAGCAGCCTTGCAGCTGACAGCTCATCGCAACTAAGGTAAATACTGCAAGCAGAGGCATAAACTTGTTGGTTCACCAGCTTGCGTCCACCGTGAACTCGAGCAACCTTGAGTTATCTTTCAGCTTGTGACAAAAACTAACCATCCTCCATAGATTTCATAGTCATCCTAAATAGAACCGAACTTAGAACCGGATCAGATGATTTGTCATAATACTGGGCAACTTCAGGATGCAGTAGTAAGAATAATTTTGTAGAGAACCTTCTGGTTAAAATCTGATATTGTTGTGTTCATAGTTATTTCCATTAAACAGGACGAAATGCGTTATCTTGACAACTGTCCTAACATTGTCATGTTACAACCTACGTAAATTCGTGTATTTCTATGACAGTAATCCTGAATTAAAAACAATTTGTGTACAGTTAAACACCGTTGTACTCTAACACAGAATAAGGGTCCACTCCTTACCCCAGTCATTTATTCTAAAGGCGCTAACGCTCTCACAGGGTGTTTTTGCTGATGTCTGACGACAGAGCAAAGGAGTGGAGTGTCAGAAGCTTACTGGATCAGTTTAGAAAAGGTATGTCTGACACCAATAGGTAATGGTTGTGGTAGTGTTTGTGGCGGCACCAGACGGAAGTGTGGACTTTAAATCAATGTAGGAGTATCATCAATAATGTACTGAAGAATAAACAGTCAATTGTAGTGTAGGGGATTGTCGGATGATTTACGTACATGGAATGTTTTCTGCCAGTCGAAGTACCCGCTGGGATTATAGGGATCCGGCACTAAATATTTTCCAAAAGATTCTGGAGAACGTTACACGACTTGTTACTGTGGCGTATTTGTAGTAAACTTGAAGCCATCACAGCCACAGAAGTGCGAAGCGGAGCGAAACAAACACTCATACGAAGGTACAGGGTGTTTCAAAAAGACCGGTATATTTGAAACAGCAATAAAAACTAAACGAGCAGCGATAGAAATACACCGTTTGTTGCAATATGCTTGGGACAACAGTACATTTTCAGGCAGACAAACTTTCGAAATTACAGTATTTACAATTTTCAACAACAGATGGCGCTGCGGTCTGGGAAACTCTATATTACGATATTTTCCACATATCCACCATGCGTACCAATAATATGGCGTAGTCTCTGAATGAAATTACCCGAAACCTTTGACAACGTGTCTGGCGGAATGGCTTCACATGCAGATGAGATGTACTGCTTCAGCTGTTCAATTGTTTCTGGATTCTGGCGGTACACCTGGTCTTTCAAGTGTCGGATAGAGGTGTAAACTCTGGCGCATGAGACGATACGTGGACGTTGGCGTCATTTGGACCGCAGCTGCAACACGGCGAACGGAAATTCGAGGCCGCTGTCGGATCACCTGCTGCACTAGCTGCGCGTTGCCCTCTGTGGTTGCCATACGCGGTCGCCCTACCTTTCCAGCACGTTCATCCGTCACGTTCCCAGTCCGTTGAAATTTTTCAAACAGATCCTTTATTGTATCGCTTTTCGGTCCTTTGGTTACATTAAACCTCCGTTGAAAACTTCGTCTTGTTGCAACAACACTGTGTTCTAGGCGGTGGAATTCCAACACCAGAAAAATCCTCTGTTCTAAGGAATAAACCATGTTGTCCACAGCACACTTGCACGTTGTCAACAGCACACGCTTACAGCAGAAAGGCGACGTACAGAATGGCGGACCCACAGACTGCGTTGTCTTCTATATCTTTCACATCACTTGCAGCGCCATCTGTTGTTGAAAATTATAACTACTGTAATTTCGAAAGTTTGTCCGCCTGAAAACGTACTGTTGTCCCAAGCATATTGCAACAAACGGTGTATTTCTATCGCTGTTCGTTTAGTTTTTATTGCCGTTTCAAATATACCGGTCATTTTTGAAACACCCTGTAGGTGTTTCAATTGCAGCAATTTTTCTAGTATATACAGGACACTAAGTTAAAAAAATAAAATACATGTCCACTTTTATTAAAGCGGCAGGGAACGGGGTAGGAAAAGGAAAGGAGACGAACTCGTAACATATAAGCCAGTTTGACACCTTTTCTGTCACTTATCTGTACCCTACTCTCTATGGCGTGTCACTACCGGGAGCTCGATAAAACAAAGTTCTTTGAGCTACGAATGGAACACAGGTCTTCGACAAGTGCACTGTGAGCTCCGTCGTTGCAGTTGCTCGACAGAGTCCAGATTTCCTAGTCTCTTACGTGTTAGTTTCGTTCCACGCTGTAATCGATCTGCAATGTGGACCCGCAGAGCAGCTGTTAATCTTCTTGATTACGAAGGGAAGCAAATAATGCGATAGGCGTGTTAAACTGCTCTCAGTTCAACTAATATGTGACTGATCCCCGGGATTCCGACATCCTACAGTGTGTCAGTAGGCTGTTCAGGTTTTTATGTTGGCAACGCCACGTAGCGCTCTGTATGAAAATCACTGGCTGTTTTGTGCAGTCCGCGGCTGGTTAGCATTGTTGGAATGTTCACTACTGTAGTGTTGGGCAGTTGGATGTGAGCAGCGCGTAGCGTTGGACAGTTGGACGTGAGCCGCCAGCAGTGGTGGATGTGGGGAGAGAGATGGCAGAATTTTTAGAGCGGACGATCTGGACGTGTGTCCGTCAGAAAAAGGAAATTTGTAATACTGGATATCATGAACTCATACATACGAGGGCAGTTCAATAAGTAATGCAACACATTTTTTTTCTGAAACACGGGTTGTTTTATTCAGCATTGAAATACACCAGGTTATTCCCCAATCTTTTAGCTACACAACACTATTCTTCAACGTAATCTCCATTCAATGCTACGGCCTTACGCCACCTTGAAATGAGGGCCTATATGCCTGCACGGTACCATTCCACTGGTCGATGTCGGAGCCAACGTCGTACTGCATCAATAACTTCTTCATCATCCGCGTAGTGCCTCCCACGGATTGCGTCCTTCATTGGGCCAAACATATGGAAATCCGACGGTGCGAGATCGGGGCTGTAGGGTGCATGAGGAAGAACAGTGCACTGAAGTTTTGTGAGCTCCTCTCGGGTGCGAAGACTTGTGTGAGGTTTTGCGTTGTCATGAAGAAGGAGAAGTTCGTTCAGGTTTTTGTGCCTACGAACACGCTTATGTCGTTTCTTCAATTTCTGAAGAGTAGCACAATACACTTCAAAGTTGATCGTTTGACCATGGGGAAGGACATCGAACAGAATAACCCCTTCAGCGTCCCAGAAGACTGTAACCATGACTTTACCGGCTGAGGGTATGGCTTTAAACTTTTTCTTGGTAGGGGAGTGGGTGTGGCGCCACTCCATTGATTGCCGTTTTGTTTCAGGTTCGAAGTGATGAACCCATGTTTCATCGCCTGTAACAATCTTTGACAAGAAATTGTCACCCTCAGCCACATGACGAGCAAGCAATTCCGCACAGATGGTTCTCATTTGCTCTTTATGGTGTTCGGTTAGACAACGAGGGACCCAGCGAGAACAAACCTTTGAATATCCCAACTGGTGAACAATTGTGACAGCACTACCAACAGAGATGTCAAGGTGAGCACTGAGTTGTTTGATGGTGATCCGTCGATCATTTCCAACAAGTGTGTTCGCACGCTCCGCCATTGCAGGAGTCACAGCTGTGCACGGCCGGCCCGCACGCGGGAGATCAGACAACAGAGATGTCAAGTTGAGCACTGAGTTGTTTGATGGTGATCCGTCGATCATCTCCAACGAGTGTGTTCGCACGCTCCGCCATTGCAGGAGTCACAGCTGTGCACGGCCGGCCCGCACGCGGGAGATCAGACAGTCTTGCTTGACCTTGCGGCGATGATGACACACGCTTTGCCCAACGACTCACCGTGCTTTTGTCCACTGCCAGATCACCGTAGACATTCTGCAAGCGCCTATGAATATCTGAGATGCCCTGGTTTTCCGCCAAAAGAAACTCGATCACTGCCCGTTGTTTGCAACGCACATCCGTTACAGACGCCACTTTAACAGCTCCGTACAGCGCTGCCACCTGTCGGAAGTCAATGAAACTATACGAGACGAAGCGGGAATGTTTGAAAATATTCCACAAGAAATTTCCGTTTTTTTCAACCAAAATTGACCGAGAAAAAAAATGTGTTGCATTACTTATTGAACTGCCCTCGTATATGATGACTTTTGAACATTATTAAGGTAAATACATTGATTGTTCTTTAACAAAATCTTTCATTTGCTAACTATGACTATCAGTAGTTAGTGACTTCAGTAGTTAGAATCTTTTATTTAGCTGGCAGTACTGCGGTAGTTTGAGTAACGAAGATTTTTGTGAGGTAAGTGATTCGTGAAAGGTATAGGTTATTGTTAGCCAGGGCCATTCTTTTGTTGGGATTATTAAAAGTCAGACTGCGTTGCGCTAAAAATATTGTGTGTCAGTTTAGTGTTGATCAGAATATGTAGAGAGAAATGTCTAAGCACGTTCAGTTTTGCTGAGCTGTTTGAAAATCAAATAACGTAAGAGGTTTATCAGCACAGTCATTCATAAATTTTTCCAAGGGGATGTTACAAGTGTAGACCTACTGCGAAGGGAAGTGATGCAGAAACTCAAGAACAATTACTGTAGCCTGAAGCTCTACTATCGGCCGCTGTTGTTTGTGTATGGGGATCGTTCTTAGAATACCGCGTGCAGTATCCTTTGTTTTTTGTACGCCCAGTATTCTTGAGTGATGTACATCACTCAGACACAGACACACACACACACACACGGCAGAGCCGGGAGGAAGAATTCCCGACGGCGTCTGCCGGTAGTATCTACATCTTACACGCATTACATAATGTAACCACGACAAAGGATTTCAAGCGGGGGCTCGTGCGTATAATTTGTCGGACAAAAAAGCGGGATGCAGCAGCGCCGCATCCGCATGATGGAGTGGCCGGCGGCGTGGAAGCGTGGAATGTTCTAATTATAACGCCCCCACTGGTTCGGGGACTGCTGGCCGTAGCTCAGATATCCGTCTTCCCATCGCGCCACCGTAATTACGCTTTTCTTTAAAAGACCCATAAATTAGTTCCCGACGGACGACGTGAGTCGAGCCGAGCCGACCCGACGCAATTCCTCGTAGCGCCACCCGACCGCCACGGAAACAGAAACGTTTACCTGAAAGGGACCGGCGGAGGGAATTGGATGGAGTCAGGAAGTACCTCGGGCCGGAAAGGGCGGGACAATCCGTCTGTGTTACGCTACTCAGTGCACTTAGTAACTGAAGAACTGGCATTAAAACTACTACAGCACGACGATAACGTGCTACAGACGCGAAATGTAACCGAAAGGAAAAAGATGCTGTGATATGCAAATGATTAGCTTTTCAGAGCATTCACACAAGGTTGGCGCCGGTGGCGACACCTACAACGTGCTGACATAAGGAAATTTTCCAACCGATTTCTCATACACAAACAGCAGTTGACCGGCGTTGCCTGGTGAAACGCTGTTGTGATGCCTCGCGTATGGAGGATAAATGCGCACCATCACGTTTCCGACCCCACGCCCGGGTTCCCGGGTTCGATTCCCGGTGGGGTCAGGGATTTTCTCTGCCTCGTGATGACTGGGTGTTGTTTGCTGTCCTTAGGTTAGTTAGGTTTAAGTAGTTCTAAGTTCTGGGGGACTGATGACCATATATGTTCAGTCCCATAGTGTCAGAGCCATTTGAACCATTTTTGAACGTTTCCGACTTTGATAAAGGTCGGATTGTAGCCTATCGCAATAGCGGTTTATCGTATCGCGACACTGCTGCTCGCGTTGGTCGAGATCCAATGACTGTTAGCAGAATATGGAACCGGTGGGTTCAGGAGGGTAATACGGAACGCCGTGCTGGATCCCAACGGCCTCGTATCACTAGCAGTCGAGATGACAGGCATCTTATCCGCGTGGCTGTAACGGATCATGCAGCCACGTCTAGATCCCTGAGTCAACATATGGGGACGTTTGCAAGACAACAACCATCTGCACGAGCAGTTCGACGACGTTTCCAGCAGCACGGACTATCAGCTCGGAGACCGTAGCTGCGGTTACCCTTGACGCTGCATCAGAGACAGGAACGCCTGCGATGGTCTAGTCGACGACGAACCAGGGTGCACGAATGGCAAAACGTCATTTTCTCGGATGAATGCAGATTCTGTTTACAGCATCATGATGGTCGCATCCTTGTTTGGCGACATCTCGGTGAATGCACATTGGAAGCGTGTATTCTTCATCGCCATACTGGCGTATCACCCGGCGTGATGGTATGGGGTGCTATTGGTTGTACGTCTCGGTCACCCCTTGTTCGTAATGACGGCACTTTGAACAGTGGGCGTTACATTTCAGATGTGTGACGACCCGTGGCTCTACCCTTCATTCGAACTCCGCGAAACCCTACATTTCAACAGGATAATGCACGACCACATGTTGCAGGTCCTGTACGGGCCTTTCTGGATACAGAAAATGTTCGACTGCTGCCCTGGCCAGCACATTCTCCAGATCTCTCACCAATTGAAAACATCTGGTCAATGGTGGCCGAGCAACTGGCTCATCACAATACGCCAGTGACTACTCTTGATGAACTGTGGTATCGTATTGAAGTTGCATGGGCAGCTGTACCTGTACACGCCGTCCAAGCTCCGTTTGACTCAATGCCCAGGCGTGTCAAGGCCGTTATTACGGCCATAGGTGGTTGTTCTGGGTACTGATTTCTCAGGATCTATGCACCCAAATTGCGTGAAAATGTAATCATATGTCAGTTCTAGTATAATATATTTGTCCAATTAATACCCGTTTATCATCTGCATTTCTTGTTGGTGTAGCAATTTTAATGGACAGTAGTGTAGTATCCTGTATTTCCCCGGCCCAAAAAACTGAGGCAGTCTGACAAAAAAAATGGGGCGTCCGCAAGATGAGGACGAAACTAAATGAAACTTCAGAGGGGATGCGATTTTATTTTTCTGGTTACAGAATCTCGTCAAATTAACAACGAACCTGGCAGTATGAGCCGAGTCATCAGTATGAGGCTGCACCCCCTCCGGCCTGGGTGCACGCAGTGGTTCGCTTGGGCAGTGTGCCATAAAGCCTTTCTGTCCTCTCGTGAGGCACGTTGGCCCACATCAGTAGTATGTGGTCCTTTATGTCCTGCGGACTGGTACTGGGACGGTCGAGTATGACTATTCTCACCTTCCCATGTAATCCATCATGGGGCAACTGTCACATCAGAATGCCCCAAAAAGGTGGATATTGCCCAATTCGACCATCTGGCCAAATGGAGACCCATAATGAGGCCGCCTTAACTCTGTCAAGTGCTGATAACGCTGTCTGACATGAGCACGGGGCATCTGGGTGTCATTCAAAGCAATCACTCAACATTTGATGCTACTCACGCTCCTTATATACGCTACCGCGGCTGGTAAATTCTCTACACACAAACCGAACTACGCCAGTGCACTCTGGTGGCCGTGCTCTACCTGTCACAGAAAATTGTAATTCTGATGATTTACAAACCTTCTGATGATGAGTTCGTCTACGAAGTAACTTGACATCCGACCTGTGTCTTCTTCTTGTTTCACTTTTTTGTCAGGCACAAAAGAATGCAGGATATGCTTGTATTCTATCGTGTTAGTCACGGGGCACGATTCAGAAAAGTCTGTGTAAGTTCAAGAAATATCAGACGTGTAAAAAGGTGGTGGAAAATGCTTGGAGCTTTCCAAAAACGAAAAAGACAGGCTAGTCTAGCGCAGCAAAAGCTGCGCAACGTACTCGTTGAGTGCCTGCAGCCGTGCATACTTCATGCTTAAATCTGGAAGTCGAATTTACCCGTTCCACAAAGTGGTACCACACAACAGTTTGTCTCACATCTAATTGAAGAGTACAGTGCTGTGGATGTAAAGTGTTTCGTAGTCAGGCGCGATCGCAAGCGGAGGAGGGAGGCCAACAGCATGGTTTCACGTCGGCACACAAAAAAAGTTTTGGTAGAAGAGTTTATATTATGATGAACCTGTCAGTTTGCAAATTTCATAGCTAACTTTGGGAGAATAAAGCAGCGAGGAAACACGCAGTGTCAGAAATGGCAAGGAACTGCACGAATTGCAAGGTACGTTTAGCGCAGTATACTTTCCAACTGATTGTCTGAGGTCTGCCCTCGTGTACTGGCTTACGGCCTGACCTGATCAAATACATTCCCGTCACAGAGAGGCGCACATTCACTGGCTGCTGTACCTGCTGTTAACAACAAATCCGCCAAGGTTCGAGAGCCCACAGTAGAAGCAACAAAACACGGAAAGCCGAGAAAAGGAGGACGGAAAGAGAACGGACCACCACCAATGAGCCGCGCGGTGTAGCCGCATTGTCTTACACGTCTTGCCACGTTTCGCGCAGCTGCCGCCGTCGGAATTTCGAGTCCTTCCTCGGGCAAGGGTTTTTGTGTTGTCCTTAGCGTAAGTTAGTTTAAGTTAGATTTAGTAGTGTGTAAGCCTAGGGACCGATGACCTCAGCAGTTTGGTCCCACAGGAAGTTACCATAAATTTCCAGATTTACCACCAATGTAAAAAACGTAACCGAAAAACTTGCTTCACGAACGAAGACGGAAATGACTGAAAGAAGTAGCACTAGCCACATCTAGTGCACACTCGCACTGCAATAATCTTCCAGTCCGCCTACATAAGCGTGGTGAAATACTGACAATGGTGAGTACACACTTCGATTTTATATTGTGTAAACTAGCTTTATCAGGATTGTAAGAGGTTCTTCGGACGAATGATTTCAAAAGCTATACTTTGTAAGTAGGCTGTTTAGGTTTTTATGTTGGTAACGCCACGTAGCGCTCCATGTGAAAATCACTGGCTGTGTTGTGTACAGTCTCTGGCTGGTTGACATTGTTGGAATATTCGCTAGTGTAGTGTTGGGCAGTTGGATGTGAACAGCCTGTAGCGTTGGGCAGTTGGAGGTGAGCAGGGGGTGACACGAAGCGATTTTCCTAAACCACTCAAGGACAATACCTGGAAGGTTCCTTTCAAAAGGCACGGCCGATTTCCTTTCTCGTCCTTCCGCAACCCGAGTTTGTGCTTCGTCTTTTTATTAACCTCGCCTCGCTACGTATATATATTATATTGTTGCCAGCCAGGCTTGACAAGAAGTTGCATGGTAACACAGCAAGCACGTTGTGTTCGAACAACAACGACAGACAGTTTGCTGGTCTCTATCACTCGACCGCTGAAAACTCAATCAAAAATCTGTTTTCATCCAAGTACATTTCTCTCGGATGTACAAGTGATAGCTGTACGACAGTCCTATCACAATTTCTGCAAAAGTTTGTAGTCTATGTCTACACTTCTGAGACAGCAGTCACCGTAATGTTGCGTTAAATACTCGACAAAGCTAAGTGTGTGGCTGGAAGGAAAACGTCTTATTTTGGAACTCTTCGAGGTGCAACGTGAAATGTGCGTCTTTGACCTTCTTTTGCAAGAGAATAACAATAAATACTCAAAAATATTATAAACAGGTATTTCATTTTATATTTGTCCTGATTACTCGAAGTTTTGATTAAGTTTACTTCCAACGTATAACACGGCACAATACTGCCTTCGTCCGTAAGCACAAGTTTCATTTTCGTGTCCTATCGATCAGATAGATAATGTAGGCCTATATGAATATGTGAGGGACATGAGTTGATTAGATTACAAAAGACAGAAAGCCTTGAAAGAGGTCAACGATTATACTGCATCTATACGATGAACAACTTTCTCAATCGCACTTTACTATCGACACGGATGTTAAATTGTGTGTTGTGATAGACTCCCATCATTAACACAAATTTTGCTCTTATTTTTGAGAAGAATGTGAGAAAGGCAGTCGGTCAAAAACACATAGTTCATAGTTGATGTTGGTGCACAAAAATGCACTGTAGGCAGTTCTTTCATTGTATGTATATGTTTAGCTCACCTCTCTTCGAACCGTATAGGCTTTGGAAATCAGACGTCCTGTTCATCCTTTACGTATCTCCTCTCTTGTCCTTACAAGGATGAGTGACGCCATTCTGGCACTCCTCCACCCCCGCCCCCCACCACCACCTCCTCAGAAATAGCCTTGTCAGCACTTGACAATGAGCCATCGTACGCCAAGTTGTTGTCATACACACTGATCACTCAGTTACGAAGGTGAACTCGGCCGCATGAGAATACGAGGAACAGACAAACTGAGATTTTTTAATGAGCCGTATTTCGTTCCAGGAAGTACCACAGACTAAACAACTCATCCTTTGCCTGTCGCAAGTTAACCAATTCCACATGCACCCTCGGTAATTAACCGGGAAAAATTACCCCATTAAAGCGGACAGAGCCTTAAAAAAAGTAACAACTTAGCGCGTCGACCAGCAGTAAAATCTAACTCTATGGAGAACGACGCTGAGATGGAACCATCAAAACATCTGTATGTATCCCAGATGTCCAGACCTATCCACTCTTGAGCACAAGCTAACAAAGGTTTTATATCGTACACGTAGAACTCAAGATGCTCGTGTTGCTGACGGATCACCACTGAGCCTACTTAGGCCTTACACAGCAACACATCTCTGATGCCAGTGTACGCCCGTCTCCTTCATTTGTGTGGTTCGCTGCTCCGCAGTCAACTTTCGGGGTAAACGTCATGCTGTCTGCCCAGAGCCTTCGTTGTGGGCCCAAAGAACTCTCGAATAGTAGTGAGAAACCAGACACCTCAAATGACTGCCCCGACTGAGGCGCATCGCCTTCCATCGCGCCTATGTACGCAAGAGACAGTAGCGGGGAGACGGCTTTCTACATCAGTGATGTCTCGCGCGACAGATGCGCTCTGATCCAGTCACTAGCTGCAGGTAGTTTCGACTGTGGCCGAAAGGTGTCAGCCTCTTACAGTCTATGAAATTATCAAGTAGTTAAAACTGTTGTTGTTGTTGTGGTCTTCAGTCCTGAGACTGGTTTGATGCAGCTCTCCATGCTAATCTATCCTGTGCAAGCTTCTTCATCTCCCAGTACCTACTGCAACCTACATCCTTCTGAATCTGCTTAGTCTATTCATCTCTTGGTCTCCCCCTACGATTTTTACCCTCCACGCTGCCCTCCAATACTACATTGGTGATCCCTTGATGCCTCAGAACATGTCCTACCAACCGATCCCTTCTTCTGGTCAAGTTCTGCCACAAACTTCTCTTCTCCCCAATCCTATTCAATACTTCCTCATTAGTTATGTGATCCACCCATCTAATCTTCAGCATTCTTCTGTAGCACCACATTTCGAAAGCTTCTATTCTCTTCTTGTCCAAACTATTTACCGTCCATGTTTCACTTCCATACATGAATACACTCCATACAATTACCCATCTAATCTTCAGCATTCTTCTGTAGCACCACATTTCGAAAGCTTCTATTCTCTTCTTGTCCAAACTATTTACCGTCCATGTTTCACTTCCATACATGGATACACTCCATACAAATACTTTCAGAAATGACTTCCTGACACCTAAATCTATACTCGATGTTAACAAATTTCTCTTCTTTAGAAACGCTTTCCTTGCCATTGCCAGTCTACATTTTATATCCTCTCTACTTCGACCATCATCAGTTATTTTGCTCCCCAAATAGCAAAACTCCTTTACTACTTTAAGTTAAAACTGTATACTTCGGAAACAAAGCGGTATTTATTACGATTATTGCGACTTTCATTCATTATTCCTCATTTTTTTAATTGTTACTGTGAATGATGGTGTGAATGAGAAGTATTACATGAATGAATACTGTTTGTTGTGGGTTGGCAGGAGAGCCAACACCGTATAATTAGAGGAAGCCGAAAGGCACGCGTTTTAGCTCACGCAGGCTGGCGTGAGGTCTGGAACAGGACAAGGAAATTAGACTTTAGAAAAACGGACGTAGCTGGTGGTATACTTAACTTTAATCCATTAATGATGAGCGTCGCTCTTGACTGTACGTGACTCAGTATCAATAGTAACTGGTAATGGCGCCTTGCTAGGTCGTAGCAAATGACGTAGCTGAAGGCTATGCTAACTATCGTCTCGGCAAATGAGAGCGTATTTTGTCAGTGAAGAACCATCGCTAGCAAAGTCGGCTGTCCAACTGGGGCGAGTGCTAGGACGTCTCTCTAGACCTGCCGTGTGTCGGCGCTCGGTCTGCAATCACTCATAGTGGCGACACGCGGGTCCGACGTATACTAACGGACCGCGGCCGATTTAAAGGCTACCACCTAGCAAGTGTGGTGTCTGGCGGTGACACCACACTGTTATATCTATTAACTGAGTAAACATTAGAGTGAGAACTGGTGTGCTGAGAGCGTGAATCAGACTCAGGGAGCTGTAAAGTGCAACTAGTCCGTTTATGGGACTGAGAAAGCAGAATATATATTACGATAATTTTGTTACTTAAAGAAAGAGTCATTTCCATATTTCTGGATATTAGAAATTCTTGCTTTTGACGAACTGTCCATAAAAGCTATTAAGTTGTGATTGGTCAAAAGTAAAAGACGCGAGACTGAGCGGTTTAATGTTATTTTGGAGTGGTTACAAGGTATATCAGCCACTCAGAGAACAGTAAGTTCGCGTGTATTTCGTGGGCTACGAGAATTGCTTCGTGAAGCCAAAGTGGAATATGGATCTTAGCTGTGATCATGTTCGGAGGTGGGCATAAGGAGCACTGAATCAATGTGAAAATTTTACATAATAACGGTGCAAATCGACCGTGAAGTGCCGCAAAGTGGACGCGAATATGTGGAAAAGACGAACACGTGAAATTCCGATTTTAATATGTAAACTCTGACTTTTCAGTAACCAAAATCGGCGTGCCATTTTATGCAAGGCGCGATCGCAAACTGAACAATCGTAGTAGTCAAACTGTGTAATATTTTAGCGAGCATTCTGTCACAGACAATCCGTTTCTAAATCCATTTAGTAACGGGTTTGATTAATTACCTTTAGCTGGAATCCACCCTGCAATTAATCGCTCGGCTAACCTGATACTGAAAAACATTTTCATGCGACCTGTAGGGATGTGTAGCGCGGCTAGTTTCCGCTACAGCTTTTTCTAGCCCACGAACATTACGCATTTTTCTAACAGGAAAGGTGTGTTGACATGACTGCAAAAGAAGAAATCATCGAAACGTGAGTGGACACTTTTTGTACGACTAGAACAAATAACAGAGTCGTCGCGTGCTTTACCTCCTGTACACAAACGAAATGCGATCTAGCTGCACATATATCTAGACAGATCTCGATGAAAATTCGGAATCAGTCAAATTACCCAGTTTCAAGAGGCATGAAATGGAATGGTTACATAGGATCAATCGTTGTTATGGCAAACGTCGGTTCATTAGCAAAGACGCTGGGAAAAAGCAGTGTACAAAGGAGAATGTTTACAAATAACTTGTGTGTGCTATCTTGGCATATTGTTCAGGTGCGTGGAACTCATAACAGACATGACTTCCAGGACATTATCGTAATGGAATTTTAAGCTCTGTTCCCGTGAGTAAAGAAAATAACAAGTAACTAAAGAGGGTCCGCCTTCCTCCGAGAAAAAAATTTTATTGTTTTGTTTAATCGCCGAATATGTTTCAGCAAAGTTGTGTCATTTTCAGTGGATTTTTTTTCAGCATTATGTTTGCCTTGTAACTGCCTAACGAAATCAACCACAAGTCTATATTAACACAGCATGTTATCGTAGCTACAGTAGACCTGTCCTAAACTGTACTCGGTTTTTTTCTGCTTAATGTGTTCTTATTTTTTAGGGTTCCGTGTCTCAGTCGGTAAGAACAGTAGGTACCCTTGTAGGATCGCTTTGTTGGCTGTCCGACTCTTAAGAACCCCTTTTCTCAGCAACGGGTGGACACATAAAGTTGAAATTTATGTCACATACTAAGGTCCATGGTCCCTTGGCACTGTAAAAAGTTCAAGCTGCTAAGTTGATGCAATCGAGAGATAGGCAAATCATTAACATATTTTGGTATTCACAAGCTCACTCATTAAAATCTACCCGTTGACGTAGAATAATGAAATTTGGTGAAAAGCAAGGTTTCACAGAACAAGAAGGGAAAAAATCCGAATATTGTTAAAGTTCAATTATATCACATAAAAATATCTTCTTGCCATTAGAATTTACATTGCAGTCATCAACCGTCAAAAGCATAATACAAAAATATTATTGCACACAAACATAAAATGTAAGTTGTAGATGTTTTAGTAAGTTCGAATGGTTCAAATGGCTCTAAGCGCTATGGGACTTAACATCTGAAGTCAACAGCCCCCTAGACTTAGAACTACTTAAGCCTAACTAACATAAGGACATCACACACATCCATGCCCGAGGTAGGATTCGAACCTGCGACCGTAGCAGCAGCGCGGCTCCGAATTCAAGCGCCTAGAAACGCTCGGTCATAGCGGCCATCTTTTAGTAAGTACGTACGAAATATTTTACTAAGTTTTCTCTCCCTACGTATATAAACGAAGTCTCCCTGTCGCACATGTTGTAGATGTGCAGTACACAGGCCAAAGCAGCAGCACAACATTCAAAATTCGGCAGTGAGCTCGAAGAAACGTCACTTACAAACAGAAACAAAAAATAGCTAAGTACGGTTTACGACAGGTCTACTACAGCAATGACAACACGCCATGTTATAGACTTGTGGCTGATTGGTGTTGGCAGCCACAAGCCACACGCCATGTAAGAAACACAGGAACAATAAAACAAAGAACCCCTGAAGATGTTGGTGAAACATGTTTAGACATAAACAAAACAAAATAATGCTTGCAAGAATGTAGTTCCTCTGTAGGTCACTATTATCAACAGGGGTATTGAAAGTATACAAACAAAGTCACAGGTTTCTTTGCTGGCCGCGGTGGTCTCGCGGTTCTAGGCGCTCAGTCCGCAACCGCGCGACTGCTACGGTCGCAGGTTCGAATCCTGCCTCGGGCATGGATGTGTGTGATGTCCTTAGGTCAGTTAGGTTTAAGTAATTCTAAGTTCTAGGGGACTGATGACCGCAGCTGTTAAGTCCCATAGTGCTTAGAGCCATTTGAACAAGTTTCTTTGTCTCGCGGGAGAACATGGCGGAAATACTGAAGAACCTGAATTCCAGGTGTTTAAAGACAGACGGGAATACTCCCTCAGAAGCCTACCTACAAAAGTTTGAAGAACCAGGTTAAGAGGCAAGACATTTTCCTCAGTCTCCTACGTATCGCTCCCAGGGACCGCGAACATCATAGTATACCAATGACAGCGCACACAGAAGCATATAAGCAGTCGCTCTAACCGTCCTCCGTTCGCGATTGTCACGAAAAGAAACCCTAGCATTTGGTACAACGCCGAGTACCTTCGGCCACGCACTTCACAAAGGTCTATCGAGTCTGTATGTACAGGGCTATTACAAATGATTGAAGCGATTTCATAAATTCACTGTAGCTCAATTCATTGACATATGGTCACGACACACTACAGATACGTAAAAAAACTCATAAAGTTTTGTTCGGCTGAAGCCGCACTTCAGGTTTCTGCCGCCAGAGCGCTCGAGAGCGCAGTGAGACAAAATGGCGACAGGAGCCGAGAAAGCGTATGTCGTGCTTGAAATGCACTCACATCAGTCAGTCATAACAGTGCAACGACACTTCAGGACGAAGTTCAACAAAGATCCACCAACTGCTAACTCCATTCGGCGATGGTATGCGCAGTTTAAAGCTTCTGGATGCCCCTTTTTCTTCTGCGAAAAAAACGTTACAGGACACGTGTATCTGGACATGCTGGAAAATTGGCTCATGCCACAACTGGAGACCGACAACGCCGACTTCATCTTTCAACAGGATGGTGCTCCACCGCACTTCCATCATGATGTTCGGCATTTCTTAAACAGGAGATTTGAAAACCGATGGATCGGTCGTGGTGGAGATCATGATCAGCAATTCATGTCATGGCCTCCACGCTCTCCCGACTTAACCCCATGCGATTTCTTTCTGTGGGGTTATGTGGAAGATTCAGTGTTTAAACCTCCTCTACCAAGAAACGTGCCAGAACTGCGAGCTCGCATCAACGATGCTTTCGAACTCATTGATGGGGACATGCTGCGCCGAGTGTGGGAGGAACTTGATTATCGGCTTGATGTCTGCCGAATCACTAAAGGGGCACATATCGAACATTTGTGAATGCCTAAAAAAACTTTTTGAGTTTTTGTATGTGTGTGCAAAGCATTGTGAAAATATCTCAAATAATAAAGTTATTGTAGAGCTGTGAAATCGCTTCAATCATTTGTAATAACCCTGTAGATGTAGAAAGTTGTCCCACTGAATGCTCAAGGTTTGCTGCAAAATGCAGAGCAACGCCAGCTAAGCAAGTAAATAATTAGCGTTGCGGGTGCAGTGTTGCTGTGTACCTGTTGCGCCGCGTTTGTTGTGACTACGGCGTTTGCCGCGCTTTCGGCAGGTGCGTGCGCAGAGCGGCGCGGCGCGGCAGGTTGAGGCAGTCTCCGGGACCCGGGACCCCCTCTGAATGGAGCCCGGCATCTCGGAACACTTGAAAGGGCTAGCCGGCGGCGCGCGCACAAAAAACGCCGCCCCGAGTTATGAACGAGCCGTGATAAAGGGCCGCGGCCGGGCCGCCGCTCGCCCGACGTGTGTGTTTACGGCATTAGCACCTGCCTGTGTAACGAGGGGAAATTCCAGCGCCGACACTCGTTCCTCATCACTCTACACCCAAAGTCAGAGGCGCCACCACGTGCTGCCGTGCCGAGACCCTGGATTTCTGTTGAAACGCACCAATAATAACTTTGGCAGCTAGACGCTGTGAGCGTACCGAACTCAGGATAGTATTTACTTATTTTTTCGTTCATTTATTTTAATGCTGTGCGGCTGTACAAGTTACGCAGTCTTAATATTGCAAAACAGCAGCGCACCAGGGAAACTAGTAACCTTTGCTATCAGTAAGAGCTATGTTTTGTCTAATAATGGAGACTGTGCAAGTTGCGCGCCAATGCATATCGAGTGAGTGCTGTTGCTGCCTAGCGTAGCTTGCGCAAAGTTAGGATCGCTATCGCGCTTATGAGGTAATATTGATGTTAAGCTAATTAAAATCAGCCCGCTTCCGGAACTAAACGGTCAGCGCTCCCGATTGCCACGCAAAGGATACGGGTTCGATTCCCAGTACAGTCTGCACAGAGTACCATGGCCGGTAGATGCGCAGACGCGCAGAAAGCCGCGGCCAGTAAATGCGCAGACGGCAGGACACACGTGGGGAGACAGAGGGAGGTAGTGGTAGGGGCTGTGGGCAGGCGCTCTCTCTCTCTTTCCAAGCATTTATCCCGACTGGCGGAATCTGCTCTAATAGTTAACCGAATTTCACGTGGTAATTTTAAGGTTTGGCCAGATGCCATTCCTGTCGCCACCCTGTACCCACCCCCCCCTTCCCCGGGACGGAAAGTGTATACCTCAACTGTCTGCATCGAGTCTAATCCATGATCCATAATGAGTGTGAATGTGTTTCAAATGTCTGCGAGTCGTGTAATTGAGGCGGAACGTGGGGACCAACCCAGTATTCACCTAGCGGGATGTGGAAAACCGCCGGAAAACCAAATCCAGGCTGGTCGCCACACCGGCCCTCGTCGTTAGTCCACCGGGCAGATTCGATCTGGGGCTGGCACGCCTACCCGAGTCCAGGAAACAGTGCGTTAGCGCTCTCAGCTACCCTGGCGGGTGCTGTGGGAAGGCACTGTAGGGGAAATACCGAGCGCTGGGGTTGAAGTACCGTTCTAAACTGAAGCCTACACTCACATTTTTTTTTTTTTTTTGTAAATATTAAATGTGCCCCTTTATATCCACACTTGGATGGTGACCATTCAAAAAGATGTAACCTCTGCTTTCGTTAGTATCTAAAAAGAATTCCACTGAAAATGTGGCAATTTACTTTCGCTTGGCTTGTTGACCATTGGTAACTTCCAGAGAAGCGTCAGAAGTCGCGAATTTTGAGTAAAACCTATTCGTTTTTCTTGTTGCCATGTTAGAATTTGCTTCTTTCGCCAAAACACAGTGGAGTTTACAAAATGTCACCCCACTAACATTTTTTGATGACACAATTGAGAAAATTCTGAAATAGTGATTTATTAAGTTTAGTAAATGAGGAAATGAGGAAAATTAAGGTCAGTACCGTATGAAAAATCCCATCCTCGGTACAAAGTAAATGTGTAATGTCTTCTGTTAAGTTGTTGACAAACTCATAGCATTTCTAGTTTCACCACCTATCGATGGACCTTGAAAATTAGATTCTTTCATTTAAGAAGTCAGTAGTTACTGGAATAACACAGTAGATAACGACGTTTTGCGTAATAAACATATGGCAAAATACTCACCTCTTTGGATGCCATCGTTTATCAGAATCTCTTTTCGATATCTCAAATCGTTTTCAGGAATGTTGTGGATATTTCACTCTGGCTTTATCGCTGGCGTGGCGCGATTGCAAATGAGTGTGCTACGTCGCATCAATTTTCTCGAGATTGGTGAGAGATTGAGACCTCCACGCAAGTCTAAAGAAAAATTCGATGTGGTGGCTAAATCTCATACGCAGCAACATACAAGAATCATAATCAGAAAAATTGGCCTGGAGAAAAACGTGTTTATTTTTACAAAACAATACTTTTCTACTTTTTAACATAATCCGCTTGAACATTTATGCACTTGATCGAACGGGCTACAAGGTTTTTTATTCCGGCTGCAAAGAACTCTTTATCTTGATGTTTGAACGAATTTTGCACAAACTTCTTCACGTCCTCATTGTCCTGGAACCTCTTCCCATGTACTGCCTCCTTCAGTGCACCAGACAAATGGAAATCACTAGGTGCCAAATCAGAACTGTAAAGGGGATGACGCAGGACTTCCCAGTCCATTTTATCGATAGTTTCACGGGTTAGTTGAGCAATATGAGGACGTCCGTTGTCTTGCTTGAGAGTAACACCTCTCCTCTGAGATCCACGACGTCTCTCTCTTATGCCTGGCTTCAAATTGTTTAAAAGTAAATCCAAGTAGAATTGGCTGTTCATTCTACGTTGCTATTCCAGATAATCACAAAAAACTGGACCTTCAGCATCCCAAAACACCGTCAACATGAATTTTCTTGCCTATGCATAGGTTCTGAATCCTTTCTTGACAGGTGAGTCGGTGTGCTTCCACTGCACGCTTTGTCTTTTTGATTATCGCTCGTAATAGTGAACCCAAATTCCATCACAAGTTAGAATTTTCTTGAGGAAGTGCTCACCTTCTCTTCCATAATGTTCCTTTAGCTCTGTGCACAGTCTCAAACTTGTTTCCTTGTGGAGCCGCGTCAACTCCTTAGGGACCCATCTTGTACCATGTTTTGCGGTACTTCAGCTTGTTACAGATAATGTTATGAACTCTACCGGTACTAACTTGAAGCCGGCCGGTGTGGCCGAGCGGTTCTAGGCGCTACAATCTGGAACCGCGCGACTGATGACCTCAGCAGTTAAGTCCCATAGTGCTCAGAGCCATTTGAACCATTTGAACTAACTTGAACCTTATGAACTATCATTTCCACACTAACACTGCGGTCGGCACGAAAAATGTCATCAATTCGACTTTCAAGTGAGGGAGTTGTAACTCGACTGGTCGGCCAGAACGGTGTTCGTCAGTCACTGAGTCGCGACCATTTTTGAACTGCTATACCAACTTGTAAAAATTTTCACGATTCATACAACCTTCAACATAAACTTTAGACATTCTCCAGTATATATTCACTGGTTTCTAGCCTTCAGCAAGTAAAAAACGAATAACAGAACGTTGTTCACCTAATGTGAGTGTTTCAAGCGGACTCGCCATCTTGAAATGTATTTTTGAGGTTATAAACAAAACAGTGTTCATACATTAGCTGATCAGGGCTCATCACAGTGATGCCAACTTAAAGCCATAAAAGTGCCAAACTTGTCGTGCTTGGGTAGCTCAGTTGGTAGAGCACTTGCCAGCGAAAGGCAAAGGTCCCGAGTTCGAGGCTTGGTCCGGCACACAGTTTTAATCTGCCAGGAAGTTTCATATCAGCGCACATTCCGCTGCGAAGTGAAAATCTCATTCCTCATCTATTAATCGACACGGCTAAGCAGTAAGATAAAGTGGTTATTCAAAAGCAACTTACAACATTCATCGTCCACGTCCATAATATGCGGTTACTACCGATCACAATGGACACTTAATTTGTCAATAAATATGACGCTAGCCGCGGTCTTGGAAACAAGAAAAATAACAGCTAGGCGAACGGCAATGTTGCTTCAAAAAAAAAAAAAAATGGGTCAAATGGCTCTGAGCACTATGGGACTTAACATCTATGGTCATCAGTTCCCTAGAACTTAGAGCTACTTAAACCTAATTAACCTAAGGACAGCACACAACACCCAGTCATCACGAGGCAGAGAAAATCCCTGACCCCGCCGGGAATCGAACCCGGGAACCCGGGCGTGGGAAGCGAGAACGCTACCGCACGACCACGAGCTGCGGACAATGTTGCTTCACCCACAAGCAAAACTATTCCGTTAATGTGGACGGTATGTTGTCGGGAAAAAAAACCGATTAGCGCACAATAGTGAACTGGTAGGAGCAGAACCCCTCCGCTGCGTGTAAGAGTCGTACATGTCGAGAGTCCAAGTGGTAGTGTTACTCGTATACCAAGAAGTGTTGTTCAGCCTCATACTTACAAAGTATTTATCCCTGCGAATTCAGGGAGCCTTAATTTCCGCAGCGTATTAGAGAGGCAATCAGAAGTTTAACTATTGTTTCAATGTCTGGCAGGAATGCAGAGACGTATCCGCATATGAAAAAAAATAATAATAATTCCATGACTTTAGTTTTTCGAGGCGGTGGTGAAAACTTTATTACTATCCCTCGTAACTGTTGCGCCAGGGATATCTGTTTAGTGGCAAGAAGCCCAGTACCGATATGTGTGTCAACCGCTCCAAAATGCTACCAACCGCTTCGCGGAGCTTGACAGCACCACCCGTCGTGCGGATCACCATGAACAGTGGCCCTTGCGGTCATCTCGTGAAACACTGAAGAACTGAGCGAGGTGACACAGCACTACTCGAGCGAACAGGATTCAAATTTCCATCCACCTTCCCCATGTAAGTAACTTGTGTTTCCTAAATCATTAAGTCAAAATCTGTAGTATTTAATACTTTTTCCTTAATAAAAAAATTAATCAAAAAAAAATGGTTCAAATGGCTCTGAGCACTATGGGACTTGACATCTGAGGTCATCAGTCCCCTAGAACTTAGAACTACTTAAACCTAACTAACGTAAGGACATCACACACATCCATGCCCGAGGCAGGATTCGAACCTGCGACCGTAGCAGTCACGCGGTTCCGGACTGAAGCGCGTAAAACCGCTCAGCCACCGCGGCCGGCAAAAATTAATCCCTTCGTCTCTAATGGCCTTGATATCTACCGAACGTTCATCTTTTTTCCAGTGCTGAGCGGCTTGGAATTTGATTCAAGGCAGTGTCACTCGGCCTAGTTACCAGAAAGTTTACGCGTCGCCTGGTCTCCCATTGCTGTCCCATCATCAATGATTAAAATATCTTTTACAGCCGGGATTCGAATCGACAGTCTGCATGTCTAGCGCAATTGTTTTAGCGTGCGTCAGCGGCCTCGGCATACATGGAGCAGTGCACTCTCGCTTAATCGTTTTTATAGGTTGTGGAGGCAAAAAAATTACTATTTCAGTAACAAGCAAGACCTGCTCAAAAGATCTCTCGGTCCTCCTGACAAAAATTCTACCCCGATTTTCACAAAGTTTAGAAGCTAATCGACACCTAAGTTGTCAGCACTTAATAAAACATTGCACCATAGTACATGGTTTGAAGATTTATAGAAATTCGTGAGAAGCTACGTCGCAGCCACAGTGCAATAGGACTCAATTCTAAATCTGACCTCGTGGCTGCGAGAGAGATTTTTACCTCTCTCCCGTCGGTTGATTTATATCTAACTTTGTCCTTCCAGTCTGAACAGTGATCAGGTAATTTATTGCGATTTTACCGATTATCTCAAATTAGTCAACTACACTTGTAGCAAGTGTTTTTTATTAACAGACTCATATTTTTCAGAACTGCAAATAGTTTTAAACTAAATGTCTTTTGCAACTGAACAGGACGATGCCGCGATTGACACTGGACTTGCACGCAGGAGCCGTATGTTTCAAATCCCCGTTTGTGAATCACGTGTTCTAGCGAGTCCTTAAACGACATCGCGCTGCTACTCAGACGCTTTTGTTCAACGAAACTGTCACCCTTTTGCTTCCCTATCCACATCCAACTAAATTATTCCTCCATGTCTAATGACGTCGTTGTTAATCAGGAGTTACACCATAAAAAGTTTAAAAACCACCTGAAATTCCAGCTTTACGTTTTGTCACAAAAATTTAATTCGTTACTCCGCCGGAACATTTATTTTTCTGTAAACAAACTCTGCAGCTGTAGATTGTAAGTTGGCGCCTCTACCATCGCAGTGACCTATAACACTGTAAACGCGATAGGATTTACAGCGTATGAGTGAGTGGTGATTATAAAACAGAGACAAAAACTAGAAACCGTTCCCCTACAGATTTTGTATGTGGTGCTACTATTGTTTAAATTTGGAGTCAGTGTTTCCTATATTATTTCTTCGAGAAAATAAGTAAAGCACCAAAATTACCGATAGCGTTGACTATTCTTAAAACGTTTTGTGAATGTGAGTAAAAAATTAAAAAGTATCTCATAAGATAGCTCACATCCTTGTTCTTGCACTCGACGGCCGAAAAAGAGGCGAATCACGCCGCCATTTGACATAAATCCCTGACCGTCTCCATGGAAACGAGGAGCGGCCGAGGATGAGCACGAGAGAGACTGTACAAGACATGGAACAGCACTCACACTATTTACCTAACTTTCTCCCGGTACGGGAGCACTCCCTCCTCCAGAAGGAACTCCAAACCGGGCCAGTGAAGACAAGTCCTGTTTGAACTGTCGTCCTGTACAATAGGTTATACCGCAACGTTTAAAGACAGTGAATATTGTAGCCCTCCACGCTAAAAGTGTTGTTCACATAGACAAAATATGCCGTAGTGAATCTTTATAAGGGTTCACATTTATTAAAACCTTCATGTGTTTTGCGTAATGACAGAATGTTACAGAACATATAGCATTCAAAATAATATAAATGTCGATTTACGTAAGAACATGTTCCGTTCTCCTGTTTTGTAATCGTGTATAGATTAAGCTCTTTTAAGAGGACGAGTGAAGTGCATACTTCAGTCCGGGTCTGCACTCCTCACCTCACCGACTGCTCTGCCCCATCAATTTTCTTCATACTTCAGCGAATTTTAGCTTATCACCCGGAATCAATTTTCTAAAAAAGTGCAACGAAGTTCCCAAAAAAGGCTTGAAAAAAACGCTTTTTAAGATCAGAAGATTTGCCAGCGCTACCGCGTAAAAAAACATACGTACATTATTAACACACCTGCCAGTAACTGGAAGTGTAATGTAAGAGTATTTTAACTGAAAGATCGCCTGGTTCGAATCTCGCTAGTAGTACCTTTCTTATTTTACAATGCTCCTATGCGCATGTGTTCCCATCTCTCGCCGTTGGACGGTACATCCAGCCTTGTGGAACGTGATCGATTTGGTGGTCCACGTGTTGTGGTGCGGGGAAGCGTAATGTTGCATGGGCGCACTGACTCCCAAATCTTTGAACACGGTACGGCCATGAGATAACGTTATTGTACCACTGTACTCCTTCCCCATATGCGTCTTGTCAGGCGTGTATTCGGCCTTGACTTCATTTTTATGGATCACAGAACGGCGCAGGTAGAGGAGCTGTTGGAACGAGATGGTATTCGGCGAATTATCTGGCCTGCCTGTTTCCGAATACCGTCAAGCAACCGTGGGATGCGTTGGGGGAACGTACTGCAGCACGCCCACATACGAGGTGCATTCAAGTTCTAAGGCCTCCGATTTTTTTTCTAATTAATTACTCGCCCGAAATCGATGAAACAGGCGTTACTTCTCGACGTAATCGCCCTGCAGACGTACACATTTTTCACAACGCTGACGCCATGATTCCATGGCAGAGGCGAAGGCTTCTTTAGGAGTCTGTTTTGACCACTGGAAAATCGCTGAGGCAATAGCAGCACGGCTGGTGAATGTGCGGCCACGGAGAGTGTCTTTCGTTGTTGGAAAAAGCCAAAAGTCACTAGGAGCCAGGTCAGGTGAGTAGGGAGCATGAGGAATCACTTCAAAGTTGTTATCACGAAGAAACTGTTGCGTAACGTTAGCACGATGTGCGGGTGTGTTGTCTTGGTGAAACAGCACATGCGCAGCCCTTCCCGGACGTTTTTGTTACAGTGCAGGAAGGAATTTGTTCTTCAAAACATTTTCGTAGGATGCACCTGTTACCGTAGTGCCCTTTGAAACGCAATGGGTAAGGATTACGCCCTCGCTGTCCCAGAATATGGACACCATCATTTTTTCAGCACTGGCAGTTACCCGAAATTTTTTTGGTGGCGGTGAATCTGTGTGCTTCCATTTAGCTGACTGGCGCTTTGTTTCTGGATTGATAAATGGCATCCACGTCTCATCCATTGTCACAGCCGACGAAAAGAAAGTCCCATTCGTGCTGTCGTTGCGCGTCAACTTTGCTTGGCAACATGCCACACGGGCAGCCATGTGGTCCTCCGTCAGCATTCGTGGCACCCACCTGGATGACACTTTTCGCATTTTCAGGTCGTCATGCAGGATTGTGTGCACAGAACCCACAGAAATGTCAACTCTGGAGGTGATCTGTTCAACAGTCATTCGGCAATCCCCCAAAACAATTCTCTCCACTTTCTCGATCATGTCGTCGGACCGGCTTGTGCGAGCCCGAGGTTGTTTCTGTTTGTTGTCACACGATGTTCTGCCTTCATTAAACTGTCGCACCCACGAACGCACTTTCGACACATCCATAACTCCATCACCACATGTCTCCTTCAACTGTCGATGAATTTCAATTGGTTTCACACCACGCAAATTCAGAAAACGAATGATTGCACGCTGTTCAAGTAAGGAAAACGTCGCCATTTTAAGTATTTAAAACAGTTCTCATTCTCGCCGCTGGCGGTAAAATTCCATCTGCCGTACGGTGCTGCCATCTCTGGGTCGTATTGACAATGAACGCGGCCTCATTTTAAAACAATGCGCATGTTTCTATCTCTTTCCAGTCCGGAGAAAAAAAATCTGAGGCCTTAGAACTTGAATGCACCTCATACACCAAGACCATGCAGCACTTGTAAACCGCGCTGGTAGAGGGATGGAAACCCCTACTACCTTACCAACCTTGTGGCCAGCATGGAAGCACGTTGTTAAGCACGTATTTCCATCCACGTCGATCACACATCCCTTTAAGAACCATGTCCTGGCTTTTGTAGCCCGCCGGCCGCTGTGGCCGAGCGGTTCTACGCGCTTCGGTCCGGAGCCGCACGAGTGCTACGGTCGCAGGTTCGAATGCTGCCTGGGGCATAGATGTGTGTGGTGTCCTTAGGTTAGTTAGGTTCAAGTAGTTCTAGGTGCTAGGGGACTGGTGACCTCGGATGTTAAGTCCCATGGCGCTCAGAGCCATTCGAACTCTAACCTCCGGCGGGAGGGGCCACGCTTACGTGACATGGCGCCTCAAACCGCGCGGCCACTCTGCGCGGCTATATACCGAATGGATTCTTTGTCGTTTTACATTCTGCACAGATCCGTAGGTGAGCCAGTTTGTAAACACACTCTGTATTGCTCTCTTTGCTGATGACATGTAACCCCGAAAACTTCGCGAGTTTCCTTCATCCAATCTATTTTCACATATGCTTCTACAGTTCAATTTTCTGTTCTATCGACAAAGTCAATTTGCAGACTGCAAAGAGAAACGTCGAACTGAAATGATGAAATAAACTGACATGCCACCAATCGATTATTGTATAAAACTGTCCATTTCACAAGTCGAAATATTGCACTCGCATTTAAAGGGGAGGCGGGCTACTTTTAACTGCGCGGCGGGGGAGGGGGTGGGGGAGAGTTACATGCTTCGCGCCACTCCAGTATAGGTGAGTGAGACATTTGCCTGTTTTTACTATCAGACAGACGCTATTCGATAGCAGAAGATACCGTAAACAATTATATGTTTTCATTTTTATTATTGTAAATGTGTGTTGCAGTTTTCATCTTTCAGCGCGGGACGGTGGTCGCCGTCTTAGAGGCCGTACTAAGATAAAAATACTTGCTCGTACGCGGTTTCACAACTTTCGATAATGAAGCCAGCTTCCTAGAAGAGCGCCGTCCTCCAAGGAAGGAGTATTAGGTCAACAACGTAATTTAGTATTATGAAATAAGGTGCGGTTGAGATTTTGTCCTAACGTAGGCTCCGAACCGTAGTTCAACGTGACATTTTCCGCATTAACAAGTCATAGCCAGAAATGACAGACGCGATACGTAACAGTAAAAACAAATCCTAAGGCCGACGATGGGTTGAAGACTGAGCCTCAGATCTTCGAATTCGTAGTCTGACACTTATCCACTGCTTGAAATTCGTTTCATACTATCGCTGACGTCACAAACGTGCAATAGAAGTTGCATCATGCTTTAGGTTAATGGCTTGGGTCGAAACTGGACTGCGTAGGGGTACCTCATCGCATTGCTTCCCTGAAGCCAAAACACAGAACGAGTGCAAATTAGGAAGATAACTTGCAAGTGAATCGAATGATGTGGACGTATGACTGAGTGGGTCAGGAAGAAAGAATGCAAATAAGAAGGTTTACAGTTCTAATTGCACTGACGCTTTAGGTACCAATTAGCGGTATATTTATGCATGAAAAACGTAGATGGATTGCGTTGTCTATAATCAAGAAACTCATCTGATGACATAAATATCCTGCTCCTTCGACTAAGATTCGGGAGCTTGTTGATCTCTAAGAGATATCTTCAAAAAAATGGCTCTGAACACTATGCGACTTAACTTCTGAGGTCATCTGTCGCCTAGAACTTAGAACTAATTAAACCTAACTAACCTAAGGACATCACACACAGAGATATCTTCGTAGTTATGCTCTCTTCACAGAAAAAAGTTTCGATTACATCAACAAAAGGAAGCATCAGAAGAGGAAATCATTACACAAGACAGACTTCTTGTTTCTTGTGGTTTATCTATCTTTTATTGGAAGCTGAGCATTATATCAGTTTTTATGGTAATGGGGTAAGGAAGAGATCGTGAACTTGCTCGAAGCTTTGCTGTAATGGACGCAGTATTTAGCATAGTTTATCGCGAAGAAACCGTTTATTATTTCTAAAACCTCTACCGGAAGTTTGCACGTGTACCATTACTTGGAAGCGGTAACATCCGTCAAGTATTTGGGTGTGACTATTCGAAATGATCTCAAATGGAACAATCTGATTACACAAGTAATGGTTAAGGCGAACTCTAGATTGCGGCTTATTGGTAGAACCCTGAAGCGATGCAGTCCTTCAACAATGTAAATTGCTTACAATACTGTAGTTTGTCCAGTCTTTGAGTACTGTTCGTCTGTGTGGTACCCTTACCAGTTGGGTCTGATTCAAGAGACTGAGAAGGTCCAAAAAAGAGCGGCAAGATTCGTGACTGGTACGTTTAGCCATCACGAGAGCGTTACAAATCTCATAGAAAGTTTGAAATCTCATAGAAAGTTTGAAATGGGACACACTTGCAGACAGACGACGCGCTAAACGGAAGTGGCTCCTCACTAAATTCGAAAATCTGATCCTCGCCGAGGATGTAGAGCGTATATTATTACCACCAACTTCCAAATCGCGCAATGATCACCATTCAAAGATAAGGGAAATTGGAGCTCGTACTGAGGCGTTCAGACATCGTTTTTCCCTCGTCAGACCCGCGAGTGGAACAGAGGGTGGGAGGGGGGGGATTATGACTTTGGCACGAATAGTGCCCTCCGCCACACACCGCTTGGTGGTTAGCGGAGTATATACGTAGATTACTCTAAGAATGTGAGGACACAGGCTTATAATAACAGTGTGTTAGGCTACTCCACCATTTCATTCAGGGTTCCATTCTTCCAATTATGGCCATGTATATGCGTATCCAAGCTGTGAACTTCTGGCCGGCCGGTGTGACCGAGCGGTTCTAGGCGCTTCAGTCAGGAATCGCGCGACCGCTACGGTCGCAGGTTCGAATCCTGCCTCGGGCATGGATGTGTGTGGTGTCCTTAGGTTAGTTAGGCTTAAGTAGTTCTAAGTTCTAGAGGACTGATGACCTCAGAAGTTAAGCCCCATAGTGCTCAGAGCCATTTTTCTTAACTTCTACAAGGTCTTCAATTCTGGTAATACGACCAATTTCTCTGTGTTGTTTTGCCTCATTTGATGCATTCGTCGAGTCCAAAATACGCGATGCAACAGTGGAAACATATTTCGAAAGTCCTGTTCTGTTCGTCTATAAAGAATTTAATTCAGTGGCAGAATCTCACTGTATATATTAAAGAAATCAAGAGAGCAACAAATTACAGTGGTGCTTCTTACTTATGAAGTACAGTTCTTTGCGTAATTATATTTCTTGAGATACGAAGAGCACCGCACACGTTTTTAGCGTTGTCAGTGCAAGGTCCAGCAGCAAGAAGCAGTTTCCTTACGTAAAGGAAAATCTGCAGTCGTGCATCTTACAAAGCGAACAGAGTGAATAGCTAATGGAGTCCAGTGTGTTATGCCGTCGCCAGAGAGAGAGAGAGAGACATTAGGCCCGCTGCAGTAGCAACAGCCAGCCGCAGTACATCACGCCGGTGGCCGACTGAATGGCCCCGCGCAAGCACGCCTTGCACAAACACGCCCCGACGCCGCATTACGCCATTACTGCAGGCGCGGCGGCCGCCGCCTCGTATTTCATGCAGTTACAGCCGCGGCAATTGACGCTTTTACTGACGGCAAGCAGTCGGCAGGTGGCGAGCAAACGGCCGCCTCGTTCGCCGTACCCTTCCGCCTAAGCGCGGCCGAGCGCTGCGAAGATGGTCCGCAACGACTTCTCGAGGAGCAAGTGCGAGAAACAGCATGCGCAAAGATTACGAGGTGTGCATCTCGAAATTACGCAAACCTACACGTGGGAAACACAGTGCTAACCTCACACATCTCGCAAATAGCAGTAGTGGGTAAACATGTAAGTTCCATCTTTCAAATCTTTCACAGCCAGCACATTAAAAACAAGTAAATTGCCATGGCATCGCTGGCTGGGTGTCCCTCAAGTGTGATGTTCAGCAGCCTCTTCGCAAGTTCTTTCAACTGTACGCTACTTCGGTGACCATCCCCAGTAACCTCACAGGGCAAAGGGAACCTACAGTTCACCCTCTGAGTCCCAACATACACTACTGGCCATTAAAATTGCTACACCACGAAGATGACGTGCTACTGACGCGAAATTTAACCGACACGAAGAAGATGCTGTGATATGCAAATGATTAGCTTTTCAGAGCATTCACACAAGGTTGGCGCCGGTGGTGACACCTACAACGTGCTGACATGAGGAAAGTTTCGAACCGATTTCTCACACACAAACAGCAGCTGACCGGCGTTGCCTGGTGAAACGTTGTTGTGATCCCTCGTGTAAGGAGGAGAAATGCGTACCATCACATTTACGACTTTGATAAAGGTTCGATTGTAGCCCATCCCGATTGCGGATTATCATATCGCGACATTGCTGGTCGCGTTGGTCGAGATCTACTGACTGTTAGCAAAATATGGAATCGGTGGATTCTGGACGGTAATACGGAACGCCGTGCTGGATCCCAACGACCTCGTATCACTAGCAGTCGAGATGACAGACATCTTATCCGCATGGCTGTAACGGATCGTGCCGCCACGTCTGGATCCCTGAGTCAACAGATGGGGTCGTTTGCAAGAGGACAACTATCTGCACGAACAGTTCGATATCGACTATCAGCTCGGAGACCGTGGCTGCCGTTACCCTTGACGCTGCATCACAGACAGGAGCGCCTGCGATGGTATACTCAACGACGAACCTGGGTGCACGAATGGCAAAACGTCATTTTTTCGGATGAATCCAGGTTCTGTTTACAGCATCATGATGGTCACATCAGTGTTTGGCGACATCGCGTTGAATGCACATTGGAAGCGTGTATTCGTCATCGCCATACTGGCGTATCATCCTGCGTGATGGTATGGGATGCCACTGGTTACACGTCTCGATCGCCTCTTGTTCGCATTGGCGGCACTTTCAACAGTGGACGTTACATTTCAGATGTGTTACGACCCGTGGCTCTACCCATCATTCGATCCCTGCGAAACCCTACATTTCAGCATGATAATGCACGACCGCATGTTTCAGGTCCTGTACGGGCCTTTCTGGATACAGAAAATGTTTGATTGCTGCCCTGGCCAGCACAATCTCCAGATCTCTCACCAATTGAAATTGTCTGGTCAATGGTGTCCGAGCAACTGGCTCGTGACAATGCGGCTGTCACTACTCTTGATGAACTGTGGTATCGTGTTGAAACTGCACGGGCAGCTGTACCTGTACATGTCATCCAAGCTCTGTTTGACTCAATGCCCAGGCGTATCAAGGCCGTTATTACGGCCAGAGGTGGTTGTTCTGGGTACTGATTTCTCAGGATCTATGCACCCAAATTGCGTGAAAATGTAATCACATGTCAGTTCTAGTATAATATATTTGTCCAATGAATACCCGTTTATCATCTGCATTTCTTCTTGGTGTAGCAATTTTAATGGCCAGTAGTGTATAAAAAAATTCAATTTCAAATATGTTCACTGAAATTGACCTTTGTAATCATAGTAAGCAACGAACACAATAAAAATTGGCAAAAAGTAAACAATCAATTGTTTTAAGGAGTCGATTCCTCTTTGGAACCACTGGGACATGCTGTATTCAATCACTGATCATTTATCAAGGAGATATGTTTGAAATAAATTTCCAGTTTTACCTAGACACAGTCCCTCATGTCGAAACTTTCACGAACTCATAACGCCTATGTTCTGGCATAAAGACAAGCGCCGGCACGAACGCAAGAGCAGAGAAGGCTGTGAGACGACGTCAGCCAATAGCACGCTGTCTAGGACCGCAACACGACAGGAGCGCCCTCTAGCCGAAGAGAATATAAGCGCTGCTCCTGCCAGCGTCAGCGCTCAGTAGAAGACGGACACAGGTAGACCCGGACTAGAAACAACGCACTAGAAGAGAGGCACTAGAAGAGCCGTTACTTGTGATCCATACGAACTTGTGTGAATTATTTGCATGTTCATTGTATGCAGTGAAGGACATTGATTATTTGGATGTCGCCATTTGCTTGCGATCCAAAGTTAAGTATTGTCAATCTACTTCACTGCAATAAAAACCGTTAATGTGATTTGCTTGAATCGTTGTTTAGCTATCCGAGAAAGCAGCATCATTTAAGCACCCTATAAGACACGAGTGTGCAGGACACCAAAGCCTAAAACAAACTATAGTCCTAAATAACAAGCTAAAGTGGTCCTGCAATTTAAGAAATTTATATCAAAAGTACATACTGCTTCCGTGGTTTGATTTCGAAACCACTCATAAAACAACAGCACAAACTCAAATTTACGTTACAGTACCTGTAGATATACTTACTTTCACGGTCAATGGTCTCCACTTTATGATCATTATACAAAGAACAACATGTTACAATCTCCTACAATCATGTAGCAGAGTAGTTAAGTCCCATAGTGCTCAGAGCCATTTGAACCATCTCCTCTCGGTTCCAGATTCGCCTCTGTTAAGCATCCTAGGAGATTTTCTCGCTCTCACTCCATTAAAAGTGACTTGCTGGACGCCACCCCACACTGTTGTCAACGTCCTGAGCGAGCAACGCAAGCCACAATTCAGTCAGAGTTGGTGATAGCACCCCTGCCACGACACGACAAGACATGCAGTACCGCTTCGAGCGATAGCCCAGAGCTCGTCAACGACCACAGAACACAGTAAGGGACGTTAATCCCTAACCGCTCCGTCCTTCCCTCAGACAGGTGGAGTCCGCTGCTAAGGCAGAAAGCCTGCTGTGTGGCTGGGCGGGCAGTGGGCAGGTCCAGCAGACGGCCGCGGAGAGACCTCGCGCGCGCCTGCCGAGCCGCCGACACACGTCCAGACAAGGGAACACGACGGCGCGACGCGGCGGGCGCCCCTGGCTCGGGAGAGCGGGGGCTGATAGGCTGGAGTGCGCGGCCGTGTCCGGCGGCGGCCGCTCATCCATTAGTCAGGCCGGCGCGCACTGGCGCCAGTCGCAGGGGCGGGGGCAGGGGCGCCTCTAGGCTGGCGCCACCGGGGACTCTCCTTCTGGACTAAACGGGACACGCGGCCGACATCCTTCCCCCCGTGTTCACGTCCTTTAGAGACCCCCACACTAGCGCGTTGCACGCCAGTAGAAACAAAGCCACGAGGAAATGGTCCGATCTGCCATGTCGGAGCATGAAGGAAGGAAGGAAGGAAGGATTAAAAAAATGGTTTAAATGGCTCTGAGCACTATGGGACTTAACATCTATGGTCATCACTCCCTTACAACTTAGAACTACTTACACCTAACTAACCTAAGGACATCACACAACACCCAGTCATCACGAGGCAGAGAAAATCCCTGACCCCGCCGGGAATCTAACCCGGGAACCCGAAGGAAGGAAGATTGGGTTTAACGTCCCGTCGACATCGAGGTCATTAGAGACGGATGGTTCAAATGGCTCTGAGCACTATGGGACGCGCCACTGCTACGGTCGAAGATTCGAATCCTGCCTCGGGCACGGATGTGTGTGATGTCCATAGGTTAGTTAGGTTTAATTAGTTCTAAGTTCTAGGGGACTGATGACCACAGATGTTAAGTCCCATAGTGCTCAGAGCCATTTGAACCACTAATCATCTGAGGTCATCAGTCCCCTAGAACTTAGAACGACTTAAATCTAACTAACCTAAGGACATCACACACACCCATGCCCGAGGCAGGATTCGAACTTGCGACCGTAGCGGTAGCGCGGTTCCAGACTGAAGCGCCTAGAACCGCTCGGCCACATCGGCCGGCCATAAGAGACGGAGCACAAACTCGTATTGTGTGAACGATGGGGAACGAAATCGGCCCTGCCTTTCAAACGAACCATCCCGGCACTTGCCTGGAGCGATTTAGGTCAGTCAAGGAAAACCGCCGGACGCGGGTTTGAACCGCCGTCCTCCCGAACACGAGTCCACTGTGCTAATCACAGCACCACCTCGCTCGGTATGCCGAAATATGCCCTGAACGTTCCTATATAGGAGAATAAACACTGCAAGTATTTTAAAAAATGTTGAAAACTGCCATATTTGTAGCTCGCTAAGTGGCTGAAGAATAGCAAACCCAAACCGCAGCATGGCAGGCGCTGTCCATGTGTTTGGTTGACGACGCATCGGTAAACGGATAACACGACTCGGTGCGATCGTAATCTGTAAGGCGAGTTTCAGTATTCGTTGATAGTTTCTTTAAAGAAAGGATATTGCGGAGTTTGGAAGGTAGGAGGCGAGGTACTGGCAGAAGTAAAGCTGTGAGGACGGGGCGTGAGTCGTGCTTGGGTAGCTCAGTTGGTAGAGCACTTGCCCGCGAAAGGCAAAGGTCCCGAGTTCGAGTCTCGGTCCGGCACACTGTTTTAATCTGCCAGGAAGTTTCACTGTCGATATAATTCGGACTCCACCCACAACAACCAATGTGATTCTCGATAAGGAATTTTTTCGACTGTAGAAAGCATTAATAAGGAAACTGTCGGACAATATAATTTCCGATAGCTCTGTGTCATTTGAGATTTATCACGAGAACAGTATTCCTAAATTTCAGTCTTTTGTGCATTTTCAGTTTGCATTGGCACGTCTTACGAATTGCACAGTGTGCAGCAAATTAAGCAGAGCAACAACCATGCCCATTTCTTACTCACCGCAATTCTGTCTAAAAAAAAGTAGTAATATTGGGAAGTGCCTGATAGGATAAATTTTTTTTCGTCAGGTGTACCTGGTGCAAGGAAAACCTTTTCTTTCATCTTTCAAATGACACTTCGCTTTACTGTGTCAAACATGGAGAACAAACAATGAACTGTTCCGTTATTAGCAAAATATGTATTATTCAAAAATATAGTAACAACTCTGCTACAAGAATTATTATAAAATGATGCACGCGTAAGAGATACTTTATTTCAGTACATTATACTCACAATTGATGGAAGTGGTCTGTAATGTAACGTCAGACACTGCCTTGATTAATTTTTCTCCTCTAGTCACCTTCGTGAGAATTACAAGTAGAAGGGTTTAGCTGTCGATATGAACAGCGTGCAGTTAAAAAATTGATACATGACTTTTGTGTGTGATTTAGGTGCTTCAGATTCGTCACTCTATTCACACTAAGCGGCGCTACGCTCGTTAGTCACGGCCAATCGATTTAGAAACCGCTGTCATGAGCGGTTCTTCGTGAGACAAAAACGAGTAGCTTCAATAATTTAAAATAAGTACTTGCAGTGTGTCTTAGGAGCTAAAATTTTGACAATGCCTTTCTTCTCCTGTATTCTTGCTGCATAAAAAAATTTCAGAGTGGGTTTCGAGGGGTCAGATTGGGCCATTCCCTTGTCAGAGTAATGGAACAGTTTCAACACAGAATCAGGATTCTGCAGTTATATAGGAAGTTTCGGCGATCTACAGTCTATCAGGCACCATGGAGAGCAACAATTAATACAGGCTGATTTAGATAAGTTGCTCACCTCAGATATTTCCTGCATCGCGGAAGATATTGTATTCCATTTTCACCCAAATAAAGTCTGAATAAGTCCTCATAAAATTTCATATGGTCTCTTTTCACATGTGTGTTAATTACACAGATGTCAGTATCAACTTCGCTTTTTCACATAGAATGATAGTAACCAATCTTCCTTCAATCACAAATCGTGATTTTTATTACAATACACTACGCATTTCGAGCCCTCGAGTCTCATCTCCAGGTGCGTAATATCCCTACGTCATTTTCTGAATTTAGGTTACTACCGGCCCTGTTTCGAGAACATTGTTATACTACAAGGTGACACATTATGAGCCGCGCAGTCTGAGCCGCGCAGTCACGGACTCCGCAGCCCCTACCGCCGGAGGTTCGAGTCCTCCCTCGGGCATGGGTGTGTGTGTGTTGTCCTTAGCGTAAAAAATGTTAGATTAAGTAGTGTGTAAGCCTAGGGACCGATGACCTCAGGAGTTTGGTCCCACAGGAACTTACCACCACACATTGTGACTATAATTTCTACAAAACTAAGACAAAAATAAAAGTTACTCACTGTTTCCTGCAGTGGTTACTCACTGTACTTAAAAATTATGTAACTATTGCTGGAAACAATAAGACATTTTTATTCTTGTGTTAAGTTTGTTAAAATTGTAGTCATAATGAGCCAACTTGTGATATATCTAACGCTCTTGACAGAACCAGTAATAGCCTAAATTCAAAAAATGATGTACACTGATCAAACTCGTGAAGACGACCCCCAAGGGTTTCGAAATGCATTGTGCATTGAAATAAAAATCTCTATTTGTGACTAAAGGAGGATGCCTTTTTTATTTCTTTTATGTAACACGACAGCAGCGGAGAAAATTGAGAGCTATAGTAATTTCTGCTGCTACTAACATAGTTCTAAAATGGACGAATTCCACGATGCTACACTCTTCAGAGACAGATTAGTGGTTTCGATGTAATTACAATACTTACAGATTATAATTTGTCCGTACTGACCATGAAACCGACAGCTGTCTTACGCAGAGGTCCGTGTTTATGGAACTGTTACGGCAGGCTAAGGGGTCGCTCTAGTTTGACGCAGCTTAAGATAATCTGCTTTTTGAAATTGATACTAATCATGCACGGCTTCATTTCATTGGACCGACACGCCAACTGGATGGTAAAAGACGTACTGTCTAGGCAAAGGACGTGCTGTCTATGGATGAGTCACTAATTAACTACAGTAATAGTTCTGTTCCTCTTGCTGCCAGAGCACTAAAAGAAAGGTACTTGTCAAAAACAGAATAGATTTGCAAAACAGCGAAGTAGGTACTCGTAAATTCCGTTAAATAATAACTTCACGTCATGGGTATAATATCAACATATACACTGCAAAATTACATCGGCAATAGCAACAAAAAATCACAAAAGAATGTGACCATAAACACTTCCTTTCAATACTCTTTGCCGGCCGCGGTGGCCGTGCGGTTCTAGGCGCTCAGTCCGGATCCGCGTGACTGCTGCGGTCGCAGGTTCGAATCCTGCCTCGGGCATGGCTGTGTGTGATGTCCTTAGGTTAGTTAGGTTTAAGCAGTTCTAAGTTCTAGGGGACTGATGACCACAGATGTTAAGTCCCATAGTGCTCAGAGCCATTTGAACCATTTTGAACAATACTTTTTATTTTGAGAGGCTACAGGCCTATTGTGGCCATTCTTCTCTGATTTTTCTCGTTTTCTTAATCGATATCATTTTATTAAGGTGCCACAGTGGAGGCGGGCCAACAAAGGTCATTTTTTAAAATGAAATTGGTAATGAGGACGTTATGGTCAGCTGAGCGACTATCATAGAGGCACACAAATTATTTATCCACTATGACTACAATACACTAAGTTTTGCAAATCACTACGACTCGTACGAAAAAGGGTGCAAAATATATGTGTGAAAGGCGATATTGTAACGCAGTGGGTATAACGTGATGCAGTGCTCAGACTACTGTACTGCAGTGTGACTCTTTGCGTCTCTTATGGAGTGCAGTAAATTAATAACGAACAACCAAATGAGTAGCACCCAGAGGGAAATGTCCCGATGTACATTCCAAATTTCGGAGTGACATTAAAAAAGACTACAGTTCAAAGTACGACCTGACAACTAATAAGAATACTGGAAAATACAAGGTATTACATGTCACATTTTTGTTGTAACACTAAAACATATTTGAATCCTTTCACTGCCATTGGGGCATATGCATGTGTGCACAGTAGGTTATCAGAGACCCAGTCAGAATATGCTGCACGTTACGTACAAAATGTAAAATTGCTTAGTGCATTAATGGTTACACGCCCTACCACAAGTAGAAGGATCGATATGACTGTCACATGAGACTTCCCAGTTTGCATAAAATGATAAAGAGAGTTCATTTGGAATAATCTACCGAAATGCCAAGCATTTATAATTAAGATCCAAGTCTTTTTACAAAAATATATATATATCATAAAAATACAAGATGATCAGTTTATTAGCACTGGCACATACAGCATGATTCAGCTGCCTTTACCAGTGGGTTATATGCAACCCGCAACACTTTGAAAAACAACATTGGAGATTTTCGTATTCTCTCACTCACTAACACACAAATTTTTAGTCATAAACAGCACGTTTTGTACAAAATTTAATAAAGTAGTTACACTTTGTACTGGAATACGTTCTTACTGGAGACCATGGTTTTTGAGCTATTCAAGAAAAACGCTTTTGAAAATAACTTTTGTACTTTTATCTTGAATAATTTGAAAACTACAGCCTCTGGCGAAAACGTATCCCAGTACAGAATTTAACTAAATGAAATTTCTTACAAAAACATCTTGATGATTTTTCTGTAATTTGTGCAAAACGAGTGAGAGAATATGAAAACCTTGTGTGTGGTATCTGAAAGCACTGCAGGTTGCATAGACCCATCGTTAGGGGCAGCTGAGTCAGTCACCCTGTACAGAAGCCCCCCGTCAAAATGTTAGTGGGACACATGTGGCGTACCCCTCCCCGCGTTTGAAAGTGAAACAGCGGAAAATATCCTTTTCTTCGTATTGCGACAACGACATTAATTACAATAATTATACATTAATGTTTCCCAATGTGAAAAAAAAGGTGGTAGTGAAAAGGTTAGATAGAACCATGCAGATTTTCTCATCTACCGCTCGTACGTATAAACGTCGTTAAACTTGTATTGCTTTCATTTATAACGACTCGCGCACGAAAGCACGGCAAATCGACTCAGAGTTTTCTCCACTGACGCAGTTTTACTTTCTCTTTCGTAGACAGCAGAAGCATTGGCAAGGTCGACACGCCGGGAGTCGAAGTAATTACACAGCCGGCGCTCTTGTGGCCGGAGAGTACAGGTGTTTCATTTGCTGTCGTCCTAGGGAGTCAACAGGAAAGGTGCTGCTATAGGCGTGTCCTATCATCGCAGGAACTTCATCTCAGCCACTCCGACCGCCACTAGCGTGAAATTAAAGTTATTTTAAAAATTAGTTAAGTCGTCGAGTGAAAGAGAAGAGGCCCTTGAAAATGAAACATAACTGAGAATGGTAATCCCAGTTTTTCCATCACATGTTCTTTTAGTCTCTGCTCGTACAATCTAGAAACGCATTGCATGCACGTTTAGGCCACATCATGTTCATATCACAACAAAATGCAAAAGTTATAGTGTACTCCAGGAGGTTTTGTCGAGTAGTTGTTTCCATTTTACGCGCAATATTTCGAGGACCGTCCCAGTCATCATCTTCAGGTGCTGCCAGTTTCCCTGTTACGTGTACTCGAAGCCCAGCTTCTAACCAGACTGTCAGCTATCTCAAGCCGCTCTTTATAGCCGAGTTCGATTCCCGAGGCCCACAACGCCCCCTGATCCTCTTTTTTATTTTCCATACGCACTGATACTCCGCGAAACGAAAACTCTCTCATCGTTTTCTAAATGTGCTGGATGTCATGTAGGGCGAGACTTTAATAAATTGAGTGTCGAACACTGAGCGTAATTTAAATTGAAACTGCCGTCCCCGTTTATTAGGTTTTCTGACATATTAATTTCGATAGACTGTTTAATTACGCTTTCCCATGAATTTGGAATTTGCACCACGATACTGCTCTCATCGTATTTCATTTCATGACTGTATTCGAGGCACTGCTCGGCGAAAACTGATTTGCTTGGTTGTCTAATCACGTTTGTCGTTGATGTTGGCACTCACTTTATTAACATCCCGCCAGCCATCACATCCACCAGAGTTGATAAACCCTGAGAGTATTTGCGTTTTACGGATTATTAATGAGAGCTGTGGAAAACAAAGAGGCATCAAAGGGCGTAGAGGGGGCGTCGGGAATGGAACTTGGCTGTAAACAGCGGCATAAGATCAACAATACTACACAGTTTGATTGGCGTCCAGGCAACGAGGACACGTAACAGTAAAACTAGCAGCACCAGAGGATGGCGGCTGGGTCGGTCCTAGAAACAATGTGAATAAAATGGAAACCACAACTCGGCAGGAGATTCTGAAGTACGCTACTAATCATAGCAGCACCTAAGCATTTTCGGTAACGTGTATTACCAGGCGAGGTAACTTATTGCCCGCCCTAAAACAAAATAAAAAAATAGAAAATTCGTTAATGGTTGTCGACTTCTACTCACAACATAATTGCGAAATGTCATATCTGCCACTAACAAAGAGAGGTCTCCAGCGGAGGGATCGACTTTTTAAAACCAAATATACGGTGATGTAGTTCAAGATTCCAGGCATGGCACCTTGCAGCCATTCACCCTGGTGGACCATCGTTTGCGAGTAATGGACGAAAAAAATTTCGGAATTTTGCGTGATACTCAATAGCGTTAAAAAAGTCGTGCTACGTGATATGGTTGTCTGGTGTAATGAACAGGATGGTAACTTCGCTTATAAGAAGTTGTGCGTTCGAATCTTATCAGGCGTAGTAATTTTTTTATTTTTAAATTTTTATTGAAATGATTTTGATCATTATTTTTTTAAATTAATTGGTTTAAATATAATTTCTTTTTCTATTCCGTTGTCACATCCTCGAATGAAATTTTTCATGTGTTCAACTTTTTCTTTATATCATTCTTTTCCCAATCAGAATTTTTGAACATGAGCATTTAATTTATTTATCTGTTGTAATATTCAATTATTTGAAAATTGCAATCTATCAGTTAATAAACTAAAGACGAAATAATCTATTTATACTGACTATGCAATTGTCTGAAAAATGTACTTTCGTTACCGGATGTGTAATTTTTGTTTTGCATGGTAATTGTCATACAAACATTGTAACATAACCTAAATTCCTATTGCACTATGGATAAAATACTGCAGATGTAGATTTATATGAAAGATGGGTTTATTAGTAAAACGAAATTCGAGCAAAATAAGAAATAGATATAATGAACGCAATAATTTGGACGAAAAAACGAGATGATAAAAGAAAAGATAATACATAAAATTATTTTCAAATATTTGAACAAACATTACAAGTGTAAAAACAATGATAGGAAGAAAAAAGAGAGCAAATGAAGTTGATATTATGATTGAAACGATGTGACAAGGAAATGGAAATAAAATTTTTTTTTAAATCAGTTAGTTGAATAAAAATGATCAAGAGTAATTTCGATAAAGATTTAAAAATAAAAAATATTTATTAGACATAATAAGATTCGACACCACAACCTCATGCCTGTGAATCTCCTATCCTACCATACATTACACTACACAGCCACCTAGCACTACATAACTATCTAGCATGCCTTTTTAACGCTATTTCGTGTTACACAAATTTGCAACTTTTTTTTCGTCAATTACTCGCAAAGGAGGGGCCAACAGGGCGAATCGCTACAGTGTGTGATACCTGGGATCTTAACATACACAACCTCTCCTTATAAGTCTTAAATTTTGGGTTAAATTTAACTGTCAAATATAAAACATTTATGGAGTCTGGTAGAAGACTGCATTAAAAACATTGCGTACATTGTATTCAGCGAAGCATATGCAGTGGGACATCTTAATGCAGTGCAATTTGCAAGGGCGGTCTCTTTGATCCAAAAAGAATCGAGTTTCGGTCGTAGATCTACAGATGTCAATGCCTCTCCGTCTATCATCCATAGGTTGTGGACACGCTACAGGGAGAGTAGTCAGTACACAAGGCGAGCTGGACAAGGTCGCCAGCGCATCACAAACCCACGTGAAGATCGGGATCCGGCCATCTCAACGTTGCGGCGTCGTGCGGATACCACCAGAGCACTGCAAGACGATCTCTGAAGAGCCACTGGAGACGCTGTGTCCTATCAGACTGTAGTGAACAGGTTACGGGAAAGGGCATTATCACCCAGACGTCGCTTGACACTATAGGATCTCACAGGTCACCTTCAGTTCTACTGTTCCCATGTCAACTGGCAACTTCGTCACTGGATAAACGTGTTACTCACAGACGAGTCCAGGTATCCTCTGACGCAACGTAGGGGCCATGTTCGTGTGTGACCTGTGGCGAGTGGACCTCCCAGATAACCACGAACCCGACAGATCTCTAAAGGTCTGTGATGTTGTGGGGAGGCATCAGTGTTGACAGCCATACGGATATTGTCGTTGTCCACACTCGCCTTACAGCCACGCAGTAAATCGAAGAGATCCTGTTGGGCCATTTGTCGGCTACTGCATACGGTGGTGGCGCTGAATCCCTTACAATGGCAGGGTCCATGTGACGAACATCAGCTGGGATGCCTTGCTTAGCCAGGACACTGAAGTAATGGAATTGCCGGCAGTGAGTCCCGACCTAAACCCCATCGTGCATACGTGGGAAATGTTTGACAGACGCGTGCGTGGCCGTCCCGTCCAACCACACTCTCCAAGAACTCTCATAGGCCCTCACTGAAGAAAGGGAACGGATACCTCTGTAGACTTGCACAGGGCATGTCACGTACATGTGAGGCAGTGATAAACGCTCACGGAGGGCATACACATTACTGAAGCTCTCAAAATCCAATGAAAACCACACAGGACGACGGGATGAATGATTGTTTCGACTTTTCTTTCGACACCTGTCGGACATTTGAGTTCTTTTTATGTAAACGGTCGAGGATGTAATAATTATTGTTGTGTACTTGGTTTTTGAGAAGATAAGGGTATAATTTAGTAACAAACCCAGTCCTCAATTATTTCTCAATGACGTATGACAGACGCCCAAACACAAGTTCCACTAATTCTTTTGAGCAGTGTGTCACCGCTCACTGACTGTACGTACAACATTTGAGGTATGTAATTTTAGAGATATTGAATTTAATTGATGAAAGGAGAAAATCTAAAACTGCAGAGATCGACAGGAACTGCAAAATGGCTAAGCAGGGATGGCTAGAGGACAAATGTAAGGATGTAGAGGCATATCTCACTAGGGGCAAGGTAGATACTGTCTATAGAAAATTTAAAGAGACCTTTGGAGAAAAGAAAACCATTTGTATGAATATCAAGAGCTCAGATGGAAACCCAGTTCTAAGCAAAGAAGGGAAAGCAGAAAAGTGGAGGGTCTATACAAGGGCGATGTACTTGAAGACAATACTATGGAAATGGAAGAGGATGTAGATGAAGATGAAATGGAAGATATGATACTGCGTGAAGAGTTTGACACAGCAGTGAAACAAGGCCCAAGGAGTAGACAACATCCCATTAGACCTACTGACAGCCTTGGGAGAGCCAGCCCTGACAACTCTACCATCTGGTGAGCAAGATCTACGACAGAGGCGAAATACTCTCAGACGTCAAGAAGAATATAATAATTCCAATCCAAAAGAAAGCAGGTGTTGACACATGTGAAAATTACCGAAATATCAGTTTAATAAGTCACGGCTGCAAAATATTAACACGAATTCTTTACAGACGAATGGAAAACCTGGTAGAAGATCAGTTTGGATTCTGTAGAAATGTTGGAAAACGTGAGGCAATACTGACCCTACGACTTATCTTAGAAGATATATTAAGGAAAGAACCTACGTTTCTAGCTTTTGTAGACTTAGAGAAAGCTTTTGATAATGCTGACTGGAATAATCTTTCAAATTCTGAAGGTGGCAGGGGTAAAACACAGGGAGCGAAAGGCTATTTACAATTTGTACGGAAACCAGACGGCAGTTACAAGGGTCGGGGGGCGTGAAAGGGAACCAGTGGTTGGGAAGGGAGTGAGACAGCGTTGCAGCCTATACGCGATGTTGTTCAATCTGTATATTGAACAAGCAGTGAAGTAAACAAAAGGAAAATTCGGAGAAGGAATTAAAATCCATGGAGAAGAAATAAAAACTTTGAGGTTCGCCGATGACATTGTAATTCTGTCAGGACCGTAAAGGACCTGGAAGAGCAGCTGAACGGCATGGACAATGTCTTGAAAGGAGGATATAAGATGGACATCAACAAAAGCAAAACGAGGATAATGGAATGTAGTCGAATTAAAGTGGGTGATGCTGAGGGGATTAGTTTAGGAATTGAGACACTTAAAGTAGTAAAGGAGTTTTGCTATTTGGGGAGCAAAATAATGGTCGAAGTAGAGAGGATATAAAATGTAGACTGGGAATGGGAAGGAAAGCGTTCCTGAAGAAGAGAAATTTGTTAACATCGAGTATAGATTTAAGTGTCAGGAAGTCGTTTCTAAAAGTATTTGTATGGAGTGTAGCCTTGTATGAAAGTGAAACATGGACGATAAATAGTTTGGACAAGAAGAGAAGCTTTCAAAACGTGATGCTAGAGAAGAATGCTGAAGATTAGATGGGCAGATCACGTAACTAACGAGGAGGTACTGAATAGAATTGGGGAAAAGAGGAATTTGTGGAACAACTTGATTAAAAGAAGGGATCGTTTGGTAGGACATGTTCTGAGGTATCAAGGGATCACAAATTTAGCATTGGAGGGCAGCGTGGAGGGTAAAAATCGTAGAGGGAGACCAAGAGATGAATACACTAAGCAGATTCAGAAGGATGTAGGTTGCAGTAGGTACTGGGAGATAAGAAGGTTGCACAGGATAGAGTAGCATGGAGGGCTTCATCAAACCAATCTCTGGACTGAATACCACAACATCAACAATTTTAGTTACTTCCAACACGGCAAATAACAGAAGCGTCTTTTTTTAACTGTACGTAGAGCATAGCTGATGAGGCCTACACGTGTACATTATCAGATTCAGCTTATCCACACTGTCCTACGTCGCCCATAGCGCTCTTGAATTGCGGCACTGTCAGTTTTGGTTATATCCTTGCCGAGTACAATGCAGCTGCGGGGGCCAGGTCACCGAGAACGAAACTGACGACTGCTTTACGAGTGGATAGCTGGGCGGCCTTTGTTCCAGCCCAGTGTTCCGAAACAGGGCCCTCCTCGGACTGCCGCGAGGGCGGGCGGCCCTCGACTGTGACACAACTTCCGGCTCAGCGGCGGTAATAAGCCGGCGCCCCCGGCTGTGTTAGAGCCATTAGAATTGCACATGAGACTGCCCGAGAACGCGCCGAGCGGCCGTTTTCACGGGGGAGCCCGCCTGCTCGACAGCACCTTTGGGTTTATATGCGCAGAGTGCTCCAGTTCCGTCCGGACGAACAGAGAGCAGCGGAAACAGCTGCGTCGAATGCAGTGCACAACAAACGCGCAAGGCCACCTCGCCCCATCGGCGACAGCTTACACCGGCAATCGGCCCTGAAAAGGCAGCCCGTTACAGGCGATATAGTGACACCACAAAAAACTGTCTCAAAGCTTCTACTCGGAAGTAGTGTGCTCCAAGTTACCGACAAATTAGCCGGTTAGCATACTGCAGAAGTAGCGCAGCCCTAACGCAGTGTGTACTACTATTGTCAGAAATACGAGGGTTGGAACTTTAATAGTGGCAACTATTTATTTACAGCTCGTACAAAATAGAGACGTCTTTCAAAGTTGTACTGACCTTCAAAGTAGTCACCAGCGATGTGGAAGTCGTAGGATACTCTTAAGCCGTCGGCACACGGACCGTGCATCCGAACGTTGAGCGTTGAGCGTGCCGAGTTTCTGACGTCATAGCGTGGAACAGCACGTTCGGGAGTCTTCCCGAACGTGAAGAGCAATATCTGGCATGTCAGTTATTCTGAGCGTTGACCAATGAGACGGCACAACGCCACCTACGTCACACGCACGCCGTCTCCCTTTAGTACAGAGTTGTGAGGCGCCATATTGGCATTCATTTCAAGCCTACATGTATATATGTCGTTCCGAGCACCAGCAAGTTGAGAATCACTGGAAAACCCGTTGTTAACTGTGTGATTCGTTCCAACAAAATAATAAAAAACATCATATTCGTGGCAAAAGAATTATTGTAACTTGCATATTATGAGAGTAGAGTATTTGAAGGCAGCGACACACTGAAGATCCACCCAAAACCCATTGTTCTTGGTGCAATTTTTTATAATTATATTGCAATTAGTAACGTATCTACGACTAAGGTTTTCAGCTAGGGCTAGGACACTATGATTAGATAACAGACATGCGTTGTTAGTTCAGCGTAACGCGTAGCGTCTCTGGCCTACAGTGACTTGTTTGTTGGGGCGGTGGTTCGCGTTTTCACACATCCAAATTTTTTTTGTCTTAACATTCGCGTTTTATTAGGTTCTGATACTTGGTTATTAGTTTAATATAAGTACATACCATAATATTTGATGTTATGTAAATATAAGTTCACCTTTTTTTTTTTTTTTTTTGAGGGGTGACTATGTTCGATTGACTTTATCTACTGGACAGCTTGCGCTACTTGTATAAAGATATTTTGCTACTTTTTCTTTTACACTTCGTAATTCACATGTTGCAAAGATTCTGCTGCTGGGCAGGAGCAGTAATCAAGTAAGACTGACCTTGGGGTTTTACTAAAATGTAGGAATGACGAAATAGTGTTTATCTTATGCGGAGAAGTATTCCAAATTTGTAACGCACTATTTGTAATGGCACTTTTATAAGCCTGTGTCTTTATTGATTGGACATGGTATTTTCCTTTTCGTGGACGATGGAGGAAATGTGCGTTTTAATGGAGCTAACGTGGGAATTTTACGCGCGCCCGTTGAGGAAACAGTGTGACTTACGAACTAGAAACATTCCTCAACTGCCGCTGGAGTGCGTTGCGATCGCGTATATCACGTTGGGGCCCACGTACCGTATGCACAAGTCGCATCGCTCCTGAGCGTTCAGCAGCACGTTGAACTTGGCTCGCTCAACGTTAACGTTGGACAGCACGGTCCGTGTGCCGACGGCTTAAGCAGTGCCAGTTGTGTTGACAGTTCGAGCGCCGCGGTCTAATGTCCGACGAATTTGCAGCGGTTCAGGAGGGCTTAAATCAGGGGAGTGCAGTAGGTGGTGTAGCACTTAGCAGGCCCATCAGTCAAACAAATCAGTAACAGCTTGCACTGTACATGCTTGAGCATTATCCTGCAAAATGATGGTGAGGTCCTGCAGAAAGTGTCATCACTTCTGTCTCTAAGCTGGCCGTAGGCTGTGTTCCAAAAATGAACAGCTTAGAGACAGAAGTGATGATACTTTCTGCAAGACCTGACCATCATTTTGCAGGACAATGCTCAAGCACGTTATTAATATGTTTGACTCATGGGGCTGCTAAGTGCTATACCACCTACTGCACTCCCCTGATTTAAGCCCTCGTGAGTTCAACTCGATTTCTAAACTGAAGAGAACACTTCGCGGCATTCGCTTCAGAACTGCTACAAATTCGTCGGGAAATAGACCGCGCCGCTCGAACTGTCAGTACAACTGCACTGCTACGACTTCCACATAGCTGGCAACGGCTTATACACAATGCTGGTGTCTACTTTGAACGCCAGTAAAACTTTGAAACACGTGTCTATTTTGCACGAGCTGTAAATAAAGAGTTGTCACTATTAAACTTCCAACCCTCGTATTACGTTACTCTACACCGTAGCGTGCTCATCCACAACGAAGGAAAAAATGCGGTACAGCAGAACGTTCTGAAAAGTTTCCCTTATGAATAATACATTTATACAAACTTATTGCGAATCTTCAATAATTTACGATTTGACATCTTTTTCGTGGAACGCAAAATTTCCGCGATATAAACCTGATTAGAACTCTAACTTGCTCTGAATTAAGTACTGTCTGATAAAGGTTCAAATCGTAGAGTTTGCTTGCCCCCACACACTATCAACTCCATAATGCCGACTCTATACGTGAAAGTGGGTGTGGTTCAACATGAAGAGTAAAAACATGAAAAAGGGAGTAAATGCTTTGTTAAAGTTCAGTGCGAAGGGTGGCATATATGAAGGTAATGCTGAGAATATTGTAGCTCATATCTGTTTCTTGTCACTAATGCCAGTTACACAGCATAAAATAATTCTCAGAACATCTACAAATACACCACCGAGTGTGCATTCATCGTCACCTACGGCTGTTACCAACCGACAAATCAGGAACTGGAAAATAGCATCAAGTGAGAATCAGATCAGTATGACTAAATATGACCATTGAAGAACGAATTGAATTGAAACAAATGATAGTCGGAAATGAACCGTAAAGGAAAAATTGATTACGTGTAATTAAAGGAACCTTTGGTAAATGCACGAAACGTTTAATGCTTCTGTAGCTTTAACATCACAAAGCCTAAAGCTAATGCAAAGTTTTTTCTTTAAATAACTTTTCTCACCAACATACGTTTCAAACACAATCATGAACTCTGATCACCCTCAAAAGAAATCTGTTGGTCCTAATCGGCAGGCGACAGACACTATATGCCACTACAGTTTCCCTCACAATACAACATAAACTAATATATGCGTACTTAAAAACCTTCGATGTTGAATCCATCCCGCAAAAAAAGTCACACACACACACACACACACACACACACACACACACAGACCGAGAGAGAGAGAGAGAGAGGGAGGGGGGGGGAGTCTGTCCGAGTATTTCATTTCCATTTTATATGATACTTGACACTTAAGAAACAACGTATTTCATGTAAACTAAAGAAATACTAGTACGACTGTTACGACTAATTTTATAGTGAACCATTATATAACAGTAGAAGCACAAAACCATCCAAGTTACTTAAGCAAAATTTGAAGATATTGTGCGAAAACTCAAGAGCTACGAAGAAATTACCAGATACATAATCAGTACTAATATACCAGTTTCAGAAAATAAAAAATAGAGAGTTGAAAATTATTTCTTGACGAAATAATATACTGGTAATTCTGTATTCAGTGTGGTGCTGAAAAAATATTAATCGGAGTATATGCAATGGCAAAAATACGTCTCCAACCAGGGTGCAATGAACTTCTGTACTCTAGAAGGAAGGTATGGAAATATATGAACAGTTGACTACCAAAACCAAAGGATCGCTCCCTGCAAAACGCCACTGAGAATTCGCAAGAATTTTTTTATGCGTTAAGTCTAAACATAGAAACCATATGACATAAATGCCAAATTATTTTACATCGCAAACGCTGATACGAATACGATCATATTGCGTAAAATGCGGTGAAAGTCAAACACACCGCAATGTAACGAACCTCTGTGGCAAAATGCTGAGGACAACGATAGCTAATGTAAAAAAACCAATATGTTGACATTACTGAATCTTGTGCACACTATCTGCATTAATCTTGTATTTTCTGTTAATGTCCAAACAACAGCAAAATATAAGAAATAAAAGGACTGTGGGCGTCTTTGTGAATCCATCTACTCTTATAACGGTAAAAAACGAGTTAGAAAAAAAAAACATTAGCCTTCTTTGGCAAAGTAAAAGCGCTTTATCACTGACAAGAGAAAAATAAATTACGGGATTAGATGGTATAAATTTTGGTTTAAGAGGGAGTTTTCTTCTGTTTACAAAAACTGCAGTTGATACAGCAACAAAAAAGATCACTTACGGAAGTTCTTCATAGGAATTTTAACCCCGAGCATAGTTTGTTTGACACCCACAATCAGAACATGATTTACTTTTAAGAGATAAAGAAACCAAGTTGAAAAAAAAAAAAACAATTAACTGGATGAGTGAACATAAATTATTCCCCTACCTAAATAAATAGGACTTTCAGCAGCAAGGATTGAGAAATATCACAGTAAAATTTTTGTATCTAGTCCATCCAATGACGTTAAAAATGGGAATACATCATGAACTGCAAAAGAGAATTGAATACATCGAAACAGTCAAGCAATGTTTGCATTGTACATCAGTGTAAGAATATTATTTTTAGTGAAGGTGAAAGTCAAACCTAGTTTTCAGAACCCGACCTCACATCCCTAGGGAATCCTTACCATGAAAGTTGTATTTGTGTTTTTATTAATACTTACACTGTCTTCATTTCTTGTAACTAGAAGAAACATTTCCCTCATGAGCTGAAACTATGACACATATTTTCAGTTACTTAGCCCCGAAGACGAGGAACCTCACACACCAAAATCCAGAAAAACTTTATTATCGTTTTGTTTATATATACCATATAAATTAGCTAATCAGTTGTCAGAGTCGCAGCTGCACTTCACGATAGGCTCATCGAGGGAAATACGATTTGTATTTTCATTTGTGAAATACTCTGGAATATTTTAAATGTAATTGGCATGGTTTACCAATATAAAGAATAAGAGCAGCAACTTAGATGACCGGGGGAAAACAGATCGTCGTTATATTGTAAAAAATATATATATATATAATGGATTCTGTTTCTGTCACAAAACTCTTGAAAATGCGTCATTTCATAATTACAAGATGGTAAAATATCGAGTTAAGTGGAGCATTTTAAATTGTTGTGGGTTCACATTGAAAAGAAACGTTCTTCATAGCATCCTATGCTTTACTGTTGCGGGAGTTCACAGGTCGTATAAAAAAACGAACTGTAGCACTGTTATCAACGTTTGCATTACTTCATCATGGGATATGCAGTAAACAACATGATCTCTTTCAAAGAAACTCATTCAAAACCAGACACAAAAACTGCCTTCATCAGTATGCCGGAAGGTATACACCGTTCTTCAGTTGCATTTTCAATTAGAATTTAATAAAATAAGACTAGTATACTTTTATTGAAATATAACTTTAAGGGTTGTCCCGCGAAACAGTCCTGTTATTCTTTATTGCAGGTCACAATTATCTCAATAACACAGCACTCGTTGCTACATGCTACAGCATATTTACAGTCTTTATTGTTTCTTTTATTGATCCAGGATTCCGCAAACTAGATATTCAGTAGTTTCTTCTGTGGAAAATAGCTTTTGGTTATACTGTCCCGTAAGACCAGAGAAAATAACAAAACGCTGGTATTCGAAGAACAACTTATTGATCTTTCTACGTGTTTTTTTTTTTATTATTATTCCTGACAGACACGGAGACTGTTGGTGCCACAATGACATGTAATACGCAAGCTCCTGGTAATAAGTGTGTATTAGTCGATGTTGCACCTATTAATGATTTGCTGCTAGAGAAGAATACTAACCACATTGTAATTTGCTCCTAAACAAGTGGATGCCAGAATGAAAAGAAAAGACACAGGAATAATGCATATTCTACGGCTAAGTAGACAGTTCTTAGGTAGTATGGTGGGTGCTCATAACAGAGGAACAATAAATGAGCAGTTTCTAACTGGCAATAATACCCCAGGTTATGGAGTGTTTCAAGAATCCTCCCAACATAAGGTTTGTCGTGGAGCTGTAGACCAAATGGCTAAAATAACAAGTCATACGATATCGGCGTGTACAACTGATGTTCATTACTGCCTCTTGGACAACTCTGCTTCTGAGAAGAGAGTGCGATAGAGAAATATGAGAGAGTTATGCCGAATGCTCCTTTATGACAACCGTTTGCAAAGAACGTTCTACGACCGGAGTACAGCATATTCTGACCGAAGTTAAATAAGCGTTCGATAACAAAAACGTGAAAGTTTTATTGTTAGTTCCTTATGTTGTTCAATAAACAGAGAAAAATGGCAGCGAGACGGTTGTTCTACAAAAGAGGCGACATTGCTGATTGCACGGCGAGAATCAACTGTTTTTAATCAACAAGAGAATCATGTCTTCCGACCGTTAACTCGATCGCAACTTGGAAGGCGCCTTCAGATTCGCCTGACATGCGCCGAAAATGAGATGGATCTGATTTTTCAGGTGCTTCCCAATAGGCACACGCAAGCGCACAAAGTGCATGATCGTTTCTTCCAGCAACACACGAAAATGTTACAGGTCGAACCAAAGCATTTGTTTAGTTCTTCGATACGCTCAAATCAAAACAGAAAAGCGATCTATACAGTTCACACATATGGTACTTACAACACAGCGTAGAGCGGTTTTCGCTCTGCTTTTAACGATCTCTCCGATTTCTCCAGCAAGAAAGAGGAGATGTAACATCTTGGAGACTGCTGTTATCGTTGGAAACGTTGCAGAACTGTTTTTGTATTCTGGCCCCATTTCATACACTACGTCCATTTTGAAACAATGTCATCAAGTCAGTCAATGCCTAAGCTACGAATCTATCTTGATAATAGAACCAAACTGGTTAACTTGCGTTAGCTTCTCCTTTCTACGCAACGTTTCTCTTTTCGCTAAGGAGAGTGCATTCAAAACGCAATCTTCAAAAAGTAAAATTTATTTAACTCACTAGAGTGCGAAACGCACTGCGTTACATTACATCTATCCACGGTCAGTGAAAACTGTGACACCTGTAAGTGTGAGAAGGAAAATGCAATATTTGGTTTTTCTCTTATCACTACGTACCTGCGTACAACTTTTTACTGGCATAGAAGTACATCATTATCTGAGTATAAATTAGTATACTCAGATAGTGTTCTGATAATGCCACTGTAACAGTTTCCAAAATCAATGTAACTATCAAACTATCATTCCTACCTCAACAAGGAAAGTTCGTAGGCGTAACGTCAATAAGAATACAATTTTTTGCGAGTTTATGAGCGAACTGTTTCAAGGTAGCCACGCTGGAGCACCAGCATCACAATGGCGATCCGGCCTGTCGTCAGGTTTGCCCCCCACTAGTTTAGCCGCGTTCTGGAGACGTCACAGGAAAGCAACAACGTTAGACACAATCAATAAGCGCACCGAGCGCCCGGCGCCAGTCAGCTGTTCTCGAGGGGCGCGGCGCCGGCCGCCATTCCGGCGATGCGCAGCTTATGACGCACGGCTGCCAACATAATGCGGCTGCACGCAGCACACGGAACGCACCTTGTTGCAGCGGCGCAGGCCGTCGACGCAGCGCGACATGTCCGGCAGCTGGTCGTGGGCGCGACTGCCGTTGCCCGTGGCCGGGGTCTCCCGCTCTGCAGCGGCGCCGCGCGCAGCCGCCCTCGCTCAGACGTGCCGCTTTAACAGTTTGGCCCGCCGGCGTGCCATCTGATACCGGTGAAACCGAGCTGATTCGGCGGACACAAAAACCTAAGCCGCACGTCCGGCACAGGGCAACCAACAAAACGCGCAACTGTGGCAGTCCCGCACGTCTCGCGGCAACTGTTTAGCTGAACCGCTTGCGATTTCAAACGAAATACAACTGCGAGAAATACGGCATCGTGGGTGCTCTCCGTGCTTTTACGTATGCTGCGAATGTGTATATGCCGTACATGATAAGGATCAATCGCAGATTTGTGTAAAGGTAATCCTTTACAGCAACAGATAATTTCAAAGCAAATTATTCCTACGAATATATGACGTTATACACGTGAATACTGTGCATTATTGGAGTACATTAGCAAGAGCAGATTCTTGCCAGATGACTGATATTGCTGTGTCTGAAGTCATTAAAATAGGCAAAAATAACTTATCCTGCCGTTACAGTTTTTCTTTGGGGAATATGATTCGTGGATCACGAACAACTCAATTAATCTTTATGCTGCACTGCATTATCAAACAAGACAAAATATTGGGTTCCTAATGTTTTTATTTCGCATGTTGGTATTCCTGTTGCTATGGGTTTATTTACTGATTGTCATTTTTCATTTGTAGATCACGGTTCCTTTTTAAGTATACATATTGACATTTTGTCATTTGGACACAGTGATTGGAGCTGTGGGATCTAGAAAATGGATTACCAAGTGGAGGAATCGGAACGTTTCAGACAAATTCTTCTGTCTGAGTTCAATAGACGGGTGGCAGCAACGGGGGTAGCCAGAAATGGGGATGATGCCACTGGACAGAGCAAGAAAATGGTTTTCTTGTTTTAAGCAGGATCGTTTCGGCGTTAGTGACTCTTCATGTTCAGGAAAACTTTGGCGGTTTGATGATGATCGTTTAAACGCATTAATCTACAATGATCCACGTCATTGTACTCGAGAACTGGCAAATGTGATGAACTGTGATCATTCCACTATCGTGCGACATTTGAATACAATGGTGTATGGCTATCGCATACTCTACGCCAAAATCACAAAAATCTACGGGTGGCCGTATGTGCATGTCTGCTTGGTCGTCATGAGTTGGCAAGTGCACATGCCGACCATTCCTATCCTGTATCGTTACTGGTGACGCGAAGTGGTGTCTTTATGCTAACCTAAGGAAAAGAGCCCAAACAAAGCAGCAATTCCTCGTACAAAGATCTGCGCGCATCCACAAAAGATAATGTTATGCATCTGGTGGAACAGCGGCGGTGCGGTGTACTACGAACTGCTTCCCCGTGGTGCAATCACCACTGCTGACATTTACTGTCAACGGCTGAGACTCCTTGCAGACGCAGCCCAAGAACAACGACCAAGAAGACTGCGTGAAGTAATGTTACTCCAAGGTAACGCCCGCCTGCAGTCTGCCAGACTGACAAAAAGCTCCATACAGAAATTGGGTTGATCATGCGTTCTCATACTTCCCCCTTTTCCGCTCGCTATCGAACAACCTTCAAGGAGCTTCTTTTCCGGATGAAAACACACTCCGAACAAGACTCGACGAGTTCTTTGCCTCAAAAATCACATAATTTCTGCAGTCATCGAATCGAAAAGTTATCCCAGCGTTGGCGGAGTATTGTAAATAGTGAAGGAAAATATGTTATTGGTGAGTAAAGTCTCAGTTCTGTTTATCTATTCTGATTATTAAACTTACGGAAAAACGCTACGAACTTATGCAACCAAGCCAGTATATAATGTAATGAATCGATATTTGATTCCCTCGGCGTAGAAAGGTAGTTCAGGATATGCAGTGTGTATAACAATTGGAAATTTGTGGTAAGGTCTTATGGAAACAAACTGCTGAGGTCATCGGTCCCTAAGCTTAAGCATTACTTAATCTAATTTAAATTAACTTACATTAACGTCAACACACACACACACCCATGCCCGAGGGAGGGCAACAGATGTAGAAACGTTCCAATAAACAGGGGTCCAAAAATCAGTCGTTTGCGAGATAACTGCGAATGTGTGGTTACGAGGGAACAATGACTTCAGTATGCAATACCCTCCTAGTATGCACAATTAACGTATCTGAAAACGAAACTTCTCGATTGTGTCCCCATTAGTAGTTACACGGTACAATGTACTGTACACTCACACCTGTTTAAAGAGTGTTCCACAGTTAGTCATGATTGTAATGCTGCACTCGTCTCTGCAAAGAGATATAATTTTTTTTCAAATATTCCCAATCTTGACTCTAATCCAGCGCTTCAACAGTATCAGCGAGAATACAGCACAGTCCACGTTTGAGGTGACCCCAGACAAGAAAAACCAGAGGACTGAGGGCTGCTGCCCGTCGTTGACAAAATCGACGCATCAGATGTCTTCTTACCACAGCAGCAAATCACAGCCGCGGCCCATCACGCACCTACCACATTCCCTAACCATGCGCCATGGATGAAAATTGAGCCATATTAGATGAGGACTTAATAGAGAAGTTAACATTTCAAATGCGTATGAAGTAAGTAGGACAATATTTCATATTAAAGTCAGTGGGGCCTCTTAATCAGACAGTCACAATTATCTCTCAAACGGCAAATTTGCATATTCATATGTAATGGAAAGTTTGTGCTTCAATTATCATACAATTTCACCCTTTTCAGTTTTCGGTTTTAATTGCAATACTCACTGTATGTGTTTTTAATAGTGGATGTCCGACAACCGTCTGCATTTCGGTTGTATTTCAGAGTGTGCTCTGAAGATGGAACTTTCGCTCTGAAGTACGTACAAACTCAATACAAACAAAAATACACAATGTTGATGGACACTACTGTACAGAATACAAAAACAGCATCAGCTTTAAAAAAAGAGATTGCACGTAAAATAAGAAATAAAAAGAACTTTGATGATGGCAAATCTACTGAAATACGTTTGGGTAAAGTTAGATAACAGTCTGTATCATTCCGAAACTTGACGTCTCACATTTCATGTAGACAAGAACGATCAATACAACGACTAAGGGCGTACAACAGTTACGACAAATAATCTCGTTCTCGGTATTATTTACCGCAGGAGGGATGATGCAACATCGGGAGGTAATGCCCTATTGACGACGAGGCCATTACAGATGAGGCGCAAGATCCAACTGGGGAAGAGTGGGGAAGGAAAAGGTCCCTGCCCTTTTCAAAGGTACCATTCTCGTATTTGCTTAAAGGCGTTTAGGGTAACCACGGGAAACCAAAATCAGGGTGGTCGGCGGCGCCTTAGGGCAGCAGCGTTCCCGATGGGAGTTGTGGTTTAACCACTGCACCACCTCGTTCACCAATTATTTTCGCACATCAGGATCGTGACTGTTTATGACTATTCTTATATATTCTTTACCAACATCGATCGTTGTCTGTCTGTATAAATCTATGAACCATGTGTTCAAGCGTGGCTGTATCATGCAGATAAATATCGTGTGCTACTCTAATTGTATTGACATGTAACGATGGGCACGTAAATGTTAAGTAGCGGGTTGATCTAGTAGTAGCAACCAGAACGTGATCCTGGAACAAGAATCTTCGAACATTGCAACTAAGGTTGGGTGTATGACGCAGAAGAACAGAGGGACTGTTTGTGTCCAGGAGCTACACAAAGCACCTGTCAAACAGGCTGAGGAATCCTTTCAGACTGTTAACTTTCTGACGTCAGCTTACTATTGGCACACAAAGAAAGTCAACGTGCGGGAAAGACGTTAGTGTACACAAGAAACGGAACTATGATGTCCACAACATTATGCTAAACTACTGAATAACAAATATTCCAATCGGAGGACTCTACATACTGCCCAAAAACGACAGGCAGGAGAGCTCAGTCTATTGTGCACATTTTTACCACCAAACGGGAAACAACGAAAATTACTGCGAGGCTGTAGACGAGTCTCTCCGCAGCTGCACAGCACACCGTCATCTCAAGTTTCGCGGGACAATTCGCAGGACAGGAATGAATAGTGAGGTTTAAAACACTGTCTACTACTACATCACTCAGAGATCGGACTCGAAGGTTAGAGGGAAGGGAAAAGACTGGAGACTTTTCAGAGGAATGGTCCAGATATTCTGCTAAAGTAATTTAAGCAAACCACCGAAAACGTGACTCTGCATGGTTGGACAGAGATTTAATCGCCTTCCTTCCCAAACAGGCTTTCCCTGAAGGTCCGGCGTTGTCACTCACTTTGTGATAGCGTCACACAAATCTTGTGAGTAATTTTAGGAGTGATGAACATCAGGGAAGAACAGGGCGAAAGTTTTCAGTTACTCTTCCGTGTACCAGCTCAATGTGAACTTAATGTACAATACAAACAAGTAAACAACCGCTAGTACTCGCTACGCTAGTTATGAGAGACAGTTCCTAGGCACAGCTATAAACGTATAAGAGTAACAGATACGTACGTAACTGCCGCCCGTAGCAGCAACACTGAATGTCAGCAGTATTTCATTTTGTGTTACATCAGTACTCAAACCTGCTGGTGCTGACATTTATTGGTTCAAATGGCTCTGAGCACTATGGGACTTAACTACTGTGGTCATCAGTCCCCTAGAACTTAGAACTACTTAAACCTAACTAACCTAAGGACATCACACACATCCATGCCCGAGGCAGGATTCGAACCTGCGACCGTAGCAGTCGCGCGGTTCCGGACTGAGCGCCTTAACAGCGAGACCACTGCGGCCGGCTGACATTTATTATCCAATAGATGACGCAGTGAATAAACATTCAACGAAAAAAGAGTTTGCATTTCCACTAAGACGAATAGAGGGTGGGACAGCTAAGCCACCCAAAAAATATACCGAACAAAAAACTTATATCGAGCTGCAGTGGTTTGTTTTCGCTGTCTCATCCTGTAGAATTCACAAGACGTAACGCACTAAAAGACTAGTCCGCTAAATAAATGTGAAACGGAATAAATACACTTACAGCATGTAAATCACATCTTTCCGCAGATAATTCATACATATTGCAAATGAAGGTAATGGTTCTGGAAGTACGGCTGCATATCTGTTGTCCATTACTAAACTGGTGGGTGATTTTCTTCCATGCAGCCCTATAAATCATTACATTAAACACGACAGTCTCCTGCCATCAACATGTTGCTCACAGGAACTGACTCTGACTGCGGTGGCTCTACTCGAAACGTGTCACTCACTGTACATTCTCACATGGTGCAATGTCAAAACTCGCCGCCTAGTTAAGGGTGTGATCCTTTGATTTGTCTCAGGGGCACATAACACCTGCTGCGCGTCTTCAGTGGGCCGAACGGAAATAAGAGAGGAGCGTACTGGAGGCGAGTAGTGTGGTCCGATATTGTCCCTTTCCAGATGACGCAAGGTGTGCGTGCGATGTCCTGTCAACAAGGTGTTCAATTCGCACTGGGTGGAGGGTGTAATTCGGGCCACAAGGTGTTCTGTGTTTCTTTTGGGGGGGAGGGGGGAGGGGGTAAGAGAGGCGACAGTTGGGATTGGGTGGGGGTTTGTACCATGACTTCGGCCCACTTTTTCAGGTTACAGTGGACAAGAACGAGGACGTTTATTTCAATAACCTCAGTGACCATTGTTGCACTTTCGTCTACACAGCGTGTCTCAGGAGAAATGGTCAATATTCAGGGATACCACAGGAACGACCGCTCGAAGCAAAAATGTCTAATAAACCTGGGCTCTAAAATTCATGCGTTAAAAGCTATGAGCACTCCATCATCGATACTGTGGAAGAAATGTCTTCCACTGCAATCTCTTTGGTTTCCATATTTTGAGAGGAGGTAGTATGGACCGAAACAAGATAAATTTTTCTAGTAAACATGAGCTACGAGCATTCGCTCAGATGAAGAGGTGTGTTCCACAGCAGCGAAGATGGACAAGTGGTAATAGCTCTTGAGGTATGTACTTTTGAGCCCATATTTACCAGACTCATTTGTTTCGAACGGTCGTTTCTGTCATATCCCTGACTACTGACCATTTCTCTTTGGAATACCCTTTATCTTCACGATGAGTATGCTGTGGTGACCTTTGTCTTTAGGTTAGAAACACTCTTGTTCACAGGACTGCACGCGTACATTCTTGTTTGATGAACACACAGGCATTCTTTTACAGTTCGACTGACAAGCTAATTCACTCGATATCAGTCCCATAGGAAATACCTGGGACCACTTGGAACAACGGGTGACACGTAGGAACGTAATACCAGTAATTTTGTCGCTCCGCGCGATCTACATCTACATCTACATACACTCTCCGCAATCCACTAGACGGTGCGTAGCGGAGGGTACCTCGTACCACAACTAGCATCATCTCTCCCTGTTCCACTCCAAAACAGAACGAGGGAAAAATGACTGCCTATATGCCTCTGTACGATCCCTAATCCCTCTTATCTTATCTTTGTGGTCTTTCTGCGAAATGTAAGTTGGCGGCAGTAAAATTGTACTGGAGTCAGCCTCAAATGCTGGTTCTCTAAATTTCCTCGCAACTCACGAAAAGAACGCCTCCTTTCCTCTAGAGACTCCCACCCGAGTTCCTGAAACATTTCCGTAACACTCGCGTGATGATCAAACCTACCAGTAACAAATCTAGCAGCCCGCCTCTGAATTGCTTCTATGTCCTCCCTCAATCCGACCTGATAGGGATCCCAAACGCTCGAGCAGTACTCAAGAATAGGTCGTATTAGTGTTTTATAAGCGGTCTCCTTTACAGATGAACCACATCTTGCCAAAATTCTACCAATGAACCGAAGACGACTATCTGCCTTCCCCACAACTGTCATTACATGCTTGTCCCACTTCATATCGCTCTGCAATGTTACGCCCAAATATTTAATCGACGTGACTGTGTCAAGCGCTACACTACTAATGGAGTATTGAAACATTACAGGATTCTTTTTCCTATTCATCTGCATTAATTTACATGTATCCATACTTAGAGTTAGCTGCCATTCTTTACACCAATCACAAATCCTGTCCAAGTCATCTTGTATCCTCCTACAGTCACTCAACGACGACACTTTCCCGTACACCACAGCATCATCAGCAAACAGCCGCACATTGCTATCCACCCTATCCAAAAGGTCATTTATGTAGATAGAAAACAACAGCGGACCTACCACACTTCCCTGGGGCACTCCAGATGATACCCTCACCTCCGATGAACACTCACCATCGAGGACAACGTACTGGGTTCTATTACTTAAGAAGTCTTCGAGCCACTCACATACTTGGGAACCAATCCCATATGCTCGTAACTTAGTTGGGAGTCTGCAGTGGGGCACTGAGTCAAACGCTTTCCGGAAGACAAGGAATATGGCATCCACCTGATACCCTTCATCCATTGTTGGCAAGATATCATGTGAAAAAAGGGCGAGTTGCGTTTCACAGGAGTGATGCTTTCTAAAGCTGTGCTGATGCATGGACAGCAACTTCTCTGTCTCAAGGAAATTCATTATATTCGAACTGAGAATATGTTCGAGAATCCTGCAACAAACCGATGTTAAGGATATTGGTCTGTAATTTTGAGGATCCGCCCTTCAACCCTTCTTATATACAGGCGTCACCTTGTAGGGAAGCAGCCTACTCACGCCGTATAAAATTCACATCAGCCTTTCCATTGTGTGCCACCCAGTCCACTGTAACTAGCTCTGACGTCATAAATGTTGCGCAATACTTTAAAAATCAAGTAAATAACCTGAAACGTTTCTCGCATGTCAGGAGTAATACTAAATCAATATGTGTTGAATATCAGTTCAATAACTTTAACCATTTTCGAAATTTGGATGTTTTTCTGTAAAAATCATTGGCGCAACAGAAAAGAGATACAGACTTAAAAATTTATATTTAGATTCCTTTTGCGTAATAATTTAGTAGAAACAGTATTCTGGATCTCACAAATTAAAATTTTAGTTGACATTCATGATTTTCTGGTTTTTGTCTTAAAAATTAAGGAAGCAAGATAGATTAAGTAGGTGAATAAATAAGGCTAGGATGTTTAAATTTAAGTAGAAGGGAGATCCGCTATAATCATAAAGATGTGAGAAGTTTCAACTGAATAACTATAAAACTATAGCGATAGCGTATCTCCAAAGAGCAAGTTCAGAGCTCGTCTACTGCGTGTAGTGTAATTAAATTAATTCTCTCGCCCAAAATATTTGACTTAGCCACGTCAGACTTTTATTATGATTACTTACCTGTGTGCTGATTGCACATTTAAATTGAGAGCTTCATCGGCCATCAGCAAAGGAAGCAATGATTTATTCAATAACTTGATGTGGTGCATTACTAGCCCAGTGGCTAGTCGGGAGAGCGGATTTGATCAGGTGTTCCCTTAGCCGTCCGCACTGCGGCTTTATATATAAGAACGCTGCGCGAGAGAAAAAGGCCCCAGTTCTCTCCAGACGCTGATTAGCGCACCACCTGTGCCGGGAGTCGCGTCGCGTCGGTATCATTGTTATAAACAGCCTCGGATGCCGTATTAAGTTACTCGGGATACGCGTAGCCATGAAATCGTTTTCGAGTGAAGTGTTAATTCTGGGATGACTTTAATGATCTATCTTCAGTTTGCGTATGTCGTATTTTCATGTGCCGCCACGGGACAGACATTCTACCATTATTTAGCATGGCGTTTGATGAACATTATCATCAAATTATGGCGAGCATTCACTTAAACATTTAATTTGAACAGTTATAGTTGCATCAGCGCATTAGACTCTGAACTGCTCTGGTAGTTGGATTGTGTGGATTCTTTTTGGTCTGTGACTTTCAGAATATAGTGAACATTTTTAGAGAATCGTTTTTGATTATGAATCCCAGACAATCTCCTAATTCCTCAGAGTTATAAGCTGTAGCTATAAGTGTATTTCTCAGATGAAGTGCGCACTAGGAATTCTAATTACAGGATCACGTTTCGCTAATCACTTTCTGGTTGCCAATATTGTAGTTAGAGAGCCAGTGTTGAGAACGGCAAACAACAGCATTAAATAAATAATAGGAACATTTAAATAACAAAATATCCCACCCGCCGCCCCACATATGGTGCATCGGCTGGGAAACATCTTTTCTAGATTACATTCCACATTTAATATAAGAATTAATCCACCCGCCGCCCCACAACCTGCGCTGTTTTCCAGATCTTATCATTAACGAGCGGTTTCATCTGGACATGGCATATCTGAGGAGAGTTGTGAATCCTTTTATCTCGCCAAACTGTGGCCACCATGAAACCTTCAGGCGGTGTAACACGCTATTAACGTGATGTCTCCTTGGAGCAACAATTTTTTTGCCCTGTGTGCTTAGGTTATGGACTGTATACCTGCAGATAAGATCTGTTCTCTTCATTGGGTCATTATTCTATCGTTCGCTGCCCCAGGAGCGCGCGGAAACACTGGGCAGAACAAAGACAGGATCACCTACAGCTACAAGGCGGGAGAGCAAACGAGCGCAGCCGAATTGAGGGTTTTTTTCCCCCCGCAGGCCGCCTGGTCGACGCGGACGGCCCCGGCGTCCCTGTGATGTTGGGCAGAGGCTGGCGCCGTCGCATCCATCACTGACGTCAGCAGGCGCGCCGAGGGGAGCTGCCGCCGGACCAATCGCGCACCGCTCCACGCCCTCCGCGTGCCATAATATTGTCGCCCTGCCTGGTATTTATTTGCTTTCGGCCGTCCCCTTCACCGGCTGAAGGCTCCTCGAGCGGACGGCTTCGGCTGGGAGCGCTTCGTCGCCACAAAGAGGGCGAGCCAGGTCGTCACCCCAGCAGCAAGAGCTGACACTGCTCCTAACCCTACGAACATCGCCAAGTTATAACGAAATTACGAGCTAAGCTCCTAACTTCGAAGATAGTTGCATTGGTGCGCAAATGCTTGTTAATTGGCAAGAAATCGTCAGAATGGTTCTCTTTCTTCTCTTGATATTATGTCAACCTACAGTAAGTATTAAAGTCCATGGAGAAGAAATAAAAACATTGAGGTTCGCCGATGACATTGTAATTCTGTCAGAGACAGCAAAGGACTTGGAAGAGCAGTTGAATGGAATGGACAGTGTCTTGAAAGGAGGATATAAGATGAACATCAACAAAAGCAAAACGAGGATAATAGAATGTAGTCGAATTAAGTCGGGTGATGCTGAGGGAATTAGATTAGGAAATGAGACACTTTAAGTAGTAAAGGAGTTTTGCTTTTTGGGGAGCAAAATAAGTAATGATGGTCGAAGTAGAGAGGATATAAAATGTAGACTGGCAATGGCATTTCTGAAGAAGAAAAATTTGTTAACATCGAGTATAGACTTAAATGTCAGGAAGTCGTTTCTGAAAGTATTTGTATCGAGTGTAGCCATGTATGGAAGTGAAACATGGACGATAAATAGTTTGGACAAGAAGGGAATAGAAGCTTTCGAAATGTGGTGTTAACAGAAGAATGCTGAAGATTAGATGGGTAGATCACATAACTAATGAGGAGGTATTGAATAGAATTGTGGAGAAGAGGAGTTTGTGGCACAACTTGACAAGAAGAAAGGACCGGTTGGTAGGACATGTTCTGAGGCATTAAGGGATCACAAATTTAGCATTTGAGGGCAGCGTGGAGGGTAAAAATCGTAGAGGGAGACCAAGGGATGAATACACTAAGCAGATTCAGAAGGATGTAGGTTGCAGTTAGTACTGGAAGATGAAGAAGCTTGCACAGGATAGAGTAGCATGGAGAGCTGCATCAAACCAGTCTCAGGACTGAAGACGACAACAACAACAACAAGAACAGAGCTGCGTTTTGCTTCTCTTTTGTCAAGTCGTACGTACTTGTTACTCAGTAAGGATATTCCATGACACTCAACGTATGGATTCGGGAGTCCTTAATACAAGGGTCACTCCAAAAGAAATACACACTATTTTTGTAAAAAAGTTTTCATTCTGCATGTGTGAAAGTTTCACAGTGTGTAGATACATCCTTCCTGCTTGTTTTCAAACTTATTTCAACCTGTTCCCATGAGTGGCGCCGTCACAGCATGTCTTCAAGATGGCTGCTACCCTTGACGTTCGTCAGAAGCAACGTGCTGTCATAGTATTCCTGTACTGTGAAAACGAGACAGTGGAAACATCCACAAGAGGTTGAAAAAGGTGTATGGAGATGCTGCTGCCAATCGCAGTACAGTTAGTCGGTGGGCAAGCAGGTTACGTGATGAAAGCGGACACGGCAATACTGAGGATTGTCTTCGCAGCGGCAGGCCTCGTGCTGCACACCCTCCAGACAATGTGCAGAGACTTAACGAATTGGTGACTGCTGACAGACGCACCACAGTGAACGAAGTGTCACGCTACGTTGGGATAGGAGAAGAAAGTGTTTGCAGAATAATGAAAGTGTTGGCGTTAAAAAAGGTTTGTGCCAGGTGGGTTCCCAGGATGTTGACAGTGGCTCACAAAGAAACAAGAAAAACGGTATGCAGCGAACTTTTGGAACAGTACGAGAATGGTGGAGATGAATTTCTTGGAGGAATTGTGACAGGTGATGAAACATGGCTCCATCATTTTTCACCAGAGACGAAGAGGCAATCAATGGAGTGGCATCATGCAAATTCACCCAAGAAAAAAAAAATTCAAATCCACACCTTCTGCTGGAAAAGTTATGGCTATGGTGTTTTTCGATTCCGAAGAACTCTTGTTTGTGGACATCATGCCAAGTGGAACCACCATAAATTCTGATGCATATGTGACGACACTGAAGAAACTTCAAGCTCGACTGAGTCGTGTTCGACCACATCGGCAAAAGCAGGAATGTTTTGCTGTTGCACGACAATGCACGGCCGCATGTCGGTCAAAAAACCATGGAAGCGATTACAAAACTCGGATGGACAACACTGAAATACCCGCCTTACAGTCCTGACCTGGCTCCATGTGACTATCATCTCTTTGGGAAACTGAAAGACTCTCTTCGTGGAACAAGGTATGAAGATGATGACTCCCTTGTGCACGCTGCCAAACAGTGGCTCCAACAGGTTGGTCCAGAATTTTACCGTGCTGGCATACAGGCGCTGGTTCCAAGATGGCGTAAGGCAGTTGGGAGGGATGGAAATTATGTGGAGAAATGAAAATATTGTTCCTAAAGGATGTATCTACACACTGTAAAACTTTCAAACATGTAGAACAAAAGATGGATTTGAAAAAAAGTGTGGATTTCTTTTGGAGTGACCCTCGTATTATGTCCGAAAGAACAGACATCACATATTCATACAATTTGGTAGCCCTAGCTGAGCAATGAATCCACCTCCTTCAGTGCAGATGCACAAACACATCCGACGTCCTGTAGGAATCTCGGAAGAGCGAATATGGAGGAAATGGACAGGGGCTGCGGACAGGTGACGCTCGATGGAAGTGTGGGTAGGCCCTGAGGCGAGCCGGGATAGTCCGTGCAGTTGCGGTAACACTGCGTCCCGGATGGCGCAGTGGTTACTGCACCTGCCCAGTAAGCAGGAGATCACGGGTTCGAATCCCGGTCTGGTACACATTTCCACTCGTCGCCGTCGATTCGGCGTAACGACCCAGTGCAGCTGACAGAAGTGATCCCTCTCCCTTCCTTTCCTTTCTTACCCTCTCCACCTTTAGTTCACATATAATGTACACACATCAAAAAATGTTTTGCATCACCTCTGTTCCGAGAGTTCCGGAACCTGTACAGAAACTTGGAATAGAGATCAACATAAACATAAATTTCGTCCTTTTTATTGCTCATGAAAACCACACATTGCATGTTGTACCGCCATACAGCGAGACCTTCAGAGGTGGTGGTCCAGACTGCTGTACACGCCGGTACCTCTAACACCCAGTAGCACGTCCTTTTGGATTGGTGCATGCCTGTATTCGTCGTGGCATACTATCGACAGGTTCATCAAGACACTGTTGGTCCAGATTGTCCCACTCCTCAATGGCGATTCGGGGCGTAGATCCCTCAGAGTGGTTGGGGGGTCACGTCGTCCGTAAACAACCCTTTTCAATCTATCCCAGCCAGGTTCGATATGGTTCATGCCTGGAGAACATGCTGGCCGCTCTAGTCGAACGATGTCGTTATCCTGGAGGAAGTGATTCACAAGATGTTCACGAAGGGGGTGCGAACTGTCGTCCATGAAGACGAATGCCTCGCCAATATGCTGCCGATATGGTTGCACTATCGGTAGGAGGATGGCATTCACGTATCGTACTGCCGTTACGGCGCCTTCTATGACCACCAGCGGCGTACTTAGGCCCCACATAATGCCACCCCAAAATAGCAGGGAAGCTTGACCGGGTTGCCTCCAAACACGTCTCCGATGATTGTCTGTTTGAAGGCATATGGGACGCTCATCGTTGAAGAGAGCGTGATGCCAATCCTGAACGGCCCATTCGGCATGATGCTGAGCGCATCTGTACCGTGCTGCATGGTGTCGTGGTTGCAAAGATGGACCTCGCCATGGACGACGGGAGTGAAGTTGCGCATCATTCACCCTATTGCGCACAGTTTCAGTCTTAACACGACGTCCTGTGGCTGCACTAAAAGCATTATTCAACATGGTGGCGTTGCTGTCAGGGTTCCTCCGAGCCATAATCCGTAGGTAGCGGTCATCCACTGCAGTAGTAGCCCTTGGGCGGCCTGAACGAGGCATGTTATCGACAGTTCCTGTCTCTCTGTATCTCCCCCGTGTCCGAACAACATAGCTTTGGTTCACTCCGAGACCTTTGGACACTTCCCTTTTGAGAGCCCTTCCTGGCACAGAGTAACACTGTGGACGCGATCGAAACGCGGTATTGACCGACTAGCCATGGTTGAACTTCTGACAGCACGAGCCGTGTACCTCCTTCCTGGTGGAATGACTGGAATTCATCAACTGTCAGACCTCCTCCGACTCATAGGCGCTGTTCATGCATGGTTGTTTACATCTTTGGCTAGGTTTAGTGACATCTCCGAACAGTCAAAGGGACTGTGTCTGTGATACAATATCCACAGTCAACGTCTATCTTCAGGAGTTCGGGGAACCTGGGTGATGCAAAATGTTTTTTGATGTCTGTATAACAGCTGCGGATTATGCGTGGTGTCTATTCTTTCGGACAGACACTAACATTCATATAAGTCCTTAATATGTTTCGCCACATGTTTCTCACGCATTCTCTTTCTCGAATAGAAGTAGTAGCCGACATGGACTGTGTTGATAAGCTTCACATTCGTTACTTTCAGAAACCGTGTGTGTTCTGTAAGTGGTGACCCAGAGTTATAAAAATTTTAAGTGTCATTATCACCAGGATAAGTCGTTTTAGAAGCTCTCGATCACAGAGATCACCAGGGTCATAAAACATCAAGCTAGTATATTTAACATAGTTAACAATATAATATTAGCTGAGCGATGCTCTTAAAAACCCGTTGATAGAAAAACATTAGGCATCATACATTGACTGACAATAAAAGTGAAGCGTCCAGAAGGGGAGGAGCAAACGAAATATAACTTCGCAGACTGAGAGCGTATGTTATGTAATTTCAGTGGTTACAAAATTGAGTCAAATTTGCAAACAACTTGGCAGTATAAGCCTGGTTATCAGTGTGACATTACATCCGCTCTGGCCTGGATGGTTGAACTGATTCGCTTGGGAAGGGTCACATAAATCCATTGTATCCTCTCCCGAGGCAACTGGCCCACAACTGTTGTAACTGGTCCTTGATATCCTCAATACTGACAGTGGGATGGAGGTTCGAGATGGTCCCACGCCTGTCCTGTCAGGGACAGATCCGGGTATCTTGCTGGTCATGGGGCTCAACACGAGGGGGGGGGGGAGACATGTGTCATGTATGGACGAGCATTGTTCTGCTGGAAAACGGCACCACGGCACTGTCTCGTGAGAGCTAACGCATGAAGGCCCAGGATGTCCGTGATGTACCGTTGTACCGTCAGAGTTCTCTCAACCACGAACAGATGGCTCTCCACACCATGGTTCTAGGAGTAACACCGTAGCGCCTCCCGAAAACACAGGAAGAATATGACCTCTCCCAGGTCGATGCCGTAGCCATCCGGGACAGTACAGAACCGCGATTCACCGTCGCACGCAATGCGACGCCATTTATCAGCACTGTATGTTTCCCGGTCAAAGCTCCACTCCAACGCAGCGGTTTATGTTGTGGTGTTAATGGCAGCCTATTCATGGGGAGGTACTGCTGGTTTTCGAAAAATGGTGCGGGCTGATACAGAATGTTGCAGGGAATCTATGATTTGTTCTCGGATGGGAGGCACATATGTGCTTAGGCCGGCCGAAGTGGCTGTGCGGTTAAAGGCGCTGCAGTCTGGAACCGCAAGACCGCTACGGTCGCAGGTTCGAATCCTGCCTCGGGCATGGATGTTTGTGATGTCCTTAGGTTAGTTAGGTTTAACTTGTTCTAAGTTCTAGGGGACTAATGACCTCAGCAGTTGAGTCCCATAGTGCTCAGAGCCATTTTGAGCCACATATGTGCTTAGTGCACAATACAGCGATTCCCCTTTGTGGTGATCAGACCTGGTCGACGGGAACCAATCAAAATAAATTTATTATCGACGACATAGCACTTCTACGTTAAGTACAGTGTGTTTCACGGACTATGGACACGCTGTGTTCGGAGTTGCAAGGGAGGCAGTGCCGGAGAGGCAGCTCCCAATTACCACAAGCGCAACGGCCCGATCCTAGGGCAGTAGAAGGTGGCGTACCCGTTTCAGCCAAACTAGATGAGTTAGGAGCGGTTTGGAAACGAAAATTGTTGCACCATTTAGCACTTCAGCCAACTGGCTCTTAGTAGCTTCTTCTCGCAGGTATGTGCACAGATTCAAATTGAAAGGCAATAATTGGTACTCTAATCTAGTCGAATGGTTACTACTCCAGGCTCACTGCTACTGGCATAGATTCGAGAGGCAGTGCGTCCGTTGCCCTCTCAAACTGACGTAAGCGATGGCGAAAGGCAGTGATTCCTTGTGGTTTGCTTGCGCCTTAATCGAAGAATACAGAGATTCTTGACGAGAACACTTCTCTACCAAAAATAATTTATCAGTTTACTAGTCTAACTGTTTTTACAGTTCTTGAGAGATAAGCAGCACAGGAGATACTGCTGAATGCTGTCGTCAGAGACAGGTGAGCGACGGTAAGTTGGATTACAGCCCACCAAAACTCAAAATTGCTTAAGGGTGGTAGGACGTCAAACGGGCCAACTTGGAGCAGGAGAGTCACCACAGCACATTTTAATTTCTACTATCCATACTTTTACAAATAAATTCATAAAACTTTGTCAGCATGACCAGGAATGATTCAGGATTCACACTCATAGCAGTGGAAGTGCAAAAACATAACAAAATAAATTTTTTTAGATATGAAATTTCATCATTTTCTCAATTACTGTTGGCTGCATTTGTTGCTATAGGTACATTTTTCTTCACAAGTAAGAGAGATTCTTTGATGAATTTTGCATAGCATACAAACCGTACTTACACGTGTATGAAACTCTAGAATTTTTCAAATCTATTAAAAACTGTGGTAAAAATTGAGATAATTAACTACAAAATTTGATTTGTTTCTAAACATAAAGTTTAAAACGTAACAGCTCATTCATTTTTTCATAAATTAAATAGATTCTAGAGTTTCAGACACCTGTAAGTATGGTTTCTATGCTGTACAAAATTCATCGAACAGTCTCTCTTACGTATGAAGAAAAGTGTACCTATAGCAACAAATGCAGCCAATAGTAAGTGAAAAAATGATGAAATTTCACATGTAAAAAAATTATTTTGTTATGTTTTTGAACTTCCGCTGCTACGAGTGTGAATCCTGAATCCTTCCTGGTCATGCTGACAAAGTTTTATGAATTTACTTGTAAAAGTATAGACAGTGGAAATTAAAATGTCCTGTGGTGCCTCTCATGCTCCAAGTCGGCCCGTTTGACGTCCTACCCCCCTTAAAGGATGTCAAGCGCAGTTAGGCCTCCACAATCTTCTGACCACAGAGAATTAGGAGTAACGAAGTCAGTGTTCATATCGGGCACACTGCAATGGCACCACAGTCCGTCATCAACTCTAGCCTGTTTCAAAATTTTTATTTCAATTTGCTCCTTATCTCCAATTTATTGCGACTCTCTCATTCTCATTTCATCTCCCTCATTTATATCTGCTCCTGATGCCATGTCTCCACAGTGGAGCGGTCCACTGGTGACATTCCCTGTCGTGCTGAAGTCTCTGCAGCCCGTTGCGGTGCGCTCGCGATTCTGGAAACATCACCGGAACGTGCAGAGTCGAGCACTTATCAAACTGGCGTAGCGTGGTCCCTCACCCGCCGCTTCCAGTGTTTACTCGCCGGAGTACGCTCTGTGCAGCCACCCTCTGTTTATCAGTCACTGGCTGATCACACAGTAGCTTCGACATGCTGCTGGCGCCTTCAGCGAAATGTTTCGGCAAACTGCTAACTGTGGTGGTTGACATAAAAGCAAGGACGTCATCAACTGTTCGCAACACAGACTACACGCCGATTACATATACACTGTTTTAGACGTTTTCGTGGGGTCCCATCATCTTCCAGTCCCTTAAAATGTCCAGAAAATTTATGCTGCCGATTGCTGTATTCTTGTCACATGGCAGCCTTACAGATTATTGTATCATTGTCTTTCCTGTGGCGCTTCTCAAAAATGTTTAACTTCGCTTGGTTACTAATTGTCTCATTATACAGAGAAAGCTTGCAACAACGTCCGCTGAAGTATAGCCTTTAAAATTCTTAAGATAGCAGAGATAAAATACACGGAACGAAATGTTATCTACAATCTGTAAAAAATACAGGCTGCAGTTAGAAGAATAGAAGGACATGAGAGGGAAGCAGCAGTTTAGAAGAGAATAAGGCCGTGTTGTAGTATTTACCCGTTGTTATTCAATCTGGCTTTTTTTACCTCATTCTCTGGCTGAACTATTCAACAGTTTACCTTGTTGGATCCATGCTACTTTAAATTCTACTTTACATGTCATATTTTTATTTATTACAATTAATAATTTTTGTATAACATAATACACTTCCACTCTTTCATCCCACAGTTTGCAAAAGCCCCCCCCCCCCCCCCCGCCCCCCTCCCCCCCCCACACACACAGGTGCATTTTGTTACAATACTTCATACAGCTATTGACGGACTCGTAAGCAATTCTTCCTATCTACTTCAGGGAATTTCAAATTTATATTTCAGTGGCTTTTGACGCGTTTAATTTTCAGAAAAATACAAAATCAAAATTTTTTTTCAGTCTCTTTCTATTATCCAAGATGTGGATCAACTCTGAATTTTACTAAATTGTGTATCCCTAGACACAGCTTGACGTTTGTTTCGCAGTTCAGTGATATTTGACATTTGGTTTAGCTCTCATTTCCCAAGATTGTCATTTCAAAAGAATTTGATCTCTTATCAAGAAGAAATCAAGATTACATAAAAAGGCAGAATATTAGGGATTAACGTCCAGTCGACGAAGATGTCATTGGAAACAGAGCACAATTTCGGAACGAAAAGGGATCGGGAGAAAAATCGACTGCTTCGTCTTCAGACGAATTATGTCGGAATTCGCCTCAAACGATGTAGGGAAGACAGGCTAGTTTTTAATGCCGCATCGATGACGAAGTCATATTGGACACAAACTCAGATTCTCGAAGGAAGGTGACAGGGTCCTTTTCAAAAGAAACACCCCGGCGTTTCCCATTAGCGGTTTAGGGAAATCATGGAAAACCTTGCCTTAACCACTGTGCAACACCGATCCGTAAGTAAAATAAGGGTCCAAAGTCCCGTTGACGACTGAGTCGTTAGATTCTCAGAAATGACTGGGAAAACAAGTGTCCCACGGCATTCTCTCACATGAACATGGCTGGGAGTTTTGTGTTTCTCACGAACGTGTAAAGAATGAACCAACAAAAGTGTGATTAAACATCACGACAAACGTGTTTACTGTAAGTGACGATTCTCAATTGCTCTGGCGGGGTAATAATTGAAAGTATGAAAGCTGTTGCTCTATTCAAAACAACGGTGGCACCAATTACGAGCAGCGACACATCTTTAAGATTTTAAACAATGAAACATGAAACGTGGCCCTCTGATTATTCGCAAGTAAAATAGCACCAGTGGACGAAGTTATAAAGACATTTAAACATCACTACACTGACGGAAGAAACCACTTCAAGAATCAAAAACTCATATGCGACTGAAATTGGCCGAAAAATATAGAAAGATTTTGCGAAAATGTTTTCGATTTTGAACGTAGTAGATTCTCGCCATTCCCAACACACGAAGACAGTACAATCCGACAGTTAACTCTCGTCGAAATTTAGGTCATCAGACAAAGATGGAGATGAAAATCGGCTGTGATTTTGTTTAAGGAACTATCGTGATCTGATTAAGGGAATTGATGAGAGTCTTTTTTATTTGTATAAATACAAAAAAAAATTAACGAAGGGAAATAACATGAAACCTAAATGAGACTGGTCAGAAAGAAATTCCTGTAGAATACGAGTCGATTGTCTTAACCAGCGGGGCATCTCATCCATTATTGCAAGCAGTACCTATTGGTATTTGGTGGCGGTGATGCGGTCACAAGCAGCTGAAGACTGTAAAAGTGTATTTGAGGAAAGGGGCAATATACGAGGGTAAAAGTTCTTGTACGGCGATACAATTTTTGCCATCTGCAAGAACTGACATATAACAGCGCACAACTTGTTGGAAATGAAAGTTAAACTGATGTTGACGCTGCAGTGAATTATCACATACGAAGCTGAGGAGGGTGGACGTGAGGGTGAAGATTCCCCTTCAACTACATAATATGACGCCACAGCGGCAGGTAGGCAGGTTTCCGCCCTTAAGGTGATAAACTACCTTTAGGGGTACACCTATTAAGAATGATCAATGGAAATTGGAAGCAGAGGGCAGCGGAAACGACAGCATCCGCTAGAATTGTTTTCACAGGAAACCCGATCCTGTAATTCCAAAAATTCCTTCCCTGTCACAAAGTTCCGGCAACAGACTAGCCACCTAACCAATTTCCAGGTAGACAGAAAGGTCGAGGTAAGTAAAAACCTCTCATTAAGTAGAGAAAACTCCTGGTATCAATCTGCCCTGGGATAATGATGACGTCTCTAAAATGAAATTTATAGTATTGAAAATCTGCTGGTGGCAATAAACCAAAGAGTATAAGGAGAGCTTCAGACACAGAAATCCAACATAAAACTGTCTGTAGCATATAGTGCAAAGTTCCGAAACTGCTGAAGTCACGGAAGAGTTAAATATTCGCTACAGTCAAGCATTCTTCTACTGTGATCACTTAGAGCGCATAATTGCAAAACAGTGCATTGAATTTTTTTTAGCTGTCGTCAATGAAGTACACACCCGTTACCAAGGAAATATTTTTCTACTCGATAACAGCACTACAGCCAATTTCGCACGAGACCACTTTTCGTATCGGAAGATGAGAAGCTGCTATCCGGTCACTATTTAGAGGAAACACTATTGTAAATTCAATCGTCAAGCTGTCCGGAAGTTTTGCAGCTTCAGATTTTGCGAGACATTTCGTCAACTTTTTCTATTTTATGCGCCATTTCGTTGACTTGAAACGACACTTCAAACTGCAAAGACATGAAGTGCATCTAATAGAGTGATGTGTCTACCTGGAACGATTACAATACAATGTTTGTGTCGCTTGCAGACATTGTTCAACTATTGTTTGTCTACATTAAAAAAATACCATGAGAGAAATTTCATTTACATACCAATTTCTTCTTCTACAGCTAATAAAATTCGTGTTAGGATCTATTTGGCGAGCGGGATCGTCTGCATACGACTCGATAAGTGAAACAGTCCTCGTAAAGACAAAACGCTTAAAGAAAAACGTACAATACCCATCCTAACTATTTCAAATAAAAAAATCATCGAAGCAATACAGTATCCCTGAAAAGCGTCTGGCACAGTGTTTGGAAATTTATAACGCAGGTAAAGCCCATATTAACGAATTTCTCCAAAGATAACTAGCTCTGCAAATTATGTAAACCAAGAGGAAATATAATAGGGTTATATTCTCAAGAGGATGGTGCAAGAAACAAAGCAATAAATCTAAATCTTATTCAAAAAATTTCTCCTTAATAATATGCTACAAGACTTACCGACGATCGAGCAGTTACGACTGTGGAAAAGTTAGCTCCATTATCGGCTTACTACATCCAAAAGAATGGAAATGTTGCCTTTTTTGTGGTCAGAGACCGTTAAATCTTTAAATCTTGATACAACTACTCCCTGTATGAAGTCAACAATCAAATTCGAGCAATGACGAAGAAGGGCTAATGCCGTGTTCTTTCGAAGGAATTTTTCCAGTAGTTGACTTAAAGTGGTATAGGAAAATCGCGGAAAATCTAATTCTGGTTAGCCTGACGGGGATCTGCACTGCGTCCTCTCAGTGGGAGCAGATTCGAGTGGAAATGTTTGAATTAAAGCACAGTTCTAAATTCACAATCAGAACGCCACTGAGAATCCTCTGACCATGAAACGTACAAACAGCAACTCAAGCTGTGACCGTGAATCGAAAGGGGTTCGCTACTAAAGAAACTGCTACCGAAGTTATTGAAAATCGTTCCTTGCTCGTCGTCGTAACTACATTATCAGACGTACTCACGCCGTAAATCTCATGCAGGGGACGCTGTTCTCTGTAAAATTGTGGCAGGGTATGTACAAGTCCCTTAGTGCCACTCTTAACCTGTTACCAAGACAGAATCGACGCTATTTCTTAGTTCAGGCCAACAAAACATCTAAGTTTCGGCTGGAATTGAGGGTCAGCTTCTACGATTAAGACTGTAATATTTATTAGGTCCTCTTGTTGATGACACCTTATATCCCAAACCCCTGTCAGCCTATACAGCATTTTCAAATACGTATAAACGTATTGAAATTACAATATCTAGAATGTATACAGTGACTTATTGAATTCCTGGAATCATTGCTGTAATTACATATAGGTTTTGACGCCCATATTGCATAACGTCCGCTGCTGTAGAGGTGTGGTCAGTGTGTATGACTGCCTAAAGTTTTCGTCGGTGGTAGGACTGGAACGACTTGCATTCTGCTCAAATGGTTAAAATGTCTCTGAGCACTATGGGACTTAACATCTGAGGTCATCAGTCCCCTAGAACTTAGAACTACTTAAACCTAACTAACCTAAGGACATCACACACATCCATGCTCGAGGCAAGATTCGAACCTGCGACCGGAGCAGCTGCGTGATTCCGGACTGAAGCGCCTAGAACCGCTCGTCCACAGCGGCCGGCTTGCATTCTGCCTCGTGATGCCAATTGAGAAGTCATTTTTTGGTTGGAAGCAGCGGCTCCACGGTCTGAGAAGCCGACAATGGCCGGGAGAGTTTTGTGCTGACCCCACACCCTGTGCAGTACAGCATCTGAGTGACACGATTCACGGAGGATGACATAGTGGTCCGTCAGTACCGAACAGTCTGTCAGGGCCGGAACGCGGAGCTGCTATGTTGAACAATATGCGCAATATCTGCATCGTCTCGCTGCATTATCTGTAACAACATATCGTTATGGTCATTGTATACGGGTTTTGGTACCCATACTCAACCCTTCAATAAATTTACACGTGAAAACAGTGTGTATGAATTGAGACTAATTGTGTCTTTGACGTGACTAACGAGGGCCTCTAATAAATGTTACAGCCTAAGCGAAAAAAGTTCTCCACCTTTTAACAACTTTATAGCTCTGGTGTCCAACACGAAGAAGACGCACCACTGGAAAATTCAAAATAACAACACTGCTGTGCTATAGCAGATATTTTGTAGAGTGAATACCTAGCAATGCTGCGCTAGTGCAGAAGCTGATAAAAATCAAGACCGTTGTGTAAAAGGAGTAATAGTGCTTTATAATTTTCGTCACTTTCTATATGTGTTACAGTGGATATAATTCTTCTCAGCAATGTAAGGCGTTGGAACAATAGCTAAACTTTTTCAGTTGGCTGGATCTTTCGAATAACATTAGCCGGTGAGGAGTAGGTAGAGAAATAACAGATAAAGAAAGCGCAGACCAGATTAAATGTACGGATCAAACCCTGAAGCTTGTGTACGGGAAGTGGATGTGAGAGACAGAAGGAAGTTGGTTAGAGTTCAGCGCTCAGTTGACACGGATCTCATTAGGGGAGCAGCTCCGGTCTTAGGGTAGAGAAGGACAGGGGAAGGAATCACCTGCGGTGCGAGCTGAACTAACGAACGTAACATAAATCTGAAGTCACGAAGCATAAACACGAAAAAATCGGGATGGAAGGAAGCAGAGGCACACAGCAGTCAGTCGCAAACCCGTATCTAGATTTCGCCTATAAATAGCCATCTTCAGTGCATTTTCGTTATATTTCAACAGACTCGCGGCAGTTCAAATCACCATATGTTATTAAAGGCGTATAGGCAGAAGGACACACCTGTTGTTGAAATACAACGAAAATGCACTGAAGATAGTTAATTATAGCCGAAATCTAGATTTGCAGGAATAATAAAAGCTAATTGGATTCCATCTGACTGCTCTATGCCTCTCCTTTCTTATAGTCTACGGTCGCTGCGCACAACGGTTCCTGATGGAATCAAAGTTGATTAAATTAGGATGGCCCCGTGAGATCAGACCCCTGCTGCTCTGGAGCGCGAGTCAGTTTCTTTACCTCGCAAGGAGCATTAGCGACACGAGGCATCTGAATTAATACAAAAATTTCCTGTAACAACCAGGCCGTCTTATAGTTCAACTTCTAACAGTGCAACGGAAATATGTGATCTTCGGTAAAATAAACAAGATATCATCCGAAACTTTCAGACTGGTAAGGGACAACTCGAGAGATAATTTGTACGCTTTCCGCCAATCAAATTGCCGTCTGTTTATCCTTCACGCATCATGTTCCCAGGTCCCCTACACTACTAGTCACAAATATTGCAGCACTGGGAAGGATAGCAAATAAGGAAGTTTGAGTTGTTAACAAATCATAGTGGGCTGCCAGATTCTCGGCAACGCATGACCAGATGTTTTCAGTATGTGAGACATTTGCACGACTTAGTGACCACAGAAACAGTCGAACACCGTCTGTATCGAGATAGGTAGGGACAGCACGGGTAACAGACGATCTTGTCTTGAAAGATAACATCTCGAAGACCTCGAAGACAGGACAAAGCACGCATCAGAAATGTAGCGACTGTTGTCCAAATTATTGGTTATGTGGACCAAAGACGTTGTGGTCTTCTGTATCCTATGGCATCCCGTACGATCGCCCCGGGTGCTGGATCTGTATGACGGTGAAGAATGGCATCTGGCAATGTTCGTTGTCCTCGGAGTATCCATAAACTGTTACGAACAACGTGATGCTGAATGCTGACCCGGGGCTCGTCTGGAAAAACGGAGTGGTGGCACTTCTGTCCAGTGATGTCTTTGGGACAATCAGTGTCGGCGTGCCTTTCTCTGATGAAGCGTAAGGGGAAGAGAGAATGGCTGCCGTGTGGTACTGACAGATGGTGTCGCTCCGGAGGTTGTCGTACTGTTGAGTGTATACTTCCCTTGCTGCAAATGTGCACATTTCCTGACTGGTGGTTCGTGATGTGTCTATACATTCTTGCTAGGCATAGCCAACAAAGTGGTTCAAATGGCTCTGAGCACTATGGCGCTTTAACATCTGAGGTCATCAGTCCCCTAGAACATAGAACTACTTAAACCTAACTAACCTAAGGACATTACACACATCTATGCCCGAGGCAGGATTCGAACCTGCGACCGTGGCGGTCGCGCGGTTCCAGACTGAAGCGCCTAGAACCGCTCGGGCACACTGGCCGGCTCATAGCGAACAATACAGGGTGAACAATAATAAAACCGACAAGCTGCAGGGACGGTATCCTGATTGTAAATGGAGGAGGAAAGGTCCTATGAACGTGTGTCTTGAAATGCATTGTTGCCACAGTAGGCGGCGCTGACGAACGACAGTTCCTTTGACCACGTGCCGTGGGTTCGTTGTGTGTTGCAGGCTGTGTGATTGACGCAGCGTACCGTAATCAGCAGAATGGATCGGTATTCGTGTCGGGAACTAGTAGAGATGGTGTTCGTACACGGCCAAGCAGACAGACAGCACGGCTATACCAGAACAAGTACCGTCACAGACACCAACCACAACACACACACTTTTCAAGCCCTTTTTGGGCGTTTGTGTGATCACAGCTCCTTTCAGACAGAACAGTGTGCAAGGAGGCGGCAGAATGTGCGTACACCAGATTTGGAGGACCGGCTCCTACACGATACTGAAACAAACCCAATACGAGTTGCAGGACCAAGTGTCCCGCCAACATGGTGTAAGCCACGGTACGATTATGTGTATCCTGCATGACAATCGCTATTTTCCCTATGACCTGAAATCCCATGTAGGTGCCTGCCGGTTTGGCCGAGCGGTTCTAGGTGCTTCAGTCTGGAACCGCGCGACAGCTATGGTCGTAGGTTCGAATTCTGCCTCGGGCATGGATGTGTGCGATGTCCTTAGGTTAGTTAAGTTTAAGTAGTTCCAAGTTCTAGGGGACTGATGACCTATGATGTTAAGTCCCATAGTGCTGAGAGCCATTTTGAATCCATGTAGGTCACGTTGAACATTTGTTATGACGTGGGTGCGATGCAGTTCTGTACTGTGTTCTGGGGCGATTTGTTGTTGCACGCACACCATCCATTTCCGGACACATGTTCACAGAAGCTTTTTTCCTCCATTTCTAGTCAGGAATCCGCCCCTGCCGTTTGTTTTATTACTGTTCAGCCTATATACATGTCACCTCACGCGCTAGTCATGTGGGGCTGTTCAAGTCCTGCTTGCTGATGAGTGTGGCCCTCCGGAACCCGTCCATTTCGCATTCAAATGACAGTCGCGGGACGCCAATGAACGCAAGCAGCAACATCGCGGAACGATGACCGTCAGTCTCAATAGTGCACGATCCTGCCGATATCAAATTCCGACACGTGCGTGTAGACTGTTCTTCTTGCACTAGGCATAACACGGCCTTGTCACAAAGAACCGTCACTCAAATGTCATTTCTGAACAAGCACCGAGAGGCGTAATCTTTCCTTATGTAAATAGTGTAGGTGGCGTTATTCGTAGCTACTTTGCGCGGCTGCGCTGAAGAGCTAGTAATTGTCCATATCCAAGAATATCAGACTGATGTTTGTTGCGTGGCACCTTAGTGGTGCAATTTTAATGGCCAACAGTGCATCATGATGTGAGGCAGATGACGATCGAGCAACAGCACAAGAGGGACAGCATTGGCCGCGAACCGATGCCGAGCCAGTGCGGTTAGCCGAAGGTCAGCCGACACGCTTTATCGGTGGTGGCCGGGATCAATACGGCCCTACGCCAGCTGCTAGCGGCGCGCTACCAGCGAGCCCGCTAAACTCACAGGGTGTTACAGTCAGGTCGGATGAGTACCAACCACGTCTCGTTAAACTCATCCGAACGTGACTGTCCGTTATGTCTCACCTGTCATTAACATCATCATCATCATCATCATCATCATCACCCACAGTCATTCGACATCAAAGTAAGAGCACATAGAATATCAGACCAATTGTGTGATTGGATTAAAGAGTTCCTAGATAACAAAACGCAGATCATTCTCAATGGAGAGAAGTCTTCTGAAGTAAGAGCGATTTCAGGTGTGCCGCAGGGGAGTGTCGTAGGACCGTTGCTATTCACAATATACATAAATGACCTTGTCGATAACACCGGGTGTTCACTGAGGCTTTTTGCGGATGATGCTGTGGTATATCGAGAGGTTGTAACAATGGAAAATTGTACCGAAATGCAGGAGGATCTGCAACGAATTGACGCATGGTGCAGCGAATGGCAATTGAATCTCAATGTAGACAAGTGTAATGTGTTGCGAATACATAGAAAGATCCTTTATCATTTAGCTACAATATAGCAGGTCAGCAACTGGAAGCAGTTAATTCCATAAATTATGTGGGAGTAGGCATTAAGAGTGATTTAAAATGGAATGACCAAATAAAATTAATTGTCGGTAAAGCAGATGCCAGACTGAGATTCATTGGAAGAATCCTAAGGAAATGCAATCCCAAAACAAAGGAAGTAGGTTACAGTACGCTTGTTCGCCCACTGCTTGAATACTGCTCAGCAGTGTGGGATCCGTACCAGATAGGGTTGATAGAAGAGATAGAGAAGATCCAACGGAGAGCAGCGCGCTTCGTTACAGGATCATTTAGTAATCGCGAAAGCGTTACGGAGATGATAGATAAAGTCCAGTGGAAGACTCTGCGAGAGAGACGCTCAGTAGCTCGGTACGGGCTTTCGTTGAAGTTTCGAGAACATACCTTCACTGGGGAGTCAAGCAGTATATTGCTCCCTCCTACGTATATCTCAAGAAGAGATCATGAGGATAAAATCAGAGAGATTGGAACCCACACAGAGGCATACCGACAATCTTTCTTTCCACTAACGATACGAGACTGGAATAGAAGGTAGAACCGATAGAGGTACTCAAGGTACCCTCCGCCACACACCGTCAGGTGGCTTGCGGAGTGTGGATGTAGATGTACTGGTGGATAATGTCTGTCTCTAGCTTTTCCAAGCATTACGCATCAGCATCCATTTTGTTCCTTCCCCTTTTTCTAATGTCACCCACTCACATTCCATAAGACAATCGTCTTGTTCTTTTCTTACACCTAGAACACCACTTACCACGATTCGACTAACCACATCCTACCCTATCCACTCGAAATTACTTTTCTTTACTGTTTTAACTACGTCTCCCACTGCCTAACTTTTTGTGTGATTTTCATTCTCATCATTGCTAACTTCCGGAAATACAGGTCACCATCTACACAACTTTGTTTTATTCAGCGTTCTCTTTGTTCCAATGACGTGACGTCCTATTTCAAAGAGTTCTCTTTGCCTGGCCAGGGTGGGCGTGCGGCCGCAGGTTCGAATCCTGCATCGGGCATGGATGTGTGTGATGTCCTTAGGTTGGTTAGGTTTAAGTAGACATAAGTTCTAGGGGACTGATGACCTCAGCCGTTAAGTCCCATAGTCCTCAGAGCCATTTTTTCAACCAGTTCTCTTTGACACTGCAGTTTACCAGTGAAGGAACGTTCTAATGCACTGAGTTTTTCTGAAGTTGGAGTTCAAGCAGCGAACATGCATAATATCAACGTTCGTTGCTGTTAACAGTCCCGGTCAATTGTCTGCGTGTTGTGCGTAGAAATGAAGTAGTCACAGCTTCTAGGTATTGTAGCTTGCACATTCCATTGTTAGCTTACGTCTGCGTACACAGCTCCCCGTTCGTCCAAACAATACACACTTCGCTAAACTAGAGATACATCTGTTTCTGATACAATTATTGCCTTAACACTCCCGCGGGCAAATTTTTGTAGCAACTCAGCGAAGATAATTTTTTTGCTATCCTACTAGGAGTGTGATCAACTGACTATATTTTTTTATAATTTTATTTTTGTGATTTAGGACCAATACATAATATATCACCATGGCACTTTCGTGAGGTATTAAAACTGGTAGTAAATGGATTTCCGACTTCCCTTTTCTGCAGTCATGGACTGAGCGGCTGGTCCCGGCGGAGGTTCGAGTCCTCCCTCGGGCGTGGATGTGTGTGTTTGTCCTTAGGATAATTTAGGTTAAGTAGTGTGTAAGCTTAGGGACTGATGACCTTAGCAGTTAAGTCCCATAAGATTTCACACACATTTGAACATTTTTTCGACTTCCCTTTTGTGTGCTGGTATGTGACTCCATTGCACGTATAGAAATAATGAACAGTGTTTTCCGTTTTTATTCTATGTTTCCTTTTACTTTATTCAACAAATATTTGTTATCGATATTAAAGTTTACAACAATGCGAAAAGAAGCCTTGAAACTTTATCGCGCAATAAAGGTATGAGCTGATACAGTTCGTAATAATGTATATTGCAGAAGCGAAGCAATGTGTTTCGACAACAGTAGTGATCGATCCCACGACGAACGGAAAATGATTGTTGTAGCAGTTTTCATACGCCTGGTGCAGTGTACTAGCACAAGATATCAGGCACAGACAGAGGAAGTAAAAAGTACTCCCAAAACTTTAGAATACCCCTAAGCTGGCGGTAAGTATGCTTACCAAGGATCGCAAATGACAGATTAATTTTGTGGTAAGTTTACTTCCGAAGCCTCTTCCAGAAACTATATTGGTGGTATCCATTCTTCCCAATAACCATTAAGACATCGTTGTTTGCCAGGATACATACTTCCTACAGTCCTATATATTTCACGACAAACGGAAACTACAGTTGGTGTAGCGGACTGCCACTCGATGCCAGAAGCGTGCAGAAGTGGTAACACACATTCCCTTAATCACTGTAAAGAAATACGTTTAGTGGGAAGTATATCCCCCATGGCGCGCGAAAGGGTTACCGTTGTTCTTGTTGCAGTGGTCTTGAGTCCGAGGACTGCTCCGATGCATCTCTCGATGCTAGTCTATTATGTACAAGCTTCTTCATCTCTGCACAGTTGCTGCAAACTTCATCACTAGAACGTCTTACTGTAGTTAAGTATTGGACTCCTCGACAGTTTTTACCCCCTCACACTTGCCTCCATTACCCGATTCACGATTCCTTGGTTCCTCAGGATGTTTCCTACCAAACGGTCCCCTTTTTTTTTTTTTTGTCACGCTGCGCCATATATTTCTTTTCTCACCAGTTTACTCAGTACCTCTTCACTAACAAACTCATCTAACCAGAAAATCTTCAGAATTCTTGTGTAACAACATTTCAGGAGCTTCTGTTTTCTTCTCTGAACTGTCTGTCACCCACGTTTCACTTACATACATGGTTACACTACAGACAATAGCTTCGTAAAAGACGTCTTAACACAGTAATTTATTTTGGATGTTAACAAATTTCTCCTTTTCCTGAAACGCTTTTCTCGTTTCGTTTGTCTGTATTTTTTATCTTCTAAATTAGCGGTCCTATTTATGAATGCGCACCTAACTGTTTTGTTATGAAAAACCGTCCAGATTTACTTCAGTGAACATTTAACAAATCAAGTGCAGTATATAACGTTTGAATCGTGCATGTAGTCAGTGGCAAAATATACTGGAAAATGGAATAACTGGCGTAAGCGTATATGGTGAAGTGTACAAATAGGGGTCATAAATATTTACATTAATTTGAACGATTTGAAAATCCACTAGAAAGACATATTTGAAAAGTTCTTAATAACCAACTGTTAAACGCATGTCGTTTATCAAAGTGTGTAGCCTTTTGTCACATTACTGTCACATATTGCTACAAGATGCTGATTCATTTTTGCCACCATTTGGTGGTTAATGTATTCAGCGTAGACTGAGTACGCTTGCTAGGAAGAAAGCTTTTTGTTTTTCTCACTGGTAAGGTGTTCTTCCAGTGTGATCGCTCTGTCCTCTTCGTCTGTAGGAGGCAGTCGGTGAATCTCATTACGAAGGGTAGAGCTTCTCTGGGAGTTGCGCAGTTTTCGCAGAAGTCAAGACTGCGGCTGCTTCGTGCTTTTGCCGGCACAGCCGGCGCCTTTTCTAGCCCAGAGGTGAATGCGCCGTACGGCCGCTGCCACCTCCACACGATAATTAAGCACGACAATGTTTTGCCTGTTGTTTTCGGACATCAAAGGACGCGACACGGAGACGCTGCCAGGCCAGCGTGGGAAAGTCTAAAATCTTGAATACACAGCTTAATTGAGTCACCCCGCCACTGTACTTGGCACAAACAAGCTGACCAGTCGATGGGACCCTGTCTGTCCCTCTTATTTCTTAGAGTGCATTTTGTACATTAAGAGCTTCTATAGCCTTCCCCCGTTTTTTCATGAAATAAGCGATATTTTCTTCCGTCACCCTGGCAACATCGTTGAGTCGTCCCCACCATGTTTCCGAATATCGGAAGTTGCGTGGGGAGAGATCTATATGTCGTGGTTATTCGATTGTCACTTGTCTGCTCGCCACCGTTTGGTGCTAATGGGTGCGCGGTTTGCTGATTTTGAGAAAATATGTGTGTCACAATTATCGATATGACTAGCAGCTCACTACTTGTTTCCTTTGCCACGCAACTTGCGTTGCTTAATTTGTTTATAATTGGCGGCATCTTGTTGTATCGTTAGCTTTGATTTCGTGAGCTGCCCAGATGAGCAGACGTTGTTACGCTTCCTCTGTATAGCCGTCCACGCTTTGTGGTATCTTCCTACAGTGTTAACGTCGTCTTGTAATTTCATTCGAATTTGGAGAACTTTGTTCTCTATTAATTTTTATTCTGATTTTTGTCAGTCATTAGAACAATAAAAATCTGTTAATGATTCTAAGATCTTCTATATTGTCCTAAAACTTTTCCATGGTTAGGCGACCCACTAATAATAAATAGAGGGTGTTTCAAAAATGACCGTTATATTTGAAACGGCAATAAAAACTAAACGAGCAGCGATAGAAATACACCGTTTGTTGCAATATGCTTGGGACAACAGTACGTTTTCAGGCGGACAAACTTTCGAAATTACAGTAGTTACAATTTTCAACAACAGATGGCGCTGCAAGTGATGTGAAAGATATAGAAGCCAACGCAGTCTGTGGGTGCGCCATTCTGTACGTCGTCTTTCTGCTGTAAGCGTGTGCTGTTCACAACGTGCAAGTGTACTGTAGACAACATGGTTTATTCCTTAGAACAGAGGATTTTTCTGGTATTGGAATTCCACCGCCTAGAACACAGTGTTGTTGCAACAAGACGAAGATTTCAACGGAGGTTTAATGTAACCAAAGGACCGAAAAGCGATACAATAAAGGATCTGTTTGAAAATTTTCAACGGACTGGGAACGTGACGGATGAACGTGCTGGAAAGGTAGGGCGACCGCATACGGCAACCACAGAGGGCAACGCGCAGCTAGTGCAGCAGGTGATCCGACAGCGGCCTCGGGTTTCCGTTCGCCGTGTTGCAGCTGCGGTCCAAATGACGCCAACGTCCACGTATCGTCTCATGCGCCAGAGTTTACGCCTCTATCCATACAAAATTCAAACGCGACAACCCCTCAGCGCCGCTACCATTGCTGCACGAGAGACATTCGCTAACGATATAGTGCACAGGATTGATGACGGCGATATGCATGTGGGCAGCATTTGGTTTACTGACGAAGCTTATTTTTACCTGGACGGCTTCGTCAATAAACAGAACTGGCACATATGGGGAACCGAAAAGCCCCATGTTGCAGTCCCATCGTCCCTGCATCCTCAAAAAGTACTGGTCTGGGCCGCCATTTCTTCCAAAGGAATCATTGGCCCATTTTTCAGATCCGAAGCGATTACTGCATCACGCTATCTGGACATTCTTCGTGAATTTGTGGCGGTACAAACTGCCTTAGACGACACTGCGAACACCTCGTGGTTTATGCAAGACGGTGCCCGGCCACATCGCACGGCCGACGTCTTTAATTTCCTGAATGAATATTTCGATGATCGTGTGACTGCTTTGGGCTATCCGAAACATACAGGAGGCGGCGTGGATTGGCCTCCCTATTCGCCAGACATGAACCCCTGTGACTTCTTTCTGTGGGGACACGTGAAAGACCAGGTGTACCGCCAGAATCCAGAAACAATTGAACAGCTGAAGCAGTACATCTCATCTGCATGTGAAGCCATTCCGCCAGACACGTTGCCAAAGGTTTCGGGTAATTTCATTCAGAGACTACGCTATATTATTGCTACGCATGGTGGATATGTGGAAAATATCGTACTATACAGTTTCCCAGACCGCAGCGCCATCTGTTGTTGAAAATTGTAACTACTGTAATTTGGAAAGTTTGTCCGCCTGAAAATGTACTGTTGTCCCAAGCATACTGCAACAAACGGTGTATTTCTATCGCTGCTCGTTTAGTTTTTATTGCCGTTTCAAATATACCGGTCATTTTTGAAACACCCTGTACAATCTAGAGCACACCTTAAACTTGTTGTGAACTCTGTGACTGCTTCATCGTTGAGCAAACTCGATGATCAGTGATGTTAACAAATTGCACTTGCTCGTCTCGTATGCTCACAGATTTGTTTTATAACGAGAAGTGCACTTAACTATCCTCTCACCCGCCAGGGAAGCCGAGAGCGCTAACGCGCTGCTTCCTGCGCTCGGGGAGGCGCGCCGGCCCCGGATCGAATCCGCCCGGCGGATTAACAACGAGGGCCGGTGTGCCGGCCAGCCTGGATGAGAGATGGACAAACTCGTTCATCCTTGGGAACTAGTCCACTGCTGATCGTTCTTTTTTGGGAACTAGACTTGGCCACTGTTTCTATGTTTCGATACAGTGTATCGATGCGTGGAACTGTTTCAGTGTTTCAGAATGGCTGTGGTTCACTGTTTCGAAACAGTGGTGTTTCATTCCGCCCCTGTCTCGGATAACCGGACCAGATTCGATGTCGAGCCAGACACAGAAACTGTATCGTTGTTTCAAAATAAGGCTCTTTCAGTCCACCTGTGCTTGGAACGGGCTAATTGTATCGAAACAGTGATATTTCATTCCGCTCTGTGTCGGACGAGATTCGGGCTCGGCACTGGTACTGAAACCCAACATGACACTTCATGAAACACTTTCAAGAGTGTCGAAATCTTTTTGACTAACAATAGCATGAAGCTTAAGATATCCGAAAATAAAGCTTCGTTTCTAGCTGACTGTCCTATTCCGAAATGGCGTAACATCTGCTTTATGAACACTAACCAAACAATAAAACAACGAATACTATTCGCATTCAAAATAATGAATATGTGAAAATCATTAAGTTAAATTACACTTTTTTTTATAACATACTCTTCTCTGTTCATGTACAGTAATCATATTAAGAAACGCAAGTAAGCCTACAACATTTTGAATAAAAAAAGGCGTAGAGTGACAGTTATTAGACATATACATAAATTTGATGTAGGTATCATTGCAAGCAATCTGTTTGACATATCACTGAAAGTGTAATGGTGAACGGGAAGGGCTGGGAAGCATGGTGAATTTATAGTAACGGTTCGAAACACCTTGAAAGGCAAAATTGTTTCTATTATATTTTGTTATTTATTCGAATTATTTGGCGTTATTTGTGAGTCTGTAGTCACTGTGCCTCTCACCCACAATGATTCCCTTGCGTGCATGGAAATTAGCAGGATGGGTATATTACCCGTACTAACGGAATGTGGGAATCCCAGTAGCATATCCGTTGTTTCTGCAGTTTGCTCCCACCACCAGTTTCGTTTGTGGTGGTTCTTCTGTCTTCAGCTATGCCTGTCCTCAGCCAATTGAAAAGTATGAAAGTCACACGACACGAAAGCAGCGCATTTGCTTCAGGAAATACGAAACTGCTAAGACGCCTAAGTGATAGTTTCATCCCTCATTTGTGTTTATATGGACATACTTATACAGTAGACATTCAAGATGATAAAATGTGTATGTTTATTAGATTACAAAACACAAACTGTTTCACTGTTTCGAAACAGCGTATCGAAACATTACATTGTACTGTTTCATTTGTTTCGAAACAGTTACGTGTTTCAGTTTGCCCATCTCTATTGGGAACCGTTCATTTTTACTCGTTCACCGTTCATTTGTGCTTAGTATATGGTTCTTATGAAAAACTGAAAACTAGTAGTGTAGGTGACTGAAGGATGGAGGGCACCAAGAGCGGGCACTTGCCTCCCCCCCTGGAGTATAGAGTTTTTATTCATTACAGAATTCTTACACACTTTTAGAAGTAATTTCTGTGATTCTGCAGAACCTCTCGTTTAGCGAACTGTAGCGTTGTGTGGCTGATCGCAGGGAAATAATATAGGGTGGCGCACGGAAAACTGGCCCCGAGTACAGACTGCTCGCCAATTACGGACGATGTGTTGCCCGTTACGAACAGATACAACAAACAGACAATCATGTAATAATTAGGCAGTGAAGAAATAACAAGCTAATGCAAGCAACAACTGCGAAACAATCGATGACGATGTGTAGAGAGCTGGAGAAGAGAACATGAAAATCTCACGCGACGCGCATGGGCTATAGCACATGTAGTCTTGTAAACCTGTTGGTGGCTGTTTCCCAACTTAATAGACCACAAGGGTCTTGTATAAAATTCTTCGTTTCGACTTCCACTACATAGCTATGCTACGTTGCAAACAATAATCGTTTACACCCTATATATACTTCACGCTGTCTCTGAGTTCGTAGGCGAAGTAGAGACTGTAATGGAAGCATAAAATAAAATGTGGTTTTCTCATACTTGCGTCACTTAGTAAAAATTAGGTTTTTATGTTGCATTATTAACGTTAGTGCAACAACAACAACAATAATAATAATAATAATAATAATAATAATTAAGTTCGCAGTAATAAAGTTTTTGGTTTGAAAGCTCCTTCTGAACAAATGTTTTTGAGATAATAAGTAAATATGATTTTATGGCAATATATGTCTTTTCAAATGGAGAGGCACCGCTTTTCCTACTGAGCCAAAATGACCCACAACCCACTTTTTTTTTTCAAAGAAACCAAACTAGCGGGTAATGCAAATTGGAAACAACCAAACTTAAAAATAATTAGGGCCTTCCTAAATGTAATGTTTTGGAAATGAAAGATATACGAAAATCGTTTTATATGAATTTTCTTACACTAAAAATTAAGCAAATTATTGAAAGTTAGCTGCTGAATCAAGTCGATGAAACCAAAAAATATATGAATAACAAAAAATCTTGCCTTGTTATAAGTATGTCTTCTGCTGTTCATCGATATAACGAAAAGAGCTGATATGCCCTTTTGTTACCTAAAAAGACGTACCTATTACATACAAAGTAATTTTTATGTAATTTACACAACTATAAAATACTCTTTGATTACCGGTCGTGGACGCTGAAAAGCCAGAACCAAGAGCAAGAACAGTTTGGAACACTTGTAAAATAGGCGAGCGCAGTGAACGAAACGAACAACTGGATACTGTACTAACTAGGAGCAGTCGGCAGTGGAACTGAGACAGGTGGTCATGCGAAGAACGACGAGTGCGGCCGAGGCCGACCGAGATGAGACGAGCACGCGACCGAGGCTGGAACAAGAACTGCCCAAGTGACCGCCGCGACGAAGTGAACTAATGAAATATGAAGCGATCGTTCCTCGTTCCCGTGAACTATAAGTAGACCGCCGTGACCGAAGTGAACTATGAACCGATCGTTTCTCGTTCCCGGGAACTATAAGTAGACCGCCGCGCCCGAAGTGAACTAATGAACCATGAAGCGATGGTTCCTCGTTCCCGTGAACTATAAGTAGACCGCCGTGACCGAAGTGAACTATGAACCGATCGTTCCTCGTTCCCGGGAACTATAAGTAGACCGCCGCGACCGAAGTGAACTATGAAAGGAACATTCCTTGGAAATCGTTCCTCGGTCCTTTCGTTCATCTTGGTGAACCGTTCCTTTGCACTCGTTCGTTCGCGAACTACCCATCTCTAGCCTGGATGTGGTTTTTAGGCGGTTATCCACATCCCGATAGGTGAATACCGGGCTGGTCCCCACGTTCCGCCTGTTATATGGCTCGCAGACACCAGAACACATTCGCACTCTTCCATGGATTACACTCGACACAGACAGTTGGGGTACATTAATTCCTTCCTGGGGGGAGGGAGGGGGGAATACGCGGTGGCGACAGGAAGGGCATCTGGCCACCCCTTAAAATTAACATGCCACATCCGATTAACTACCAGACCCCGCAAGTCAGGATATATGCTTGGAAAGAGAGAGTGCACTTACGATCCTTGGCCCTAATCCAGAACTGGGACGCAACTTTCACTTCATATTGCATCGTACTATTTTTGCTCCGAACCACTCTGACCAACAGCCATAATGACTACCAGCCCATACTCGTTAGTAATGTGCTACAGGTGATATTACAGCACAAAGAAAATTCATTACTGCATTTATTAGCAACTCAGAAAATACTATTTCAATATACTGGAAAATATTATACAGAAGATCTATATGCATTTTTTAAAAATGTTCTTGTATGTGACAGAAAGTTGGTGCAAATCTATTCTGTTTTAAAGATAACAGTTCCCTCTATGGAAGGATACCATACGGAAAAGTTGCTTGAAATCTTAGATCTAGTAGACAGGAAAGGTCGACGTCCTTGTCTGCTCTAGAGCCAAACATGTAATTGTATCGTATGGAAGACTTAAACAGAATTTTTGTACTGCGGTACTTGTAATGTTTTTACTGTTGTGAATGATTATGAAACGGCCGGAGAAGATGCAACTCGTTGACAGTGTATAGTCTATCATCACAAAAATACCACCAAGGCTGCCGAAGAAATGCGACCTCGACGGACAACCATCGCCGCGCGGGATTAGCTGAGCGGTCTTAGGCGCTGCAGTCATAGACTGTGCGGCTGGACACGACGGAGGTTCGAGTCCTCCCTCGGGCATGGGTGTGTGTGTTTGTCCTTAGGATAATTTAGGTTAAGTAGTGTGTAAGCTTAGGGACTGATGAGAAAAATGGCTCTGAGCACTATGGGACTTAACTTCGGAGGTCATCAGTCCCCTAGAACTTAGAACTACTTAAACCTAACTAACCTAAGGACATCACATACATCCATGCCCGAGGCAGGATTCGAACCTGCGACCGTAGCGGTCGCGCGGTTCCACACTGAAGCGCCTAGAACCGCTCGGCCACCTCGGTCGGCGGAACTGATGACCTTAGCAGTTAAGTCCCATAAGATTTTACACACATTTGAACATTTTGTTTGGACAACCATGAACAGTCTCTCCATAGGATACAACCGAGATGCAATCAAATCACAGTCGTTGCCAGTTAATGTGATGATCCGGAACTGTACGTGATCAGATCTCCTCCCATTAGCGAGCATGCTCAGTTAAAGTAATTGTATTCCTATACAAGCAGTGGCACTGACGCCGCTGCTAATGTCTTTATTTAGTCTCTGCTGTCAGAAAAGACGATGACATATATCGCTACAACTCACACAATATCAAATAAGATTTCTCCAAATTTAATTGTAAACAATTGCTATAATGTAGAAAATGGCCAAAAATAATAATAAAGCCGGTTCTAGTAACAAAAAAAAAAGCCATATGGCCACATACAACAGCGGCTGATACTGAGACACAGAAAAAAAATTGTCTTCGTGAAACTTTAACCGTATACTTCTCACAGTTTGGTAGGTATCTGAAACTAAATTATGTGATCGTAGCAACATAACTGTTCGATGCGTATCGAAAAAATAAAATGGTAGATCGGGCACCGAGCCGGCGCGTGCATTACTATGCGCGCAGCGCTCGTCCGACCACCGGCCTCCAGGAATGTTGGTGCTCTACGCTGCGCTGCGTATCGACCAATTGGCCCGCATTCCTCAGATAGTCGATTGCTGCGCCGCCCCACCCCAGCTGCTGTGGTCGCTGCCCTCATCTGATTAGCGAAATTTAATTTCGCGCCGCGTCGGATAACACTGCGCCCGGTGGAAGCTACAGGCAATGCCTCTACAGCATCAACACGAATTACTATTACTGCTGCAAATCCGGCTAATGCATTTTATTTTTACAATAGCTGCCACTCACCATATATCGTGAGTGGCAACGTTTCCTTTTATAATATTGTCACATTTCATCTGGGATTTTCCATTGTTTGATTTTAATTTTACAAAAAATACACTTGCGAGAGACGAGTGCCGCTTTGAGGAAACTGTTAGGGAACACTTTCTTTTCCTCCCGTTATTGCTATTTCGTTCCCTCGCTCATGCTAGGCGGGTATGGTTTGGTAGCAAAACACTGCCGAGCTTCAGCGGAAACCATTTATAAAATACTGACTTATTGTCCACGGCTTCGTCCGCATATACGTATGCCACGTCGTACTTCAGATTCGCCAGCCCGTGTTGTGATGGCTCGTTCCCTCATTCCTTGTTAGCGACTTTAAAGTCAGTCTTCAGATTCAGCTGCTCGCATTTTGTTGACACGTTCCTGTTTAGCCTGACGTCGACGACGCCGTTGATTATCGCTATAATTTGATTATCGCTACAATTTCTTCGCAGTAGTTTCACTTTCTTCTTTTTCGTTGACTCAGACCGAAGACGTCGTTTTCTTTTCAGCCATATTGTCGTTTCGTGAAAAATGACTGTCGCTGGCGTCTGTCTTCTTCTCCCCTGTTTTACTCCATGCGAATCCGAGAAGGAAGTTATATGCGTTTGCATTATTTACCAGTGTGGTATAATCTTTGGCCTTGAAACACGCTGACAAAATTATTGGCCCGCTGCAGTGCTCATTTTCGCGTCTTGCTTGACGCCTTGAACAACAGAAATATGAGACAGAATGCGCTTCACACTTTTAAAGTATTCTAACCGAAATAAACACAAGAAATAATTACCAACAGGTATTTTCAAACATTTTCACAAATCACTTCTTCTCATCCCCACAGTATCATACAAATAATGAGATATGTATATGCCATATTTTGTTGAAACTGCTCCTTGCATTCCAGAGTTATACTTTTTTATCGTATCTTTCCACCGCCATCTTCAGCCATATGTGCCTTACACTCACAGTAATTTTTGCAGGTAGGAAGTGATATATGAGCCAAATTTGGTAGCAATTGCTACAAATGGTACGCTGATATGTCACTATCGTCGAATCATTTCCCCCCTCTCTCCCCCCCCCCCTCCCCCCCGGGGAAGAATCATCGTCGGGTTGTTACAAATAAGCCTAGCGACCCCAAAAACTATAAATATGGAATCGGTACTATTATCGATAGTTATCCAATGATTCTACATGTCACGGAACTTCACACCCATTTCCACCCTAGGAGTGAAAGGAGTATATTATCCACACAGTATTTTTATACAAATGCTGTGTCGTGTATGTATAACATTTGGTTGAAATTGCCTTAGACGTTCCTGAGTTATACTTCTGTGTCACCTTCATTTCGCCCCCACCCTTGCTCCTGTAGGAGGTAGGTGGTTGTTACAGCCACAGTATTTCTATCCAGATAGTAAGTGATATGTGTACGAAGTTTACTTGAAATCGATTCAGTGAAACAGAAAGAGACTTGGAACGTTCATACATACATAGATTTTTTACAAATATATGGTTACACACAGAGTTCCTAAAAAAATTATGAAAATAAATTATGTACGTGTTTTTAAAATTATTAAAGGGGGCTTTGGTAAATTGAAGATTAAGTTAAATGTGGCTGTCACAGGATTTCAGCTTATTTGTGTGTGTGTGTGTGTGTGTGTGTATGTGTGTGTGTTGGGGGCGGGTGAAGAGGAGCCCTGACAGGGAGAGAAAAAGGAGTGTGCTGTTAAATCTGGAATGGAGGGTAAATCTCTGAATGAATTTCATCACCTAGTAGTAGCGAGAGGCAGTTGAAGTTTCAATGGGACAGGGTATGGAGAATGTGTAGATGAAAGTTGGTGAGATATGTTAGTACAAGCGCGGGAGATACAAGGGTTAATAATTAGGGATGAAACGATAGGGTAGTTGGTGTCCAGTTTGTCGGAAGTGTAGGAAATGCGAAGGTAGTAACAGTGGCGGAGGACATGGTAGAACTAGAAGCTTGTACAGGATCCTAGTAGGGCATGGCAGATGATACGGAAGGCAAGGTAGAATGATGGCATTGGAGGTTTCTAAAATGCTATTTCGGTGTCAGTTTTTGATCGAGAATTTTGTCCCGATATCCTACATAACTTTTATTTTTAGTAGAAACGGTAATTCTGGGTTGAATTTGGGAAATAAGTTACGAATGTAGGTACTGAAACATTATAAATTACAGGTAAAAGGAAAAAAATAGATTTTTTTAAAATCAGAATAAGAAAATGTCCAATACATTAAGGGAAATTTCTTGTTTGTTTCTTATGGCGGCACGAAACCAAAGAGCTACAGAGACACATAACCAATCGACAAAAGCGCGATCTTTTAACATTGTAAAGAAACCAGTGTGCCGAGTGTAACTCTAGCCACAGCGACAGAGAGCAGCACCTCTGCGTCAGAGATCGACGAGAATTTAAATGCGAAATTTTGAAAGGATAAACGTTTGTTCTCAGTGAACGTGTAATGCTTTGCGAACGTCTTGAGTGTATTGAACAGTCAAACTGTGACCTGTAGAACAATTGCAACAATTTATTGTATAACAATTTATCGTATATTTGCATTTTGGCTTCTTTCTGTTTTCACTTTGGTCTGAGAAACTTATGGCAAAGATGAATGTGTGTAAACATGTAAAATAGTGTCTTACGCAGACAAAAGAAAAAAAAATCTTCAAAAAAGGCAATTGATAATATCCTGTAAGTCAATAATTTTGAATATAAAGTAATAAATTTGTATATCTCAATTTTGTGCAACTGTGTTTTTGTTTTGTATAACTAAGAATAAATTATGGGCTTGTGTTCACGAACTTTAATAAATATGTACTAATGAACGTGCTTTTTTTTTTAACAGTTACACATTAATTCAGTTTCGTTATTCAAGTTAAAGGGAATCCACACTCAACATTTTATGAACACACACACACACACACGCGTATGAATAATCTTGTAGTGACCAACCAACAGCCATGAAGCGGGAGATTTGAAAGTGATCGAATCTTCGAACTTTTTTTACATCCAAACGGTACGTTTGCAGGCACGGATTCCTTACCAGAAGTCCCTTCTACAACCTCTATGAGCCTATAGCAGGAATTATGAAACACCCTGTACAGAGGCACGCAAGTGACGTCTCCCACTAACCCCCCCCCCCCCTCCCACGTTGCGTCCTCCACAACTCACTACATTAGGCAACCGAATTGTAATTGTGATGGGGACACTATGTTCTTACAAGCTATAGGCATTCCAAGATTGTAAATAAAATGTTTTAAACTAAATAACTTGACAGTTGTAAATTATTTTCGAAATTAATCGTTGCAAGTAAACCAAACATGTGGACGATCTGTAACCAGTATTGTTGGAATAAGATGCCCATTTCAGTCAGTGGCATTCAGTGGTGCTGTGTGGACGGGAGGGCTGCAGCTTTGATAACGTGCCCAACACATTTTCTGATTTACTGGATTCGAACTGAGTGGACAGCCCTACAATGGTGGAATGCTTCCGAACAATGCATATGTAAGTATACAGATTCACACAATTGTCAGCTGTACGCTTTGATTACCTCAAAATTTGTGGCATCTTAGTTTCTAGTAATTTAGCGTTAACCTAGGTAAAATATTGCAATGACTATCAGCCCGCTCAGCTTGTTTCGTTTTAAAATGCCATGCCCAATTGAGTTATGGGCCGCATTTTCTTATTCTGGCAGGTTACAGAAACGAATAGTTGAGTACTACTTCATTTTCAAATTAGCTACTCATAGATTCATTTTCTTCTCTGATATTATCGTAAGATTTCCATTTTCAGAATTACACGGTAGTTCTGTGGTTCCTACTAAAGCACAGTGCATGCACTTTTTATTGACTTACGGGTTCTAATTCTGAATTTATAGTAGTCGTAGACCTTGGGGGCCGTGTGTTTTGTCTGTGTACTATAACCGTAGTGATCACTTAATAATGAGCAAGTAACAGTGCAATAGCCATTGTTGAATTCCGGGTTTCATTATCCTGTGTTGTGTTCAGTGTTGTTTTTTTTTTTGTACTTTTAAGTTTCTTGGTTTTCCGTTTTGAGGTAAAATGTGCGCCTTAGCTTGCTTTCACCGCTTCCTGCTTACGGCCCAGAAAATCGGCGAAGAAAAAGTGCGTGTAATATGTTTGAGATTGTGTGCCCATATAATCGCCGTAAAAAACTGCATGTATATTTAAAAAAAAATTAAGTATCTATATCAAAAGATTTTATTATTCGAATTTCGTTGTATAAGTTATGAATTAGAGAGAGAGTTAATGCTATAAATAGTGATATAATAGCCTGTGAAGTATTTTCTCTAGATCACGAACCTGTAGATAGCTTCATTTGGCGGTGGGAAACGTGACGCGCAGATCAGTTTAAGAGCCATTGTATCGCTGTAACGTCAAAAAATCAGCTTGGCGTAGAACTTAAAAGCCACAAATGTGATTTGTGAGCAACTGCTTAAACACTGAAAACCCAAGTTTATAAGCCTGTTCCACTTTTAGTTACAAAAAATGGTTCAAATGGCTCTGAGCACAATGGGACTTAACATCTGAGGTCATCAGTCCCCTAGAACTTAGAACTACTTAAACCTAACTAACCTAAGGACATCACACACATCCATGGCCGAGGCAGGATTCGAATCAGCAGAGCAAACTTTCCAACGCTTGAGATAATATGGGCAACTGCCATATCGCTTCTGTATTATGAGCGCGCCACCACGCCACATGGTCTAAAACACATGCGGTACCGCTTATACCATGTTGAGTGTTAGAAACTAAGAAGAGAATTCGGTGATTGGAGTTTTTCGGTGGTTGTGTAGTATAATAATTTCAGATTTAGGAATGTGAAGCACCTACGTTGAACGTGCACTTGTCTTCGTTTTTCCCGTTAACGGATTTTCAGTTACACAAGGCCTTCAGTAAAAAACAAAAAGATTTCCGCTGCCAAAATCTGAATACTGAACAAAAGCTTCAGAAAATAAGTGTAACAGTCGAAAAAGGGGAGAGGTGAAAGGTCAGTTAATGATACAACATAAACTACATTGACGTGTAAAACAGTTTGTTTCTAACACACAATGTGTGTTCCAAGACATCTTTCGATTTATGCAGTTATTTTGCGAAGCTATACGGCACTAAGCTATTGCAGTATCGGACAGATGTTATTCGATTCTATAAATAGTGGCATTTTAGTACTGCAGTATCTGACAGAGCCAACTGTTGTCTTTAGGCCAGAAAGGGGTTAAGAGCAAAAATAAATAGTGATCTGTCATTGTTTTCGTCTGTAATTTTTATTGATATTAATCATAATAGAAGGTGAATGGAATCTCAAGTAATAATATCTTGTTGCGGTTAATGATATGTTTCCTGGACGTTGACGATTTGTTTTCATGGAAAGTATAATTCCTCATGTATTTTCTCACTGCCATCGATAGTAGCCGCCTGACACTGAGTTTTTTTCTGCTCAGTGCTAACATTAGTTAGCAAACAATACCGTTCACAGTAGTATTTTGTAATTTTTAGCTACAGCATTACAGTTTGGATTATACACATTCATTTAAGTGCTTGTGACTAACGTGTTCTATCTCTGCGCTCGTGAGAACACAGATGTTTGTTTCATTTGCTGTCACCATTGTTTTGTTTACTTACAGTGCAGCGTAAGTAAATAACAGAGCAAAAATGATTGGGTGCAGTGACTATCAATTAATTCATAAAATTGTAGTCCACCGTCACAGAGCTCTGTAGTAATGCGTAATGGATGAAAGTAATAATTCGTTATTCAGAGATAACATCTATACTTGCCTCTCGTGGCGATGAAAGCAGGGGATAAGGATCGCGCGGAATGTGAAATAAGCGGCGTTACAAAGACGCGGCGACAAACTCCCTGTCGAGCTGATGCCGAGGACGCACCAAAGAACAAGACTGTCTTTGATCACACGCCGTAAATTTTAGCAGAGACGAAAAAGTAAGGATTAACAAGAAAACGCCACGTCTCCATCGTAAGCTAGCCCCTGCTGGGCGAATTCCACAACGGCGCGGAACAACATGGCTAATGAATAATGCAAGCTAGTGGCAAGCAGATTCATATTTATTAATCCCAGTTACGCGCCAAGCAGACAGGCATTTTAAAAAAAATTCCAAGTATGCTAATTACAGCAGAAAGTTGATTTACAAGCTTTTCAGATGATATCGAATCTGTCAAAAAAGAACTGCCAAGTAACTTTTTGTCATTGGTTTTTCCCTATAAAGTAGTGAATAAATAGTGGTAAAAATGCTCACACTTGGTCGGGAGAACAATGCTTCGAAACACGCCCTGTGTGTTTTCCGTGAATTATCTGAGATCACTGCCAAGACGGTTTCTGACACAATAAGAGCGTCTTCCCATTTTCTACCCGCAGTGATTTTTAAGTCTAAACGAGTCTACCGTTTCTAATGACCTCTGTTCATGAGGCGCAAATGATCTGACAAAAGTCCCTAGAAATCTGTAACCTTATACTGAATGAGAAATACCCTTCATAATGAACTAAACCCACTCCGAATGATGTTCTCAAAAGTAAAGAACATCATGTTTGATTTTTTATTTTCTCGACGTTTAATGATTTTCAACTCTTCTAGAGTATTTAGGCGTGTGGCGTCATCCATATGCTATATTCGCATCTGGACGACACCAATCGTTGGTATACCGAGAATGATCACAATAATAGAAACCTGCACTTACAAATTTTATCGATGTGTATGTAAGTGGCTGCTTGTTCTCCACACAATATCTACATCTACTTTTATACTCGGAAGCGATCAACACTGCATGGCAGAGGGTACTTCCCACTCTCCAAGTTATTATGGCTTCTTCCCATTCCATTCACGTATGGGTTGCGGGAACTATAATTCGTTAAATGCCCTTCTGTGGGCTGTTGTTAGTTCAGTTTTGTCTTCACAATCTCTGCGCAGGTGATATTTTTGGGGGTTGTAGAGTTTTACTAGATTCATCTCTTATAGATGATGAAACTTTGTAAGCAGGCTTTCCGGGATAGAGTGCGCCTGTCTTTACGAGTATGCCATATCATAGTTTGCTCAGTCCACTCACACACTTCGCTTGATACCCCACACGGTCGTACTTTCGTGAGTTGTAAACAGAACTTGGAGTTACTTGGAATTTCCGAACTTCTTAAACGGTTATGGAAAGTGTATGCCGGGCGCAGTAAGCTGCGTGCACCATATTTGCTTCCCCAGCACCATATTTGCTTCCCCAAGGAGGGAAACTATTTCCTGCCTCGCTCACGCAGTGTAGCCACAACTGCTCGCCCACTTCTCAAAGGAAACTCGGCATCCTGTATTCACTGCACTGTAAGTTGGCACAGTTTTGTAGCGATTCGAAGCAAGTGGTAACAGCAGCAACCGCTGATCCGAGATACATAAAACTGTACCGTACGTGGCTGTGGAAGATATATACTAAAATTTCGTGTTCTTGTGCGCTAAATGCTTATGGTATTTCCAGGTATCAAAGATTTCTTCTGATCTTTGAGCAACATCATTGGCAGCCTTGTGTATTCATTTCAGTATGTGGGCGCTTTCCTGCTAGCGCCATAACTGAGTTGTATTTCAGTTTCTTGAGCCGCAAACTTATTTTGTTTTGCAGCTCATTTCTCGGTCTGATAACGTTGGGATCTCTTGGTGAACTATTTTCAAAAACATCGTTTAGGCAACTTGTCAGCGATAAAGCTTTGCTGATAGTCACTTAAGAATCCCCTGGAATCTCTTGGGTTACTCTTTTGTAACATTTTAGTAGTTCGATCATCCGTTTGAGAGTGTTTTGCTCAGAGGCAATTATCACAAAGGGAACTTCAGGCTGGATGGGCACTGTTTCACTTAGAATGGAACGTAACTGGAGAACGTCTGGGACATGTAGTAACAGGAGTTACTCCGTGCCCTGACATCGAGAATTATTTTCTTCGTGTTGATCGATTATTGTCAAACATTGCTTGTTATATTCATTCATCTTATAAGAGAAACAGGGCAGTAATTATAATAGTTGAAGTGTCCCTATTAGTTGAAGTAGTCTGCAGGATTTACAATACGTGCTGGTTTTTCATATCGATACATTGACACTAAAATCTGTTGTCAGTGTATATGTATCTTTTGTATTTCTAGAGCATGTAACTTCACCGTGACAGTTAACTTTTTTTCTGAGGAGTCGGAGATAACTCCAGAATGGAACTGGAACAGCTCTATCACTCAAATTCTAAAATATCATAGCGGAAATACAATATGGCGTTCAACAACGGCTACTACAGTGCTACAGCACAAAATGTTGTTCCGTTGTTGAGGATGACGGTGGGCGGATATTGAACGCTATAGATCCAGTAGAACAACTTTGTGACTGACAGCTGTCAGAGGCAGTGGGGGGGGGGGGGGGGGGGATGTCGACTCGTAATCTGTCTCGTCCGACAAGACTGTACCTACAAAACAGGCAACACAGTGGATATACGATGCCTGAGAAAGAGCCACGACACTACACTCGTATTAATGAAACTTAAATCGTAAAGTTATTTTAATCGTAGTATAGCGACCCAGCTCCTTCTGACTTATACTGATTCATAAACATAGCGAGCCCAGTGCTAGAGGTCGTCCAGCCTGCAGGAAATATTTAACAAACGAACACCGTCCACTTCTGATTAGTCACCATAGCGCCCCTTTAACACAGATTTCGTCTTCTGTTTCGCCCGTAACTCGCAAACAAGACAATTGGCATAAAAGTACAGTTGCGAAAATTTACGAAAGTTCTATACTACACGTTAAGCAATGTATCAAAACGACGTAGATTTTTTTGCACATTTTTTAAATTTATTGTCTTTCGGTACGATCCCATCGATACAGCCATCTCAACTGTGGATTGCCACGAGAGTAACGATAGCACAACACGCAGTCCCCGAGCGGAAAAAAATCTCCGACGCCGCCAGGAATCGAAGACTGGCCCCTTCGGTTGGGAAACTGCAGCGCTGACCGCTCATACCCAGGCGGATAGTTGTGCACCTTCAACGTAAAGGTTTCCATTCACTTACATTGCAGACTATATAAATATTCGTTTGTTACAGGTTGAAACGTATTACTAATGTAACAAACTACATCTACATATATACTCCGCTAGCCACCAAGCGATGTGTGCGGAGGGCACAATTCTCGCCAAAATTATATTTTCCCCTCTCTGTTCCACCCGCGGATGGCACGAGAGAAAAACGACTGTCTGAACGCCTCAGTACGAGCTCTAATTACCCTTACCTTTAAATGGTGATCATTGCGCGGTATGAAAGTTGGTGGTAATAATATATGCTCTACATCCTCGGTGAAGATCGGATTTCGGAATTTAGTGGGCAGCCCCTTCCGTTCAGCGCGTCGTCTATCTGCAAGTGTATCCCACTTCAAACTTTCTATGAGATCTGTAACGCTCTCGCGATGGCTAAATGTACCAGTCACGAATCTTGCTGTTCTTCTTCGGACCTTTTCAACCTCTTGAATGAGACCCAACTGGTAAGGGTCCCATACAGACGAACAATACGCTAAGACTGGACGAACTAACGTATTGTAAGCAATTACCTTTGTTGAAGGACTGCATCGCTTCAGGATTCTACCAGTAAACCGCAATCTAGAGTTCACCTTGCCCGTTACTTGTGTAATCTGATCATTCCATTTGAAACCATTTCGAATAGTCACACCCAGATATTTGACGCATGTTACCGCTTCCAAAGACTGGGCATTTATTTTGTACTCTTATTTTAATAGGGATTTTCGCCTTGTTATACGCAGTAGGTTACACTTACTAACATTGAGAGATAACTGCCAGTCATTACATAACACATTTATTTTCTGCAAATCCTCACTGATTTGTTCACAACTTTCGTGTGATACCACTTTCCCGTAGACTACAGCATCATCGGCAAACAGTCTAAGGCCGCTGTCAATACCATCAACCAGATCGTTTATGTAAATCGTAAAAAGCAGCGGACCTATTACGCTGCCCTGGGGCACACCTGAAGTTACGCTTGTTTCTGTTGAAGTCACCCCATTCAAGACGACATACTGCTGTCTGTTAGAAAACTACTTACTTCAGCAGTGTATTACACTTATAGAAAAGGCTGAAAAATAACTGATTAAGTGTTTCAGTGCTAAATAGAAGTAAGGACAGTTAAAGTCCTACGTCTCGTCAACGACGATGCCATCAAGACAGCACTCAAGTTCGGATTGGGGCAAGAAATTGGCCGTGTCCTTTTTCAAGCGAATCACCCCAGCGTTTGCCTAAGTCCATAAGAGACTTAGGGGAATCACTGGGAACGTAAACCTGTATAGCTGGAGAAGCTCTTGAACCGCCGCTTTCACGAAGCTAGTCCTGAGTCTCACCACTGCCACCAGCTCGCTCTGTGGTAATAGATCGTTCGGTGCATTCGTATTTCTCGAGGCAAAAAGTCGCTACATTCGCAAGGCAACTGGGTAGAATGTGGATTTTAAACATGGCTTGGATGAAAGATGAAAACTCTAATTTCTTTTCCTTAAAAGAAGAGACGCAGACGTTAAATGGCCAGTATTCAGTTCAATTAATCGAAAACCGACCCGCCCCAATAGCCGAGACCGTTAACGTGTGCCTACACTGCGATGCCAGGCTCTGAGATATAGGTCGTGCAGGAAAATGTGGCCGAAGCGCAGTGATCAGTTTTCCGTCCAAAGAGTTCATTCGTTTGTTGTCGTCCAGGATAGCTGAGTGGTCAGCGTGACGGACTGCCGTCCTGCGGGCCGGGTTCGATTCCCGACTGGGTCGGGGATTTTCTCCGCTCAGGGACTGGGTGTTGTGTTGTCTTCATCATCTTTTCATCCGCATCCGGCGCGCAGGTCGTTCAATGTGGCGTCGACTGTAATAAGACCTGTACCAAGGCGGCCGGACGTGCCCCGTAAGGGGCCTCCCGGCCAATGACCCCAAACGCTCATTTCATTTTCATTCCTTTGTTCAGAAGGGGGGACAGATAATGTTTGCCACCTTCGCCCTGCAATCTTTCTTAGAGCATTTTACAGAAACTATTCGGTAAAGAAGTTTGATTTTCGCTTTACTTGTAGCTTTATATGTCAGGTTCATTATGATGCCCCCATCATTTCATTAATGGTCACAGTTATTTACGTGGAAGTAAGACAGTGGGCGAAATTCGAAAAAGCTTGTAATGAAAAATAGGGGCCGCTAAGATTTTGCGTCTGGTGCGTATTACACAATATGTCACTGTGTATGAAATTTAGCTAACATATTTAATTTTCCTGTAGACTTGATTGGAAGTCACTATCTGTCACCAATCTCGAGAAAACTGACCTGAGGCCGCGCTGTGTAACCCCGCGGTCTGAGGCGTCTTGCCACGGTTCGCACAGCTCCCCCTGTCGGAGGTTCGAGTACTCCCTCGGGCACGGGTATGCGTGTTGTCCTAAGCGTAAGTTAAAGTTAGATTAAGAAGTGTGTAAGCCTAGGGACCGATGACCTCAGCAGTTTGGTCCCATAGGAACTAACCACAAATTTGCAAAACTGATCTGACGCAGCGCACTCATTTCCGATCGCACTGCGCCAGCGATAAAGCCAAGGTGAAATATCCACAACATTCCACATATTTCATAAACGGTTTGAGAAATCGAAATGAGATTTTGGCAAATATCTCACAAGAGAGTATTTTGCTGTATGGGTATTATGTAAAAACTTAATTATCTACAGTGTTATTCCACTAACTACAGACTTTTACAATGAGAGAATATAATTTTTAAGGGCATCGATAGCTGGTGAAACGAGAAATGGTATGGGTTTTGGAACAACGTTGCTGAAGTCATTACACGTTTATTTTGTACCGAGGATGTGCTTCTTCGTAAGATGTTGAGCTTATTTTTCTTCAGATTTCCATTTAATGAACTTAATAAACCACTGCTTCAGAATTCCCTCGCAATTGCGTCTGCACAACATGTTAGTGAGTTGGAGCTGTGTAAATTCCGCTGAGTTTTGGCAAAAGAAGCAAATTTTAACATGACACTAGAGAAATATGTTGGTTTAGCTCAAAATTCCCCACTCATAACTCTTCTCTGAAAGTTACAAATGGTTAACAAACTAAACGAAACTAAATCGCTGCATTTTCGGCGGAATTTTTGTTAGATACTAACCAAAGCAGAGGTGACAGATGTTTCTGAATGGCAGCACGCAAGTGTGGCCACGAAGGAGTCCCGTTCAATATTTACCAAAAATGTGAGTGACTTTTCAGCTCAGAGCAGACTAAGCACGTTCGGATCCTGCTAGTCGAAAATTTTCACTGCCGGGATTTGGCAGGCAAGCGGAGGAGAGGTGACTCCTGAACACCACTCTTTGCGCCAATGCTCAGGATTAAATTGCAAACCTCTCCTCAGTGCCTCATGAAGTGATTGCATGTGACACTGTTGATGGTGATCGTCCGTCGTATGGGGACGTTAAGCTACGTGTCCTCTTGGTGCTCGGTGGATATCACCCCCTCCTTCCCTTCATTTATCAGAATATAAATCCAATACTGCATCGTACAAGCGCTTATCACGGTCGCCTGCCCCGACACAGATACAAAGGTTGAACAAAAGTATTGAAACACCGCGATAAATGCGTGTTTGAACATAAATGCAGATGCCAGGCAGGTTGCGCTCTTGTATCTGACCACGCACCCCATCTGTGCAGAGTCGTCAATGCGTTGCAAGTGTCAGCCGCGATCAGTACAATGTTTTGTTTTAACTGTTAGTGCATTAAGTCGGAGCTCAGTAAATTCGAACGCCGGCCGTTGTGGCCGAGCGGTTCTAGGCGCTTCAGTCTGGAACCGCGCTGCTGCTTCGGTCGCAGGTTCGAATCCTGCCTCGGGCATGGATGTGTGTGATGTCCTTAGGTTAGTTAGGTTTAAGTTGTTCTAAGTTCTAGGGGACTGATGACCTCAGATATTAAGACCCATAGTGCTTAGAGCCATTTTTTGAATTCGAACGTGGGGCAGGCACGAATCCAAGTTTAGGTTTAGGGGAAGAGGGTCACAGTTTTTTTCGTCTCTCTCCAACTCCCCCATCTGTTATATAGCTTGCCGTCATAGCCACTTTCAACATGTTGCTGATACCTTCGAATATAATAACAACCATAAAATATTTTAATATAAAAATAATTTGCTTACATCAGTGTCGGTGTCCGCAGAAATGTGTCCAAGAAAGGGGGGAGCAAGATCCTAAAATTGGCATTTTGATATAAATGAGGTGGTCAGTTTCGAGACAAAAATGGTTCAAATGGCTCTAAGCACTATGGGAGTTAACATATGAGGTCACCAGTCCCCTAGACTTAGAACTACTTAAAACTAACTAACTTAAGGACATCACACGCATCCATGCCCAAGACAGGATTCGAACCTGCGACCGTAACAGCCGCGCGCTTTTCCGGACTGAAGCGCCTAGAACCGCTCGGCCACAGCGGCCGGCGTTTCGAGACATATCATACTCTAACAGCTATATTCTGTAAGTTATACTCAAAACTTATTACATCCCAGAGAACTAGTGGGTGTCTACTGAATACACCGTATAAACAAAAACTTTGTACTCCAGACTTCGGGGGGAGGGATGAGGCAAATGCTTCCTCTTGCCGTCGCGCCCCTCCTCCCGTGTGCCTGAATATGTATATGTGAAGAGTACACCGTTTTTGCATAACTTTATAAGAAATTCCATTTCAGAAACATAATCGCTTTTCATTATAGCCGAGGTATTCGTGCCGAGAGAATCAGCAACTGCACTGATATTTAAAACAGTTCTAATTTATTCTTCATTCTCACTTGCAAGTTTTGAATTACATGGTATGTTTGGATCACTCTGGATAACTTCAGATTCTAAGTAGTTGCGTCAGCAACCCGTCTTGTCTGTTCAGAACCTCATACCGGAGTACTCCCAGAACACAGACTCCTACATCAGAGTACAGTCACTCTGAAACGAAGTTCTGAATAAACAAGACGGGTTGCTGACGCCTGAAGATGATCCAGAGCGATCGAAATACGCCATGTAATTAAAAAATATGCATCTGAGACTGAAGAACAAATGAGAATTATTTTAAATTAAAAGCGGCTTTACTAAAATGTTGTTTTCGGGGGGAGGAGTGCATGGCACTCACCATGCACCCCCCACCCAATTACATCCACGACCGCAGTAACATTTGGCTTCAGACTATCACCTACATTAATATAATACAAAGATAACCGTAAACATTCAAACAGAAAGGGGAGAGAGAATATTTAGTGGTGGATTTTCTTCAGATACTAGTAAAGCCACGACTGCAAAATACTAACACGAATTCTTTACACACGAATGGAAAAACTGGTAGAAGCCGACTTCGGTGAAGATCAGTTTGGATTCCATAGAAATGTTGGAACACGTGAGGCAATAGTTATCTTAGGAAATAGATTAAGGAAAGGCAAACCTACGTTTCTAGCATTTGTAGACTTAGAGAAAGCTTTTGACAATGTTAACTGGAATACTCTCATTCAAATTCTGAAGGTGGCAGGAGTAAAATACAGGGAGCGAAAAGCTATTTACAATTTGTACAGAAACCAGACGGCAGTTATGAGAGTCGAGGGGCATGAAAGAGAAGCAGTGGTTGGGAAGGGAGTGAGACAGGGTTGTAGACTATCCCCGATATTATTCAATCTGTATATTGAGCAAGCAGTAAATGAAACAAAAGAAATTTCGGAGTAGGAATTAGAATCCATGGAGAAGAAATAAAAACTTTGAGGTTCGCCGATTGTAATTCTGTCAGAGACAGCAAAGGACCTGGCAGAGCTGCTGAACGGAATGGACAGTGTCTTGAAAGGAGGATATAAGATGAACATCAACAAAAGCAAAACGAGGATAACGGAATGTAGTCGAATTAAATCCGGTGATGCTGCGGGAATTAGATTAGGAAATGGGACGCTTAAAGTAGTAAATGGGTTTTGTTATTTGGGGAGCAAAATAACTGATGATGGTCGAAGTAGAGAGGATATAAAATGTAGACTGGCAATGGCAAGGAAAGAGTTTCTGAAGAAGAGATGTTTGTTGACATCAAGTATAGATTTAAGTGCCAGGAAGTCGTTTCTCAAAGTATTTGTATGGAGTGTAGCCAAGTATAGAAGTGAAATATGGACGATAAATAGTTTGGACAAGAAGAGAATAGATGCTTTCGAAATGTGGTGCTATAGAAGAATGCTGAAGATTAGATGGGTAGATCACATAACTAATGAGGAAGTATTGAATAGAATTGGAGAGAAGACAAATTTGTGTCACAACTTGACTAGAAGAAGGGATCGGTTTGTAGGGCATATTCTGAGGCATCAAGGGATCACAAATTTAGTATTGGAGGGCAGCGTGGAGGGTAAAAATCGTAGAGGGAGACCAAGAGATGAATACACTAAACAGATTCAGAAGGATGTAGGTTGCAGTAGGTACTGGGAGATGAAGAAGTTTGCACAGGATAGAGTAGCATGGAGAGCTGCATCAAACTAGTCTCTGGACTGAAGACCACAACAATAACAAACTAGTAAAGCTCGAGACTGTTGTTAACAAGGGACAGCCGCAGAACGCTACAGCGTATGACATACCTGTGAAACGGACGCCATAGCCGAGGCCGGCGCTAGGGTGCGTTGCTTAGCCAAGCCGCAGTCTCCGCACTGACAGAGCGATGCTTACCTGAAAACAAAAGGAACAGCGTTACTCACCAGGGGAGGAGTGTGAGCAGCAGCAGCCAGCACCCACGGCCAGTTGCGAAACGCATACGCACGCAGCCTTCAGCCTGGCCATACTGGTCGCCTCCGCTCTACCCTCACAAACGCCCACACGCGGGAAGCGGCGGCGCACGCGCTAACCGTACTGTTGTCTGCAAAGGGTACGCTGCTTCCTGCTCATCATTCTAAAACTGCCATATTACTCACTCACTTTCTCTCTCTCTCTCTCTCTCTCTCTCTGTCTCTCTCTCTCTCTCTCTCTCTCTCTCTCTCTCTCTCTCTCACACACACACACACTCACACACACACCAATTATCGTAGAACTTTAAAATGTACGACGTTCTATACATAGGTATATGTTAAACATGCCATTTTATGAAGTGTGGCGAAGAGTACTTCTCATGTCTCTTTCATTTTCCCAGTTTCGTATTCTATTCGTGAATGGTTACTGAGAGGAGACACTATCGTTAACCCATCATATGAGCTCAGATATCTCTGATTTTCTCGTCGTGGTCTTTCGGCGAGACGTACAGTATCCGATCGAAGGTATCCGGACACCCCTATATAATGCGGAATCAGCCACTAGATGTCACGAGAGATGGGCCCCAGTATAGAATCTAGTTCTTTCTCTAGATTGTCGCACAGTTGACAAAATAGTAGATATAGAAATAGATGGCAGAGGGATAGAAAAACAATTAAAATCGCTCAAAAGAGGAAAGGCCGCTGGACCTGATGGGATACCATTTCGATTTTACACAGAGTACGCGAAGGAACTTGCCCCCTTCTTCCAGCGCCGGCTGGAGTGGCCAAACGGTTCTAGGCGCTACAGTCTGGAACCGCAAGACCGCTATGGTCGCAGGTTCGAATCGTGCCTCGGGCGTGGATGTGTGTGATGTCCTTTGGTTAGTTAGGTTTAAGTAGTTTAAGTTCTAGGGGACTGATGACCTCAGCAGTTAAGTCCCATAGTGCTCAGAGCCATTTGAACCTTCTTCCAGCGGTGTGCCGTAGGTCTCTACAAGAGCGCAGCGTTCCAAAAGATTGGAAAAGGGCACAGGTCATCCCCGTTTTCAAGAAAGGACATCGAACAGATGCGCAGAACTATACATCTATATCTCTAACGTCGATCAGTTGTAGAATTTTGGAACACGTATTATGTTCGAGTATAATGACTTTTCTGGAGACTAGAAATCTACTCTGTAGGTATCAGCATGGGTTTCGAAAAAGACGATCGTGTGAAACCCAGCTCGCGCTATTCTTCCACGAGACTCGGAGGGCCATAGACGCGGGTTCCCAGGTAGATGCCGTGTTTCTTGACTTCGGCAAGGCGTTTGATACAGTTCCCCACAGTCGTTTAATGAACAAAGTAAGAGCATATGGACTATCAGACCAATCGTGTAATTTGATTAGAGAGTTCGTAGATAACAGAACGCAGCATGTCATTCTCAGTGGAGAGAAGTCTTCCGAAGTAAGAGTGATTTCACGTGTGCCGCAGGGGAGTGTCGTAGGACCGTTGCTATTCACAATATACATAAATGACATTGTGGATGACATCGGAAGTTCACTGAGGCTTTTTGTGGATGATGCTGTGGTATATCGAGAGGTTGTAACAATGGAAAATAGTACTGAAATGCAGGTGGATCTGCAACGAATTGACTCATGGTGCAGGGAATGACAATTGAATCTCAATGTAGACAAGTGTAATGTGCTGCGAATACATAGAAAGAAAGATCCTTTATCATTTAGCTACAATTTAGCAGGTCAGCAACTGGAAGCAGATAATTCCATAAATTATGTGGGAGTAGGCATTAGGAGTGATTTAAAATGGAATGACCATATAAAATTAATCGTCGGTAAAGCAGATGCCAGACTGAGAGTCATTGGAAGAATCCTAAGGAAATGCAGTCCGAAAACAAAGAAAGTAGGTTACAGTACACTTGTTCGCCCACTGCTTGAATACTGCTCACCAGTGTGGGATCCGTACCAGATAGGGTTGATACAAGACATAGAGAAGATCCAACGAAGAGCAGCGCGCTTCGTTACAGGATTATTTAGTAATCGCGAGAGCGTTACGGAGATTATAGATAAACTCCATGGAAGACTCTGCAAGAGAGACGCTCAGTAGCTCGGTATGGGCTTTTGTTGAAGTTTCGTAAACATACCTTCACCGAGGAGTCAAGCAGTATATTGCTCCCTCCTGTGAAGAGACCATGAGGATAAAATCAGAGAGATTAGAGCCCACACAGAGGCATACCGACAATCTTTCTTTCCACAAACAGTACGAGACTGGAATAGAAGGGAGAACCGATAGAGGTACTCAAGGTACCATCCGCCACACACCGTCAGGTGGCTTGCGGAGTATGGATGTAGATGTAGATGGCGAGTACTATGTTGTCAGTCGAGAAGCAGAAACAGCTCTGGGTTGGTCGGAAGCTCAGTGACTTCGGACGTCGACTAGTCATTGGATGTCACCAGCGTCCTTGATCCAACATGGACATTTCAGCCTTTCTAAAGCTGCCGAAGTCGACTATCGGTGATGTTATTGCGAAGTGCAACCGCAAAGGAACGACCAGGACTAAACCATGACCAGGCGGATCTAACGAACTGACGAACAGAGATCGTCGAGCACTATGGATGGTGGTTATCAAAAATCGAATGCACTCAGCGGAAGTAAGCCCTCTTGAGTTCCAAACTGCCACCACCAGTGTAGCTAGCGCAATGACTCTGCATAGAGAATTAACAGTATTGGGGTACAGTTTTCGAGCCGCTTCTTATAAGCCACACATCTGCTAAGACACGCTTGAGATGGTGCAAAGAGCGGCGCCAATACACAGTTGATAATTTGGAGTGATGAGTCCTGTGGTAACGCAATGGAATAGTTGGGGTTTGGCAAATGCTTGGAGAACGATACCTGCCGCCATGCGTAGTGCCGACAGCGAAGTACAGGGGTGGTTGGTGTTACGATATGGGGGTGTCTTTTTGGTTGTAGTGTAGCCCCCGTAATGTGCTCAAGAAGACGCTAAGTGCGGAAGGATATGAACAGATTTTACATCACTGTGTGCTGCGTACACTAAAAGAACAGTTCGGAGACGATGATTCTTTGTATTAGCGTGACAGAGCACCCTGTCACAAAGCACCATCTGTGAGGCAATGATTTTTCGACAATAGCATTCCGGAAATGGACTACCGTGCCCAGAGTCCCAGTCTGAACCCACTAGAACAACTTTAGGATCAGTTAGAACGTCGGCTTCGCTCCATGTTCCAGCGTCCCAATCCACTTCTCCGTGTACGGCTCTTGAGGAAAAACGGACTGCCATTTCTCCAGAGACATTCAGACATCTCATTAAAATTGTCCCCAGCAGGGCTGAAACCTTCATAAAGGCGAAGGGTGGACATTCGCTATATTAATGTCACCAGTAGGTATCCAGAAACTTCTGATCAGATAGTATGTGCGGAAGGAAGTAGTAGGTTGCCCGACTCTTCTTGTAACACTCTCTTGTAGCAACTGCCGCCGGAGTTAGTTGAGCATATCTGTAACGCCATCCCCTTACTAAATCATCCCGTGACGACACGTTGGATGTTCTCTGTGTTCATTGGATGTTCTCTGTATTCAATATGGTAAGCGTCCCATACTGGTGAGCAATACTCGGGAACAAATTTTTGTAAGCCACATATTTCGCGAATTAATTACATTTCCTTAAGATATACACTCCTGGAAATGGAAAAAAGAACACATTGACACCGGTGTGTCAGACCCACCATACTTGCTCCGGACACTGCGAGAGGGCTGTACAAGCAATGATCACACGCACGGCACAGCGGACACACCAGGAACCGCGGTGTTGGCCGTCGAATGGCGCTAGCTGCGCAGCATTTGTGCACCGCCGCCGTCAGTGTCAGCCAGTTTGCCGTGGCATACGGAGCTCCATCGCAGTCTTTAACACTGGTCGCATGCCGCGACAGCGTGGACGTGAACCGTATGTGCAGTTGACGGACTTTGAGCGAGGGCGTATAGTGGGCATGCGGGAGGCCGGGTGGACGTACCGCCGAATTGCTCAACACGTGGGGCGTGAGGTCTCCACAGTACATCGATGTTGTCGCCAGTGGTCGGCAGAAGGTGCACGTGCCCGTCGACCTGGGACCGGACCGCAGCGACGCACGGATGCACGCCAAGACCGTAGGATCCTACGCAGTGCCGTAGGGGACCGCACCGCCACTTCCCAGCAAATTAGGGACACTGTTGCTCCTGGGGTATCGGCGAGGACCATTCGCAACCGTCTCCATGACGCTGGGCTACGGTCCCGCACACCGTTAGGCCGTCTTCCGCTCACGCCCCAACATCGTGCAGCCCGCCTCCAGTGGTGTCGCGACAGGCGTGAATGGAGGGACGAATGGAGACGTGTCGTCTTCAGCGATGAGAGTCGCTTCTGCCTTGGTGCCAATGATGGTCGCATGTGTGTTTGGCGCCGTGCAGGTGAGCGCCACATTCAGGACTGCATACGACCGAGGCACACAGGGCCAACACCCGGCATCATGGTGTGGGGAGCGATCTCCTACACTGGCCGTACACCACTGGTGATCGTCGAGGGGACACTGAATAGTGCACGGTACATCCAAACCGTCATCGAACCCATCGTTCTACCATTCCTAGACCGGCATGGGAACTTGCTGTTCCAACAGGACAATGCACGTCCGCATGTATCCCGTGCCACCCAACGTGCTCTAGAAGGTGTAAGTCAACTACCCTGGCCAGCAAGATCTGCGGATCTGTCCCCCATTGAGCATGTTTGGGACTGGATGAAGCGTCGTCTCACGCGGTCTGCACGTCCAGCACGAACGCTGGTCCAACTGAGGCGCCAGGTGGAAATGGCATGGCAAGCCGTTCCACAGGACTACATCCAGCATCTCTACGTTCGTCTCCATGGGAGAATAGCAGCCTGCATTGCTGCGAAAGGTGGATATACACTGTACTAGTGCCGACATTGTGCATGCTCTGTTGCCTGTGCCTATGTGCCTGTGGTTCTGTCAGTATGATCATGTGATGTATCTGACCCCAGGAATGTGTTAATAAAGTTTCCCCTTCCTGGGACAATGAATTCACGGTGTTCTTATTTCAATTTCCAGGAGTGTATTTCAGACCTAGCTGACGGAGATGTGGTCGTGAGTGCGTGAGGTGTGCTTGCTTCTGTGAATGAATGTAAGTGCGTGTGTTCCCTTATGTGAAGAAGACTTTTCTGCAACTCAGCGTGGCATTTTAACATTGAGCAGCAATTTATCTTTTTCCGTATTTTGTTAATGTTCCAACCCAGAGTTTCCAAAGCTTCCTATGACACATTCTTACTAGAGACTGCCTATCTTCGAGATCAGCTGCGTGTATGTTAGGGACGCCTCTACGAAAAGCAATCCCAAGTTTTCAACTCCCGGAAGGACGATAGTGAAACCGCTAAAAAGAAAAAAACTGCCATCCGATCTCGTTACAACAAATAACCTCATACGTTTCGAAGCCAAACAGAAATGCTATAAAATTTCGCCACATCAAGGCGAGAGAAACGTGAAATTAGCCACGAAACTGTTTTCGTCTGAGTCTTTAATTGAAATGGTACCGAGGTCCATTCGATGAGAAATCTTATTCGGCATTAATTTGCAACATGTGAGTCCAACAGGCGAAAAAACTATATCCACATCTACATCTATACTCTGCGAACCATTGTGAAATGGGTTGAAGAGGGTAGTCCCACTATACCAGTTAAGGGGCTTTTTCTGATTCCATTCACGTATGGAGAGCAGGAAAAAAGATTGTTTAAATGCCTCTTTGCGTGTCGTAGTTAACCCAATCTTACCCTCACGATCCTTACGGGCGAGACGTGTAGATGGTTGTAGTATAGTCATCATTTACAGCCGGTTACTGGAAATTTATTAATAGACTTTCTTGGGATAGTTTCCGCCTATCTTCTAGAGTCTGCCAGTTCAGTTCTTTCAGCGTCTCAGTGACACACTCCTGCAGGTCAAAAACATGGTGACATTCGTGCTGCCCTTCTCCGTATACCAACATCCGTTGTCAGTCGTATTTGTTACTGGTGCCAATATTCTAGGATGAGTCGCACGAGTGATTCGTAAGCAATTTCCTTGACAGACTGATGGCATTTTCCTAGTATTTTACCAATAAACTGAAGTCTCCTACCTGCTTTATCCACGACTAACCCTATGTGATGGTTCCACTTCATGTCTCTACTAAGTGTTAAACCCAAGTATTCGTATGTGTTTACAGATTCCACCTGTTACTCACTAATATTATATTCTTAAGAGAACATGGTTTTAATGGTTAATTTTAGATTTTTGATCATTTAAAGCAAGCTGCCAATCATTGCGCTGCTTTGAACATCTGCGAAAAGTCTGAGGTTACCGTTAATGTTTCCCTCAGCATCATTAACATACAATACGAACAGCAAGGGACCCGACACACTTCCCTGGGGTACGCATGAAGTTACTTCTACATCTTTCGATGACCCTCCATCAGATATAACATGTTGCCTCCTCTCTACCAAGAAATCCTCAATCCAGTCACATATTCCGTTTGATACGCCATATGGTCGTACTTTTGGTAGTAGACATACGTGTTGTACTGAGACAAATGCTTTCCGGAAATTGAGAGAAACAGCATTTACGTGACTGCCTTGATCCATGGCTTCTAGGATGTCATGTGCGAAAATTGCGACTTGGGTTTCACATATAATTAGTGTTTCCGAAATCCATGCCGGTAAGCTTGGAAGAGGTCGTTCTGTTCGAGATACCTTATTATGTTTAAGCTCAGAACATGTTCTAATTCTACAACAAATGGATGTCAAGAATACTGGACGGTAGTTTCGTGGATCACTTTTGCTACCGTTCATGTAGACAGGTGTGACGTGCTTTCTTGCAACTACTGGGTACAGTTTTTTGTTCGAGGGATCTACGACAGATTACTATACAGAAGGCCTAAATCAGCTGCGAATTAGGCATAGAATCTGATAGGGATTTCATCGGGCCCCATTGGCTTTGCAGTTTTAGAGATTTCAGCTGTTCCTCAAAGCCACGGACACTACTATCTATTTTATTCATCTTTTCAGAGGCACTAGAGTTAAGTTGGGGCAATAATCCTGGATTTTCCTTTGTGAAGGAACATTTGGAAACGGAGTTTACAATTTCTTTTTCTGCTTTGTTACTCTCTACTTAAGTTCCAGTTTCGCCCATGAATGACTGGACGCTAACCTTGCTGCCACTAACAGCCTTTACATATGCAGTCTTCCATATTCTAAAAACTTTTAATGCCGTGTTGCCTCGTTATGAAACACGCCCCGCAGCGTACTGAAGCAGTGCTGTGCCTCTCCACTTTTCAACCTCTTATATGTAACAGCTTCTGGTAGACACACTCGTATTTGTAATAGTTAAGATCTTCCCATCACATTTACATCTGCAGACATTACAAAATCTTGAGGACTTAGGCCCTAGGTGATATGAGAAACTGTGGCGGGCCGATAAACCTGCCTAATGGTATAAAGTTTTGTTTGTGAAGGAAAAAACGTGCCGGCTGCGAGGCGTCCACTGACGCAAGGGCGTCATGTGCAACGTACAGCACATTGCTATAAGTCCTAACACCGAACGGGGACAAAGTGACTTAACAGTCTCGGTTAAGCAGTCTCCTGACGGGTTGTTTTGCTACGAAGGCTCTCATTGTCGCCCGACACGCCACCCTGTTCCGTTTGTTTTTTGTTAATTACTTTTGGAACCGAGAGTAACTGAATTGGAGTTAGCAGCTGTGTTTGGAGAGGAAATGACCCTGTCGTCGCGACAGGTGGAATAGTTAGGGCTGTCGCGTGACTAGCATGACGGCAGACCTGCTGTTCCCGTCGGATTGTCATTCAAGAGCGTACGATCGTCTGGACGTGAAACTGCATCGTCCTTGATTGCGATCATGTGGTGGGGTCCGACCCAAGGGGCACTCCATCTCCGAAGTGAAGCATTCATTGGACTTGTTCTGTACCAGTCGCTTTTCTCGTTTTCAGCCATTTTGACAGCTCTATTGAGGACCAAGCGAGCATTTACAGGCGCGAACGAACAAGCGACGACCGCATAGATTCGACATGCCATTTCCCGACAACCTTTGCACTTACAGCCAGACTATTCTCTTTCGTCATCGCACTTGGGTGTCCTTAGTACCACGCAACGATAGCACGACTCTTCGTCCCGCTTCTATTATTACTCTGAGAAAATTAACGGGAAATTGCATCGCAAGATACTGTGGCCTCCACAGCCCGTTTATTTCCTTCATACCTTAATACAACACTACATTTCTCTATAATTGAACTATAGGCAGCTGTTGCATTGAAGAAGAGAACTGAATAGTTCGGCGTGTCGCGAGACTGGGATGTCATCAGCCCCATCCACTTTTCGATTACGCAGTAGTTGAGGGCAGCAATAGCTGCTGTGAGCTTCATTACTGAAACATCTTCTCTTCTATTTTGAGTTGAAATTTGAAAACGTGTTTTTCCTTAGGCCGAATTGTTTGGTAAATTCTTTTTCGTTAAAAATGATTGTCATTTCTGTAACCTATTTAATGTTACTGGTTGCAATTGCTGCTGCCGACGCTTGTTTTCGTTATTTTACGCCAGTTCATTACAAATATGTCGTGGCCAACGCAGTATGAGCCGGTATTCAGCCTTGTAGCCCAGATTTCTTATATTGATATTTTTGGATCGAGCTGGTCGTTCAGTCTCGCCGATTACCGATAACTTAATGTTCAGGTGAGGTACTAAATCCGGCTGATGTAGCTCATGCCCGGGATAGTCCCATGAGAGATAAATTGGTATTTGTAGGAGGTCTATTTTGCATTTGCTATAACGGTGTACAGGGTATCAGCAGCATTGCCCTAAAGGACAGTACTATATTAAAATGCCGGTCGCATAAGGCTAAGTCCTGTAGCTGCCGAAGTTTATTTTGCCGTTCCTGGGGTTAAATATGGCGCCGAGTTGCTGTGCAGTAGTTCTGCAGTTGTGTGCTGTTCGTGTCCGATGCGAACAGAGGTCAGCGTTGCCGGCACTCTGCGCCTCGTGATGATAACTGATTTTGCTTTGATTGACTTGAATGCTAGTCTGCATTTCGCCGCTTAGTATTCTGGTTGATTGCCAGTCGTCTGCACATGCCTCTGTGCACTGAGGTTCTTTGCGCAAATGAAGCGTCATCGGCGTATGCGCCAAATTCAGTCGAGGTGTTGTGCGGATGTCCGCTGTGTATAAGATTTACAGTATCGAGCCAAGCACCGACCTTGCAGGGAACTGGAGCCCCGATTTTGACTCGTTTGATCGTCATTAGGTGGTGGGTGTTACAGCCAAGGAACACTCTGTGGCCGATGTCGTGCTGACACTCGTCCTCTCACGCTATACGTGCCACCAGTGTACGAGGTGCATTCAAGTTCTAAGGCCTCCGATTTTTTTTTCTAATTAACTACTCACCCGAAATCGATGAAACTGACGTTACTTCTCGACGTAATCGCCCTGCAGACGTACACATTTTTCACAACGCTGACGCCATGATTCCATGGCAGCGGCGAAAGCTTCCTTAGGAGTCTGTTTTGACCACTGGAAAATCGCTGAGGCAATAGCAGCACGGCTGGTGAATGTGCGGCCACGGAGAGTGTCTTTCATTGTTGGAAAAAGCCAAAAGTCACTAGGAGTCAGGTCAGGTGAGTAGGGAGCATGAGGAATCACTTCAAAGTTGTTATCACAAAGAAACTGTTGCGTAACGTTAGCTCGATGTGCGGGCGCGTTGTCTTGGTGAAACAGCACACGCGCAGCCCTTCCCGGACGTTTTTGTTGTAGT